>NC_084460.1:24760000-25385000 GCF_027409185.1 Cynocephalus volans
GTGTGTGGGGTGTGTGTGGGGGGGGTGTGTGTGTGTGTGGTGTGGTGTGTGTGTGTGTGGTGTGTGTGTGTGTGGTGTGTGTGTGTGTGGTGTGTGTGGTGTGTGTGGTGTGTGTGTGGTGTGTAGGTGTGTGGTGTGTGTGTGTGGTGTGTGTGTGGTGTGGTGTGTGTGGTGTGGTGTGTGTGTGTGGGGGTGTGTGTGTGTGGGGTGTGTGTGTGTGTGTGTGGTGTGTGTGTGTGTGTGTGTGGTGTGTGTGTGTGGGGTGTGTGTGTGTGTGGTGTGTGTGGTGTGTGTGTGGTGTGTGTGTGTGTGGTGTGTGTGGTGTGTAGGTGTGTGGTGTGTGTGTGTGGTGTGTGTGTGGTGTGGTGTGTGTGGTGTGTGTGGTGTGTGTGTGTGTGGTGTGTGTGTGTGGTGTGTGTGAGTGTGGTGTGTGTGTGGTGTGTGTGAGTGTGGTGTGTGTGTGTGTGTGGAGTGTGTGTGGTGTGTGTGTGTGTGAGTGTGGTTTGTGTGTGTGGTGTGTGTGTGTGTGTGAGTGTGGTGTGCGTGTGTGTGCGTGTGTGTGTGTGTGGTGTATGTGTGTGTGTGTAGGAGATATCATGTGGTCAAGATTGGGAAAGGAAAGTAGTGTTCCAAGGCCAACATGAACAGACTCCAGCCTAGCTGCGCTTACACAGGTCCCTGAAGTTATAACAAACTGTGCCCACTCTGTTGTTCTCTGCCCATCCCCAGCAGGCACAGGCCCAAGGACCACCAGGACAAGAGGAGCAAGTACAGGAGAAGGGCAGGGTTAGCACCTGGCGAGCCGCCTCCTGACACTTCTGTATGGAAATCTCATCCGGCTCTCCCTGGTACTCCGGCACTTATTGGGGAAACAGACATACACAGAGTCAGGTCATGGGAAGACAGAGAAATCAAACCATCTTTTAAAAATAAAACAAAACAGAGACATACGGTCAATTTTCTGTGCCACCAAAGTGCATGGAAACTTGTCTCCTAGAATCTGAATGACCTGTTCCAATATGAAAAAACATTTATTACCATCTGCTAATGATTCCCCTTTACTATATGAGCTGTCATCTACCTTTCTCATCAGGTAACTCTCCTGCTGGTCCTCTGAAGCTTACCAAGTCAGGTCCATGAACCTCATCCCAACCTTCAGGGTCCCACCCCAGCAAGTCAGCCCCCATCCCCTCACTCTTCTACCCCTCCTACTTCAGCACCCTGCTCATGCTAACCCCCATTCAGAACACCCTCTTCCCTTGTCAGTGCTCCCAGAAACCCTACCATCCTCCTAGACTAGGAATTCTCTATTTATCAAAATTCAGGAGGCCTGTGAACTTGGATAGGAAAAAATACTTCTTTATTTTCACTAACCCTTAATTGAAATTTAGCATCTTTTTCAATCATGAATATAGGCAACGAAATAGTTTTAGCAGTTCTTATGACTTTTAAACCTATTAACATCACAAATGTTGTCATATCCCATATAATTGTTGCAGATACCTCAAAATATCATTTATAAGCCTCACTACTTTAAAATTACGGTAATTACACTGCTAGATTGAATCCTTTAATGCATTAATGAGGCATATATAACTAGATCACAAATATTCTTAGAATTGCACTTCAGTATTGTTGATTTCCTTTGTAATCCTATGTATTTTATTTTGTATAATTGAAGCTATTTTCCTGAGAAGGGATCCACCCACAGGCTTCATCAGTCTGCCAATGGGGTAACATGGGATGAAAAGAGTTAAGATGCCCTGTTCTAAGCCAAGTTTAAATCTGTCTTCTCCAAGGAGCCTCCCCTTGTCACTCTAGCCCTTTCTTTAAATGTGGGAGGGCCATGTTCTCAACCAGAGGCTTGGGGTCTGGTGCCCACCATCCTGCATGGGCTCGGTTCAGGGTGATACTGCCTGTGTGCTTGACTGGTCTGGCCTCAGGATCCCAAACCTTTTATCACCACAGTTCTCTGGCTCCTGAGAAGGCCACCCTGTCCTGGCACGAAAGTGCCATCAGTCCCTATGCTATGGACAAATGAAGGTTCCCCTAATGACTGCACCCCACTGGTCCGACTCAGACATATTCAGTGGGTGTGATCCTGATTCCCCACACATGACCCCATCTCCTTGGCCATGGCTGACTGAGCAGGACCAAATCCTTGATCCAAGCAAGGCCAATCAGAGCTGATGTCTGGCAGAAGCCTCACTGTCCCCTCCACCAGAAAAGAAGAAAGCAGAAATACCCCAAGAGGACTAGGGGTTAGCATCCAGAGAGAAATGCAAGAACAGGCCAGCCCCTCGAGAGACTCTTCAGGTCCTGTGGGATATCGTAACATCGTATTCCCACAAGATGGTTTACATGAGCTTCCTGTGTCTCTGTTATTGGTAGCCGAAGGACTTTTATCAACCCCCGGAAACCTGTCAGCTAACCACGAAGTTCTGCTAGGCAGAAACTTTGTATCCTTTGCTTTCTTTACTCCTCCTCTCCCTAGCGTAGTGAAGCAGATGTCCAGCATCATTCCCATTTCACGAATTCGGAAAGAGGCTAAGGACATTTCTGTACCGCGGTGGGTCATGGACTGCTCAATATGGATCTCCATCCCACGCCCTCTCTGACCCCTGCCACCTCCGGGCCAGCAGCGGGATCTGGATCAGTCCCAGAGGAATGTCGGGGCCCCGGCTTGGGGTCTAGCTCAAAGGTGACCTTTGGGACAAGTGCTAAGGGTCCCGCCACCCCTCCGGTTCCCGCAGCCGCTGACCTTACAGCTCTGCACCGGGATCTATCGAGGCCCTCATCCCCTTGCTAACCTCAGGCGCCCCCACTCCGCGACCATCCCCTCCCCGCGCCCCTGGCTTCCTACCCATCCTCGTCCCAACCCATCCTTCCCGGCCGTACTCAGCTCTCTCCCTCCACGCCTCCTCCCGCGTGCTTCCCTCCTTCCGGAAGTCCCTTCTCTGCCCCATTCCCAGCCGCTTCCTGGTCGGATCCTCCAACACCCTCCCGGCACCTCCTCCAGCTTCTTGGCATTCCCCGTGACAAACACGATCTTCTTTCCGACCAAGGAGGCCGCCATGGTGACCCCCGCTTACGCAGCACAGCTGCCGGAAGCCCCTTCACCTCGACTCTCAGGACACTTCCGGTCGGCGGCGGAAGGGGGCGCCCTGGTTTCCGGCGTGGGGTCCCGGGGCAGGCCGCACTGCGCACCTCGGGCGGAGGTGAGAATCTGTCAGCTAACTGGGCTGAGAGCCACCCTGTCTGCCCGCCGGTCGCTGGAAGTCTGCTCAGGCCCCCGGGGAGCACAGCGCCCCGTTTCCGGATGAGCATACGGAGGCGCCGGGCGCTAGACCGGAGCAAAGTGGAGCGGCCCCCTCGCCGGAGTTGCTATGGGCTTCCTGAGACTGGAGGTTGAGTGCCCCAAAACCAGTCCCTCCCGCCAAGGGACGCTTTCTTCAAGGTCCAGAAGAGACCCACCTCCCACCCTGCTTTCGCTACTCTCTGCCACCGGAGCATCGTGGAAGCAAAGAACTCCCGAAGGCAGTGATGAGCTGCAGCTCTGGGCGGTTCCCGTTCTCCGCGGGCGCCTCCAGGCTTGTCTCGGAGAACTGTTTCCTTCTAGCAAGGGCTCGCAAGCCGGGGGCTTTATCCTGGCTCACCCTCAGTCGCGCACCCTTAACTACTCTTTGCTCTCTACCGCTCATCTACTTGACCGTGAACTTAAACTCAGCATAGCATCCGAAGTCTGGAGGCCTATTAATGCCTGGATGAGTTATTTTGCATAATGTTATTGCTTTCTGATGATCTCGAATTTTTTTAGAGCACAGAATTTGGCTTCAGGGAATATCAAAAATTTCATGCTCTCTGTTAACCTTTGCTCAATGACCTTATGATGGCAGGAGCATTGCAGAAGCCAAAAAGCATTACTGTGTCATTGGGGACAAGTCCTAAAGTTTTCCCTTCATACCCCTCCAGTTGTTTGATTTTGTGAGGATTTATGGCTCCTTGGAGTTGATCTGGAAACGTTAGGTTCAGGAAGTGGGTGGCCCTTCCTCTATGTCATCTGTCTTCCCTCTTTATGAAGTCATGAGGAAACCCCAGGAAGGTGGAGGGACAGAGGGGTTTGGATTAGGGTAGGAGGAGCTTACAAGGGACATGGACAAGTATGTCCATGTGTAACACATGAACAAGTAACAGTGCACTGGTTAGTGCAATGACTCCTGGAGTCCTGGGTGCTGGAGAACCACCTAGATTGGAGAGGCCTGGACAGTTGCCCAGCAAGTCACTGGAGACCACAAAGTATTATTAAGCAGGGTGTATTGTGAATGGATATTCACTTTATTTACTTGGCAGCTGGCCTGTACTGGGATCAAACCCTATACCGTGGTGTTATTAGCACCACACTCTAACCAACTGAGCCATCTGGCCAGCCCCAGGATTCACATTAGATAGATCTCACTCTAAATCTGAAGGACTGGGAGCCCAAGAGCTTGGTGGGAGGGAAGAGATATGTGAATACCCAAAATTGTATGCAAAAGTTTGTGTATGTGTGATCATTAGTCAGGACTCTTGGTTGCAAGTGACAGAAATCCTCTTAGGCAGCGATAAAACAAAAAGGAAATATATTAATTAGTTCACTTAACTGATAAGCCCAGGTATAAATAGTCAAATTCTTACTTTCTCTGAACAGAAAGGAACAGGTTTGCATTACACTATGCTAGAGTTTACATGTGTGAAATTTTACCCCTATCACCAAGGAATATGTCAGAAAATCTCTTTGGAATTGCATTTCCCCCAGTTGTGGGGGAAATCCAGTTAAGCAAAGGACAATTCTTGCCCCCATAGGAGCTTGTCAGAGTCTTTCAAGTCTATCTCTGAAATAGTTCTTGAATTAGTCCCCTTTTATTTACCCTCAAGGCTACAGTCATGAATCCAGCCCTATTCTGTTCCTACCTGGACCAGGACAGCAGCTGTCTCACTGCCCCTCCATCATTCCCTCCTTCCAATCCACCCAAAATCCTTAAGTGACATGCTTGGGGGTCTAGGACTTTGAGAATCTGAGAACTCCAAAGGAAAGCTATAAAAGTCATATAATCTGTTTGAGGCAACAAGGAAGAGTTATCACTATTGACAGTTTATTGTTTTGCCCTTCCAGACAACTTTCTGTGCACATGCAAATTATATACACATTTAAGTTTTTTTTTTTTTTTTTTTTTTTGCCACTGGCTAGTATAGGGATTCAAACTCTTGACCTTGTTGTTATCAATACCACACCCTAACCAACTGAGCTAACCGGCCAGCCTTAATTTTTACATTTCAATAAAGTCTTTTAGTATGGAAAATTTCAAACTTGCACAAACTTTTCAAAGTTGAACAAAATTTCAAACTCAAAAAAATAGAGCAGTGTAGTAAGCCTCTATATACCCATCACCCAACTTCAACAATTATCATTTGCTATTTTATTTCATCGATTCTGACATTTTTGCTTGTTTAAAATTTAATATACTCTCTCTTGCTCTCTCTGCTTCCACCATCTTGCAATGTGAGAATCCTGGGTCACTGTCGCCACCACCAGATGGACTTTGAACTTCCCAGCCTCAGAAACTATGTTTTTCAGGATCTTGGAGTTGGTGTCATCCCACCCAAGCCAGTTCAAACTGGCTGTGCCCACAGACCTCTCTTCTGGGTCTATGTGAGTATCCAATAGGTGGCCTTTTGACTTCAGAGGGCCACAAACTCCACCTCCAGATCATGCTAACACTGCCATGTTTTGAACATGAGACCCATGAAGAGGCATGCAGATAGCTTGTGCTTGTGCAGATCAGTGAAGAACATTCTCAAATTCTCTGTCCAATCATTGCCCTACACAACCCACCCTTACCCCTACAATCGCCCTACATCACCCCTAACCCTTTCCCCATAAAAATCCCTGCTACCCTATTTATGGGGAGACAGATTTGAGATTTATTCTCCTGTTTCCTAGCTTGGCTGTCTTGTAAATAAACCTTTTTTTCTGCTACAACAAAAATAAATAAATAAAATTTAATATAAAGCCAAGGGCAGCTGCTCCCTCTGCCTGGAAGTAGGCAAGCAGCAGAGCACACCCAGGGGGCCTAGGCAGGAGCCAAGGGCAGCATCCCCCACCTGGAAGCAGGCAAGGAGCATGATGAAAACACTTCAGTGCAGGTGGCCCACCACAGCCATGGTTGCCACAATGCGGTTTGACACCACAGCAGTAGCCACAGCAACCATGCAAGTGGCCTGCCAGACACTTGACTGCATTGACACAAGGAGTGTCACCAGCAGATACCAGAAAAAAAAAAGGACATCTCTCCCCTCCAACCCCTCTCCAGAGTAACAGAAGAAGCAACTGCTCCAGATGACCAGGCATCAACCTAGAGATAATAGAAATATGAAACTCCAAGAAAATAAGACATCACCAAAATACAGTAATTCTCAAATACCAGACACTATAGGGCAGGAAACCCAGAAAATGACTGAAAAGGAATTCCGAGGAACAATCTTAAGAAAACTCACTGAGACAGGAGAAGACTCGATTAGACAATGTAATGAAATGAGAAAAAAATCCAGGATATATGCAAGAGGAAATTTAAAAAGAGATTAATCCTTTAAAAAAGGATATAGCAGAACTTGTGGAACTGAAAGATTCACTCAACAAAGTAAAAAACACAACCGAGAGCTTAAGCAGCAGGCTAGAACAAGCAGAAGAAAGAATTTCTTTCTTTTTTTTTTTTTTTTTTTAAAAGATGACCGGTAAGGGGATCTTAACCCTTGACTTGGTGTTGTCAGCACCACGCTCAGCCAGTGAGCAAACCAGCCATCCGTATATGGGATCCGAACCCGGGGCCTTGGTGTTATCAGCACCGCACTCTCCCGAGTGAGCCACGGGCCGGCCCAGAAGAAAGAATTTCTGATCTTGAAGATCGTCTTTTTGAAATAACCCAGGCAGACATTAAAAAAAAGGAAAAAAATTTTTTGAGTTGAAGAAAATCTAAGAGAGCTAGCAGAAAACCTTAAGTGCACAAACATTCAAATCATGGGCATTCCAGAAGGGGAGAAGAAAGGAAAAGTCATGGAAAACCTATTCAACAAATAACAGAAAACTTCCCAGGTATAGGGAGAGACACAGACATTCAAATCCAGGAGGCTCAAAAGATCCCCAAACAGACTCAACCCAAAAAGATCCTCTCCAAGACACATTACAGTCAAACTGGCAAAGCTCAAAGGGAAAATCTTAAAAGAAGAAAAAAGCATCAAGCCACCTATAAGGGAGCCCCTATCAGACTAACAACAGACTTCTCAACAGAAACTTTACAGGCCAGAAGAAAATGGGATGGTATATTCAAAATACTAAAAGAAGAAAACTGCCAGCCAAGAATACTATACCCAGCAAGGCTTTAGAAATGAGAGAGAAATAGTGTATTTTCCAGACAGACAAAAACTGCAGGAGTTCACCAAGAAATCCTCAAGGAAGTCCTGCATCTGGAATCCAAAGAACAATAATCACTTATCTTGGGCTGGCCCATGGCTCACTTGGGAGAGTGCGGTGCTGATAACACCAAGCCAAGGGTTAAGGTCCCCTTACCGGTCATCTTTAAAAAAAAAAAAAAAAATCATTTATCTTACTAACTATAGTTCTTTTCAAACTCTCTGTTTTTTCATAATTCAGTCTTGGTAGGTGGCGTGTTTTTAGGAATTTATTCATTTCATCTAGATGACCGAAATTGTTGACCAACAATTATTTATAGTAGTCTCTTACAACCCTTTTGATTCTGTAAATTTGGTTGTAATGATCCCTCTTTCGTTTCTGATTTTAGTTGAGTCTTCTCTCCTTTTTTGTAGTCCATCTAGGTAAAGGTTTGTCGATTTTGTAGATCTCATCAAAGTACTAACTTTTGGTTTCATCGATTTTCTCTTTCTATTTTCTATTTCTTTTATCTATGCTTTAATTTTTATTATTTACTCCCTTTGCTAGGTCTGGGCTTAGTTTGCTTTTTCATTTTCTAGTGTCCTAAGGTTCAAAGGTGATTGTTGATCTGAGATCTTTCTCGTTTATTAATGTATGCATTTACATTAAATGAATTTCCCTTTTATCAAAAAAAAATTATAAAAAAAATTTTTTTCAGTCATTTTTTTGGAAGTATATCTGGAGTTTGAACATACCTAGTTATTTTTAGAGCCATTTTTTGCCCTGCTTTTTTACTTAATATTACATATCGAAAATTTGTCTTAAATACTCTTCAATTGTTATTTTAATAACTGCATTGTATTTTCTGGAGGTATGTAATTTATTTAGCCATTCTCATATTGTTGGACATTCAGTTTATTCCCAATTTTTTACCTTTACGTAACTGCCTTCCACATTTAAAAAATATATATTTTCTTTGATTGTTTGCTTATGATTTTAGGAAGCAGGATAGTTGGTTGAAAGTGTATGAACATTTTAAAGATTTCTAGTTATGAATCCAATCCATTCTACAAAACAGTTTTACCAATTTATACTTATACTAGAAGATTTCGACATTGTTTCTCTCATAGCACCAGTGTTATTCAGTATCATATTTTTTCAGTTTGAGAAATGAAAATGTCATTTTTCTATGTTAATTTCCATTTCTATGAACATCTTAGAATGTATTTATTAGCCACTTGTGTTTCTTTTGGGTGTGTGACTTATCTGCTCATGTCCTTCACCAAATTTCTGTTAAGATTTTTCTAATTCATTTTTGAGTTATTTATGCATTAAGGATGTTAATCTTTGTGTATTAAATTTGTTCCTTATCAATTGACTTCAAATTCAATTTGTGATGTTTTCCTTCGTGTGTATGTTGAGAAAATAATTTTCTATCTAAACATTAAATAAATTAAAAATAAATAGAAGAATCAAAAAATAAAATATAAAATATAATTTAAAATGTAAATTACGAAATATCCCTAACTTAGTAAATGTCCACATTCCCAGCACTCATATTTAACAATTGTTAAGGTGTTAACATTTTGCCTTATTTTTTCAAATCCCCCTCCCTCACCATTGGTCCTAAACACAAAGCTTCATACTACTGCAATAGCAGACTCCAAGTAGTTGGTTGTTATTTGCTTTTAAAAAAAATCTTGGGGCCGAGCCCGTGGCGCACCTGGTAGAGTGCTGCGCTGGGAGCGCGGCGACCCTCCCGCCGCGGGTTCGGATCCTATATAGGACTGACCGGTGCACTCACTGGCTGAGTGCCGGTCACGAAAAAACGACAAAAAAAAAAAAAAAAAATCTTGAATTCACATACTGTCCCCAACTTTTATAAAACTTTATTGAGGTATAATTCGTCCCTAGTTCTTTATAGATTCTGAAGAATTAAAAGAAAATTTAACTTCCTTGTAGGTATACCAAATGCTCAGTATGGAAAAGTGGATCGCTTTTTTTTTTTTTTTTTGAATCACGTATTCTTGTACAACCTAATATAGCTAATTTTATTTTAAAATAGGTATAAAATTGCAGGTCCAAATAAAAAAAGTATATCACACAATTTATTTAAATTCTCTTTTCCCCTTTTAGAAAAATCAAACGTCATAGATATAGCCAAAGTTGTACCTTTCATCTCAACACGCTTCTTCCTTCCCCAGAGGTAACCACTATTCTGAAATTGGTGTCTATCATTCATTCTCAAGCATCTTTTTGTACTTTTTCCACGTTTGTTTCCATAAACATTATGTGGTATTATCTAGTGATTTAAAAACATACATGTTGTCTACTGCACATACCGTTTGCAATAATTTTCACTTAACGTTACTTTTTTTTTTGAGACCACAAAACTCATTTGAAAGTGAGAAGTTAAGGCCCATATTTGAAGAGTACGGCCTGGGCGGGGCCCTCAGCAGTGGGCGGAGAATGGGAAAAGGGAGGGGCCGTATGGGCGTTGGGCGGGGCCTGGGAGATCCGGGCCTCAGGGTGCATGTGCCTGTTCTTGTTGTCGTCATGGTGGCGCCCGTGGTGTACTTGGTGGCGGCGGCTCTGCTCGTCGGCGTTATCCTCTTCCTGACTCGCAGCCGAGGCCAGGCAGCAGCAGGTAGGAGATGCCGCCGCGCCACGGCCGCTGTCGCCAGGTTCTCCGGTCTTCTGAGCCTTGGGCCGTCGCGCCGCGGCTCATGCGCATGCGCCGGCGCGCCGGGCGGGGCTGACAAGGATCTTGGGCTCGCGTCAGGCAGGCCACGCGCATGCGCTACGTACGCGCGACTGGGGACCCTTGGGGATCCACAGCCAGACCCCTACGTGGAAACCGGGTGTCGGCGCGCCTACATTGTTCACCCGGCTTCAGGCGAGATCCTTGCTCCACCCCTCTCTTCGTTCACTTCAGACACGGGTTAGGTCTTGGCGGACACGCACTCCCACCCCTCATCATCTGGCCGTACCTCCTGCGCTTTTTGGGGAGGCCGCAGAGGTTTCCCAACCCTCCCAGGCTGGCTCCAGAGCGGGTGCCAGGAAGGGGACATCGCAGTGTTTCCTGCCTACCCACGAGCTGGGGAGAGCGTGAGGCAGCTCCAGGAAAGTTCCTGAGTCCCTCTTCCTCCCCACCAAGGAGAGCACCTTGCTGCCTTGGCATCCTTTCCTCCCTGTTTTGCATCCCGATCAGAAGGTCGTGTCATACGCCAGGGCACAGACCAGATACACCTGTCACCCCCTTCCCCCCATTTCTTGTCATCATATGGGTTTGTGTATGTGTCTCTGCCCCTCCCTGGGCTCACTTCAGAAGCTCGTAAAGAGTACCTGCATGCTCCACGGGCCAGGGAGAGAGAAGCTGAGGTAAGGCCGATAGCCAACAATTCTTGCTGGTAGGGGAGACTCAGCCCCCGCTGGAGAAGTGTACTCTGTGGTTGGGGTTCCAGATAAAACCAGGGCAGGTGGTGTTAGGCAAGAAATAAGTGTAGCCTTGCAGTGGGCATTCAGTGAGATCTGTACACCTCAGGGTGAGAGTCTCCTAACAGGCCAGCTGGAAAAGGGGGCCTTGAGGGGAGAGAAAAGCATTAACATAGGCAGGAGGGCAGGAGTGAGGGCCTGTGTTGTAAAGGCCTTCATGGTCAGAGTGAGAGGTTGGGGCTTTGTGCTGTGGGCAGTGAGAGTCTAGAAGGAGGATGAGCAGAGGCAGGTTAGGCTTCGTGGATGCTGCTTCCCCTACCATCAGGCTGATGGGCTGCCTGGCAGCAGCATCGTTCTTTTCCCTATAGCTGGCCAAGAGCTACTACACAATGAGGAGGAGCCAGTAGTAGCAGGCCGGGTGGTCCAGCCTCGGCCCCTGGAACCGGAGGAGCAGAGAGCTGGAGGCAGGCCTCGGCGCCGGAGGGACCTGGGCAGCCGCCTACAGGCCCAGCGTCGAGCCCAGCGGGTGGCCTGGGCAGAAGTGGATGAGAATGAGGAGGAAGCTGTCATCCCCGGTGAGAGAGGACCAGCCTGGAGGAGAAGGGGGCTGGACTAGAGAGGGGTGATGGGGTCCCCAACGCTAGGTGGGGGAGTAGATTGTGAAGCCACACTGGGGGAGGGACATCTGGGATCCACAGGATGTTGTAAGGGGAGACTTGGGGCCTGGCCTTTGGTCTTGGGGCCAACAGTCTGTGCCCTGACCCCTATTCCATTGGGCCACCTCCCTCTTCATCTGGGTTCTCCATGTCCAACCAGCAGGGCAAGGGTCTTCACATTGACCCAGAGTTCCTCAATCCACCCCTTTCCAGCCCTCTTCCTGGAGTGGGGTCACCTGTAACCCCAGAAGAAGGGTTTGGAGATAGAGACATTCAGCCGACACAGAGTCCTCCATATCTACGGTGCTGGGATCCCAAAAGAACCCTTAGGATTGTAGGAAAGAATGTTCCTTCTCCAGTACTTGACAGCTGGCTTGAGCCTGAGGAGTGGGTATCTGGGCCTTTCCCAGAAACTGGGGGCATTTGGGGCTTTACCCTTGGGGATTATCCCCTTTGGATCAAAAAGAGGCCCTCTGTTGCACCATTCCTCCTGTCACAGACTTCAGGTCAGACATCCTTGCTGCTCATGCATCCACGGGTCTCTAACTTTCAGCTGGCCTTGGGGTTGTACTGGGGTTGGGGCTGTCTTTTTGGCTTGGCTCTGGTGGGACAAAGGGATAGTCCTGGCCAGGGGCTGAGCCCAGAACAGAGGAGGAGTTCAGATTTGAGGCTGGGGTAAATTTCCCCATAGGGCTGTCCTTCCCTGGAGGTTAGGCCAGAGACAGAAATCAGAGACCTCTGCAAGCCTGGACACCTGTGTCTGTGATCCTCAGACACTTGGATATTGGAACTTGGCACCTCCCTATTTACTATTATGCAGTATCTGAAGTTCTCCTCTGTTTCCTTGCTCCATTGCCCCCCCCACCCCCCACCCGCTTAACACACATGCAGGCATTCATGAAAGATGCCGCTGGAGGGCAGAGCTGAGCTAGTGACATTCGCAGGTGGGTGGAAGGGGGTCCCCCTTTGAGGGGAAGGACAAGGAGTGGTGTGGATACATCATCATCAGTCTTCTCTGGCCAGGACCTGAGCTGTCTTGCTCTGACCATACTCAGCCCAGGAGGAAGAAGGCATCGAGAAGCCAGTGGAAACTCACCTGTCAGGGAAAATTGGAACCAAGAAACTACGGAAGCTAGAAGAGAAACAGGCGCGAAAAGCCCAACGTGAGGCAAGCATGAGGGATGGAGTTCTGGGAAGTGGGAAGGGGCCCTGCCTTCCCTGTGGCAGGCTCTCCCCTTGTGGCTCCTTTCATGTGGGCTGGTGTTTACTGCTTGGCTGGCTCTGTCTCCTGCAGCCTTGGTTTGCGTCCTGGCCTAGGCATGGCTTTCCTCGGCCTGTCTGGGAGGTGGGCAAATTCTAGCTGGAAGTGGGGGATATGCCCCTATGAAGGCCTCTCTCCAGGCAGAGGAGGCTGAACGGGAGGAGCGGAAACGCCTTGAGTCCCAGCGTGAGGCAGAGTGGAAGAAGGAGGAGGAGCGGCTTCGCCTGGAGGAGGAGCAGAAGGTAAGGCTGACCCCTGACCCTGACCTCTGGCCCCTGACCAGGCAGCCTGCTTCCCATGCCCCTCCCCAACACCTCCAACCTAGAAGATGGGCCATGCACTAGGCCAGGAGGAGTGAGGTCGGAGAGGTAAGGGGGCTCTGGATCCTGAGGGCCTTGAGGCTGTTAAAGGTCATTGTAAGCGATGGTGGATCTGTTTAGGACCTGACTTAGAGGTGGTTCTCAGGGAATGGGGCCACTGCAACAAAGGTGGTTAGAGAAACATTTGTTCATGAACGTTTGTTCTCCTTTGTGTCGAGAAGGAAGTTCCCAAGAAAGGGAATAGTACAAAGATCTGAGGTGTAAAGGGCGAGAGCCAGGGCTGCCCCAGCTGGAAGGCTGTGTCCTCCGACTGGCCCTGTTCTCCAGGGACTTAGGATGGCAGGAAACCTGACCATGGGTGCTGTAGCAGATGGGCCAGATCATAGCAGGGGACAGGCATTAGCAGGGAGGGTTTTCACCTTTCTGAATATCAGTCCTGCCTAAAGCACCTTAAATATCCTGGTTCTTCTCTCCTGTATCATTACCCTTATTCTTAACATCTTACTTTAGTGTGTGGTTCATTTCTTACAACTGATATTGATACATAATTATTAACTAAACTCTGTGCATGATTCATATTTTATTAGTTTTTCCTCAGAATCCTTTTTCTTTTCCAGGGTCCCATCCAGGATACCATGTTACATTTAATTGTCATGTCTCCTTAGGCTCCTCTGGGCTGTGACAGCTTCTCAGACTTTTCTTGTTTTCAGTGCTCTTGACAGATTTGAGGACTATTGGGCAAGTAGTTTGTAGAATGTCCCTCAATTTGAGTTGGCTAATGTTTTTCTCATGGTTAGACTGGGGTTATGGATTTGAGGAAGACGACAACAAGTGAAATTCCACTTTCAACACAACGTAGCAAGGGTACATGCTTGACTTAGCACTGATGACATTAACCTTGGTCAACTGGCTGAGGTTGTGTTTGCCAGATTTTTCTACTGTAATGTTACTGTTTTTTTCCCACCTTCCTGTGCTTGTTTGGAAGGAAGTCACTATGCACAGCCCTCACTTAAGGGGTGGGGACTTATGTTCCACCTCTTTGAGAGGAGAGTATCTACATAAATTATTTAGAAGTCTTTTGTATAGGAGAGTTGTCTCTTCCCTGTTTATTCAATCTTTCTTTCTTTCTTTTTTTTAAAAAATTTTTATCAAATCAAAATTGATTATACATATTTTTGGGGTTTAACATTGAGATATGTTGATCAAATCAATATTACTAGCATATATATTGTTACATATCATACTTATTATTTATGCCCCTTGTCCAGTCTCACCCCAACCCCCTCCCCCTTCTTCCTCCCCCCTCCCCATCTAATTACCCTAGATTTCTTCTCTCCTTTTGAAAGAGTAATGGTGGGCCGAGCCTGTGGCGCACTTGGTAGAGTGCTGCGCTGGCAGCGCGGTGACGCTCCCGCCGCGGGTTCGGATCCTATATAGGACTGACCGGTGCACTCACTGGCTGAGTGCCGGTCACGAAAAAACGACAAAAAAAAAAAAAAAAAATGAAAGAGTAATGGTTACTCTGTTGTTTGTTGCCTAGATGATCTGTTCAATGCTGAGAGGTGTGATTAGTCCCCCAATATTATCGTAGAGCAGATGTTTTTTCTATCACTCTGGGATGGGCTTTGTGCAGAGAGACATCCTCTTCTTTTCTTTGGTCTCTGCTGGTGACTCTCCCTGTGTCCATGCACTCCAGTGGCTGGTGGACCATCTGCATGGTGGTTGTGGCATCTAGCTGCTTTCACAACAGCCATGGTTATTGTGGTGACTGTGGTGGGCCACCCACACGGAGGTGATGTTTTTGGCATGCTCCTTGGTGCTGTCGGTGTGCCTGGTTGTGGCAGGGGGGTCCTGTCCCCAGCTCCATCCCTTGGGTCCCCAGGTGGGCCCTTAAGCACTGGGGCAGTGTGCTTTGTTGTTGGAGGGGGGTCCAGTTCCCAGATTCATGCCTCAGGTACCCGGGTGGGCCCCGAGGCGCTGGCGTGGTGTGCCTGGTTGTGTAAGGGGGTTTGGTCCCTGGCTCCATGTCTCAGGTCCCTGGGAGGGCCACAAGGCACTGGCACAGTGTGCCTGGTTGTGGGAGGGGGGTCCAGTCCCTGGCTCCATGCCTCAGGTCCCTGGGCAGGCCCTGAGGCGCTGGCACAGTGTGTCTGGTTGAGGGGAGGGTGTTCCAGTCTCCAGCTCCATGCCTCACGTCCCCGGGTGGACCTGAGGTGCTGGCGGTGTGTCTGAGCCGGGACTAAATTTTTTGTCCTTTGCTTACTTCTAAAGTGGGGGAACTTCCTGTTGGGACCAGTACTTGAGCTCTGTGGTTTAGCTAAATTGCTGCTTTGCTGCTGCTTCCCTAGGGAAGGCTTTTTGTACAGCAGAGGTTATAATGGTTGACTTTATAGGTACTTCTGGCTCTCCAGAGACTTGGTGCACCTGGGTTGTGTAGTAACTGATCTGGGCCTGAGTCTTTTCATCAAACTGTACCCCATGCAACTCTGCATTCCTGACTAGTTTCCTCTGAGTGGTCCTACGCTGATTGGGGTACAGATCAGCTGTCCTTGCTCTGCCCCAGTGGGCCTGTCTCTCCCACTGCCTGTGCTGCAAACACTTCCTGTGGGACCAGCCGTGCACCAGTCCCTTGTGATGACTCACGAGCCTCTGAGTGACTCCATTTTTTCAGTTGTTGTGGCTTCTCACTCCTATGAGGGTCCAAGGGAACCCTATTAGTGGTCTTGCTGGCCTGGAGGCCACCAAGGTCCTCTTCTCCCCTGCTGCCTCTAAGCAACTACATCCAAAGGGCACAGCTGTGGCTTTTGCCGGCTCCTGCTCTGTGAGCTCAGCTGTTCCAGCCTTAAATTGGCTGCGGCATGAAGTGGTCAGAGCAGTTTTTTCTTTCTCTCATCATGGCTTCTCCCGCCTTCGTGTACTCTGTAGGTCTCTCCTCCTCTTTCCCTGAGGTCTAGGGGCCCCAGCTTGGCTATTGTTGCTTTATTATGTAATTGTAAATTGGTTGATTTGTGGGAGAGAGTGATGCTGGGGACCGTCTATTCCGCCATCTTGACTGGAAGTCTATTCAATCATTTTTTTTTTTTTTTTAAATTTTATTTTGTCGATATACATTGTAGCTGATTAATGCTCCCCATCACCAAAACCTCCCTCCCTTCTCCCTCCCCCATATTCAATCATTTTTATATCAATAATTTCTTAGTCATTTCTCAATATCCATATGGATTCGTGGGTTTTTTTTTTTTTTTTTTTTCTTAAAAGATGACCGGTAAGGGGATCTCAACCCTTGACTTGGTGTTGTCAGCACCACGCTCAGCCAGTGAGCGAACCGGCCATCCGTATATGGGATCCGAACCCGAGGCCTTGGTGTTCTCAGCACCGCACTCTCCCGAGTGAGCCACGGGCCGGCCCTGGATTCGTGGGTATTTATTTTGTACTTTTTCATTTTGTTACCCAGATCATTCCAGCTTTGACCATTGGGAGCCCTTTCAGTTGGCTCCTGTGTACCTTTGACATCCCTTCAGTGTTTTGATTTTAGAGCACTTTTTTTTTTGGCTGGTACAGGTGTCCGAACTCTTGACCTTTGGGCACTCTTACTTTCTGGCACTGCAAGATGCTCCAGGCTCATTTTGTTTATAGTACTTACCTCAGCCTTAACTTCATGTTTTTAAAAATGTTTTAAAAAGACTTTTTTGAGTGCTCTGGAAAATGGGTTGGGTTTGGGGGAGGCTGTTGCACTAGGTGGTGATGGTGATGGAGCAACATGGATGGATTGTAAAGTTTTTTGGAATTTAGAGGAAGAAGAGGTAGATGTGGCCTCTTTCTGACCAGGGCAGTTGGTTAGATGGCTGTGTGATTCACTGAGCCAGGGATCGAGAAGGACCAGACGTGGGGAGATCACTGGGTCTGTCTGGTGCCTGTGAGATGGCCCACTGGGTGTGTCACATGGTCAATCGTGTGTTTGGGAGGAGAGATTTGGGTAGGGATATAACTGTGGCAGTCACTGGCAAGAAAATGGTTGTTGATGATGTGAGCATGGGTGAGGTGGCCCAGAGAGAGTCTGGAGAAGAGGAAAGGGGCAAGCTGAATGACAAAGGAGATGGGAAGAATGGCCTAGGGAGCAGAAGGAAGTCCAGGAGAGGGTGGGATCTGGAACCAAGGGAAGAAAGGGGATGGTTGGCTATGCCCAGTGTCACTGAGAGGACAGGATATGAGGACTGAAGGTTGTCCCTTGGATTTGGTAAGATGGAGGGCATGGGTGAAACCATAGCAGGAGTTGTTTCGGTGGAGCTAGGTATACGGAAGCCACATTGGGGTGAGCTGGCTGGTGAATGGGGGGTGAGGAAATGGAGCCTAGGTGTGTGTTCATGAAGTTTAGACATGATGGGATGGTAGGGAGAGGGCGGGGGGGAAGGGTGACTGGAGGATACTGTAGGGTGGGGTCATGGCAGGGTTTGCAAGAGAGTTTTAGTAAGTAGATCTCCTGAGCAGGGAGGGTATGGGAGGGGGCTGAGTGGCATTTGTCTGGGTGGTGATGGGGCTGATGACAAGAGATGCTTCTGCCTGTTGTTCACTTGGGGGCCATGGGGATTGGGATCTTGAAGGAGCTCTGTCCCTGAGAATGGGCTATGCAGCAGGGACCAGAACAGGGATGGGGTGGGCAGTTGCCCCAAATACCTGACTCTTGCCTCTGTGTCCCCAGGAGGAGGAAGAGAGGAAGGCCCGGGAGGAGCAGGCCCAGCGGGAGCATGAGGAGTACCTGAAACTGAAGGAGGCCTTCGTGGTGGAGGAGGAGGGCATGGGCGAGACCATGACTGAGGAGCAGGTGGGCCTGCCACCCCTGGGAAACCCCTCTGTGCACCCACCAGTGCCTGTGTCAGATCCAAGGCCGGCCACCCCATCCCAGACACCCCTGGTTGGGCAGTGAGAGGCGGGTGGGCGTCAGTACCAGCAGGCTCTAGTAGCCAGAGTCCTTGTTCTCAGCAGAAGATAGTGCCCCCCAAACCCTCCCCCCAGGAAGCTCTGCTGCTCATGCAGGCAGGTGGGCAGGTGGCACATGCAGGTGGCTGGGCAGGCACACAGGCAGGCAGCCCTCAGGTGAGCAGGTAGGTGGGTAGGCACAGACCTCTGTGGCCCCTGCCAGTGGGACACTCACCCTGATTTCTCTGCTCCTCTAGTCCCACAGCTTCCTGATAGAATTCGTCAACTACATTAAGGTAAGAGGCCACAGAGCATGAGTGTCAGTGCCCTGCCTCGTGTGTGCGTGTCATGTGTGTCCTCAGGGTCGAGAGGGCAGGCCCAAGTGGGGGCTGCCATGGCTAACTCAAGCTCGCGCAGGGGTGGGTGAGAGAGCCCAGGGGGGCTCAGCTGCTGGGGTCCTGGCCACGAGAGGCCCTTCCTCTCTGACCTGAAGGTGGAGAAGGACCTGGCTTCGTGTAGGAGGTGTGAGCCTTTGATGGCTTCCTCACACTCAAGGTGTGACAGTTTCTCTGCTCTTCAGATCCCCGGCTCAGTGAGTCACTGTGTTTTTAAGTCTCTTCATGAGTGTTTTATGTCAGTTCTGTCACACCAAAGCTCCAGTAAGTTGAAAGAAGCGTCCTCTGCCATGTGCTTGTGACTGGGAACTTGGGTCTTCCATGGGAAACAGGACGGTTTTCCTTTGGAATCTAGGGTGGGGCAGTGGTGTGGCCCCTTCTGTCTGCAGCCACCGTGCAGGCCGCCCCGCTGCTGCTCCGGGTTGCATAAGCACATCCTGCTCTGCTTTGCTGCTAAGCAACTTCTCCTCTCCCACGATGGATGCGGTGAGGGGAGAGGTTTTCAAGTGCAGCTCAGAGGTGCAGAGGCGGCTGAGGGAAGGAGTGCAGAGGGAGTGGGGGCGGGGGGGTGGTGCTGGGGCTGCCGTGAGCCAGGGCTTGCGTAATCTCCCCCCACACACCAAAAAAGAGAACAGGGTTTAGATGCTCCAGCAGCTAGGGTCTGGGCCCACAGCCTGGGGCCCAGGGGCTCATAAGAGGGAAAAATGCTTGCAGCTTCCAGATGGTCCTGTTTCCTCAGGCTGTGGGCGTTCCCCTCTGACGGAGTCCTTTCCCCACCCTGCCACACTTGATTAGGGGCTGCAGCCCTGGGCAGCCTCTCTCTCACACTTCCCTGCTGTCCTCACCCACCCAGTGGGCAGCAACATGGTCCTGGAGTCCCTCTTCCAGGAAGCCTTTCCTGGTGGATTTAGAGGAGGGAGTCACCTTCAGCATCCCTCTCCCCTCAACAGAGACTGGAGGCAGAGCCCCCAGAGCAGTTCTAGCCCTTGCTTGTGGTGGCTCCCTGGAGGTGCCATTCTCCGGGAGTTCTCCAAACTCTTTTGGAGCTTAGAAGTTTTTCCAGCCTGTGCTGGCTGATTCTCCCAGAACTGCTGTCTTGCAGGGAGAAGGAGGACTTCTGAAATTTAGTCCACCTGCCTTCCTCCTCGCTCCTAGGGGATGCGCCCTTTCATCTAGGATTTCAGACCAGAGGAACATTTCTGCACCAGCACAGTTTATATGAGGTGTAGGAATAGCTTGCTCTTCTTGGCCCACTCTCCTTTCTGCCCATGGCTGGGTTCATTTGTTTTTTTAAACACACTTTTGGCCTCAGTAGCACCTCAGACTAGGTCCTCAGGCACCACTGGTGATGTCATGTTCCCGCTCCAAGATGTCACAGAGAGCCCAGTAGCTGTTCCCTGTTTTGTAGGTAGAGACCAGCTGGACTGATCACCTGAGGCTTGCCCACCCCTTGGCCCAGCTGCCTCTCACTTGCGTCTCTGCTTGCATGTATGGTTTGGTATTTCAAAAAGTCACATGCCACCTGCAGCCGAGGAGGTGTGCCCATGTCAGTCACTCCTCCCCCAGCTCATTTGCTCTGGAAAATTTTTAGAAGCACAAAAGTCCACCTTCTCTCAAGTCATATGCCATCTATGAGGAAGGCAGGGGCAGGTGCACGTATGGACCTGGCTGTGGCCCCTTGGCCGCACCCCTGGGAACTGAAGTTTCTGCGGAGGGCGTGAAGGCAGCACTTGGAATGTGGAATGTGGCATGTGGCTATGTGGAAAGCACTCGGTGATGGTCATGATGTTACTTTAAGGGAGGACTCAGTGCCTCTTATGATGTGAAGAGGACAAGTGGAAGGAAGTATAGCTGTGCCAGGGCCAAGGGGGTGGTGAGCAAAAGCAAGGCAGGAGCAAGTCCCCTCTGTCTCTGCGAGAGACCCTGCCTTGTCAGGCCTTTTCTCTGCTCCCTTCTTGTCATACACTTGCCTGTCTCAGCAGCTGGACTGTGAGCTCAAGGGAAGGAGCCAAGTCTTATTTCCATGTGTCCCCACACCTTCTCAGGGCTTTGTCCTGGCAGGTCCTCAGCAAAGACAAGTCCTGGTGACAGTATTTTTCTTTTTTTTTTGGCTTGTCTGTTTTTTGGTTTTTTTGGCAGCTGGCTGGTACAGGGATTGAATCCTGGGCCTTAGTATTATCAGCACCACGCTCTAACCAGCTGAGCTAACTGGCTAGCCCCTGGTGACAGTTTTTAAAAATACCTTTGGGTGACTATCACTCCCTCTCTTCCTCTCTTTGGTGCTTCCCCTTCCAACTTGTTCATGATGTTAACAAGATGCAGCTGGGATGCAGGGGACAGGGTGGCAGCTGTGCTTCAATGTCCATGTATGTGTCTGTCTCTGGGTAGTTCCCAGTCCTGGACAGGGCCCGTGAGTAGGTGGCTGTGTTGGGTAGATCCCTCCTCGCAAGCATGGGATATGTTTATGAGTGTGTGTGTTTACGGGAGTGAGTGTGTGTCTGTGTGTATCAGAGGAGTGAGGCTGTACCCCAGAAATGTGCATAGTGTTTATCCAGCTGCCTAGCACAGATCAGATCAGAATGCAAACCTCAGAGAGGATCCATGCTGAGAGGGGTTTGCCCAAGCTCAGCCTCTCTCTATTCTCCCTCCTTGTAGCAGTCCAAGGTTGTGCTCTTGGAAGATCTGGCTTCCCAGGTGGGCCTGCGGACTCAGGTAAGCCCTGGAAGGTGGCCTGCTATGTGGAGTGTGGCCACAGGCCTGTGTGGTTGGCAGAGGGGGGCCTGCCTTAAAGACAGAGAGTCTTGATGCCCCCTCCACCCTGCCCCCAACCAAAAGTGAGTAGAGTATAGTAATCTCTTGGTGTCCCAGGAATCCTGCATTTTTACTAGGTGGAAGAATAGGCAGGAAAGAAAAAGAAATCCATACTCTATCACTCTACCAGTCCGCATGACCAAAGCAGCCCACATGCAGTTACCTTACCTTGACAACTCTCTTGCAGACAGGCCACCCCAGCCTTCATGGCCAAACATCACCACTGCCCTCCTCCTGACTGGAAAAGAGCCTTTGCTGAGTGTCTTGCAGGGCCTGGGACCAGAGCCCCTTCTCGCCAGGGCCCTTCCACAGGAGAAGCACAGAGTCACATTGGGAGACAGCCATGAAAGGGAGAGGAGGAGATGTGGGGGTAGTGGGAGAGAGGTTGTGGGTGTTTTGTGTGGGGATGACAGCACCTATCTTTGTTCTGGGTATTATTCTCCTTCTAGGACACCATAAGCCGCATCCAGGACCTGCTGGCTGAGGGGACTCTAACAGGTGAGAGGATGAGAATCAATCCTTGGGGAGTGTGTAGCCACAGGGGGCTGTAGGGACTTGTTTCAGAAGCAGGATAACCATCCCATGTGGAGGGAGGGTTGTGCAGGGAGGGGCATTGAGTGGATTCTTCAGTGGATGTGGTTGGACGCAGTTACATGGAGGCCATGCTGAGGCCTAGGGATGGCTGCAGGGTGATGAGGACAGACAGGAAAGCCTGATTTGACTTGTCTAGCCAGGGTTGGATGCAGCCAGGAAAGGCCAGGCAGGCAGGAAACCTAGAAGGCTCAGAGCCAGTTGTGAGGGAGTGGGTGGGCATACTCAGGCTGGGTGGGGTGGGTCCAAGAGGGCTCAGCCCCACCGCCTACATGTCCCCACAGGTGTGATTGACGACCGGGGCAAGTTCATCTACATAACCCCAGAGGAGCTAGCTGCCGTGGCCAACTTCATTCGACAACGAGGCCGAGTGTCCATCACTGAGCTTGCCCAGGCCAGCAACTCCCTCATCACCTGGGGCCGGTAGCCTTCTGCCAAGGCCCCAGCCTGACCCCAGCCCTTGCTTCTCAGACTCGGAGCTGGTGTGGCCTACCTGGCAGTACAGCTTCATTCCTTCCCACCATCCTGGAGCAGTGTTGGAGTGTGGCCAGGCAGTAATAGATTAAAGACCTGTTAGCAGTGCTGAGCTTGGTGTGGCTTGGTGTGGTAGAAGGCCTGGCCTGGGATCACAGATGAGCAGGTGGACTCGAGGCCTCAGAATATATCTGAGAGGTGGGCAGGGCCCCTTGGAAGCTGGTGGAAGTCCTATTATTATTATTATGCATTTATTCAAAAAAAAAAAAATCACACACTTACCGTGTTCCTTTGTTCCCTGCAAGCGCTGCCCTCAAAGCCTAGATGAGGTCTTTCTCTCCTTCCATACCCCTCAGAGCAAAAGTGGAGAACCCTGTAAAGCCACATCTCTCTTAACTGGGGAGGAAGGTCTGAAAGTTATTTATACAGATTGAAGAGTCCTAAGCAAGGCTGAAGCCCCTAGGGAGAAGAGTTAATGAGAAGTGCCAAGGATAGAGTCCTAGGGAACGTCAGCTTTTAAGCGAGGGAAGGGAGGACAGTAAAGGAGAGAGGGTGGGCCAGCCACTTGCAGGGAGGTAGAAAAAAGGGGAGGACCTGCTTGCACTGGATATAACTGTGCAGCAGAGGGACATTGCTCATACAGTAAATGACATGGATTCAGCTCTATATCCTTGACCAAAAAAAGTTGAAATGGTGTGGGTGATTCCACCCACTGGTGGATGTGAGGACCATATGCTCAGGAGTGGGTGTGCAATGGGAGATGTGTATTTCCTTTAGGGTCAGTCTCTCTGGTTCCTGTGGGCTATTCACGTGTGAGCATCGTGCTGTGTTGAGGGTGAGGTGCATGTTTCAGTGTGCATTTTTTTATGCAAGGTGTTCCCTATACATAAGCCACCTACTTCCTCTGTGCCTGGTGGAGGATGCAGCTTTCTGTTGCAGCTCAGGAGGAAACTCTGTGTGGATGGTGATGAGGAGACGGTACACCAGGTTCTAGGGCAGCACCTTCCTGAGGGGTTGTAAAGAGTGATTTTGACTCTTGGTGCTGTAAGCATTGACTGTAGAACTTAAATCCCAAGTAAGGTGCGACTCTGCTCCTTCCATCAGCAGTGAGCACTTGGAGTCACCTTGAGTTGTGAAAGGCCACATGCATCTTTTGGAAGCCCATCCGGAGCCCACAGTCTAGTAGAAAAGGGAAGAAACAGACATAGATGACCACAGTATGAGATAGAAACATAAAATTACACATGGAAAGAAGAGATGACAAAATCAGGTTAGTGGTTCTCAGCCCCAGTTTATTAGGATTACCTGGGGAGTTTTCAGTAGTTTCATGACAGGCTGCATCCAGGACCACTTAAATCAACCTCTGGTGAGCTGGGGCAGGGGAGGGGAAAAAATGTTTAATAAATGTTTTGAATCTATAACTAATTTCTTAAACGTTTACAGTCATTGTATCCCACAAATTGTCATTACTCCATCAACTCCTCCCTCCACACTCCCCATTGGACTGTTCAAGGTTACCCGCTTCAAGCCTTCATGAATGCATGCCCCAGAAACCTCTAGGCCCAAGCTCTGGCCCCAAGATTGGAGACAACCATTCCACTAAGGCTGTGTTGTTCAAGCTTGTTTGACAGTACCCCTTAGTAAGAAATTCATTTTACATTAAGGACTCAGTACCTGTGTGTGCACATATACATACAGGTAACAGAAGCAAAAGTTTCACAGTACAATCATTTTCTTCATCATGGTTTGATGCATGTTGATATTTGCTTCTCTGTTCTGTTTCATTGCTGATGGTAAGTAAATTGATTTTACTACCGACTAACAGATCTTGACCTATAGCTTGAAAAACAGGGTTCTAAGGAAACTTGTTCCTTTTGTATTGAGAACAGGGCCAGAGATGAGTATCTGGGTGAAGAGTTGTATATTGTATATAACTTTTGATAGTCATAGAGTTGTACCAAAAGCAATTTAGACTACAATAGTGACGCTGAGAAACATTTTGACTTGGTTATCCTGACACCATTTTTGTTTGGCTAATACAGTATTTGATTATTCATTACAGAAAAATGGATAAGGGAACCTGATAAGAGACCTTACCAAATACTGATACTGTAAAATTAAACTGATTTAAATATAACCTTTTGCATATAGCCTGCTAGATTTACTCTGGATTTAGTCATTTTATCTTTCATATATGATTTTACAATTTGACATATTTCTAACATACAATACAAAAAAACCTCATCTATAATAATAATAAAACAAAAACTATTAATGTTCCAATTGTATTAGAACCAAGTAACTGAGATTTAATACCTCTGTTGCATTAGATTTTTCTTTAACTACTTCTCGTGGTGAGTTAAGTCACTTTGTTGTTGAGCTAAACCCGAGTTGACTGTGTAGTTCATGTAGCAGTGAAATTGTATGGACACATGTTCGATGTCTAGTTTGGCAGTTGTCTTGATGTCTTTTTAGTTTGTGCTTATTGCTTCATATTAAAATAGACCAGAGTAACAAGTGTGAATGTCATAGATGAAAAATTATTGAACATATCATTTCAGGAAATTCTCATTTTTCCGAGTCTCAGTTACTGTCCTGGCTGAGTGGCAGCAACTCAGGAGAGAAAAAGTTGGCAAATAGTAAGAGAAGTACATAAAGGCAGGTAATAAAAGTTTTATTAAGCCGCCAACCACCATGTGTATCTGCAGTGATTCGTTTACAAAGAATGCTTTAGGCTGAACAAACTTACCCCAGCTTTTACAAAAATTAAATCTGGTAACATGTTTTGGAGTATGCATGTTTCCGTAAAATTGATTAAAGATTTGAGCATAACCGTAATTTCCCTGATGCAATAATAATTTTATTATCAGTCTGTTTGGGGCTTTCAGAAGAACCCACATGCTTCCCAAGTAGATGTGAGTATATAGAGCTCCCTCAGGGTGGTGACTTGTATTCTTTTTTGCTTTGTATCTAAATATCTTGCAGTGAGGTTTATAGTATGTAGGTACAGATGAGTCTGTTAGTATTATATAAACAAAGCATCAATTACATAAAAACAGAAATGGAAAATTAAATGTTACAGGAGGACCCTGGGGAACATAAGAAAAGCATAAACCATCTTCTATCTTCAGTAAAATGTACAGTTAGTAAAGAATACTTGTAAGGAAGAGAATGAAGTCCTTTTTGTTGTTATTTTTCCTTTAACTTTTATTTTTCAGGGACCGTGTGTGTGTGTGTGTGTGTAAACATCAGCTTATAAAACTCCAACATACTTGGATCATGACCATTTCACTTACAGTTTTATATAGGTCTAGATAACTGCCAAGACCTTTACTGGTAATTCTCAGGAATGTTTGGCCCAATTCCAGAGGTTTTCATTTCCTCATAAAGCAAGCACAGCTGTAAAAACCTTTACTACAAACATCCGAGCTTTAGCATGGATTAAACTGCCTCATCTGCCCCCAATTTGGTATTGAGAAGTAAATACACAATCATCCCAAAGGAAAAGCCCTAAGTACCCTTCTGGATGGCTTGGTGGGTAGGACCCCAAAGGATCACAGTAGTCTTTGCTAATTTGATAGGTTTTGACCTGCATCTGTTCAGTATCAGCGAGGTTGAAGATGTTTTCAACGGCTTATTGGCCATTTGGATTCTGTGAGTGATCTATCATTTTACCTATCATTTATCTGTCATTTTTCTATAGGCCTAGGATTTTCGTGATTTCATTCATTATTCAACAGTTGAATGCTGAGCATCTATTATGTGTTTGTATTAGTTTTCTAGTCTGGCTGTAACAAATTACCACAAACTTAATGGTGTAAAACAGCACAAATATAGTAATTTAGAAGTCCAGCATGGTCTTACTGGGCTAAAATCAAGGCAGGACTGGTTCCTATCTGGAGGTTCTTTTTGAGCTTCTGGAGGCTACCCATGTTTTTGGCTTGAGCCTCTCCCCTCTCTTCCCCACCTGCAAAGCCCATTATGTCACATCTGACTGTTCTTCCCAAGTAAAATTTCCCTCTCTTTTCTGCCTTCCTCTTTCATTTTTAAGGACCCTGGTGATTACTTTGGGCCCATCTAGATAATCCAGGCTAATCTCCCTATTTTAAGGTCAGCCAATCAAAAGACTTAATTCTATCTACTATCTTATTTTCCCTTTGCCATGTAACCTAACATATCACAGGTTCTGGAGATGAGGACTTAGACATCTTGGTGGGGTGGGGCATTATTCTGCTTACCAGAATATTAAGATGGGGATATGAAATTTTAAAAAAAGATCCTGTCCACATGGATCCTATAAACTAGTAGGGAGGACAGCTTGTTAATCACACAATTTTCTTCTTTGATATAATTTGCAGGTTTTGGCATTAAGATCAGTCTACCTTTATAAAATGAATTAGGGAGTCTGTTTTTTCCTATGATTTAGAATTAGTCTCTCTGAAGATTGGGTAGAACTCAGATGTAAAACAATCTGGGGCTAGTGCCATTTAAAGGGGCAGATTGGGCTGGCCAGTTAGCTTAGTTGGTTGCAGCGCAGCCTTGGTTAAGGGTTCAGTTCCTCATCCTGGCTAGCTGCCAAATAAACAAACAAAAGGGCAGATCTTTTTTTTTTTTTTCTAAAAGATGACCGGTAAGGGGATCTTAACCCTTGACTTGGTGTTGTCAGCACCACGCTCAGCCAGTGAGCAAACCAGCCATCCGTATATGGGATCCGAACCCGGGGCCTTGGTGTTATCAGCACCGCACTCTCCCGAGTGAGCCACGGGCCGGCCCCAAAAGGGCAGATCTTTAACAATGTTAATTTCTTTTGTAGTTATTGATCTTATTAAAAACTGTAAAATAATGTTTAAGTAGTCTTTCTATTTGGAAACTTTAGTCAGTGTAACAAAACAAGAATATATTGAAAAAGAAGAGCTGATCTTATTGTAGATAAAATGATTGCATCCTAGAAACCTCCAGATAATATCCTTGACTTGCTCCATCCCCTCCTTAAATGTTAAACTCCTGAGCATGGCCTTCCACCTTATCCAGAACTGGAATCTCCCAGCAATCCCAGTTCTCCTTAGTACTTGCGACTTTCTAATCCACTATATATTTTACTTATTTATCTTATTATCTTCTCCCAATAGAATGCAAACTCCATTGGGGTAGGGACTTTTGAGCAATTATTTAATATCTGCTATTTCTAAATTTTCAGACCTTACCTTAACCTGTTTATTCTTCCAAACAAACTTTCTTTCCTTTTTAACTTTTTTACATGCTTATTGTAAAAAGTGCAAAAATTGCATCAGAGTCTAGAGTCCTGTCCTCTGTCATATGCCCTGCAATCCCACCATCTCAAGGTAGCCACTGTTAAATTTTTTTTTCTGGTGGCTGGCCAGTGCAAGTATATGAAGCTGTGACTTTGATGTTCTAAGGCTGCGCTCTAACCATCTGAGCTAACTGGCCAGCCCCTAAGCTTCATGTGTATTTCCTGACTTTTCTATGCATGTACATTTGTATTTTTTCAAAAATAATAGAAAATTTAGAGTATGGTAGGTATACATATTATTCTGCCACTGCTTTTTTCGCTTAATATAATCATCTCTCTGTGTCAATACATAGACACATCCATGTCATTCTTTTAAATAGCTTTCTATTGTTCATTGCATTTGATGTGTTGTAATTCATTTAATCAATCATCTATTAATAGATTGATGTATTTAGAGATTGTAAAATTTTTTTTACTTTTTTTATGGTGAAAAAGAGTATATTTAGAATTAGGCTGCTGAACTAAATTTAGATGATCCCAATTTTGTTGGCAACATCCAAAATTTTTTTTACTTTTACAGTCAGTACATCAGCAACTATTTTTGTACGTATATTGCTTGTGATGGTATTTCTTCCTAGAAATGGAATTGTTGGGTCCCCAAGGGTGTACACATTTTATATACTACCCAATTGTTCTCCCAAAGGGTTGTACCAGTTTATATTCTCAAAAACACTATGTGAGTTCCTGTTTTTCTGTAGCCTCACCAGCATGGGATATCAGTGTCTTTTAAGTTTTTGTTTTAATCGCTTCCTCTTTATCCCATTAGTAAAGAAGGGATTCCCACCCTAGGGTTATGGGAGTGGCCGAACTTGACATCTGACATTGGACAGGTGAGATTGATGGCAGTTTATTAGTTACATAGACTCACAGCTTAGAGGAAGAGGACGTCACAAACCATGCAGAGCCACACAGGAGTTGCATTCAGGAATGGAGTGAATAATCAGGGGCTGTTGGGGGAAGGCTTTGTAAGACTGTGGAGTGCCCCCTGGTTCCTGCAGGGGATGTGATTGGCCTGTTTGAATAATTCTATAGGCTGGCAGGGAACAAACTGAAACCCGCTACTGAGAGAGAAGCAGGGACTGCACCTGGTCCATTTGATAAGAGGATTGTTTGGCTAGGAGACCTTATTCACAAGAACAGAGGGGGAGGGCAACTTGTAGTTAGGCCACTTGAGGCCCTCCTGATTTTACCAAAAGTCAAGGTAGCACATAGCGTTGAGCCTTAATTTCTACTGTTCCTGGTTAATTAGGAAGGTTCTTTTGGGTATGGATTTTTTAAATGATTTTTTGGAATCTATTATGGTGATTGTTTTTTCTTATTTGAGATACTCATGGCTTATGTTATTTTCTTGAATTGCATTTAGGATTTTTTTCCCCCTGAACTAATGAGTATGGTTGGTTTGCATTTTTCCTTTCTGTGCTGTCATTATCAGGAATTGGTATAAGGGGAATTGTGGCTTTATAAAGTGAAATAGCATTCTGTTTTATCTGGTCTGTAATACAGATTTACAGGGTGAGGATTATCTGTGCAGTGAAGGTTTGACAGAATTCTTTCATTAAACCATCTGAGCCCAGAGCCTTTTTTGGACATATTTCTTGGATGATGTTTTCAACATCTTTCTCATTTTTGTAACAGGGTTACAGATTTTGTAACAGGGCCAGATAATAGTATTTTCTTATCTTCCTGATGTTCTTCTAAAGATGCAAAACTACATTCTCTCTGTGAAATAGGACTGGAGAACTATAAAATAAGATTAAGCTGAGATAAGAAGAGGTGGAGTGGAAATTGGGCTGAAATGGAAGGAAAATAAAACAAGCAGAATCAAATGTCTTAGTGGAGAAAACAAACAGTACTTTTAACTCTGAAGAAAATTAAATCCGTTATGGTGAAGAGAAATTTGAGATATTCTCCCAGGATGCGGAGAAAAAGAACAGATTTATTGACAGTGGTGATCCAATGTATTATTTTTAGGGGAGGAAAAAAACCCAAAATAATCTTGCTCATAGAATGGACAGGAACATAATAGAAGAAAATTTTTCTAAGCTGAAAGAGCTCTTTTATTTCTGAAAAATTAAAAAAGCCCACACTGAGACTGGTCTGTCAAGATGTTTGACTTCTTTTTTTTTTTAAAGATGACTGGTAAGGGGATCTTAACCCCTGACTTGGTGTTGTCAGCACCTCGCCCTCCCAAGTTGAGCCACTGGCTGGCCCAAAATGTTTGGCTTCTGAGGGTAAAGAAAAGCCCTTGTGTTAGGTGAATTGCTTACCTTAAACAGACAAGCCCAGCTTTGCCATCATTTTTAGTGCCAGAAGACACTGGGATAAGGACAAGAGAGTCTTGAGGGAAAAAGTTTGAAACTCAAGAATTCTATAAACAGTCAAGCCACCATAAAGACATTCTTACCTAGGGCAAAGGCTTAGAAAATACAATATTCGGGCCGGCCCGTGGCTCACTGGGGAAAGTGTGGTGCTGATGACACCAAGGCCATGGGTTCGCATCCCGTATAGGGATGGCCAGTTGGCTCACCTGGGAGAGCGTGGTGCTGACAACACCAAGTCAAGGGTTAAGATCCCCTTACCAGTCATCTTTAAAAAAGAAAGAAAAAAGAAAATACAATATTCAGGCATCCTTGAAATCACCAGTTATGTGAGAGATGGGCCCAAATGAGGAACAGAAAAGTTAGAGCATAAAAAACTGTCAGTGACATTGAAACCAATTAAACACAGAACTGGCAAAAGCCAAAAATGATGATTGAAAAAGGATTTTATGGTTTTTTTAAAAAGTGTAAACAAAAGCTGGGTCTATTATTCTTGATTAAGTGGACAATATAAGTAGGTGGGAGGGCGGCAGGTCAGGAGATGGAAGGGCACACTAAATTTCTCATTACATACAGGAGAATATAAAAATGATTTGTCATTGATTTTAATAATTTGTGAAATATAAACTTTTTATTTGATAAATTTAAGGGCAACCACCGGGAGAACTAAAAAAAGACTTTCTGCCTTGAAAATCACTACAGAAGAAAATATCAAATGTGGAAAATTCAGAAACCAAGAAATAGCAAGAAATAAAAACTATAAAAACAATGGCAGAAGACCAAACACATCAGCTATAACCGCTGGGATATAATGGGTTAAATCCCAGCCCGAGTGGGGGCGCTGCAGTTTTTAGGAGAGACCCTTGTTCCTCCAGGCTATTGCTAATACCGAACCCTAGCCTGGCTGGCCTCCCTACCCCATTCAAGGCTAAAGCCTCAGTTCAAGGCCGACTCCTTCCTCCCGGCAGTCCTCCGGGGCGGCCCGGGACAGGGTGAGCACTCCCCGCATTGAACGCGGCACGTGCATGAGAAGCTGGCGCTCCGGGTCGCGACGATGTCCCCACCTCACTCCCTCTCATCCCGGGTGCAGTGTGGGGATCGGGGCTCGGCCTTACGCCTTGCACAGGGCACCAGGTGAAAGCGCTCAAACCCTGCTGGAGTGTAATGTATATCTTTTCCTTGTCGCACCTCCCGAACGGTGAGCCCCCGAGAGCAGCAAGTTTCATATCACCTCCGTTTGCTGACGGACAGGTACTGCCCCTTGACACCTCCCACACTCCTGCCTGCGGTACCCGCGCTACGGCGGGTGATCCCTCGGCCAGGTCGGATCCACCCGCGAAGACTCGTCCCGCCCCCACCTTGCAGGCTTGCAGGGTATCACGGCGTCCGCTGGGAGGCCGCGTCCCGAAGAGCAAGCCCGAGAGAGGAACTGGGCTCAGGGCTCGGAGTCTAGAGCCCCTTCCCCAAGCCAAAGGGGCTTCTGCTCGCCAAAGACGTGGGATTCAGGGAGGGCGCGGCCCCGCTGGATTTGTTAGACAGGAGAAAGTGGGGGCTGAGCCCAAGGGTTTGGGGGGCAACAGGAGACTAGCGGAGGAACTCAGGACAGACTTGTGGCGCCCTAGAGTGGGTGAGACAGGCAGGGCCCACGCGCGGATGAAGGCTCAGTGAGGAAGGGGTTAAGGCGCCACGCCACGCCCCAGCCCGGGGATTGGTGGCCCAGGGGGCGTGGCCAGAGGGCGGACCCACGTTTGCCGCAGCCGCTGGTGGGCGGGGCCCGGACGGGGAGCGGGAGGGGCGCGGAGCAGAGCCGGGCCCGCGCCGCGCGCCCGGCCGGGCGGGCTTCGGGCTGCGCCAGCGAGCCGGGCCGGTGGCGCCCGCGTCGGAGACCCAGCGTCGGACCCTGAGGCAGCGAGTAAGTGAGGCAGACCCACTGCAGCACCCCTCCCGGCTCCGACCCGCCGCCGTGCCCGCAGCAGCGCGCAGCGCGTCTAGCCTGACCCATAGCTGGGGAGGGGTCGCGTCCCGCTGCTGGGGTCCCGGGGGGAGGGGAGAGAGATGAGGCAGATGATGTCATGATGTTTCGCCCAGCCTGGGGGGAGGTGGCGGCCGGAGGGGGTGCGGCCCGGATTATGTCACCTCTTCCCTCCGCGCCCCGCCCCCCGAGGCCACACGCGTTGGTGGGGAGCCTAGGGAGGTTCGGGAGGGATTTCCCCCACCGCAGAAATCCCGGGGCACCTCTTCCGACGGTCTGTGGCAGGGGTCTCTCTCTGTTAGCGCTGCGGGCCGTGGGCTGCTGGTGAATGGCGACCTCCCCACCTCCAGCGGAGGCTCATGTGTGCGCGTGTGTGTGCGCTCAGGTTGGGGGGGGGCGCTGTCGGCCCCCTCAGTCCTGAAACACCGGCTTCATCAGAGCCATGATCTAGGGGATGGGCCCCTTCCCCCGCTGGCGCCCACGCCGCCAAGGGAAGATGGATCTCCTCTCATACATCCCAACCAAGAAGTTATAGGGATCTCTGCACCCCAAAAGCCCTACTGTGCCCCCGAATCTCTTTCCTCTCTCAGTCCTTCTTCGTGGAAGCCCTTCCTGACTTCCCTGCCTGATTTCATTACCTCTTTGCATTGCTCATAACTAGCATTCCCACACACATTCGCCCTGTATTTCCTTGATGACAGGGCCAGAGACCCCCAGGACTCTGCCATCTGTGCACCTGGGGCACCAACAGGCCAGCCCAGGGGACACCTTAGAGTGAAATATCCCTGGACTGTCCTGAACCAAGTGCTTCAAGACCCCCCAGGGCGATCAGGGATGCTGTCCTGGGAGGCAGTATTTGGATTATTTCTAGAAAGATGTAGGATGGGCACAGAGAGCTTGACAAGAGGTTGTATGTGAAGTGGAGAGGGGCTTAGGTCAGGGGAGATATAGGATGGGTATTATGCGGGGACTTGCTGACCCTACTGCAAGCTCTGCTCTGGTTCTGGGGCTCAAGAGGAATACCAGGCGTTTTACCATAATACATTTACTTAAAGTTCCTGCAAGGTAGGTGTGAGAGCCCGAGGTGAAATAACCTGCATGAGGCTCCACCCCTAGTCAGTAGAGTTGGGATTTACATTTGGAGCTGATGCTGACAGAACTCCATCTACTGCACTTGGCCCTGCTCATGGGAGGATTTGGGCAGAGCAGGGACAAGATTGGTTTTGCCCTTTAGAAAGAGTCCCCTGGCAGCTGCTCAGGCAAAGGAGTGTGGGAGAAGAAAGGCCAGTGAGAAGCCCCCAGCAAGGGTGCTGGCAGGAGGAGCTACTGAGATCTTTAGGAGGTAGAATGGGCTGCGTTTGGTGCCTCTGAGACCTCAAGTATTTCTCGCTTTGGGAGGGACACTGATGAGGAGGGGCTGGGTGGTCACCATTCACCAGCAGCCCAGTGGGTTGTAGGGACCCCCAGGGGGAGTCCCTTTGTTCTTCCTGTGATTGCTAATACTGTGTGTAATGTCCCAGGCACTGAGGGCTGATGGGAGAGGGACGGAGCAGAGTTGGGCAACAGGCTGTCATCCCAAGGTGTTGCACTGATGCCATGAGGCTGCCTTTGCAGACCACACTCAGTTACTTGGGCCAGTTCAGGACCCTGACCCACAGACAAAGCTCAAACCCTTTCCCTTGGCTCAGTTTCTGCTTATCAGGGAAACATATTTCCCTTTTTGTCCTGCCAGCCCCCTACTGGGGTTTTGAGGAAAGAAGCTGCAGCAATCCAAGTTTGGAAGAGGCAAGGGGCAGGGCATGCTTGCAAGCGGTTGACCATGACAGGTTAGAATTATGGTGAGAAGGTCTTTGGGGATCGAGTCTCCAGGGAAAGCTTCTGTGGGTTGATAATCAAGGACTCCCTAAGTAGAGCACAGGGAAAGGAGGCTCAGGACAATGGTACTGGGACCTCATTTCCATCCAGGGCTCTGGGCATCTGAGCCTGGCTGGGGACCACACACACTCTAGGGAAACGGTGGGGCAGAGGGGCATACGACCAGCCCCAACCTGTGGTCAGATTCTCCTTTCCTGGATCTCAGAGACTGTAGTGCTGCATGTTCGTACTGCACCTTACAGTTTACAAGCACTATCCTGGACACTATCCTCTGTCACTCAGCAATCAATATGATCACCTCTGAGGTTTGTTCCTGCCCACACCCAGGTCTCTGGTGAGCCCCCTCTGCTAGCCCCCTTGTGTAGATCTTTCATCTCACTACTGGCACCTTCCCTCAGCATATCAACACACTCACTTTTTTAAAATTAAAAAAGCCCTTGGATCCCAAACCTCCTTCAATCACTGCCCTCTCTGGCCTCCTCTTTTAGCAGGGAACTCTGCCATCTCTCTCTCCCTTCACTCCTCTACCCTGTGGTCTGCCTTTGCTTTGCAACACTTCTCTGAAACCGTTCTGATGTAGACACCGGCGATGTCTCCAGCTGCCAAATCCAGGGCACACTTCAATTCCAGGTTTACCTGGCCCCTTTCTTTTTAACACTGGGAGCTGCCCCCACATTCTTGAAGCATCCCATCTTTGCCTGCAGGGCCCACCTCGTTCTGGCCTTCTTCCTGCTCCCACACTGCCTCCCAGACTTCTGGGGCTCCTCCACCCTAGCTCAATGCAGGGTCCCACCCACACCACCCATGAATGCTGATGATCCTGGTCTCTCGCTCCATCCAGTGTGTGAGAGGTATCTTTCTCTGGTCTCCCCCAAAGCACCTATTTCCCCAAAGTAGTCTCTCCCTGTCATATTAAGGGTGTCACACCCACCCTGTTGCCCTAGCCCAGACTCCTCCCCTGCCCCACCACCTGAACCCCGTCTATATGAGGTATTGCCAGTCTATATGAGGTCTTCCTCCTCAAACCCTGCCCAGGCCTTCCCACTGGTTCCAAGCCTCAGACCATTTAGCCTCCATCTTCCCAGTCCCCAGCTGCTCCCTACATTGCACCCAGGGATGGTGAGAGAAGGGGGCATGTTTAAGGTAGGAGGGGGGTTTCCAGGCCGAGGGTTGGCAGGCTGGAGTATGGTGGGGGGTGGAGGCAGAGCAGAGACTAGGGGTAGGCAAGGGAGGCACCTAGAGCACAACATTTAAGGAGGCCTTCACCCTCAGGGTGGTGCACCTGCTGAGCCTGCACCTCACTCATATCCTAGATGCCTCTCTTGCCTCCCCTTCTCCCAGGCCTGCATGTGGGGACAGACTGGCCAAAGGGAGGAGGCAAAGTGCTGTTCTCCACACCTGTGGGAACTGACGCTGAGAGAATGGAATTCTAGAAAGGCGGTGGACTTGGCTTGCAACTTGCCAACCAGCTAGGGCTGTAATTCCTGGCGTGGTGGCCAGAGACTCCTGAAGGGCAAGAGTTTTGTCAGCTCCCTTGGTCTGGGGCCTGATAGGAAGGACACAGCATTAGAACTGGACATCTTGGTACACGACGGTCTGTGGAGCACATGTGGACCCCTTCATCTCGATAGGGAGAGGGCTTCCTGCCTGGTTTCTGGAAGGAGTAGGAAGTAGAGGCCTGAAGGCGCCCCCTCCCATCTCTGGCGTCTATCCCGCGGCAGGCACTGCCAGGTGCCCCTGCCTGGCTGGATTATGCGGCTCTCTGGGCCAGGTGTTCCCGGGTGCGGTGCGGACTTGAGACAAAGGAACCAGGAAGCGGGGCCTCCCAGAGCACAGGTAACCCGAGGCCTTGCTCTCCCGCTCCTGTGGCCCGGCCCTGGGGGAGGGGGGCGCACACCTGCAGAAGGGCTTGGAGGACTTCACGGTAACTGAGCAGGGTCAAGGTCGACAGGGCGCGGGGGAGGGGAGTAATCCAGGAAGTCTTCCTGGTGGCAGTGAATTCTTAGGGGGTTTGGCTGGCGCGGGATCCTCTGGCGCGCCTCAGGGTGCGGAGGCCCCGCGCCCCCTCCCCACCTGTGGGAAACGCAGGCCGTGGGGGAGGCTCCACCAGCGCCCGCAGCTGGCGGCACTGCGTCCTCTGCCCCTGCCACAGCCAGCCCGGGGACCTCTGCGCAGTACTGACCTCAGGGAGGCGGCCCTCTAGTGCCAGGCCCCCCTGCAGCCGAGTTGGAAAGACTTCCGGGAGGGCTCCCTTGCCACCTGCTGCAGCCGCGGCCTCACTTCTTCCGCGTGGGGGCGAGGGGGGTTGGTAGGGGCGTGGAGGTGGCAGTGCTCACCGACGACCCAGATGCGCGCTGCAGCGGCAGCTCCCGCCCAACCCACCCCACAAGACCCCCGTTCCCTCCAGTGCCCGCCGCTTCTGGACGCCTGGCAGGTGGCAGCTCCGGGAGGTAGGTCCTTCGTTCCTCCCATTTCGCAGAGGAGAAAACTGCAGTCCGGGATGGCTCAGTCGACCCGTCCAAAGTCGCGCAGCTGGTTTGGGCCAAGCCTCGACTGCCGGAGTGAGGCACATGGCCCCTGCAGACCGGGCCTCGGAAGGTCCCAGGCTTGAGGACCCGTCAGCCTTCCACCCACTTGGAAAGGCAAGGAGAGAGGCCTGCGCTGGTAGTGAGCTTCTACTTCCGCCCTTGACTGCAACACCCTAGGTTAGGGGGCTGGGAAGGACCCCCACCCACAATTTTTGAGTCGTGGCCTGTTTTTCTCCCTTCCCTAACTTCTGAGGTTCCCTCTTGGATTCAGGTAGTGCTCTCCCCTTCTGACCCCATCTCCCAGCCCAGACCCAGGGTAAAAAATCCTTAAATTTGGGAGGTTGCAGGAAAGAGTTAAGGGGGTCATTGACTCTGAGAGGCTCATGGAGGAGGGGGTGGTGGTGGAGGAAGAAGTTGGGACATGGAATACTGAGCTGAGCAAAGCTGGGAGAGTATGTGCATGATGCCCTGGGGGTTGGGCTTTATCAGGTGAACAACAGGCAGTCCCCCATACCAAGCTATCACTCTTACCCCAGAAGACATCCTATTCCTTCACCTTGAATGCCTGGGAACTCTTGTACCCATTGTAGAGAAGGGGACACTGAGAGGCAGGGTGATGCTGGGGTTGACTTGGCTAGGGTGGTGGGAGAGGGGGTGGTGTCTGACCTATCTCTGTCTTTCCACCTCTGCCCACAGTGCCCCCCCTGGCTTAGTCATGGCGAAGCTGGAGACACTCCCTGTACGCACTGACCCAGGACGTGATCCTCTTCTGGCCTTTGCCCCACGGCCCTCTGAGCTTGGACCCCCAGACCCCCGCCTGGCCATGGGCAGTGTGGGCAGTGGGGTGTCTCATGCCCAGGAATTTGCCATGAAAAGTGTGGGCACCCGCACAGGGGGTGGGGGCAGCCAGGGTAGTTTCCCTGGCCCCCGTGGCAGTGGGGCCAGCAGGGAGAGGCCAGGCCGCTACCCCTCAGAGGACAAGGCTCTTGCCAACTCCCTCTACCTCAATGGCGAGCTGCGGGGCAGTGACCACACAGATGTTTGTGGCAATGTGGTGGGCAGCAGCGGGGGCAGCAGCAGCAGTGGTGGCAGTGACAAGGCCCCACCACAGTATCGTGAACCCAGCCACCCACCCAAGCTCCTGGCCACCTCTGGCAAACTAGATCAGGTCAGTCCCCAGTGCCTCAGACCTTCACAACCTTTTTCTGGGGGTGGGAGGCAGCCCAGAGAGGAGGGCAAAGTGGGCTTTCTTGGAGTTTGCATTGTAGGGGCTAGGATGGAAGCTGGGCTGGGGAGCTGTAGAGCGGGGTTCTGGGGCCAAGTCCAGGTGGTGGATCCAGGTCAGAAACCTGCCTTGGGTGAGGCATGAGGTGGAGACCCAGATGGGGGACTTCAGGATGGAGATCCAATAAGGGGTGTGAGGTGGGGCTGAAAAAGTTGTGGCTAGAGGAAAGGCTGGAGCCGAGGCTAAGGCCTCATCCTGATGCCCACTCCCCCTTCCTTACTTTTCTGCAGTGCTCAGAGCCACTAGTTCGGCCATCGGCCTTCAAGCCTGTTGTACCCAAGAATTTCCACTCCATGCAGAATTTGTGTCCCCCTCAGACCAATGGGACTCCTGAGGGACGGCAGGGCCCCGGTGGCCTCAAGGGCGGGCTGGACAAGTCTCGGACCATGACCCCAGCAGGCGGGAGTGGGGGCGGCCTCTCAGACTCAGGCCGGAACTCACTCACAAGCCTGCCCACCTACAGCTCCAGCTACAGCCAGCACCTGGCGCCCCTCAGTGCCTCCACCAGCCACATCAACCGAATCGGCACTGCCAGCTATGGTAGTGGCAGTGGTGGCAGCAGTGGTGGGGGGTCGGGCTACCAGGACCTGGGGACCTCCGACAGTGGGCGGGCCTCCAGCAAGAGTGGGTCTTCATCATCCATGGGGCGGCCAGGCCACCTGGGATCTGGGGAAGGTGGAGGGGGAGGCCTGCCTTTTGCAGCCTGCTCACCGCCCTCGCCTAGTGCACTGATCCAGGAGCTGGAGGAGCGGCTGTGGGAGAAGGAGCAGGAGGTAGCAGCTCTGCGGCGTAGCCTGGAGCAGAGTGAGGCGGCGGTGGCCCAGGTGTTGGAGGAGCGGCAGAAGGCATGGGAGCGGGAGCTGACCGAGCTGCGGCAGGGGTGCAGCGGGAAGCTGCAGCAGGTGGCCCGCCGTGCCCAGCGTGCCCAGCAGGGCCTGCAGCTGCAGGTGCTGAGGCTGCAGCAGGACAAGAAGCAACTGCAGGAGGAGGCAGCGCGGCTGATGCGGCAGCGTGAAGAGCTGGAGGACAAGGTGGCCGCCTGCCAGAAGGAGCAGGCTGACTTCCTGCCCCGGATGGAGGAAACTAAGTGGGAGGTGCGGGCTGGGGGCTTGGGTCATTTCCCTGCTCCCCTTCCTTCTGTCCCTTTGGAGAACCACAGAGCAATGGGTCACTACCATCACAAGGGGGAGTGAGACAAGGAGGGGGGACAAAATCAAGTAGGAGTGCCTGGGAGGACCAGAGGCCATCCCTGGGCTGTGTGAGATTAGCCACATCTGTTCTGAGTCTGAGCAAGGAGCCCTGTGTGTCATTTCTGCAGTCTGATGGGGAGGGACTGATCCTGAGCCCTGGGGAAGTGTGGTGCCTCTGGCGCTAGATATGGGGGTTGGGTCGGGCTGAGCAGATCCTGCCCTTACCCCGGCTTCTCCTCCCGCCTGCCCCTGCCTAGGTGTGTCAGAAGGCCGGTGAGATTTCCCTCCTGAAGCAGCAGCTGAAGGACTCGCAGGCCGACGTGTCGCAGAAGTTGAGTGAGATAGTGGGGCTGCGCTCGCAGCTGCGGGAGGGCCGGGCCTCACTGCGGGAGAAGGAGGAGCAGCTGCTCAGCCTGAGGGACTCCTTCGGCAGCAAGCAGGCCAGCCTGGAGCTGGGCGAGGGCGAGCTGCCCGCTGCCTGCCTCAAGCCGGCGCTGACCCCCGTGGACCCCGCCGAGCCGCAGGATGCACTGGCCACCTGCGAGAGCGACGAGGCCAAGATGCGCCGCCAGGCCGGGGTGGCCGCCGCCGCCTCCTTGGCCTCCGTGGACGGGGAGGCGGAGGCTGGGGGGGAGAGCGGGACGCGGGCCCTGCGGCGAGAGGTGGGGCGGCTGCAGGCCGAGCTGGCGGCCGAGCGGCGGGCCCGGGAGCGTCAGGGTGCCAGCTTCGCAGAGGAGCGCCGTGTGTGGCTGGAGGAGAAGGAGAAGGTCATCGAGTACCAGAAGCAGCTGCAGCTGAGTTACGTGGAGATGTACCAGCGCAACCAGCAGCTGGAGCGGCGGCTGCGGGAGCGCGGGGCCGCGGGGGGCGCGAGCACGCCCACCCCCCAACATGGCGAGGAGAAGAAAGCCTGGACCCCCTCTCGCCTCGAGCGCATTGAGTCCACAGAAATCTGACCCTCGACCCGGACACGCGGCCTTCTGACAAATGTCCTGTCAAAAGGCCAGAATCCCCAGTATCCCCCACCCTCCATCACTCTTCCCCATGTGCCCCATATCCCCAGACCAAAGAGGTTCTCAAAGCAGCTGTGACCAGGCTCCTCCCTGCCCCTTCGGGCCCCCTCCCACCCCAGCACTGCCCCTGTGGGCAGCCCCCTCGGACCCTCCTTCCAAGGAGGGAATGGAGGGAAGGCAGAGTGAGTGGGGATGAGGGCCCAGGCAGCAGGAGAGTCATGCTCCCCTTCTTGGTACCCCTTGTTGGAGATGGAGGCAGCAGGCCTGCAGTGCCGTGAGGTGTTTAAGCCCCTCTGGGGGCCTGGGCTGCTATTGTTGGCCACCTTGTGTCCAGTGATGCTCTGTGTGCTCACCCCCTAGGCCATGGAGCCTGGGAGGGCCTGCACAGGTCTGCTGAGGCTGACAGACCCTGGGCTCCTGGCTTCCCTCTTTCCTGCAGTATTCTCCCCTGGGCAGACTGGCAGGACAAGTGGGAGCAGATGGCCTGCCTGTGGTTGAGAGGGCTACCTGCCCAGCCCCTCCCCCCAAAGGTCTCTTGGGCTCAGGCCTCAGAGCCTGGCTTGGTCCTGAGTGTGTGTTCATATATGTGTATTGGGGGAGGGGAAAGCTGGGGTTGGAAGCTCAGCCACCCAGGGAAGATCTGCTCTCCTGTTCTTGGGAAGGGTCACCTGGAGGCTTCTCAGCTCTATCCTCACCTTTCTGGCCAGGATCCTGCAGGGCAACAGCCCATCTGCTTGGCTGACCCCACACCTAGGACCACTGTTCACTTAATACAGCTACTAAGTGCTACCTGCCTCTCAGGCACTCCCCTTGCCCAGTTACTGAGGTCAGATGAGTGTCTGTGATGTCTTCCTGTGTCTTCCCCCACTCGATTCCCCTAGTCTCCTGCTTTCATGCTCAGAACATCATCCTTCCAGGCCGCGTCTTCTCCAAAGTCTCACCTTTTCTTCCAGTAGAAAATTCTGTTTGACCTTTGGTGCACTGCCCATTTCCCGGCTCCACTGGCCCAAGTCTGAGCCTGAGGCCCTTGTTTTGGGGGCAAGGGAAGGGTTGGATGTGATTGCACTTGAAGATCAAGGCTGACCTGAGAGGAACACTGACCCCTCCGTTCTCAGGGCTCTGAGGTGGCCCAGCATTTGCCCCCCAGAGTAGGCCTGGCATGGCCATCAATAGGGGTTGGGACAGCTAATGTCACTTCTTCCTCTCGGGGCCCCCTCGGAGTCCATCTCCTCAAGACAGGAAGGGAAAAGCAAATTTCTAATTCACCAGCAATAAAGATTGGAGGAGGCTTGGCGCTCAGCCCTTGTATTTCTCTCTTTTTCACTCTCTCTTCCTCCCACCCCCAACTCTGAGTTTGGGGGGCAGGGTGGAGAGAGCTGGCAACTACTGTGAGCAAGTCTCTCAGCCCCAGACCAGCCTCCTCGCATAACTGGTGACTGTTTAATGAGCTGTGCATCCCCCACAAAAACAGGAGTGCCCCTCTGCGTGGCCTCTAACCCTCAGCACAGCCCCTTCCAGGTGGTCCTCACCAGGTTTCTGAGCTAAGTGGGAGGCCATCCTGACAACCACTGCCCATTCCACTCACCCCTCACTGCACCTGCCCCAGAACCTGGGTCTGGGCCACTGGTGCAGGGAGAAGAGAAGGTATTAGTAGGAAAAGAAAAATAGAAAAAAATATGAACCGACTCAGCTTTGGGACATCCAACCACAAAAGAAATTATATATAAATATATTTAAATATATATCTCTACCATATGTGATGGAAAGACTTTTTTGTTTTCCTTTCCCAAAGAAATAAACTGGAGAAAGCCTCTCGAGTGGCATTCTTTGGCCTGCTTGTATCCTTGCAAGTGTGGGAGGTGAGGCCTGGGTGAAGGGGGTGTGGAGGGCAAAGCTGGAGTAAACATTTCCCAGAGCAAAGGTATGAGACTGGGGGTGCTCACTGGGCCGTGCCAGGAGGTTGGCCCAAAGCCCAAGCTGTCTACGTTGCCCAGGAGGAGTCGTTCCACCTTTCTGCCCAATGGAGTTTTCTCTTCAGCTCAGACTGTCATCAAAAGGGTTTCAAGCTGGTTCCAGCTCAGAATCTACACACCAGGCTGCTGGCTAGAAGGCAGCTGATGCAGGAGAGCTAGATGCAGCCCGAAGTCACCTGAGTCACCTTACAGTGATTAGCAGATGTTTGAGCACAGAATGCATACAAGTGAAGGCTGAGAACAGCTTTGCAATCAGTGGTGAGGCCCCAAAGGCAAAAGGGACCCAAGTGTGCTGCACAGCAGAGAGTTGGCCTTCATGATAATTATTTCTGTTATCCTCACAAAACCTCACAATCAAGAATGCATTCTGCGCACTCGGGAGAGCGCGGCGCTGGGAGCACGGCAAGAATGCATTCTGCTATACATAACACAACCTGGCCTGCAGGACCTCAAAGAGTAGTTAGTTGATTTTTCCTCACCTGACAAGAAGTCTGGATGTGGGTGACATGTGTCAGTTCATCAAGGACCTAGGTTTTTCATCCTTCCACCATCCTACCCTAGCATGTTGTTCCATCCTTGCCACAAGGTGGCTGCCACAGCTCTGTGAAGGGATTGAGGCTGCACCACTTTATCATGAAAGTAAAAGCTTTCCCAGAATCCTGCCAGCACTCTTCCCTTTAAATCTGGTTGGCCAGAACTGAGGCACCTGCGCCTCCCATTTCAGGTGAGACTGGGAAACTGAGTATTTGGCAAAGAGGAACAGGATTGTCATGGCTGCCTAGGAGCCATCATGGCTCATATCTTGGGGACAGGCCCTCTACTCTCTCCGGGTTCTGCTGGCAAGGACGGAGTCATAATCAGCAACTAGGACTGTTTGCCCTGGTCTGGCCTGTGTGGGAGAACCCTCCCTAAGCAGTGGTATCAGTGGTCTGAGACCCCAAATGTTCACACCCAGGCAAACAGTGCCCTCCACAGAGTTGGGGTGCCAGGTATGCCCCGCCCCCTGCAGGAACCTGTCCTCCCTACATTGATTTTGTTTCTCCGACAAGATGGTGCTGTGGAGAAGCATGATTTCTCAGGTCTCCTTCACAGCCCTTACTAAGGCACTGACAAGGTATGAAGACCCCGATCAACAGCTCTCAAGTGCCCTTAGGAATGGCGGGCTGGGGCCAGTCTGATAGGTAGAGGCTCGGTAGAGTCTCTTCCTTACCGAGTTGCCCACAGGGACTCAGGTGTGAGCCTCCCTACTGAGGGAGGTGGAGGATCACCCCGGCTCCCTACCACAGCCCCAGTCTCCTCAAGCTCCAGCTCCTTACATCCGTTTCTCCGAACAGGCTCATCTATCCATCTTCTCCTGAGAGCACTTGACAGATTCATGTCTGTTATAAATGCATGATTACCCTCATCATACAGATGAGAAACTAGGCTTCGAGAGTTTACGTGGCTGACCGGTTAACTCACTCAGCTAGAGATGCTGCCGCTGACACCAAGGTCAAGGGTTCGGATCCCCCTACCCGCCAAATGGGGGGGGGGAAGAAGAGTTCACGTGATTTTCCCCAATTGGGGGTCCTGGGATTCGAACCTGTATCTAACCTACTCAACTACTTCCAGAACTATCCATCCAGTGTTATGTGTTCCTTCCGCAGATCCTAGACTCTCCCGGTCTCCTCACCAACGTCTTCCGGTGGAAAACGTCCTGTCCTTGGAAAACGCTGACACAGTCTTTTGAGCCTCGGCCGCATCCGTCACTCTCTCAGCAGGCGGAAGTAGCAGGCAGTTGGCCGGAAGTGGGGCTCCAGGCCCTGCGTTGCAGGGGTAGTTTCGCTGCACCAGGTGGGACCTGGAGTCAGGTGTTGTGGCGCCCGCCTTGGCCAGGCTCAGGTGAGTGGTGGCGGTCGGGGAGGAGGTCGCTGCGGCTGCTTCCTGCGCTCGCGACCAACCTATGCCTTGGTGTGTGCCTCCCGCGCTCCTGGCTGGCCCGGGGCGGGCGCGCGCCGGGACCCTGTTCAGTGCTTCCAGGCCGGGGTTTCGGGCGCCTCTCGCAGGCCCGGCTCTAGGGAAAACCTCGGCGATCCTCGCCACTCCAGGGTGCTGTGACCTTCGGCAAGAGATTTACTTGAACCCTGATTTTTTCTCTGTGAAATGGAGATCGTAACAGTACTTGCCTCACAGGGCTGTTGTAAGAGTATAGTGGGATATTCTGCCGCACCTCTTATCACATTTTAATGTTCATGCGAATCACTTGGAGGTCTGGGTTGGGGCCTGAATTGTGTGTTTCTACCCAGCTTCCAGGTGATGCTGATGCCGCTGGCCTGCGGACTACCCTTTGAACAGCAAGGACCTACAGGATTTTGCTTAGCATTTGGGACGGGGTCTTTAATAAATGTCAGTATGATATATATTTTTCCCTCATTTTTAGTAATTTCTGGTTACACAAGCCTAACTGAGGGTAGTATTGATGCACCCCTCCTTTTTTTTTTTTTTTTTTTTCCTTCCCTCTCCAGGGATAAGAAATAATTGCTCTTTCTCTTTCTGTACAAATCATGACACAGCTCTTCTGTCCTGACCCAGGGAGTTTTGGGCCTCCCCCATACCAGCTACATTCATCAATCTCCTCAGGTAACACTTCATTGCTCACTCACTGTAGAACCTTGGATAGTGCTTCATCCTGTGGCGCGGATAGCCAGTTAAGTGCTTTAGCACCAATTATGACTGGTATTTGGAGCTCCAGTCATTTGTTGTCGCTGGAATCTGAATTTATGTTTTTTTACATTTTGGGCACACTTCATGAGTAGTAAGAGCAACCGCCTTTCCAGAACTAGGTTCTGCAAAATCACTCCCCTGAATGACCCTAGGCAAGCCCTGGGATGGTTTGCTCCTGTCTGGTAGACCAAAATAAAATTTGAAGACTGCGTGCTGCATAATACAACTGAGAAAGTGAGGCCTTTGCCAGTTATGCAGGTCTAATATTTATTTGTCAGTATGTTTTTCTTCCTCATTCATTGGTATATTTTTCTGGTCCTCCACAAGGCCTTGTGACTAAATCAACTTTGATATAAAAGAATTCTGAAATTCCTCCTTCACTTGTCTGGAATACTATACTGTGCAGCTTTGCAAAGTGGAAAAGCAGATAAAACCAAGTGGTTGAGCTAACAGTGATAGGTACTTGAACCATTTATTTGGGAATTTTCTCTCATGACTGTGAAGGTACTTCTCTTTACCTGCCTGGATTTTGTCATTCCTCTAGTAGTCCAATTTATATGGGCTGAGGGGACATGAATGTCTGTTCTCTGTTGTTTTACAGAGAGATTTTCTAAAGACAGGGTCTCATGAAACCCTTTAAAAGTAGTAGGTCTAACAGGATCATCTGTAGGGCTTTGTCAGACCCAAACCGTTCTTGCCATTTTTTTTTTTTTTTTTTTTAAAGATGACCGGTAAGGGGATCTTAACCCTTGACTTGGTGTTGTCAGCACCACGCTCTCCCAAGTGAGCAAACCAGCCATCCCTATATAGGGATCCAAACCCATGGCCTTGGTGTTATCAGCATCACACTCTCCCAAGTGAGCCACGGGCTGGCCCCCGTTCTTGCCATTTTGTTGGAGGAATAGCAGAGTTTTGGAAAGGGAGGGGAGAGCTAGATAAGCTGAAAAAATTTCACAGATGTACTGTTTTCCTCCCGATAAGTGTGGAAACTAGAACAAAGAGGAGGAATGGGTTGCTAGACTTGATTTGGTTTGGCTTAGCTCTGTGGGCGATACTTATCTTGACCTTTGCACTAGTGCTTTGCCTTCATCGTACTAGTAGACCCCTCTCTTGTAGGCTCTGCTTCTTTGTGGAAACAAAAGCACAGAAGAGTAGAGTCTGGCTTAGTTAACATCCTCATTAACAGCTAAGAGTCCTTATTGTAGTCTCTAAGCCCTCAGTAGGGGCTTTAAAGCTTTGTATACTCTCAGCAGGAGACCTCAGCACCTAGAGAAAATTAGTTTTCTTGCTCTTTTAGTTCTCAAGGTTCATCAACATATTATTTTCTTAGACAAAAATAGTGTTTGGAATATCAGTTTATTTGTGGCAATTTTATTTAGACGTGGGATGGTTAAACCTTTCTAGGAAAAGGACCGGAATTGAGGGCTGAGATCTGGCAATTGGTAAATTGTATATGTTGAGGGTGTCCTATACTTAATCTACAGTTAGCATGGCTTCCTTCTTTCCTGCCTGGCTCCTCTCCTCTAACTTCTGGACTATAGTTTAAAACAAAATTCTTCGGCCTTGCTCGGACCTATACCTGGAAGGTGGAAAGGTAAGATTTCTCACTACTGTGAAGTCACATTATTCAGGGTGATTTGGGTAGTGCCTTTTGGAACTTCCAGGGTCCAGGGATTCTGAGGCTCCACTCTGGTTCATTAGGACCCTTAAAGAAAAGATTTGAGCTCGGTTGATTAGAGTGCAGCCTTGTAATACTAGGGTCATGAGTTCGGATTCCTGAATTGGCCAGCCGCCAAAAAAAAAAAAAAGATTTGCAGAGGAGAAGGTATACTTGTGGCACTTAAACTAGGAATGGAGCTTTATGAAATGATATCATGTCTTTGAACCTTTAGTGAACAAGTCGGGAGTTAATTGGCTGAACAGCTCATAGTGTTCTCTCTCTGGCTTTCTTTTTTCTTTTTATGAGGCTGGCCAGTATGGTGTTATAATCACGCTGTAACCAACTGAGCTAACTGGCCAGCCAGCCCTCTTTCTAGCTTTCTTATGGATTCTCTGGGAGTCCGAGTAAGGAGGAACTCATACTGTCTCAGGTGTGACAGGTATCTGGGCAACACATCCTGACCTCCTCTCTCTTGCAGTGCCTTTTCTCCCTACTGTTCTACTTTACTACTTCTGTGTCTTTCTTGTTTTTCTTTCCTTTCCTTCTCCACAGTACTCAAGATCCCACTTCTGAGGTATGTTATGTTTCAGACCTGTATGTATAGATATGGTGTTTATAGAGTTACTCTAAAAATTGAATGGTAGAAAAGTAACTAGCCACTAAAGTTTGCCATTTGGAATTTGACACTTCATGCCTCTAAGATTGCTTATTTTGTCATCATTTCTGTTACTGGGCATTTATAAAGACATTCTATAGACAGTAGGACATGCTTGCACTAGAAATAACTTTTCAACGTTTTCCTTGTGTATTAGTCTGTTTTCTGTTGCTTACAACAGAATACCTGAACTGGTGGAGCTTGTAAAGAAACAAAATTTATTTCTTATAGTTTGGAGGCTGCGAAGTCCAAGGTTGAGGAGTACATCTGGAGAGGGCCTTTTTGGTGGGGACTCTCTGCAGGGTCCCAAGGTGGCACAGGGTACTACAGGGGAAGAGGTCTCAGAGCGTGTGTTTACATACTCACTTCCTCTCTTTGTAAAGCCAGCAGTGCTGTGATAATTCTCATGATAACCCAGTCATCCACTAGCTATTCATGGATTAATGGCATAGCCCTCACGATTCAGTCGCCTAAAGGCCCCAGCTCTCAACACTGCCACATTGGAGATCAAGCTTCCACATGAGTTTTGGAAGGTCAAACATTCAGGTAATAGCACCTCGTATATTAAGTTTACCTTATTTATTTATTCATAGTCTCTTGAAGAATACCTTAGTTTTCTGTTAATACATGCATATTTTGTAAGTTTAATTTTTGTCAGAATTTTACTGTACTTGTGTGACAAATAGTTCAATAGAGCTTGTAACACTAAATATTAGTTCCCTCCCTTTTCTGTCTGCAATTTTGTTCCCCAGAAGCACTTTCAACTACTTATGTTTTTTTTCTTTTTTTTTTTTTTGACATTTATCAGTATATTTCTAAATAGCACATTTGTGTTGCTGTTTCTTGATTTCTGAGTTTATATATAATCTTTTGACTTCTTTCTTATGGACTTTGAGACTGTAGGTCTCTTATATCACTACCCAACCTCCCCTTTTCCTCCCTTCCTCCTTCCAATATACTTTGCTCATAATTTTTGGTTAGCTAATACTCAAGGTTTATATTAATAAAATTATATAAATATTATTCACAGCTGAGCAGGGAGTCTAAAATTTTCTATCTTGTACAACTTTTTTATGTTCCCTGGAGTTAAGAATTTTTGATACTATTGTTATTGGCTTGGTTTTCTGTCTACCTGTCAGTTGTTTGTCCCCAGATTATTCATTAGAAGTGTAATTCTTCTCTCCTAGGTATTGTTCATTTCTTCCAGCATGAGTGAACAGTTGTTCTTTATGTCTGCTCACAGCTCTTATCTTGAGATCTTCCTTCATCTTTACCCTGGGATTTTCTTTTGCTTCTCTCCTGCATTGAACCCTAATTTCTGGATCCTGTATTTTTGCTGCCAACTTTCAGCTCTTCAATTGTGGTAGCTCTCTTTATTTTGATCCTAGGGCATCCCGCAAACCTATTCTGTCATGTAGATTTCAGTCTTCAAAGTCTTCTCTTTGTTCTTTTTGTAAGTAGTATAAACTAACCATAGTGATAGGTAGAATCCTAGACTATTAGAGGTGCGAGGGCTTTTGAGCTGCTCAGTTCTAACCCTCCATTAGAAGAACATAGATTCGTTCACATCCCTCCACCCCACCCCCCAGTCTGGAACCTGTGTTTCTGATTCCCATTCTTGTCTCTCTAGTACACCAGTAATTTGGGTTTTAGAGTCAGACAGTCTTTGATGTCAAGCCCTGCTCAATACTTTGGCTGTGTAACCTTAAGCAGGTTTCTTGTGAAGTCTCTTCATATTGTGAAGTCTCTTCATCAGTAATATGAGGATAATAAGCCTCTCTTAAAGAAAGGGTGTAAAGATTGGAACTAATGCAGGTAAAAACAGCTCATACCAGGCTACAGGCTTTGGCTTGGAGGAGGCCCTAAGACATCTGTGGCTCTTGTTATTTCTGTCATGGGGACTTATCCTATATTTTTACAAATCAAAAAAAGCCACATCAATTCAAAACACTGATATTCTAGGAAATGGTTCTTTTGTTCTTTCCAGGAACATTTACAGTAATTTCATTAAGTACTCTTAGGTAGATTTAATCGAAGTAATTTTAATTATTTAATGTGCTTTTAAAATTACATCATTTATGGAGGTAGTTGTTAAGTTAATCCATATACTCTTCTGTATTAACAGTTTTAACCCCAATATAAAGGGTGAAAAAGTTAATTTATCAAAGATATAATGGAAAGTTTTCCCACAAATAAGCTATATAGTTAATTTCCTTTTATATAAATGTATTTTAGGTGATAGCATTCATTTGTGAATTTTTGTGTGTATTTTTCCATTTGTTGATTCTTGCCACACACTTATCCTGGAAAACAGCCTTCTCCTACTGGATTTGGGGTGTTTTCAATTTTTTGCTTTAGTATAGCCCAGTTATTTTGTAAAAAATGAGTTTTTTAAAAAAGTTATTTCTTAGCATCAAGTTCCCAAGATCAGATGAAGGACTCCAGATTTGAACAGTTTATGGCTTTAGTTGCACATTGTGTTGGACTAAATTTAGAATCCAGGTTCCAGAACAGGTCTTCTTAAAAGTCCTGTTCTGTCACCTGGAGAGTTCTGTTACTTGCTCTCTCTTTTGTTCCTACTATGCCTGTGCTGCAATAACAATTAAGACTCCTAGTGACAATTTTAAGATATATAAATCTTTTTTGGGGGGGGCGGGGAGGCAGCTGGACCTTGGTGTTATCAGCACCGTGCTCTGATTATCTGAGCTAATTGGCCAGCCCAAGGTATATAAGTCTTTAACTATCATCTAAATATTAAAAAATAAAGTTATTTCAGTATTATTTTCCTAATTTAAAAAAAGTTGGCCATGTGCATTTATAGAAATAAACTGATGGTCTATAGCAGGGGTCAGCGAACTTTTTCTGTAAAGGGCCAGACAGTAAATATTTTATACTTTGCAGGCCATATAGTCTCTGCCACAGTTACTCAGTTCTGCTCTTGTAGTGGGAAATCAGACATAGACAATATGTAACAAATGGCCTAGCTGTGTTCAAATAAAACTTTACTTACAAAGGCAGACAAAGGGCTAGATTTGGGTCCTAGGGTGTAGTTTGCTGACCCGTGGTCTATAGCATCTGAACCCATAGGTTGAAATTTGGTGGGCAGAATGATCCACAAGCCACAGTAAAGAACCAAGTATATAAAAATTTAGTGTGAAATAATTCTGTTCTGGTTCACAAAGAAATTAGAACATACATTCTTTCTACGCAGAGAAGCCTGTGCAGCTGCACTGCTGGAACAAAGCCACTGTCCTGCCCCGTAGTCCTCTGAGCCTTATGCTATGGGCTCTGGAAGGAAGGGGCTGACTGCAGAGTTGGGCAGGCATTTCAGGGAGTCATTCTGGTACCCTTGGAACCCTCATGGAATTTTCTGCAGCAGCAGCAGCCCTGTCTGGTCCATCAGTTGGCAGCTCAGGTCTCCTTGGGTCTTACTTGTCAGGCTTTGGCACTTTAAGTGGAAAGAGGATAAGCATTAAGGAAAGCAAGAATGCAACAGACTCAATTTCACAGCCTCTCATGGTTTCTACCATGGAGAAAATGGGAATTGTACAGCTCACAGGCAGAATAAGGAAGTAGTCAACTCCTGACTCACTGGAAGCATTGCTAATCCACCTCCTCCAGAAGAAAGCTGTGCTGCTCCCCTTGCTTGTTGGCAGGGCAGTTGTGTGGATTGGTGTTCCCTGAACCCTGAGCCCAGGTCTGTGATGCTCTTTGTTTCCCACTCATGAATTGACAGTGAGCAGGCCCTTAGCCTTCTGCTTCCCTCCCCTACCAATCAAAATGAGCGTTTTTGAGTGTACTTCACTGTTGCTTGACTACTCTGTAACTATTCTGCAGTAGTGATTCAAATTCTGTCATAAGCCTCCTGGAGAGGAGAAAAGGCATCTTCCAAAAGGTACAGGAATAGCATTAGAATGACAGAATTCTGTAATTAAAAGTTTTGTACTTTAAGAACAGAGAGGTTATTGTGATATAATTAATTAAACCTTATACCAAATCCCACTTTTTACCTCATGCTGTTAGCATGGCAGCTTTTACAGACTTTCTAATTCTCCAAGTGGAACTTTTATGTGTTGATATTAAAGAGATGGAGTAAGTTGCTCCCAGCTTTCTTTTTGGAAATCTGCCTTCCTCCTTCCTGTTGAATGTTAGTGGAGCAGCCATCTTTTCTAGCTGTCACTGCTTCCCTTCTACAGTGAAGGAGATCTGGATTGAGCAGCAGCCCAGGAACTGCCCAGTGGTACCCTGGGTTTGGAGTTTTCCTTTATATGAGGCGCACAGAGTTTATCATTGATGATATGCTGTCTTGTGGTTTGGGCATTCACTAGCATTGAACTTAGTTGAGTGAACAGCAGTGTAGTTTTAATCTATTTCTTATAATGTATAAATTTTGGTATTGTGATAGGTGGAAGCCACTCATTCTTCATCTACCCTTTTTTCAGTATCTGGCACCAATTCTGGCCCCGTCATTTGCGACCCATGGCTCTTGTGATATGCCGAAGATTTCCAGGCAGTTTCTGTGGAACACTTGCCCATCCAGCTCTAATCAAGCACCATATAGACAAGAAATTGCCTGGTCAAACCTGGGAGGACTGTGTTCTGATTGCCAAAAAGATCAGTACTGACACCAGAATGGCAGCCACTCTGAAGTTGTTAAAACCTTTAGGATATCGAGCATTTTGCAGTCCTTTTGCCTACAGTGCAGCCCAAAGTGTGGCATATTGGAATGTGGGAAGCAGCACACGGTATGCAGGACAGGACACTCCAGAACACAGTAGCCCCTGTCATCCTGCCAAAAAAGTTAACATTTGTACCACCTCCTCTTCTTGGAGGATCCTCACAACGAGCAGTGCCCACCAGGGTTTGGAATTCGGCAGGGCTTCTAAGGCCAGAACGTCACAGCCAGGCTCACCCAGGGCCATGAGAGTTGATGAAGAGGATGTAGAAGTTTTTGATCCCCTTGAAGGCCCCCGAGTTTTCCTACAGCTAAGACCAGAATACCAGCTTCACAGCTATAACAGATCTGAGACGTGTCAGCCCCTATCTATTTCAGAAGGTGAACGAATTTTGGACAAAGTCACAGTTTATCAAAATAATCTCCAGCCTCAAATCATTGCTGATTATTTTTGTAAGCTGAGCTCTTTGCCTGCAGAGCAGCATCCTGTTTTGCTATCGAGTACCAGCTTTACTTTACTCTGTCAGCTGAGTGTGAAAAACATACAGCTCTTTAATACCCCAGATCTGATCAATATTTTGAAAGCCTTTGTCAGTTTAGGCATCCCTCAGTCCCATTCAGTGCTAGATGTGTATGAAACCAAATTTTGTCATCAGGTGTGGGAGATGAGTCTGGATCAACTTCTCTTGGTAGCTGATCTCTGGCGGTACTTAGGCCGCAGAGTACCTCGATTTTTAAAAATATTTTTTAATTATCTTAATTTGCACTGGAAAGATCTATCCTTGTCCCAGCTGATTCACTTAATTTATATTATAGGTGAAAATCGTCAGGTACCCCAGGACCTAATGCAAAAACTGGAATCATTGATCCTTAAGTATATAGATTTGATCAATTTAGAGGAAGTTGGTACGATCTGTTTGGGGTTCTTCAAATCAAGTAGTAGTCTCTCTGAATTTGTCATGAGGAAAATTGGAGACTTGGCTTGTGCTGACATGCAGCATCTGAGTAGTCATGCTTTAGTGCATATTGTCAAAATGTTGCGTTTCACTCATGTGGATCACATAAATTTCATGAAGCGGTATGGAGAGATTGCTCCTCAGAGAATTCCTTCCCTAGGAGTTCAGGGTGTCATGCACCTGACTCTTGCCTGCTCAGCTTTACGCATCTTGGATGAAGGAGTAATGAATGCTGTGGCGGCTTCTTTGCCTTCTAGGGTAGTACACTGTCGAAGTAAAGATGTTGCCAAGATTCTGTGGTCATTTGGAACTCTGAATTATAAGCCACCCAACACAGAAGAATTTTATTCCAGCATGATAAATGAGATTCACAGAAAGATGCCTGAATTCAACCAATACCCAGAACACCTGCTCACCTGCCTGCTGGGCCTGGCATTTTCTGAGTACTTTCCAGTAGAGTTCATTGATTTTGCTCTGAGTCCAGGGTTTGTTGGGTTAGCTCAGGAGAGAAGTAAGTTTGTACTCACTAAGGAATTTTATACTCTTGATGGTACAGTTGGCATTGAATGTCCAGATTACAGAGGCAATCGTCTTAGTTCTCACCTTCAGCAAGAAGGGTTTGAAATAGTGTGGAATTTAGCGAGGAAGGATATGAATTCAAAGCCTGAATTCCTAGAAGCTCTCTCTTTACTGGAGACCATGTTGGGTGGGCCCCAGTATGTCAAGCACCATATGATTTTGCCTCATACCCGATCTTCTGACTTAGAGGTCCAGCTTGATGTTAACATGAAGCCATTGCCATTTAACAGAGAAGGCACACCTGTTGAAGATGTAGCCAAATTAAGGATTAAGCATGTGGGAGTCAGCCTTACAGATGATTTGATGAATCAGTTACTAAAAGGGAAAGCAAGAGGGCATTTCCAGGGGGAAATTGAGTTAGAGAATGGGCAGCAACCCATAGAGTTAGAAAAGAAGGCAGCAGTACCCTTGGGAGGTTCCTTTTGCAATGTGGCAGATAGATCAGGGGCAGTGGAGATGACTGGCCTGTACCCCACAGCATGCATGCAGGCCCCTCAAGTGAAGCTGGCTATTCAGTTGACAAACAAAAACCAGTACTGCTATGGTTCCAGAAATCTGCTTGGACTGCACAATATGAAGAGGCGGCAGCTGGTTCGGCTTGGGTATCGTGTGGTAGAGCTATCCCACTGGGAATGGCTCCCACTATTGAAACGAACTCGCTTAGAAAAGCTGGCATTCCTCCATGAGAAAGTATTCACCTCTGCTCTCTGAAGAGCATTTCTACTCAAAAGCTATAGCTGTACACTGTACCAGGTGTTGCAAGACAATTATAAAAGCCAGAATGTAAGTTTGGTAATAAAATCTTCTGTTCAGGAGACCTAGTTGTGCTCTTGTCTATGGCAGGTTGGAGCTAGTATATGTTACTCTGAATTAATTGTTACCTGGTTGGATTGTACATGTTGCTGCTAATTTGTGCTTATTACTCTTAGTAAATAATAAACATCTTAAAATGTCCTATGATCAAGTAAGTTCTACTGCATTTTTCTTTCTCTGTTTATTAGCATTATATCACAGTTATTTTGAGTTTTTAGAATAATAGTGCAGTCAGACATTATCTAAGGCCAATTTTTTAAAAGTATTTTTTATATACTTTGTTTTAAAATAGGAATCTCTTACAGCTTCACTTACATTTTGGGATTTTGCCCCCATGTGTATTTTTTTTTTTTTTTTTAAAGATGACCGGTAAGGGGATCTTAACCCTTGACTTGGTGTTGTCAGCACCATGCTCAGCCAGTGAGCGAACCGGCCATCCGTATATGGGATCCGAACCCGGGGCCTTGGTGTTATCAGCACTGCACTCTCCCGAGTGAGCCACGGGCCGGCCCCCCCATGTGTATTTTTCTTTTCTTTTTTTTTTTTTGTCGTTTTTTTGTGACCGGCACTCAGCCAGTGAGTGCACCGGTCAGTCCTATATAGGATCCGAACCCGCGGCGGGAGCATCGCCGCGCTGCCAGCGCAGCACTCTACCAAGTGCGCCACGGGCTCGGCCCGCCATGTGTATTTTTCTAAAATTAAAGTTCTCCCGTATTTGAGCATCACGTGGGTATTGATATGCAACTCTGTACCCCAAAGACATGTATGATCAATTATGTTTCAGTTTTTTAAACAAGTTAAAAAAAACTAAAGTCCTCATTCTTTTTTTTTTTTTTTTTTTTTAATGGCAGCTGTCTGGTATGGGGATCTGAACCCATGACCTTGGTGTTATAAGGCTATGTTCTAAGCAGTTGAGCTAACCAGCCAGCCTTAAAGTCTTCATTCTTTAGATTTGGTTGATTTTCCTTAGTTGCTGGTTCTTCTGCTTTAAACAGCCATTTTAGAATTAATGAGCTTAATATCTTCCTTTTAGTCTTCTGTTCCACATTTCTACTCTTGCATAAATTCCTCAACCCCCCTTCCACCCCCCGACCCCCCATATTTTCTTCTTAAAATTGGACCTAAAAGAATAGAATTATCTAAGTGCCTCTTGGGCCAGTGGTTCCCAAATCTGACAATTAGGCAGAATGTTTTTCATGCCAAGTAATTCAGACAAGAAGGAAATGTGTTACCTCTTATATTAGGAAGTCCAGTGGGCTTCAGATTGGGTCGATTCTATATTAGGAAGTCCAGTGGGCTTCAGATTGGGTCGATTCAGGTTTGGTTGTATTAGAGCCACAAACATAATATTGTATATATGTAAGTAACATAACACAAGTAACTTATGTAAACACTTGGGATCTGTGATAATTTCTTTTTAAAAGGGATTTCTCTCACCATTATTCAGGTCTCCCGTCAAAGGTCACTTCAGAAAAGACTTCCCTATCCATTCTAACCAAAGTAGCACCCTGTTGACCTTTGATCATGCTCTGTCATCTTGGCCAGCTTCATTTCCCTTACTGAATTCAGCAGTATGAGACTTTTTTTAAATTCATTTTCTTATTGGTTTCCCTTTGAATTAATTTTGACTAGTTAACTAATTTATCTCCAGTGCTTAGAATGGGTCCTGGCCCATAGATAATAATGTTTATTTTTTTTATTTATTTTATTTTATTTTTTATTTAAAAGAAGATGACCGGTAAGGGGATCTCAACCCTTGGCTTGGTGTTGTCAGCACCACGCTCAGCCAGTGAGCAAACCGGCCATCCCTATATAGGATCCGAACCCGAGGCCTTGGTGTTCTGAGCACCGCACTCTCCCGAGTGAGCCACGGGCCGGCCCTTGTTTGTTTTTCTTAATTTTATTTTGTCAATATACAATGTGGTTGATTATTATGGCCCATTACCAAAACCTCCCTCCCTCCTCCCTCTCCCCCCTCCCTCCCAACAATGTCCTTTCTGTTTGCTTGTCGTATCAACTTCAAGGAATTATAGTTGTTATGTCTCCCCCCCAGTTTTTTTTTTTTTTTTTTTTTTTGTGTGTGTGTGTGAATTTATTTATTTATTTTTAGCTCCCACCAATAAGTGAGAACATGTGGTATTTCTCTTTCTGTGCCTGACTTGTTTCACTTAATATAATTCTCTCAAGGTCCATCCATATTGTTGCAAATGGCAGTATTTCATTCGTTTTTGTAGCTGAGTAGTAGTCCATTGTGTAGATATACCACATTTTCTGTATCCACTCATCCGATGATGGACATTTGGGCTGGTTCCAACTCTTGGCTATTGTAAAGAGTGCTGCGATGAACATTGGGGAACAGGTATACCTTCGACTTGATGATTTCCATTCCTCTGGGTATATTCCCAGCAGTGGGATAGCTGGGTCATATGGTAGATCTATCTGCAATTGTTTGAGGAACCTCCATACCATTTTCCATAGGGGCTGCACCATTTTGCAGTCCCACCAACAATGTATGAGAGTTCCTTTTTCTCCGCAACCTCGCCAGCATTTATTGTTCAGAGTCTTTTGGATTTTAGCCATCGTAACTGGGGTGAGATGGTATCTCAGTGTAGTTTTGATTTGCATTTCCCGGATGCTGAGTGATGTTGAGCATTTTTTCATATGTCTGTTGGCCATTTGTATATCTTCCTTAGAGAAATGCCTGCTTAGCTCTTTTGCCCATTTTTTAATTGGGTTGTTTTTTTCTTGTAAAGTTGTTTGAGTTCCTTGTATATTCTGGATATTAATCCATTGTCAGATGTATATTTTGCAAATATTTTCTCCCACTCTGTTGGTTATCTTTTAACTCTTGTTAATTGTTTCTTTTGCTGTGCAGAAGCTCTTTAGTTTGATATAATCCCATTTGTTTATTTTTCCTTTGGTTGGCCGTGCTTTTGGGGTTGTATTCATGAAGTCTTTGTCCAGTCCTATTTCCTGCAGTGTCTCTCCTATGTTTTCTTTAAGAAGTTTTATTGTTTCAGGGTGTATATTTAATTCTTTAATCCATTTTGAATTGACTTTAGTGTATGGTGAAAGGTGTGGGTCTAGTTTCATTCTCCTGCATATTGATATCCAGTTCTCCCAGCACCATTTGCTAAAGAGGCAGTCTCTTCCCCAGTGTATAGACTTGGTGCCTTTGTCAAAGATCAGATAGCTGTAGGTGTGTGGGTTGATTTCTGGATTCTCTATTCTATTGCATTGATCAGTGTGTCTGTTTTTATGCCAGTACTGTGTCTGTTTTGGTTATTATAGCTTTGTAGTATAGTTTAAAGTCAGGTAGCGTTATGACTCCAGCTTTATTTTTTTTGCTCAGCGTTGCTTTGGCTATGCGTGGTCTTTTGTTATTCCATATAAATGTCTGGATAGTTCTTTCCATTTCTGAGAAAAATGTCATTGGAATTTTGATGGGGAATGCATTAAATTTGTATATGACTTTGGGTAGTATGGACATTTTCAGTATGTTGATTCTTCCAATCTAAGAGCATGGGATATCTTTCCATCTTCTTGTATCTTCTCTAATTTCTCTCAGCAGTGGTTTGTAGTTCTCATTATAGAGATTTTTCACCTCCTTGGTTAACTCAATTCCTAAGTATTTTATTTTTTTGGTGGCTATTGTAAATGGGCAGGCTTTCTTGATTTCTCTCTCTGCATGTTCACTATTGGAGAAAAGAAATGCTACTGATTTTTGTGTGTTGATTTTGTATCCTGCTACTGTGCTGAAGTCATTTATCACCTCCAAGAGTTTTTTTGTAGAGGCTTTAGGCTGTTCGACATATAGGATCATGTCATCTGCAAACAGGGACAGTTTGACTTCTTCTTTTCCAATCTGGATGCCCTTTTTTCCTTCTCTTCTCTGATTGCTCTGGCTAGTACTTCCAACACTATGTTGAATAGGAGTGGTGAGAGTGGGCATCCTTGTCTAGTTCCTGTTCTTAAAGGAAAAGCTTTCAGCTTTTCCCCATTCAGGATGATGTTGGCAGTGGGTTTATCATATATGGCTTTGATTATGTTGAGATACTTTCCGTCTATACCTAACTTATAGAGGGTCTTTGTCATGAATGAATGTTGAATTTTATCAAATGCTTTTTCAGCATCTATAGAGATGATCATATGGTCCTTGTGTTTGATTTTATTAATATGGTGTATCACATTTATTGATTTGCGTATGTTGAACCAACCTTGCATCCCTGGGATGAATCCCACTTGATCGTGGTGAATAATTTTACATATGTGTTGCTGTATTCTGTTTGCTAGTATTTTAGTGAGGATTTTTGCATCTATATTCATCAAGGATATTGGCCTGTAGTTTTCTTTTTTGGTTATATCTTTACCTGGTTTTGGTATCAGGATGATGTTTGCTTCATAGAAAGAGTTCAGGAGACTTGCCTCTGTTTCAATCTTTTGGAATCGCTTGTAAAGAATCGGTGTCAATTCCTCTTTGAATGTTTGGTAAAATTCTGCTGTGAATCCATCTGGTCCTGGGCTTTTCTTTGTTGGGAGCTTTCTGATAACAGCTTCAATCTCCTTTATTGTTATTGGTCTGTTCAGATTTTCTCCATCTTCATGGCTCAGTTTTGGGAGCGTGTGTGTGTGTATCCAGAAATTTATCCATTTCCTCCAGATCTTCAAACTTGTTGGCGTATACTTGTTTATAGTAGTCTCGAATGATTCCTTGTATTTCAGATGAATCAGTTGTAATATCACCTTTTTCATTTCTAATTTTTGTTATTTGAATCTTCTCTCTTCTTTTTTTTGTTAGCCATGCTAATGGTTTGTCGATTTTATTTATCTTTTCAATAAACCAATTTTTTGATTCATTGATATTTTGTATTGTTTTTTGGGTTTCAATTTCATTAAGTTCTGCTCTGATCTTAATGATTTATTTCCGTCTGCTAACTTTAGGTTTGGATTGTTCTTGTTTTTCTAGATCTTTAAGGTGAAGTGTTAGGTTGTTCACTTGCCATCTTTCCATTCTTCTGAGGTGAGCATTTAATGCAACAAATTTCCCCCTTAATACTGCTTTTGCAGTATCCCACAGGTTTTGGTATGATGTATCATTATTTTCATTAGTTTCAATAAATTTTTTGATTTCCTGCTTGATTTCTTCTTGGACCCATATGTCATTAAGTAGAATGCTGTTTAATTTCCATGTGTTTGTATAGTTTCCAGAATTTTGTTTGTTATTGATTTCTAGTTTTAATCCATTATGGTCTGAGAAAATACATGGGATAATTCCAATTTTTTTGAATTTGTTGAGACTTGATTTGTGACCTAATATGTGATCTATCCTGGAGAATGATCCATGTCCTGATGAGAAGAATGAATATTCTGAGGTTGTTGGGTGGAATGTTCTGTAGATATCTGCCAATTCCAATTGGTCTAGAGTGTTGTTTAGATCTTGTGTTTCTCTGCTGATTCTTTGCCTAGATGATCTGTCCAACATTGACAGTGGGGTGTTCAGGTCCCCTGCTATTATGGAATTAGTGTCTATTTCCTTCTTTAGGTCTAATAGAGTTTGTTTTATAAATCTGGCTGCTCCAGCGTTGGGTGCGTACATGTTTATGATTGTTATGTCTTCTTGATGGATCAGTCCTTTTATCATTATGTAGTGTCCCTCATTGTCTCTTTTTATGGTTTTTAGTTTAAAATCTACTTTGTCAGATATAAGAATAGCTACTCCAGCTCGTTTTTCTTTTCTGTTTGCATGGTAAATCTTTTTCCATCCTTTCACTCTTAGTCTATGTGAGTCTTTATGGGTGAGGTGGGTCTCTTGAAGGCAGCATGTATTTGGGTCCTCCTTTTTAATCCAGTCAGCCAGTCTGTGTCTTTTGATTTGGGAATTTAAGCCTTTTACATTAAGAGTTGTTATTGAATAGTGTTGATTTATTCCTAGCCTTTTGTTGATTGTTGTTTGGTTGTCTTAGGTGTCTTTTGTTCCTTTCTTTCTGATTTACTGTTTGTTTTCTGTATTTGTTGGTTCCTTGGGTTGTAGATATCCTTTTTGTTTGTTTGTTTTCTCTTCATGAATGCCATTTTTATTATACTAGGGGGTTTAGATTTTTCTTGGGTTTTTATGGCAGTGGTAGTTATTTTTCAGGAACCAAATCCAGTACTCCCTTGAGAATTTCTTGTAAGGATGGTCGTGTGGTGGTGAAGTCCCGCAGTTTTTGTTTGTCTGAGAAATATCCTATTTGCCCTTCATTTTGGAAGGATAGCCTTGCAGGGTAGAGTATACTTGGCTGACAATCTCTGTCTTTTAGTATTTTGAAAATATCATCCCATTCCTTTCTAGCTTTTAGGGTTTGTGATGAAAAGTCTGATGTTAGCCTGATTGGGGCTCCCTTATAGGTAATTTGACGCTTCTCTCTTGCAGCTTTTAAGATTCTCTCTTTGTCTTTGAGTTTTGCCAGTTTGACTATAACATGTCTTGGAGAAGACCTTTTTGGGTTGAATACGTTTGGAGATTGTTGAGCTTCCTGGATCTGAAGATCTGTGATTTTTCCTATACCTGGGAAGTTTTCTGCCACTATTTTGTTGAATATGTTTTCAATGCAATCTCCTTTTTCCTCCCCTTCTGGAATACCCATGACTCGGATATTTGAGCGCTTAAGGCTGTCTGATATCTCTCTCAGATTTTCTTCAATGCCTTTGATTCTTTTTTCTTTTTTTTTGTCTGCTTGTGTTATTTCAAACAGCCCATCTTCAAGTTCAGAGGTTCTCTCTTCAACTTCCACAAGCTTGTTGGTTAAGCTCTCCATTGTGTTTTTTATTTCGCTGAATAACTTCTTCAGTTCGGCAAGTTCTGCTACATTTTTTTTCAGAGCATTGATTTCCTTGTACATTTCCTCTTTCAGGTCCTGTACCTTTTTCCTCATTTCATCATGATGTCTAGCTGAGTTTTCTTGTATTTCATTCAGTTTCCTTAGAATTATTACTCGAAATTCCTTGTCAGTCATTTCAAGGGCTTCTTGTTCTATAGGGTCTAGAGCTTGAGGTTTATTATCTTTTGGTGGTGTACTTTCTTGATTTTTTGTATTTCTGGTATCTTTTCTTTGATGTTTATTCATTTTGGCAGGGGGTTTCACAGTCCACAGGTTTGACACTATTGACTGACTAAGATGTTGCTGTGGTTGCCAATTTGGTATCGCTACCTCAGTGACTCCCTGTTCCGTGTGCTCTGGTCCAGGCTGCTGGGATGCGCCGAGGCACCGCAGAGCGTGTGGTCTCTGCAGAGCTTCTCCTTCCCCTGCAGGATGTCTCCCTGCTCTGTGCACGCTAGGCCGGGCTTGGGATGGAGCCGGGTGGCAGTGGTGAAGCCTACCTGCTGCTGGATTGCGCGGCAGCAGCGTGGACCCTGTGGAGTTCCCGCCTCCCCCGCCGGACGTCTCCCTGCTCTGCGTGCACTGGGCTGGGCTGGGAATGAAGCTGGGTGGCGGCAGTGAAGCCTACCTGTTGGATCACGCAGTGGCGGCCCGCAGGGTGTGCGGCCTCCGTGGAGCTTCTGCCTCTCCCGCTGGACGTCTACCTATCTTGTCCACGGGTTGATTCACTTCCAGCTCCAGGGATGGGCGGGTGGGGTCGGGGGGTCAGAAGCCGTGGTCACCGCTGCAGCCGGGGTGACACACGCTGGCTCAGGCCTCCATGTTTCCACGTATGTGGCTGCGGCTGCGATGCGGGCTGCGGCGCACCGGCGGGTCGTGCGCGCAGGTTGGGGGAAGATTCCCAGTTCTCAGCAGGGTAAAGACACCCTTTCGAAGCCATTCCTTTGCGCCGATTCTGCTACAGCTGCATCTGGCGTGGGCCTCAGGCTGCTTCTACTCCTGGCGGAAAAGCGGCAGGCAGCTCTCCTCTTCCGCCATCTTGACCTGATCTTGAACTCAAAGTTTTTAATTTTCATGAAGACCAATTTATCTTTTTTTTTTTCCTTTTGTTTCTTGTGCTTTTGGTGTCGTCTGAAAAAACCATCACCAAATCCAAGATCATGAAGATTTACCTCTGTTTTTTCCTAATAGTTTTAGCTTTTATATTTAGGTCTTTTATCCACATTGAGTTAATTTTTGTATATGTTGTGAAGGAAGGGTCCAACTTCATTCTTTTGCATGTGGATATCTAGTTATTCCAATGCCATTTGTTGAAAAGAATATTCTTTCCCCATTGAATGGTCTTGGCACTCATGTCAAAAATCAGTTGACCATAGGTGTGTGGGAGTGTATGCTAGCTCTGTTATGTTGATCTATATGTATGTGCTTATGCCAGTACCATACTGTTTTGATTATCATAGCTATGTAGTAGTGAAATTGGGAAGTGTGAGTCCTCCAACGTTATTTTTCAAGATTATTTTGGCTTTTTGGGGTCTTTGCAATTTCATTTTAGGATCAGCTTGTTCATTTCTGGAAGAAAAGCCATTTGGGATTTTGATAGGGACTATATTAAATCTGTGGTTTGTTTTGTGGAGTATTGCCATCTTAACAATATTAAGTCTTAATCCATAAACATAGGGTGTCTTTCCATTTATTTAGTTCTTCTTTAATTTCTTTCAGCAGTGTTTTTTAGTTTTCAGTGTACAAGTCTTGCACCTTCTTAGTTAATTTATTCTTAAGTATTTTATTCCTTTTTTATGCTATTGAAAATGGAATTGTTTTCTTAATTTCCTTCATGAATTGCTCATTGCTAGTGTATAGAAATACAACTGACTTAACCTACTAATTTGTTTAACTCATTTATTGACTCAGTAGTCATTGTTGTTATGTGGATTCTTTAGGATTTTCTGTATTTAGGCTCATGTCATCTGTGAATAGAGAGAGTTTACATCTTCCTTTTCATTTTGAATTTCTTTTAAATTCTTTTTCTTGCCTAATTGCTCTGGCTAGAATTTCTATTAAGATATTGAATAGAAGTCAAAGTAGGCATCCTGTCTTGTTCCTGATCTTAGGGGAATGCTTTCAGTCTTTCACCATTGAGTGTGATGTTAGCTGTGGGTTTTTTTATAAACCCTTTATCATATTGAGGAAGATGTTTTCTATTCCTAGTTGATTGTTCAATAAAATTTTTTTTTAGTGTAAGTATGTCCTAAGTAGTGCATGGGATATTCTTATAATAAAAAGAAAAAAAAAATCATAGTTTATCTGAAATTTAGATTTAAGTGAGCATTATTTTTGTTTGCTAAATCTGGCAACCCTTAGAGAGAGAGACAGCATTAAGTCGGGGTGTTTTGAGGGGGTGGAGGGAAGAAGAGACTTGAATGTGTTTAGGTGTTGAAGAAAGGGCTCAGTAGTGAGAGATTAGTTGAAAATTCAGAAGAGAGGCAAGAGCAGATGGAATAAGGCCTGGAGGAGAGGGGCAAGGTTAGGGCCAGGTTTGTATGTGGAAAGCCTGGGCACCTCACCTATATTCCTATAGAATTTTGCTCATACTGTTAATTAAGGTGCTGAGTAAATGGCATTAGAAATCTTCGTAGATCTCCTTATTTGCGACTTTAAGTCTCTTAAAAGAAACACTGTGTCCATCTGTGCCTTGTTTTGAGCCTGTAATTGCAGGTTTTTTTGGGGCCCACACATGTGTTCTGGTCTCCTTTCACACCTCTCACTGGTGGGTAACTGTGTGGGATAGGCTGGGACCAGCTGTCTTTCATTTTATCAAGCTCTAAGAAAAGTGCACGTAAGTCAAACTTTTTTCACAGATGGACAGGTAACTCAATTTAGAAATTATAAGAAGTATTATGCTTCTTTAAAAGCTAAAGTGCCCACTTTATAAAATTGCTAAGTGCATTGGTATTCCACCCACTCTTTGAGGTTAAATGCTTTTCTCTTACTTGACAAGTAATTTTTCTTCTTTTTTTCCCTGTGTAACCTTTTTGAGCCTCGTCTTTAAAATATCTGCCAGAATTACTTTGTGTTGCAATTTTGTGAGACTCAAAATCAGATTGTATAACTTGACTATGGCAACTTCTTTGTAGGCTGAAGGAAGGTTCAAATGTTCAGAAGGTGTCATGGTCACCTTATTCTCTATTCTCTTCCAGACTATCCCTCCACACTTCCCCACCCCCAGGTACTAAACCTCAATAACAACAACAACAGGTTTGGGTGGTTGCTTCAAGCTCTGAGGAAGCACATAAAGCAACCTTCCAGACAGGGTGACAAACATGTCCCAGTTTGCCCAGGACTTTCCTGATTTTAGCACTGAAAGCCTCACTGGGAAACCACTCAGTCCTGGGTAGACCAAGATAGTTGGTCACTATACTCTGGATCCCTTCCTGGCCCTTCTCTTGCACTTCCCGTTCCTGAGCCCTAGTATGGTGAGGTAGAGTGCAAAGGTCTGTCTCCATCTGTGTATCCAGACCTATAGGGACTGTCATCTGTAAGAAGTAGTCTGAGCATATATCTAGATCCTCAGACCTCTCTGATATATCCTGAGACCTCCAGAATACAGTCCAGGTTTTTGTCTATTTATATCACTTTAAACATATAAAAGGGAAAAAAAAACCCAACTTATCTCACAGTCTAGTAAGTTGCATATTTAAATTTATGCATGTTCACTAATATTTCCCAACTATTCATGTACACATGTTCCTAGATTTAGTTTTTTAACAAATATGTGATCATAATACTTCAACAAGTTTTGTGTACTTTTTATTTTATATATACTTTTGCATTTTTCTGCATAGTCATATTTATCATTTAAGTGAAATGAACATCAAGAATAAATGTCGGGCTGACCCCGTGGCGCACTCGGGAGAGTGCTGCGCTCCCGCCGCGGGTTCGGATCCTATATAGGAATGGCCGGTGCACTCACTGGCTGAGTACCGGTCACGAAAAAGACAAAACAAAACAAAACAAAACAAAAATGCACTCACTGGCTGAGTACCGGTCACGAAAAAGACAAAACAAAACAAAACAAAACAAATAAAATAAAATAAAAAGAATAAATGTCACTGAAGTTTGTTTTTTTACAGTATGGGCAGTGGTCTTAACTGGTGTCTTCAGTTGAGGGATTTAGATCTGGGTGAAGAACTTCAAGACTCTGGTAATAGAGTATTTGGATTTATATAATAAAAGACTTCTTAAACAGTAACACAAGGTATCTTTGTGGTGATAGAACTGTTCTGTATTTTGACTATGGTAGTAATTACATAAATCTACACATAGAGTAAAATTGCATAGAAATAAATAGATAGGCATACACAAATGAGTGCTTGTAAAACTGGTGAAATCTGAATAAGATCAGTGAATTGTAATCACTGTCAACTTCCTGGTTATGATGTTGTATTACAGCTATGGAAGATGTTATCATTGGGGGAAACTTGGTAAAGGGTAAGAAGGGGCGGTCTCTCCGTTGTTTTTGCACATGAATCTACAATTTAAATGCTTTTTAAATAAACAATTGAAAGCATCTTTGAGATCCTTGCAAGATGCTCAGTAATATGTTATACATAGTTCATTTTCCTCCTTCCTCCTTTTAAAGAATACCCTTCCCTTAAAAAGAATTAAGGGAAGATAATGTCAAGGGAAAACTGACACTACCAATTTATTTCTAAGTAGTTTGTACCTTGGTACTCATCTTTGATGACTTCAGGAAGCCATAGGCAAAGATAGCCCCTCATGTAGTACAGAAAATGTAGTGGGAACACATCAGTCAGAGGAAAGGGAAACCCCTTGAAGGTTGAATTGCCTGTAAGTGGTTCAGAATTGCTGTTGTCATCCAGGAGGGTAAAGGCAGACTTTTCATTAGTATCATTTCTCTCCCTGGTTATAAGCCTTCTATACCTTCCCTCTGACCTGTAGCTTTTAAACTTTTTTTTTTAACTACAACCCTTAGTAAGATATGCTTTTTACGTCAAAACTATGAATGAATGAATATGTGTGCATATACACATATATATGTAGCTGAAATAAAAGTTTCACAAAACTGCTTGGTGCAGGGCCGGCCCGTGGCTCACTCGGTAGAGTGCGGTGCTGATAACGCCAAGGCCCCGGGTTCGGATCCCATATACGGATGGCCGGTTCGCTCACTGGCTGAGTGTGGTGCTGACAACACCAAGTCAAGGGTTAAGATCCCCTTACCGGTCATCTTTAAAAAAAAAAAAAAAAAAAAAAAAAACTGCTTGGTGCACTTTGTGTGTGGTGCACTCTGATATTTCCTCTCTCTTCTATTTTTTTTTTTCTTTTTTCTTTTTTTTTTTTTTTAAGATGACCAGTAAGGGGATCTTAACCCTTGACTTGGTGTTGTCAGCATCAGGCTCTCCCAAGTGAGCTAACTGGCCATCTCTATATAGGGATCTGAACCCATGGCCTTGGTGTTATCAGCACCACACTCTCCCAAGTGAGCCACAGGCTGGCCCTCTGTTCTATTTTTTTAAATACTGGTTATGGCTCAGTAATTTGGGTTCTTGATTCTTGAACTGCAGTTTGAAGAAACACTACCTCAGCCCACCAGGTGAAGTAGTCGAAGCCCCCTGGCATGACATTCAAGGCCTTCCCCATCTGATCTGCCTTCTCAGCCCTACCTTCTTTCCCACCTCTAGCTCAGTGGCATATTCAACATTTCTTGATTCTGCCTCACACTGTCCTTCTATGCCTTAACTCTTCCTGTTCCCTCTCCCTAGGGCTCTTCCCCTTTTGTTCCTGATCTCACCTCTTGGCTCCTACAGTCTAGCATGTATATAGTCTGTTGTCCCATTAGTAGGTGGTATCTGTCCCTCTTCAGGGTTGTCCATGAGCCCTAGTTCATGTGCCCTAGTTCAAATGTTACTCCTGTGAATTCTTTGAGTTCTGAGTATGCTTTTGGCCAATTTTTTCAAAAAAATATTTAAGAGCCACAGTGAAAATTAAATATATGCCCTTGTTAAATGTATTTGTATAAAACTGAAACAAAAGTTTCATGACATAATACCCATACTATATGCACTTTGATATTTTACATTCTTTTCTAGTTAATGTTTCTTTTCTTCCATTCATAACTTGATTTCAAAAACTGCAAATTGAAAAACATTGATTTAGACCATCCTTCCCCAGTCTGAATGTCGTCTGCAGAAAGCTGTGTTACAAACCTTTATATTCTATCATCACTGTTGGAAGGAAGTCTTTATTGCCTCAATACTTGAGGACAGAAACATTCTTTTTTTTTTTTTTCCCCCCAAAAAGAAGACTTGAAGAAAATATTTGTTGCTGCATTTTTTTTCAGAGTAAAGAATTATAAACTTCGTAAGTAATAGAGCAATGGAGAAACAAACTCCGTTTTAGACATGCAATTTAATACTATGAGGAAGTTAAGACAGATGAACTAAATATAAACATTTCAATATGGAAAACCTTAATATAATGCTTAATGGAAAAGCAAGTTGCAAGATCACACACAGTATGTTATCATTAAGGTGCATTAAAATACATAAAACTACTGTATGTTGTTTATGGATACATGCATACCTATAGTCATTTGAATGACAGGTGACTTCAGATAGTGCTTACCTCTTGCTAGAAAGGAAGAGGAAATAGGATGAGTGTTAGTTTTTGTTTATATCTTTTAAATTTTGCTTTTAACACTGAAATCAGAAGCAAACACAGCAAAATGTTAACATTTGCTAAATCTAGGTGGTGGGTACAAGAGTGTATTACATTCCATATTCTTTATATTTTTAAGTGAAATATTTTGTCATAAAAAGAAAAATATATCTTTAATTAAAATTGACTAATGTGTTATCTGCTTATGAACCTGTATTGCTATCTTACAGTACCATTATCTGGCTCCAAGCTACTTCTGAACTGCAGGGCACTTTAGCCATGATCTTTAGTCCCCAGTTTATACTCAGACCTAGTCTTTTTTGTACTGAGATGCCATATTTGGAGAAGAAGGCTATAATTTGTAAGTATTTAGTGGACAGCGCTTGCAATGAGTTCAGGTTACACGGCTGTTTCTTCAGCAGGCCTGTGGAGACAGTCTTCCTGGACTAGGCTGCTTGCATTTTCAGGTGTTAAGCCATTATTTATTTATTTATTTCTGGATTAAGCATCAAGGCAGGAGGCACTTGACCTTAGAAGATCATGGTGTAGGAATCAGAAGGATGATAAGATCATGCCAGTTAAAGATCTTGATGGCAACCAGAGCCCTATAGAATCCTAGTGATTGGGAATCACTGTTTCCCAAAGAAACAGATGCTGTCATTTGTAAGATTTTTATAACAGGGTTTGCCACTCTTATTTTGTAATAACATAGTCACTTGTTTCAATTTGCATATTTGAATTTGATCTCCAGTCCTGATTTGTTTTCAGTTGCTTTTCCCCCCATTTTATTGTTGTCATTAGTAGACCTTATATTTTAGAGCAGTTTTACATTTACAGAAAAATTGAGAATATAATACAGAGTTCCCATATACCCCTTCTCTCCTGCATACAGTTTCCCCTGTTATTAACATTTTGCATTAGTGTGATACATTTGTTATAATTGATGAGACAATATTCATGCATTATTAACTAATGTCAATAGTTTACATTAAGGTTCACTCTTTGTATTATATAATTCTGTGGGCTTTGACAAATGCATAATGTTATATATCTACCATTTCAGTGTAATACAGAAGTTCCACCACCTGACCATTTCATTTTTTTTTTTTTTTTTTAAGGCTTTTATTTATTTATTTATTTATTTATTTATTTTTTTGTCGTTTTTGTGACCGGCACTCAGTGAGTGCACCGGTCATTCCCATATAGGATCCGAACCCGCAGCGGGAGCGTCGCCACGCTCCCAGCGCCGCACGCTACCAAGTGCGCCACGGGCTCGGCCCCTGACCATTTCATTTTTATCTCTACACTTCAGTGCCTAGCACAGGGCTTGTAAATGTCATGTGAGTATGTGATAATATCCTGTCTAAAATTTAATATAAGCAAATCAAATTCAGTAGTATATTTAAAGAACAATCTGCCACAACCAAATAGAGCCTATCTTGGGAATAAAAGTATGGTTTAAAATTAGAAGAATGTGTCATTATTATCTCATTAGTCTGTCAGATAAGATAAATAATAAAAAATATAAGGAGAAAAATCAGAATTCAGAGCATATTCCTGATTTTCAAAAAACTGAAAATTAGAATGCTTTATTAACATGAAAATAATATTTCAATCTAACAATCAGCATTATTTTGAAAGACACATTTTCTAATGGGAACAAAGAAGGATAGCAACTCTGTTATTGTTTCATATAATTCTGGAAGTTCTAGCTAATGAGGTAAAATGAGAGACAGAAATGAGTTACAGGGCTGGTTGGTTAGCTTAATTGTTTAAAGCCTGGTGTTGAAAACATCAAGGTCCAGGGTTTGATCCCTGTACCAGCCAGCCACCAAAAAAAAAAAGGAATTCTCACTATTATTATTTTTTTTTCTGACCAGTAAGGGAATCACAACCCTTGGCACAGTGTTGCCTGCACCACACTCAGCCAGTGAGTGCACCGGCCATCCCTATATAGGACCCTAACCTGCGGTCTCGGCGCTACCAGTGCTACACTCTCCCAAGTGAGTCACGGGGCCGGCCCGGAATTCTCACTATTATTGAGATGACAGGATTATAAAAACCCTCATAAAACTAACTGAAAATCGATTAAAATCAATAAGTTCAACAAGACAGTTGAATATATAAATAAGTAGATACCAAAGTAAAAAGCTTTCCTATATATAGTAATAACTGGTTAGAAAAATTAATGGAGTATGAAGATCCTATTAATAATAGCAATCTCAACAGTAAGCATGTAGGACCCTTAAGTAAAAAGTCAAAATTGTATAAGACCAAAAGGATAAAAAACCCACAAAAATCTATTTAAGATTTTTATCCTAATATCATAAGAGTAGAAAGTTGCAAACAACCTAAATGTCCACTGTAAGAAGAATGATTTATTATTTATTTATACCCCATCCTGTTCCAAAATGATTTTGAGGTAGCTTTCATAATATATGCTATGATATAAAAATAAGTAAAGAATTCAGTCAAAGAGAAATTTGTGTGTTAGGCCACAGATTTTACTCTGAGCTTTCTAGCAGCCAAAGTAAAGAAGGAATATGACCCATGTTCCTACCATAAAAGATTGTGTTGCTTGGGAGAAACAACTATTCTAGTATTGAGACCAAGGAGAAAATTTTCTCATGGGGCTCAAAAAGAAGATAGAATAGACAATGATTATTGTGACAACCTAAAAAACAACAACCAACCTTATAGAGCTGTTTCTTATAAAGTCCTTTGGTAGTAGGCCACAAAGTGCCAATGAACAGTTGGTAAAGAGTATTGCAGTGTGGGGCAGGAGTGCGGAGATGGTTGTGGTTAGGATGCCCATGAGAATGGTCTAGTACACTTTTCTCAGGGTCAGCTCAATGGAGTGATATACTTTAGAGACTTAAACTGTAGTTCTCAACTGACGTGTCCTGCCACCCTAGTGTCCTGTGAATCTTCACAGATTGGCCACTGAATTTTTATCAGTGTGTCACATTTATTTTTGCTACAGCCAAGGATCCAAACTGCTAAGAAATCTGTCAGATGGTAGTATAGGATGTGATCTGCAGCAGCTATCAGGGATGCTAGGCAGTAGGCAAGAGGTGCCACTTAGGCTGGCACTAAAGAGAATTTAACAGGGGTAACTGAACAGTCTCTGTAAGTATCTCTCAGATTACATTTTGGTAAGTGCTATGGAGAGAGAGCAAGTCTGTGTCTGGTCAGGTGGAAATGCAAATGCTTTAATAGTTGACTAGTGCAGTTGACAGGGTCTGATGAGGGTTGAGATGCTTGAAAGAAAGCTAGCTTACTTCCACATGGAGGTGGGAAGAGGAAGTAGCTATGGGCAGGACCTAGCTTTTCCTTAAAAAACAACTTGAGGCCTGATCCAACATATTTGGAAAAAGCAGTCAAGGTTTCCACATTTCTCCATTGTACAACATAGCCATGTTAATTTTACATCTGGAAGAATTGTTTTTAAATGAATGATATCAAACATTGACCTAAGTAAAAGAAAAAAAAGTTGTGAGATATCCATAGAACATCTAATTTTAAGCTATATAACTTCCTGGTAAATCCTTCAAGACATATGGTGTCCAAGTAGTCAATGACCAGAGTGGCTAAGGAAGGTTTGTAATCTGAATCCCACCTTAACCTCTGTTTGAGCCTCAGTTTCTTCATCTGCCGAATAAGGATACTAGTGCCCACCTTAGGGTTATTGTGAGGATTGTTTAAGTGCAGATAAAACCTCTTAAATGAGCTCACTGATTGGAGAAACGAGTCAGATTGTCTCCCTTAAGATGCCTTTTTTTTTTTTTGGCAGCTGGCCGGGATGGGGATCTGAACCTGTGACCTGGTGTTACCAGCACCATGCTCTCGCAAATGAGCTAACTGGCCAGTCCCTTCTTTCAGATATTTGAGGTGGAATCTTTAAAAGTTATAGATAGCAAAAGTTTGAAAGCCCTTTGGTCAGCCTTGTCCTTCTCATCCTTGTAATCTCTCAAGTCCAACCACAGAAGCAGGTATCTGGTGGTAGCTGAGCCATGAGTTAAAGGCAAAAAAGGCAGCTGTTCTGAGGACAGTCGCATCTGGGAAACTTTGTCTCATGCTCCCATTTACTTCTGAGTTGGATACCAGATAACTTTCCAAGGCTTCTGTTTTGCTTCATACTCACAGGAAAGCTGTTTGTCATGGCTCCAGGAAGACCCCTGCCCCACTTGCTTCTGGTCCTGGCATTTAGGTCCTCAGAGAAATTCATGATATGTAGAATAAATCAAAGTTAAAAGATCACAGTGTGAAATATGCAGGAAGAAAACAGTGAGATAGACAGGAAGAATGTAAATGTTAGCAAAATCAAATCAATGCTGCAAGCAGTTAACATTGTTACCTCTGTCAGAATTTTTTTTTTCTTTTTTTTTTTTTTTATACCCCTGAAAGCCAGAGAGAAAAAGGGCTTAGATGTAGCCTGTGGGGGTAGGGATGCTTGCAGACTAGTTCTACCTTTATCTTACTAGTATTAACCTCATCTCAGCATTTTGATACTATAACAACAGAGTTTCTATCTCTGGTTTTTCTTACTAAAGCCCCATTCTATCAGGGCCAAGAGGGGAGGAGAGCAGTGCCTGGGGCAGTGAAAAGAAAATCCTCTGAAACCCAAGTTTGCTAACCTCACTGGTTTGCCGAGGCCCGCCCAGCTCTGCACGTGCATATGTATTGTGTCACTGTCTATGTCAGTGTCATAGTATCTACTTTCCTTCGGCATCTCAGGCTTGCCTTTCCAAGGAGAAATGTTTTGCTTCCTTGGCCATATATTTACTTTAATACTTATGTATTCAAGTGGTTTAATTTTACATTTGACACAAACCAACAAGAAGCCACTGCCCTAGTTGGGCAGGTCAGTTGAGGGAAATACTGCTCTAAATGAGTTGCAAAGTTTCCTGACCAAGAGGAGGTCCATACAGGGGTTCTGAGAACATTTGCAGATGTAATTCCTCAGACACTTCATTCATTTTTGACTTATTGTGGAGAACAAGAAAGGTGTCAGAAGACTGGAGATATTGTTAATACAATCTTTCAAAAAAGGAATTCTGCAGAGCTTTTTTTTTTTGGTGGCTAGACCAATATGGGGATCTTGTGACCTTGGTGTTATAAGGCTGCACTCTAAGCAACTGAGCTAACGGGCCAGGCTTCAAAAAAGGAATTTCTGAAAATTAGCCCATTTTGATTCCAAGCCAGATTCCAGCAAGAGATGGCAGCATGTATGCCTCGAAGGGGGAAGCACTAGGAGTTTCAACACAGTCTCACAAAATCCAGGAGACTTTAGGCCAGGGGTTTTCCACCCCATCAGATTCATCTCCTTCTTTAAATACTTTGTGATGTTTCTTCTACCATCTTGAATTTATTTATTTTATTTATTTTTATTTTTTATAGTGATGACCGGTAAGGGGATCTTAACCCTTGGCTTGGTGTTGTCAGCACCACGCTCAGCCAGTGAGCTAACTGGCTATCATTATATAGGCTCCGAACCCGTGGCCTTGGTGTTATCAGCACCACACTCTCCCGAGTGAGCCATGGGGCCGGCCTCTACCATCTTGAATTTAAAATCAAAGATAAAAAACCTGCCCACATACATTATTTGTAAAACCAAAAAACCCCCAAAATATGTGTGTAGGTATATGCACATGTGCAAACACACACAAAATGCCCTAATAAAGGAGCAATTCCAAAGTGTATTAATAAAATTTGTTCTTGTGTGTAATATTTGGGTATGAGCATACTAGAAGACATAAAGAAGTAATCAGAAGCTTTCACCAACATGTAGGATCACCTGAATGCAGACTGCTAACAAACGCAGACTGATAACAAGTGTATAGCATTGGTCTCGGAGATGTGATTTTCAGAAATGGTGAATACCTCTGGGTGAAGTCTGAACAAAACAGAATATGATCTTCCTACAGCTTATATGGAAGTTCCCGTCTGAGAAAATTCAGCATATATGAAAACTACATTAAAAAATACTTTGTGTTCATATGTAAAACTGAGTTAGGGGCAAAGCTGAGATAATAGACATTTACAAGTCCCGTGCTGTATCTTCATTGTACAGTCACTGCCCACTCAAACATTGCAGGAAACGTGCCTGGCCTATGCAGGTGACACCTACTGATCATCGCAACAAAGAGCTCCCAGAGGATGACCCTGTCTCTATTGGGCTAACAGAGTTTTCAAGTCCTGGTCTGCCAGATGCAAAAGCACAGAATGGCTGGCTGGCCTCACCCAAGGAGTTCAGATCCATTGAAGAGGCCTGCCAGGGGCAGGCTTGTTTTTAATGGCATCACTGCTTCTCTACAGAGAGTACTAAAAGCTATTGGCTTGGATTCGATTCCTTTTAAGGTGCTTTCTGACCCTAAGATTTTCTTTTTCTCGATAATGATGTTTTTGACTTTTCTAATTGTTTTTGTGTTAATAAGAAAACATAATTGCATTGACAAGTGTTAAATGACAGAGATGCCCAGTACCACTATGATTATTTTCTGTGACTGTTTCCAATCTAAACCCTCTGTTCTTTCTCTGAGTTCAGCCACTTTGGGCCATCTCTTTTTCCTGTGGGCAGCCCCCTGCAGAGCTGATAGGCCTTGCCTCTTTTGGGTCTTTGAAACAGCTGTCAGCCAGAGAACTAGTAGTCTTTGCCAGCCTATTGAGTCTGCAATAGAAACCTCCATAATTTTTTAGTGACTAATTTTTCCCCAGTGTCATATGTAGGGATACAAGGAGAGTGAGACTAGAGTGTGTGTGTGAAAGTTTTTGTTGTTATCCTGTTTGATTCTCTTCTCTTAGGAATCAACTTCTGAAAGTTTAGAATTGAATTTTAACTTGTCTAATACCAAGTTTTATTTTTTATTTAAGGCTGTTTCTGATGCTTGGAAGCTATCCTTTCAGCCACAAAGATGGTAATAAATCTTTGCCTCCCACAGTTCAGACCAAGAATTCACTGCAACAAGGTAAACAAAACAAATATATACACATATACACATAAATATATGATATTTATTTTGCATGTTCTTCCCCATTCCTGCCTTGCATATGTGAACTTGGTTCAGGCTTACTGTACTTTGTGGGTTTTTTTTGGTGGCTAGCTGGTAAGGGCATTCAAACCCTTGACTTTGGTGTTATAACACCAAGGCTTCCTGTACTTAGACTCTCAGTATTTTTAGATTCTGTCAGCTGGTATTTAGGTGAGCATGGGTCAGGCTCACCTCTAGAATCATGCAGCACCGTTATGAGGGAAGCTGTGACTCATTTTGTGCAAGGTCTTATTCATTATCCTTTTCCCTCTTTGATGATCAATTTCATTTCCACTCAAAGGCATAGCAAAGGTAGAAATACTGTCTTTACTTCTTGATAATTTCTAATGCTAGAAGTAATGGCTTGTATTTGTTATTTGAATTATTTGTTATTTATTATTTGAATTAAAGCTTTCTTCCCCTATGCAAAGGAGGGTATCTATTCACGGTACAGAGGAGGAAATAAGGAAACACCAAGGGAAAGATTGAACCCCTTCCCTAATTCGGAGTTTCTGCACATAGAATACTATTTCAAATTCCTAGGTTGTTAGGCTGACTCCTTCAGAAAAAAATACCTTAAAAATTTCCATTGGTTCTAACAAATATTAGAAATATTAGAAGGGGAAGAAGTTACAAATCCCACCCGCAGCACATTCACTGTTTCAATTTCCTGTAGTCTTTTGTGGTCCTTGTTCCTGTGCACACATTTTTTTACCAAGTTTCATCATTGATAGATTTACAAGAAGCTTGTTTGTTACGCCTCCCTAGGAAAACTGTTAAAATACAAATACAGAATTGAGAACTTTAATGACATTTTTGTCTTCCCTTAAATCTGCATATTTTTATACTCTGAAATAAAAAACCACTAGTATATCCTGCCCTCTTTTCACAGAGATGTTATTTTGAAGGGATTTTTGGTTCGGGTGGGTGGGTTTTGTTCATATTTTTAAGTTTGGGCAGTACTTGGGGACACGGTTGCCCTCAACCTTTGACCTGATTTGGGGTGCTTGCAAAAAAACCTGGGACAATTCAGTTTAATAGAGAAAATTTTAAAATGGAGAACTTCAGACTTCCTTTAAAGAGTTTTCTTAGAAGTGACAAGTTCTTGAAAACTAGTTGTCTTGATTTGGATCAACGTATCTCATATTTGTCATAGATATCAGCTGATGGTTATGAAGTAGAAAATCTCATCTCTGAAGACCTCACAAAGAGAAGTCATGGTTTCAGGACAGAGTATTTTATTAAGCCACCAGTCTATGTGACAGTTTCCTTTCCCTTTAATGTGGAAATCTGTAGGATTAACATAGACCTCACACCTGGGGGAGGCCAGAATGTCACTGGCTTGGAAATGTACACTTCTGCCTTAACCAGCAGAACATCTTGGAGTGTGCCTGAGTGCTGGACCCCAGGCCTGGCCGAGCCATCTATCCCCAACAAGGAGGCATTCACCTTGGTGGGCAAAGTCTTACTGAAAAACCAGAGCCAAGTGGTGTTTAGCCACAGGGGCTTCAAGGCCAGGCCACCTTTTGGCCCAGTGGAAGTCATGCTCCCCTCCCCTGCTGTTGTGGCCCAGGAGCTCTGGAATAAAGGAGCTCTTTCCCTTAGCCACGTGGCCCATCTCAAGATCTGTATTACCCACGTGACAGGCAGCGGTATCCCTTGCATCAAGCGGTTGGAAGTGTGGGGTCAGCCGGCCAAGACCTGCTCTCGGGAGGTGATAGATGGCGTCCTGCTGGTTGCCTCTGAGAGAATGCCGCAGGACCTGGCTCTGCAGGTCCCAGCCTTGCCCATGGAGAGTGACTGTGACCCCGGTGGCCAGTCTGAGGGCCAGCAGGCTCCCACCAACCTGCAGGAGCTGGCTGAGGTGATTCAGGATGTGCCTGAGGAGTTCCTGGATCCCATCACCCTGGAGATTATGCTTTGTCCCATGCTGCTGCCCTCCGGCAAGGTCATCGACCAGAGCACGCTGGAGAAGTGTAACCGCAGTGAAGCTGCATGGGGCCGAGTGCCCAGCGACCCTTTTACGGGGGTAGCCTTTACTCCACACTCCCAGCCCCTGCCTCACCCCTCCCTCAAGGCCCGGATCGACCATTTCCTGCTCCAGCACTCCATACCTGGCTGCCCTCTGCTTGGCAGAGCACAGACTACACTGGCAGTGACCCCTTCTTCCATTGCTCTGCCCTCTCGGAAAAGGAAGATGGAGCAGCCTGCACCTGCCTCAGACAGTGGCCTTGGTGAAGATGCTTCCTCTTTTTCTACCACAAGCCCTCTGGTTTTACCTACTACCTCAGAGCACACTGCTAAGAAAATGAAAGCCACCAGTGAGCTCAGCCTTACACACATGGACTGCTCAACAGGTAATTCACTGTCCTGTGTCCGTGGCCTATTCTCATCCCCACTTTTCCCAGGTGGCACTCAGCACTGTTGCTCTTGGCTTTATGCTTTGCCAGCTTAAGTCCCTCAGGCCAGTGCCTGCGCTTCTTCCTCTCAGTTCTCGTTGTGGGCCCTCAGCTTTGTCTTCAGACCGGAGGAAACCTGGAGGCCTTGCAGGGCTCCTGTGTATTCTCCTTGTCTGTTCCGGGGCTTCAGTCTGCATGTTTTGTTTGCCCCTCTGATGATAGTTCCACTGGTAGTTGTGCCTTCCTTGGGCTCCCTTTACGTGGCCTGGCCAGGTCAGCACTTTTTCTGGGCCTGAAGCCTCGGGTCAGAGCGGCTGGGAGGAAAGACACCAGCCCCTCAAAACAGACCATGTCTTTCTTCTGGTTCCTTCTTTACAGTTGCTCAAATATCAGTGGGCTCCTTTGGGTGTTGTTTCTAACTTTCACAGATGTGTGCTGATGGAAGCACATTGAGGTCCTCCCTGTCGCACCTCACCATCAGGTGCCACTAGCACCCGGAAAAGGGAAAAAGTACTACATCATAGGCCCTCCTTTCAGGAAAGAGTTCCTGAAGAGAAAAGCCACACTGCAGGAAGTGTGGTCAGTAAAAGTGCAGATGAATTGCAACATTCTGTAGTGTGAGGTTTAAGCGTCCTGGCTTCCTGCCTCTTCCCTGGGGTACTGCCAGTGATGCTGCCATCTCCTGAGGCGAGCAGCCCTGGTTCACTTGGTGACCTCTGCAGCTGAACGTGTTCAGTCAGCCACGTGGCTTTGCTTGAGCCTAGCTCTTCTCCCCAGTCACTCCCACTCACCCTTCACGTGTTTCCTCTTTCACTGGGCTCAGATTTGGGGGCCTTTGTTCTGCTGACCCCACATTCATGTTCATGTTCACACCCCGAGGCCCTGAATGAAAGACCATTGTGATTTTCATTTGTTCCGCATAAGATTGACAAGCAATATGTTTAATTCTAGTAAGACAGGAGGAAAAGAAATGTAAATAAAAAATATCTTCTCAACTGAGGAAAGCCTGAGCAGAAATCCTGGTGCCTCAATTAAAACATTCATCTTCAGGCCAGAGTAAATGGTTTAGGGCGAAGATTGTTTTAAAACTTAGAGAACAGAGCAAAATTAGTAAGATCTTTTAACTGTAAAATTCAGTCAAAATAAAGGTTAGTCATTTTTGGAATCTAAGATTAGGTAGGAGTTTTAAGGTTGATTTCATAAAAAATTTTTACACAATCACTGTGCCATTTTAACTGAATCTAACCTTACTGCTCATTTTTAAAAAACAATGTATTTGTACAGTTTAAAAATTGTGCACACAGAGAGTGAAACAGTTACTTTTTACCCTGTCCTCCTGGGCAGTTAAGTTGTTTCTAATTTTTTGCTATTACAATAACACTGCCAAGAATTAACCTTGTATGTATAATTTTATACCTGTGCAAGTATCTCTATAGGACACCATCATAGAATTGGGATTTCTAGGTCAAAGGATATATTCTTCTGTAAATTGGATAGATATGGGTATCCCACCAGCAATGTGTGTGATTCTTCATAGCTGTACTAACACAATGTGTTATCAAGTGATTGATAGGTTAAAAATGATGTATTGTTTTAGTTTTCATATCTCCTATTATTCATGAGGTTGAGCATCTTCTCATGTAATAAAAAACCCTTTGTGTTTCCTTTTCTATGAACTGTCCATTACCTTTGACCATTTTGTTAGTTGTTGGTCTTTTTCTTAATAGTTTCTAGGAGCTCTTTATATATTATGAAGATTAGCCCTTTGACTGTGATATAAACTAAAAACATATTTTCCCAGTTTGTTGTTTGTTTTTTGGTGGAGGCAGGGCTTATCATATTTTTGGCCATCTGGGTTCTTTTTTAGGGAGTCAAATTTATCTTTTTTTTTTTTAATTTTTATTTTTAGATAGCTTCAGGCATTTTATTAGAAAGACTTTACACATCCAAAGAAGCCTCTCATGTTTTCTTTTAGTATTTTTGTAATTTGATTATTATTTTTTAAAATTTAAGTCTTTGGGCCGAGCCCGTGGCGCACTCGGGAGAGTGCGGCGCTGGGAGCACGGCAACGCTTCTGCCGCAGGTTCGGATCCTATATGGGACTGGCCGGTGCACTCACTGGCTGAGTGCCGGTCATGACAAAGACAAAAATAAAAATAAAAAAAAATTAAAAAAATAAAAATAAAAATAAAATAAAATTTAAGTCTTTGATCCATTTGGAATGGTATAAGGTATGGATCCATCTTAACATTTTTCCAGATGGCTACCCATGTACTCATTTATTGATTAGTCCTTCTTTCTTCCATTGATCTGATATGCCACATATAGCATATACTAAATTCCTGTGTGTATTTAAATATTTCTAGATATTCTGTTTGTTGGTCTCTTTATTCATGTGTCTGTAACATATTATCTTACTTTTTGTGGATTTCTAATATGTTTTATAACTGTTAATTGCAAGATCCCCCTTAATGGGTACTAGAGGAAACATCTCCCCCATTTACAAAGTTTCCTTGATTATTATTATGTTTTTTTCCCGTAGGAATTTTTAGAGTCACCTTGTTTAGTCTTCCCCTCACCAAAAACCCTATTTTATGAAAATTGGGATTGCATTAAATTTATAAAGGAACCTAGAGAGTACTGATATCTTTATGATGTTGACTATTCCCATACAATGTGTTTCCATTAAGGTCTTCTTTTGTGTCCTTGCATGGTTTTAAGGTTCTTTATATGGATTTGCCCATTTATAGTAAATTTAATCCTGGATGTTTTTTCCTTTTTGATGATGTTCTAAACAGGGTCTTTTCTCCCTCCTTCTGATTTTTACTTAAATATATGAAACAAATATATATTTGATTTTTAATATATATTGATTTTTTATATTAACTTTGTACCCCAATATCTACTAAATTATTTTGTCTGTAGTAATTTTTCATCTGCCTCCTATGCAATCGTATGACATGGACATAGTGATAATTTTATAGTCTTCTTTTTTATGTTTTTTAAGCTCTTCTTTCTTTCTCTTGCTCCTAACTGCTTTGGTTGGTTCCTCTGGCACAATATCAAATAATACAGCATCCCTGTCTTGTTCTTACTTCAGTGTGAATGCCTCAGCATAAGCCTGATGTTGGCTCTTAGGCTGAGAGAGATCTGTTTTTATTGTGTTAAAGAAGTATTAGTTATCTATTGTTATGTAACAAATTACCCCAGAACTTATTGGCTTAAAGCAGCAAAAATTCATTATCCCATAACTTCTGTGTGTCAGGAATCTGGGCATAGCTTGGCTGGGTCCTCTGCTTCAGGGTCTTTCAAGGCTGCTACCAAAGTATTTGGTCAGGGCTGCAGTCATCTCAGGGCTTAACTGGGGAAGGATTTACTTCCTGGCTTGCTCACATGATTGTTGCAGCGTTCAGTTCCTCGATGAATTGTTGGACAAAAGCCTCTCTTCCTTGTTGGCCGTTGGCTAGGAGCTCCCCTCAGTTCCTTGCCATATGGGCCTCTCCTTTGGACATTGCTCTGTGTGGTAGCTGTGCATTCTAGAGAGTGTGCAAACAAGATGGAAATCATGGCCTTTTATAACCTAATCTTCAAAGTAATGTCCCATCACTTTCAATATATTCTATTTGTTAGAAGCAACTCCCTAAGTCCAGCCCATACTCAAAGAGAGGGGATACCCAAGGGCATGAATATCAGGAGGTAGGTTCATCAAGAATCATTTCAGAAACTCTTCCACAACATTGATTCCTATTTTATTGAGTGTTCTTATCCAAGATTGGTGATTGAATTTTGTCTAATGCCTTTTCAGTATCAATGGAGATGCTACTGTGGTTTTTCATCCTTAGATCTTTTAATGTAATAAAGTACATAATAGGTTTCATAATATTGAACCATTCTTACATTCCTGGAATAAACTCTATTTGATCATGATTCTTTTAATGTGCTGCTTGGTTCTGTTCGCTAGGGTTTTATTTTGGGTTTTTTCATTCATTAGTGAGATTAGACTATGGGAGTGTGTACACACATGCAATCTTTGGTCAGATTTTGGTATCAATGAATTTTTTTGCTCCATAAAAAGAATTTGGAACTTTTCCTTTTCTGTACTGTGGAACCACTTAATAGTGTTAGAATAATCTACTCTTCATATATTTGGTAGAATTTCCCAGTGATTGTCAGTGCCTGGTGCTTTTGGAGGATAGCTCTTTGACAACTTTTTCTTTCTCCTTATGAAAATTAGTCTGTTTAGATTTTATCATTCTTTTAATTTTCTGTCTTTCTCTAAAAGGCTATGCAAATAGTGCACTTAATGGTTACGCCTGTGTCTCTGCTTTTGAGAGTAAATTTTAGCTAACATGACCTCCAGCACTCCTGGAAACATCTGAGGTGCAGTGGGGTGAGACGAGGAGAAAGGTCCTTAGAACCCAATGTCTGTTCATGAAAGTCTCAGTGGTGTTGGCCTTGACAGACTTGGTGACACAGTATCACCCTGACTAGTACTCCTCCAAGGCCCTAAGCTGATGTCCTATGTCCTACAAACTGTAGACAAAATGTTCCACTACCCTCTTTGGGGCAATCTTAAAAATTCTGCCACCAGGCAGGTCCCTGGGACCTTTCTTGGGCAGCTGTCCTCTTACCCTTTTTCCATTCACACTCTTCCTATAGCTTGGCTTTCTGCTGACCACACACAGAAGGTCCCCTAAATTGTGGAGTGGTCAGAGTGAAGTCTTAGTTACTCTGCTTAGTACTAACAGGAGAGAGAGGACACAAACAACTACTGAGACAACCAGCCCTGCAGGGTGGCGGGGGCTCCAGAAGGGAGGAGTTGGGAAAAGAGAAGAATGAGGCCACTGGGGAGGGAATAGGGGAGCAGGGAGCAGGAGTTCAAAGCTGGCATTTCGTGTCCTGTATGATCATGTCCTTGGCCAGCAGGGAGGCTTTTAGAAAACAGGGTGCAGTTCTGCAGTTGAGCCACAAGGAGGCTCACACCTGCTCGGCAATCTGTCCAAGAGGAAAAAAGCTGGGCAGAGCTGATGAACCCTGAAAGGATGTGGGATGGGTAGGAACTGTCAGGGTTCCCAGGGCGGTAACTCCTGATGTTCTGTCATCACAGTCCACTAATAGACATTAGGAAGCAGTTTCTTTACATTTATGTGTATACGAAGTTGGAATTGCCATTTTTGTAGTCCTCAAAGGACTTGTCTCTTATTCTTCTCTTTTGCCGAACCTGTCTCTGGATGTTGTGGCCTGTGTACCTCTTGACAGGTCCAGTGTCCCATGAGCAGAAGCTGTCACAAAGCTTGGAAATCGCCTTGGCATCCACCCTTGGCTCCATGCCCTCCTTCACGGCTCGGCTGACCAGGGGACAGCTCCAGCAGCTTGGCACAAGAGGGAGCAGCACTTCCTGGAGACCAGGCACTGGCTTGGGTAACATGGGCCCCATCCAACTCCTTAGAACCTTTGCACTGTGCAGGACACTGGGCCATATCTCTGGGAGCTCTGTGGACCTACATTTCCAGGGGGAATTGAGGGGCTCCCTGTGGAATTGAGCTCTTCACAAGAAAGGCTTTCTTTAGTCTTAACCCTTAGTACTTCTGAGGATTTAGGGCTTGGCTACTCTCTGCTGTGTAAAATCTAATGTTAGTTATTCTCTCCTGTGGATTTTTGTTTCTCCTTTTTAATTTTTCTAATCTAGTCTGTCTCCCATGTGACATCTGAGGTACTTTATGTAAATGTGAAGGGAGGTTTGGGGTTGAGTGTGTCATCTTCAGCACTTCCTGTTATCAGTGGTACTTTCAGCTTGCTTAATGTTTGGTGCAAAGAAAACATCCAAGGCCAGGCCACTCTCTTTCTTGGCTACAGCACTCAGGAATGTTGAGGCAGGGCAGACCCTTTAAACCACATTGCAGTGTGTGCTCCCCCCGTGAGGACTTGGGCTGCTCAGTGAGTGAGTCCTACCCACCAGCTGGCTTGGGAGCTGCGCTGCATTTCTTAGTCCCCAGTCACTTTGTGTGGATGTCAGCCCCTCTCATCACATGTTGATTGAGCACATGTGAGGTACTGTGCTGCCCTGAAGATAAACAGATGAGAGGCACAGATGTGGTCCTTACCCTTAGGGGTTTCCAAAAGCCTGGGGGAGGTAGCAGGCATGTGACTTGGTGGTATGCGAAGGGCTGACAGGCTCTGCAAGCTCAGGAGAGGGGCAGCCGAGGATGGCTTCCTGGAAAGGGCATGGTCTGTGCCAAGTGTCAGGATAAGGGCATTCAAGCAGTGGGAACAGCAAGCACAAAGTCAGGAGGCCTGCAACAGCAGAATATGTGCAGAAAATTTGAAGTTGCTGGACGAGACTGTGTGGTAAGAGAGGTGAGGGTGGACAGGCCGTTCAAGGGAGTCTTGACTGTCCCAGAAAGTGGTAGGGAGCCCCTAAGCGTTGTCAAGCAGAAGCATGGGTGGTCAGGTGGTATACATGGGTCACTGGAGGCAGCTTTGTGGATGGATTGAGAAGACAAGACTGGAGAAAAGTGAACGAGTTAGCAAGAGTGGCCTGGATTATGGTAATGAAAATGGATTATGATAATGATAATGGGTGGAAAGGAGGGGGTGGGTTTAAGAAGCATTTCTGAAGCAATTTGGTTTGAGATGCCTTTGGGCTCCCCTAGAGAGTAGTGGCTAGGAATGGAAAAGTGGACCACAAGGAGGACAAGTGAGCCCATCCCCTGCTCCTCTCCAGAGGGGTGTGGACTGGGGGAGAAAGAGAAGCTTCTTTAGGCAAGGACCATGAGGGAAGGAAGAACTGTGGGTGCAGCTTTTGGAGGGCGGGGTGGCAGGAGCTACCTGCTGTGCCCCTCTTTTAGGGTGGTTCTGCAGGAGTCGTGGAAGGAGGGAGAGCCTACCCAAGGGGCCAGGGTGGCACAGGAAGGGGATTAAGGGCTCAGGAGGGGGCTGCAGGGCTCAGCAGGCAGGCCCAGCAGACAGACTCAGTTCTGCCCTCTGGTGACCTCCCTCCCTGCTGACCTGCCCCAACCCTGGTGCATCGAACCATTTGCTACTTTTGCCTTTTCTTGTCGCAGAGTGAGCTTGTGCCTTGCTCTGGCCTTGGCAGCCCTTCTTGGGGGAAAGTATACCTTACTAGGAGACCAGGAGGAAGGGCCCTGTCCTGCCTGCTGGCCTCAGAAGCCAGCTCTTCTTGAGCATTCATGGTAGCTCCAAGATTTGGTCAAAGATTGACAGAGAGGAGGTTCCCAGGTTCCCTGGGTCCCTGCCACCCTCTTCTCTTAGATAGGCTGGAGGTGGGCTTAAGGAGGAATGAAGCCAGGCTGTTGCAATGGTGCATGTGGGACCAAGGGAGCAGCTCTCCCTAACCCTGGCCCGTTTTCCTCCCTGATTTACCAGAGCAGCCTGGGAGCATCCTGGGCCACGAGTGCGCCTCCTGCAAAAGAGTGTTTTCTCCCTACTTCAAAAAGGACCTGGTGTACCAGCTTCCCTGTGGCCACCTCCTGTGCCGACCCTGCCTGGGTGAGAAGCAGCACTCCCTGCCCATGACCTGCCCGGCCTGCCAGCAGCCATTCACCAGCCAGGACGTGCTGCGAGTCCACTTCTGAGTGACCGGCCTCAGCTGGAGAACCATCCCATCGCTGGGAGGAGCTGAGGGGCCAGATCTCAGGCACAGAGCTGCCCTTCAGTTCCCAGGGGGCTTTCCTTTTATCACCTCACAGTGTAGCACTTGGCTGCAGCGAGTGAGGGGTTGGGGAGGGGCACTCCACTCCTGCTCAAGTGGCAATAGGATAACAAAGCCATAGGGCTGGGAGGTGTGGGGGAGATGTCCCTGCCCTCCTGTGCCTCCTTGCTACTCCCTCTGCCAGAGCCCAGCGCCTGCTGGAGCCAACCCCTCCCTGGGCAGGAGCACCCCTGCTAGGGACCCCCAAGTTGTACACACCCCCATCCAGCAGGTCAGTGTGCATGGAGCACAGCAGGCTGTGGCTTGGGATCTCAAAGAGCCTCTGCCTCAGGGGCACCCCTAAGTGGACCATGGCAGCAGGGTCTGTGGAGTGCATGACTCAGCCCCCGCCCACTGGCAGACCACGCTGAGCCTTAATAAAGTGATGGTTGACGTCTGCCATGGGCTTCCTCGTAGCAAAGTGACTGTCTCTGTCGTCATACTCCTGTCCCCTACCTGCACACACGTAAGTAGAGCTGTCACAGGGCAGCCACGAGCAGTCACTGCAACCTGTCAGGCTGTAATTGGTGTCAGCAGCCTGAAAGGACAAAACTGGGGTGTTTCTATCTGTCCAGTGTGTGAGGACCCAGAATCACACAGCAGGGTGTGCATGCTGAGGAGGGTTGAGTGGCCTCCCTCTGGCCAGGCATCAGTGTGCACTCAGCTGGCTCCTGGAGCAGCTCTGAGGGAGGAGGCACCTTTTCTGCACACAGCCCATTTCTGGAAAAATACGTGTTCACAGGCTGCATTTTTTTTTCCCTTTCAAAATTTGTCTTTATGGAGTCCCAAAGGGAAAAATATGTATTTATACAACTCTGTTTACTGTATCAAATGGGTTCTAGTCCGCAGAAGAATGTAAGAAAATACACCATGCTCTTCCCTTCTGAGCATGTTTGGGAAAGAGCAACCTAAGGAGAGGCCCACAGGTACTTCCTGGTTTATACTTGAGATTAATCACAGGCTCCTGGTCCACAGGCTGTGGACCACACAGTCCTGGTCCTTTCAGTCCTTGGCCGCCCAGGGCTCCAGTCCAGACCCAAGAATATTGAGATCTGAGGTGAGGGTTAGGGAACCTGCATTATTGAGAGTTCCCAGGGGATTTGTCCACAAAAGTGGCTGTGGAGACATGATCCAATCCTTCCCTCTACTTTCCAATAGCACTGACCTTGACACAGCCGTCATGTGAGACTTAAGGGTCTGGGTGGATGGCCTGTCCTGCCCTGCCCAGGCTGGTGAGGCTCCTGTGTGCCCTTTGGCTTTAAATGTCTGTGCCACTCCAGAATCTTGCCTTACTCTCCTATGTACTTGTGTTCTTAGAAAAGCCCTCACATGAACCAAAGCACTTCTTGAGGGGTAGAGGAGGATGCGGATTCCTACCCTCAATCTGTCATGGTCTCAGGGTGACAGCCTGCTTCTGTACCAGCAGCTTGGCATCTTTAGTGTTCTCTGTCCGCTGGGAGCTGTTCTCTCTGGGATTGTCATGTCTGTCCACCCCCAGGAGCCACCAGCGTGGGGTCAGCGTCTGTGCAGAGTGCCCAGTTGAGGGTCAAGCTGCCTCCCCTCAGGCAGCTGTGCTGGAGGCGCTGCCCAGGCCTTCTGCAGGAGCCTGGGGATCTTCATTTTAACAGGTCCTGCTCCCCAGGCAGCTCTGGTGGAAAACCAGGTGTGGGAGCCACGGGGGCAGTCAGGATCTATCCTGGGCTCAGGCGGAACCATACCCACATCCTTGGAGATGCCTCCATTTTTACTTTAAAGACTCCCCCAAAAGGAAGACTTCACTACCCTAGCCAGAAACGTGCTAAGCACTGCTGGTCTGTTTCTTTCCCTTAGGTAATGGGAATAGAATTACTCTTGCTGTCACCTGGCTCCAAGGGCAGAAATATCACCAGAGCCTAGGGCCAGGCACAAAACAGCTTCCCATTAAACATGCAGAGTTCAACTCCACTGACAGAGACTCAGGACCTGAAGCCTTGCTGTGTCCAACATTGCCCTCCACAGGCCCTCTGCCCCCTCACCTCACCACAGGGTCTGCAGGGCACTTGTCTCTTCTTCTTGTGTCATTTACTCAACGGAGGCACAAAGTCTGAGCCATGACACACTGGGGCCTCTGAGGGCAGGAGGCCAGGGCTGTGGCTTTGTGAGGTGGGATGGGGGCAGGTGGCTCCAGTCTCCAAATCTTCACCCTCAGGTGCATAGATGAGACCTGGTCGGGCATCCTGTGGGCCGAAGGCTCCAGCCCTTGGCCATTCTCGGTCTTCACTCACAGGATTGGGCCATGTCAGCTGCTGTCAACCTCCAGTCACCCAGCTCTTGAGCAGGCGGCAGGGAGGTTGGGTGAGAATTAGTCCTGAATATAGAAGTAGAAGAACCAAATTGTCAGGAAGAGGGAGAGCAGCTGCTCATTGCTCCTGGAATATTGTGCCTCCCCGCAGCTGGGCTGCCGGGTCCTGCAGCACCCAGGTGCTAGGCCTGCATAGGTGCCCCCAACCCCGCACCTGTCCTGCTTCCCCTGAAGGTCTCTAGCTTGAAGCCACTCAGCAGCCAGGCGCCTTTCCATTCCCCAGGAAATGGGGTCCTCTGATGCCTTGGTTGCTGAAAGTAGGTCTGCAGACAAAGAGACCTGCCACTGGAGGAAAACTGCTGCTTGGCTCCCGCCTGTGGAATTGTGACGCTGGACTGGCTGCCATTGTGATGGCTGCTGGGGCGAGGAGGCGGGGGCTGCTTCAGGCCAGGCCCCTCCGAAGGGGCTTTCTGTGAGCAGGATCTGGCCTCGAAGCCGGCCCCCTCTGCCCTCTCGCAACTCCCTGCTCAGGCCTGCCGTTGCCTCGCCTGGCCTCTCAGCCACTTGCACACACAGGATCTTTCCTTCCAGTTCTAGGTTGGAAGGGGAGTGGCTGAGGTGGGAATAGGCCAAAGCTGCACAGTCCGAGATAGTAGTCACTAGCCACATGTGGCTATATATTTTTTTTTTTTTTTTTTTTTTAGTGCTGGTCACTTGAACCCTTGACGTTGGTGTTACATCAAACAAAAAAACCCTCTTACATGGTAAAAAGAAAAAAAGAAAAAACCATTAGCAAAGTAAAAACATAAGCTGGGAAAATATATTTGCAACTTGTATTACAATGGATAATATGCATAATATATACTTCTAAAAATAAGAGATTCACAAAGAAATGCAATGCCTTATAAACGTAAAAAATGCACAGCCTTGCTCAGAATATGATGAAATAAAAAGGACCATGAAATACCATTTCTTGCTTAGCAGTCTGGCAAAAATCTCAACATTTAACCACAATCCGTTGGCAAGGCTGTGGGTTAACAGGTGCTGTTACCCACTGCTGGTGGTAATACACAGGGAACAGCCTCTGGAGGAGAATGTGACAATATCTAGCCAAGTCACATATGCATATACCCTTTGACCCAGTCATCTTACTTCTAGGATTCTTGTCCAAGAATCCCCTGGAAATATGTGAAGAGGATTCCAGTCCCACCATAAGGAGCCTGGGCAACCAGGGCTCATCCTTGGGAGGGCTGAGTCATATCACCCCCATGGAGGAGCCAGCTGCATCCAGCCTACGGGCCCAGGAACAAGTGATTAACAAATATATGGTTTTGCATATATTATCAAGGAGATTATGGAGACCTTGAAGGTCGTCCATGCATGTTAAAAACTTTTGCATTCAAAAAGGTTTTTAAAAAGTTTCTATGTACTAAGCACAATGTTCTGGGTATTATGCTAAGTGCATTAGATGTATTATGACATTTAATCCACACAACTCTTGGGAGTTAAGAAATTGAGGCTCAGTTACATGAAGAGCTCATCTGAGTCCGGTTCTGTCATTGGGTGGTCTCCCACCAGGTCACATGGGCACCGCCAGCACTGATCTGGTGGGAGACCACCCAAGTATATGGCTTACAGGAGCCTTTTGGGTCCAAATCCACCATGCAATCCAGAACCAGAGGCACAGCAGAGTCTAATTGTGGAATGCAACCTCATGACCAGGCTATGGCACAGCCTTTGAAAATTCAATGTCACACCTCTAGGCACAAAAATAAATGACACTCCCCAAATAAAGGCTCAGCAGAGTTAGCCTCATGTAAATGAATAAATCTGGTTGAAATGTGAATGGAAAAGTACCCGTAGGAAATAGCAGTACACAGTGGCTCAGGAATGGTCTCTGGCAGGATGTGGCCAAGGGCGGTGGGTGCTAGGATCCTGCTGAGGGGTGGCTGCCACACTTCAGAGAACCAGGTGTGTGATGTGTGTGGCCAAAGGAGATCCAGTGTGAAAGGGAAACTGGGTGATCAGGAAACACAGTAACCAAGTGAGCCCTGTGTGGTCCTGGCAAGGTGGTAAGGCATGAGGGACAGATGGGGACAGTCCCCAGAAGATGTCAGGAAGAAGAGGTGGGAGTAGGGAGAGAGGGTGGGCTGGGGCCACTGATGCCCTTTAACCTGGTAGGGAGAACTGGGTTTGAAGAGGGAGAGGGCAGAGAATAGGTGTGTGTTGGCAGTGGGTAGATGGGGACAGAGGCACGGGCTGGCCTCCACCTCCCAGGCCCCCTCCCGTGATTCTTGCTACCCTCCCCTTGGGCCCAGGGCCCAGACATCAGCTCTGACTCAGCTGCTGAAATGCAAACCCATGGCTCATTAATTAGGAAGCCTGTAATTAGCCTGTCTCAGAAACCAGGAGCCTCCAGAGAGAACCCCTCTCACCTGCCTTCCTTCCTCCCACCCAATGGATGAGATCAGGCTGGGGGAGACTGGCCTCTGGGACTGAGGGGGAGCATGAACAAAGAGGAGATGAGATGCTGGGACACGCATCCATGCATGCGACAGCCTTGGGGTGTTGACCTTCTATAATGAGATGAGGGAGATGATGGTAAGCGGCCCAAACCCTCAAAGCTTCCTTACCCAGAAAACCAGGGGCCAGGTTCAGGCACTGCCTGGCTGGCTCTGTCGAGCTTGGTCTGGACAACACCTGCAAAGCCACGACCCCGCGGTTCGGTCTGAGAGTGAAACAGTCTTAGCAACCAGAAAGCCACTTTAGGCCTTGTGCCGTTACTCAGCAGTTCTTAAAAGTCTCCTTTTAGCTACCTCCTCCGTGGCTCTTCTACAGAAGCTCTCCCACCTTTCTTCTCAACACTCCTTGGAAAAATCCGTTCCAGCACTTAGTCGTCTTTCCTCCTGACTTCATGCCACTGTGATTATCTTAAATGACAGGTGCCAATTGTTTGGCACACCTCCCCAGTCAGAGGTGAACGCTTCCTTCTCTTGACCCTGGACAGGCTTGTGGCTGGTTTGACCAACAGAGTATGGCAGAATGGGCCCTATGTGATTCTGAACCTGTCACGAAATGCCACATCACTTCTGCCTTGTTTTCTGGAACTCTCACTCTTGAAGCCCTGAACCACCATGCAAAGGCTTTAAGAGTGAATCCAATTATCCCAAGGCCACCAAGCTGTGAGAAGCCCGAGCTACACAGAGAGGCCCCAGGAAGGCAGGCACTCCAGAAAATGGTCCCAGCTGAGCCCAGCCTTTCGGTCACCCCAGCCCGGTCATTCACTCCTGTCAGCGGAGGCCCCAGACATTGTGCAGCAGGTAAAAAAAGGTGTCCTTGCTGTGCCCTGTTTGATCTCCTGATCTTCAGAATCTATGAACATGATGAAATGGTGGAGGTTTTGTGCCACTGCACTTGGGAGTGGTTTGTTACACAGCAACAGTAACTGGAACAAGCACAAACTCCTAGACAACTGCTACAGAGCACACTAGGGGAAGGAGGGGGAGAAAGCAGGAGGGCAAAGCCAGCATCCACCTTGGCAGGACGAGGAGTGTCCCTTCACAACTATCTGGCCACGGGTGGTCAGCACATATAGAATCTCGTTAACACGTGACCTCAGTTGGTCATTTACTGAAGGCCCATTGCTGCGTCCTGGGGACATACCAATGAAAGGAAAACTGTCCAGTAGGGCAGAAAGACAGGGGAAAACGTGAACGAAGAATTTCTGGGGTATCACATTGACCTGAAGAATAGGAGGTCAGTTTTGCTAAGGTTAGGAGTGGGATGCCCACTTGTGTGCATGTGAGGTCCCTTGGGATGGGGGACAGAATAAGGCTGTAGGGAGAGGTCAGCTCTCCAAGTTGCCAAGTTCTGCTACAGAACTCCAAATAGTATGAGAATTCCAAATTTGAACCTGGTCTTCCAGGTCATTATAAACACATATTTGTCAAAGTAGAAGGATAGAACATGTTTTATTTAACATTTTGCTAGCTTGACTTACACCTTTTAAATATGTGGTCATATTTTACCCTATATCCCCCCAATAGTGGGGCTGATACTTAAAATGTTTTTATTATGGAAAATTTCATACATGTACAAAACACAGATTAGTATAATGAATACTCCTGTGCCCTCACCTGGTTTCAACAGTTCTCAACTCATGCCTAGTCTTTTACACTACCCTCACCCATTTCGCCCCTCTCATATTATTTTGAAGCAAGTTAGTGTGGCGCTAGATTAACAAATTTAGGGCATGATGGTGGAAGGTCCTGGAGTTCCCCCATTAGCAGAATGGCAAATCACAACCTGGGAGAACCCATCAAAGACCCAAAGGCGCAGGAGCAGTGAGCTCCCTCAGGGCTGCTCTGGAATCAGAATGCTAAGTTTGGATCCTGATTCTGCTCTGTGGCACTTTAGGAAATTTGCTTAACCCTTTTGTGCCTCAATTTCCACATCAATAAAATGGTGCTAAACATTTTAAAATTGTTATACAGCTTATAATGCATGTGCTGAGAACACATTGTCAGCATGCAGTAGATGTTAGCTATTCTACATTATCCCTGTTCATACATTTTTCCTGTTTCGTGCAGGAGATGGGTAGGTCTTGAAAAATGAGAGGATTTTTCTAAATTTAGCCTGGGGACTTCCGCTGGAGACCATTACCAAATGCAGCCTTCCCACTGGAGTAAATCAGCACAGCCCCCCTGCTTTGTATGCAGTTATTAATCTGGGGGGGAAAGATTTTTTTCTTCTTTCCATCAGGAGATTCAAACTAGTTATCAAAGGAAAGGTAAGTGGGGTTTTAATCAACATTATTAATAACAAAAATGAGTACCGAGAGGTCTTAAAAAGAAGGTGAAACTAAAATATGAATAGCAATATAACGGATGATCAGAGGAAATGATCCTTGTTAAAACATTCTAAGGAATTCAGCTTGCTTTGGAGGAGGACAGAGGTATGGATTAGCCTCAGATATTGTTTAAAACTACTAAAAGAATAGAAATAAAATTGAAAGATAACAATAAATCCATTAGAATACAGGAAAGAAGGAAAAAGAAGTACAAGGTGTCATAGGAAGTGGAAAACAGAAGCTAAACGTTTGCAAATGAGTCCAAGTAGATCAGCAATCACCATAAATGCTAATAGATTAAGCTCACCTTCAAACAGGAACTCTCAGGTTGGATAAGAGATAAAATCCTGCCACATGCTGTTTTTAATAGACATACCTAAAGCCCAGTGACACAGAAAGGTAGATAATAGAAGGATAAAGAAAAAGAAAGCTAGTATGGTAATATTAATATTAGGCAAGTAGAATCTAAGGCAAAACTACTATTAGGGATAAAGAGAGATTTTATTTAATGATAAAAGGAATAGCCCATCAAGAATATAAGACAATCAGAAACTCATATGCACTTAACAACATATCTTCGAAGCAGGAGAAGTAGACAAATTCACAATCACAGTGAGAGGTGTTAGCAGACCTCCTGTAAGACTGACAGTTAAGTAAACATACATTTGGGAAAGCAGAGAACATGTAAACCATTCATAGCGCCATCTTGATTATCTGATTCTTGAGTAATACAATTATTTTTCCAGGACTCACGTATCATTACCAAACATGACCATTCACTACGCCACAGTGCAAGTCTCAACAAATTCCAAAGAATCGACAGAACGCAGGCCACATTATCTAACTACAATAATATTACAAATCAATAATAAAATAACTTCTATACTCATGGAAAATAAAAACAACAGCAAAAACAAAAAAATCCAGTACTCTTCTAAAAAATTAGAAGAGAAAAGGATAAATCACTATGGACGTTGTGAAATATTTGGAACCAAAAGACAATGAGAGAACTACAAATCAAAATTTATGGAACAAAGGAAGTTTTATAGCTTTACAACACATATTAAAAATGAGAAAGATTGAAAATTAATGAGCCAGGCATGTAACTCAAGATGTCAGAAAAGAAGTACAGAGTCAAAGAAAGCAGATAAAATGAAACAACAAAGACAAAGGTATAGATTAATGAAACAAACTAGAGATTCAACACAACCAGAGGTCAATTCTGTAAAAAATCCAATAAAAAGCACCAAGGGAGGGGGCCCCCGAAGCACTGGCTGGGAGAATCATATCCTTGGGGGTTGGCAGCACCACTGTGGCTTTCAGGGGAGTAGACAAATGTGAGGGACAGCAGGGCCAGACCTGCAGGCCTCTTGGACATGTCTGGGCATCATCTGGAGGACGGTGGGGAGCCATGGATGGGTTTTGAACAGGGAAGTGGTGTGGTCAGTCTGGGAGGCAGAATGGGATGGGCTCTGAACATGACTTGGCCAGAGCTGGGACTGCATTGGGTAGGCCAGAGGACTAGGAGACCAGGTGCAGGCTGGAGAGGTTCAGAAATTGAGGACTGAAGGTTTCCTCACCCAGCAGCTCTGCTCCTGCCTGGCTGTGTGACTTTGGGCAGACACAGCTTCTCTGTCATTGGGTCCTTACATGGGAAGTAACCTGTACAATTCTGTGAGGTGACCTATATGATTCTACAAATCCCTCCCAACCTGGGGCCTGTGGCAAACACCCCCGTACACCCCAGTTACTGATCCCACAGCCACTCTCTCCTCTTCCTCACTAACAGGACGCCTTTCGTCAGGGGTCTGCAAGCACACCCAGCCTTGGGGATGGACCTTGACTGACCTAACTCAAACAGGGCAAAGGATTGGGGGTGGGCTCACCCGGCCAGGTTCTTGCCCAGGAGGGGTACAGGGGTGGGTTCGCTGGGCAGGTTTCTCCTCCCTGAGAAGGGAGAAGCTCTGCGGAGGAACCCATCTCCTGGCTGCCCCCTTGCCACGAGGAGAGACACCCGGACATGCAGAGGGTGCCAGAAGGGAGTAAGGAAGCCCGGAGTCAGGCCCGGGACCACCAGCCTGCAACCTCGAATCCTAGTAAATTACTGTCCTCTGGTTAGTCAGTGTCAAGGCCGTGGGGCAGTGCGGTGGTAGAGACACAGACTCGGGGGCCTGCGTCTGAATCTCGGGTCTGCTGCTTTTTGCCTGTGCGTCCTTAGGGAAGTTACTCAGCCTCTCTGTTCCTCACTTTCCTGTCTGCAAATGGAGATAAAAATACTTCCTCCTTCGTAGGGTTTCATGTGATTCAAGGAGGAAAATATACGTAAAAGGCTTAGAAGGAGGCTGGCACATTCTCGGTGCTGGGCGGGCTTTTCCATTGCCTGTGGCTCGACGTGTTTTATAGCCTGCGTGTCCTGTGTGATGTTCCTACCGCACACACACACACACACACACACACGCGCGCGCGCGCGCGCGCACACACACACACGCTTGGATCCTGCTCTTTCACATCTTTGCACAAGCGGTTATCTTGCCAGATGTGCCCTCTCTGCCCCCTCTTCCCGGGAACTTCGGTCCCCAAACCACGAACACCGAATGCTCCCGGGGAGGCCATCCCTGAGCGGTGGCCTCCCCGTCCCACTCAGCCCTCCTCGGGGTCCGGCGGGGGCTCCCCAGGGGCTCCGCGCGCATCCCCCCGAAGCCCAGCCCGAGGCCCGGCTGGGCAGGCGGCGAGCGGGGAAGCGGGGGCCGCCGCGGCCGCAGCCTCAGCCGCAGCCTCCGCCGTCGCCCGCCGCCTCCCGCCCGACTGACGGCGCTGAGTGATTCCGGGCGCCGCGCTCATGCGGCTCTTAGCAGTCTGGGCACAGCGCGCCTCGTCAGGGACCCGCCAGCTCGGCGGGGCGTGCGCCCCAGGCAGCGACACCCAATTTGTGCTCGACCCCGGCCGCCCACTCGGGTCCCCGAGGCCCACGAAGTTTCCTGTCTCCGCTGTGACTCTCACTCCGGCGCCCCCCGCCCCCCGGGTATTTCTTATCGGGCTGCTTCTGGGGAGGGGATTTGTAGTCAGGCCTGACTCTCCCCCAGCCCAGCAAAGGGAACATCTGTCGGCCCCCAGGGTGGGAGCAGGCCGGGTCAACCAGGACCTGGGCCTGGGGGTGACAGCCCCCAGGTGTGAATCCACCCATCTTGCTGTGTTCAGGCTTTTAATGTGGAAAAGGGGTTGTCAAATTTTCCTCCGTTATTTTGCTTTTTATTTAAGATATTTTTACAAGTAAGAATTTTTATGGTCTTTTTATTTCTGAAATATTTTAGCTTAATGTAACCGCTGTAGGATCTGAAAAGTATTCAAACCCAGCCTCTCCCCACCCCCATCCAATTTTATTCTGTTTAGCTCTTCGGTCCATTTGGGACGTGCTTAGGAGCTGGCGTGGCTCTGAGAAGCGCACTTACTCCCGGCGTGGATCCATTTCAGGTCCACACCCGTCAGGCCGAGGCCCAGCCTTCTCTTAGGTTTGCTATCCCTGCTCACAGCACCTTCTTTCATTCAATTTAGTAAGTAAAAAAATTTTAAAAAGCTCCTACAGCTTTTGCTTACTTTTGTTCACCTCTTCATAGTTTACAGAGCTTTTGTCTGTCCACAGGGTTGAGGGTCCTCAAATAAGATCCCTGGAAATCAGGTGAGAAGAGGGAAAGCTGTGCTTGCTGCCAGCAGCAGAGACCAGTTGAAAAGGAGGCCAACCCCCTCTGGCAGCAGCAGAGATGTGACATGCTGTATATAAAAGGGGACAAGAAACAGGAGGGGTGGGCAGGGGCAGATGATGCTCTGCTGAGATTAGTTAACAGTTTTGCCTGTTCTCAGAAAAGATGGCCTGAGGGTAAAGAAGTACTTTAAAGAACATTCTGAGATTTGGGGTTTAATCCAAGGCTTGCAACGTTCTGTTACTGTAAGGATTCCAGAAAATCTTAACCTTTTATAGCGCCCTCATCTGATTCCCTTAAGACCTCAGTGAGGTTGGAAGTGGGGTTAGTACATCAAGTAAGTCACCTTGAGAACAGGTATGACTTGCCCAAGGTCACACAGCAACTCTCTGGAGAGCTGAGGCTGGTGCCCAAGGCTTTTCACCCTTCCTCTTCCTTCTTTCCGTGGTAAACACTCTAGCAGGAGAGGGACTACAGTACTGAACACGAACCATGGAGTCCTTTCTGTCCTGGGCTTTCATTTAGAGGGGTACAGCCATACACACACACACAAAAATATGCAGACAAAAAATGAACTGCCAGTTGTTGTAGGTGCTATGAAACCCATCAACATAGACCCAAGTTAGAAAATAATAGAAGGTGTAGGTCGGGTGCTCAGGGAATGCCCTTTAAGCCAGTCAAGTGAATCCTGGGGAGGGGAAGGGCAGCTAAGCCTTCTAGGACAAGGAAACAGCAGGTTCTCAGATCCCAAAGCACAAGTGGAAAGAAGCAGAGAGACTTGAGTTATATTTTAGAGGCAGGACTAACAAAGACTGAGGCAAAGAGAAGGACCAGGATGAGGTTCAGGTTCTGGGAGGAATAGCTGGTTGGATGGTGGTACAATCACAGAGGTGGGGAGCCCTGGGAGAGAGCAGGGGAGCAGCTGAGAATCAGGACTTGAGTTCTGACCATGTTAAGTCAGAAAGGCCTGTTGGACATCCAAGGGGAGGTGTCACCCTGAAGTTGTAACTACAAGCCTGGCACTTGGAGGAGGGCCCAGGATAGAGATATGAATTTGGGAGTTACTAGTTTGTAGAAAGTATGTAAAATCATAGGGTTAGAAGAGATCACGTAGGGAGAGGAGAAGGGAAAGGTCACAGCACTGAATCCTGGGATCCATCAACATTTAGAAATCAAGATCAAAGGAGAAGAGTCAGAAAGAGAGACTGAGAAAGAACATTCAGTGTAGTGGAAGAAAAGCCAGGAGAGTACAACATCAATGGAGCCAAACAAAGTGCTTTCAAAAAGGACACGTGCTCAACCACGTCCAGTGCTGCTAGGGGATTATGTAAAATGAAGACATAGATGTGACCACCAAATTTGGCAATACAGAGGTATTTATGGCCTTGATAAGAGGAGTTTCAGTGGACTGACTGGGCAGAAGCCTGAGTAGAGGGAGTTGAAGAGTAAATGTTGACTTCTGCATAAAAATGGCAGATAGACTACAGATGAAAAACCAAGATGATCACTAACTTCAGGGAAAACAAAAAGTTGTTCAGAGACGGAAAGGTCATCGTAATATACTATGTGGCTTCCTTCAGAAGGGCGTAATTGCAGTCTGACTTGTAACACTGATCTAACCATCATGACGTCATGCTAGGAAAATGGTGGGTGGAGGACATACGTGGGTGGAGGACATACGTCGGGAGAGCAGGGGAGGGAGGAACTGGTGAAAGAGCTAACTCCTCCCTTTAATGATACATAAATCAAGATCATGGGCTGAGGTGCAGGAGACCTAAGAATAGGAAAAGTGAGAAAGTAGTTTTGGAAAGAGAACCTGTAAGGGAAATGTAGAAGGGGTGTGGGGTGTCTGGGGGGTCCATGTGGCATGTGAGGTGCCATATTTGAAATGCAGCCAGTCAGCACAGGAAGGAAACTTTTCCCAGCCAGTGGAGGTTCTGAGAACATGGGTACTGGGAGAAGCAAGCCCTCTGGCATCTGTGCAGAAGTGGGGTTTGGGGTCTTCAAAGGGGCCTTGTATGGGAGGCAGGTCCTGGAATGACAATCCTGGTAGATGCGGCTGGTTGAGATATGGGTGCTCTGGCCTGTCCCATGGCTTGGGCCCTTCAGTCAGTTTTCAGATGGTAACTTGGACTTGAAGTGCAGAGAAGGTAAGGTGCTAAGCCAAGGCCATGCAGCGGGCCGAGCCAGGCCTCTGGGCTCCCTCCTTGGCCTGCCTCACAGTCTACAGAGTTTCATCAGGATGATAACTTCGGACCACACTTGTTTCCAGGCCATGAGTGGAATGAAAATATTCTTCCTGGGCTAGCCCAGAACGCTGTTCTCTTTAGAAAATGAATTTGGGAATTATTAGTTTGTAGAAAGTCTTCAGCTCTTCAGCTCTTAATAAGAATAGTGGCAGTAAGACTACAATAACTTTATAGTGGTGTAGGCACTTTTCTAAAGCTTTCGTATATTACATCATTTCAGTCTTCAAAACGGCCCTATGAGGTGGGTACTACAATCTTCTCTACTTTACACTGGAGGAAACCGAGGCACAGAGAGGTCCAGCAACCTGCTCAAGTTATGAAGTTTCAAGCAACAGAGGTTGATCCTCACCTAGGGCACTGAGCTCTGGTGTCCCTGTGATAACAGCTGCCCAGCACTGCCTTTCAGAGTCCTCACAGTCCCTAAAGGGTCATTTCTGAAACGGCTGGCATCAGGTCCTTAGTGTGGGAGGCCCCCTCTCTGGGCTGCTGGACCCCTCACTGCACTTGGTGGGGACAGGGCCACCGTGTCCTCTGGAGCTTCCTTGCAGCACCCTGGTACACCCTGGAGAGGAGGCCAAGAGCCTGGGGGTGCACAGCCTTAGAGGCATGGAGTGGCCAGCCTGGGTCCAACACCAGAGCGGCACTTAGATGGCCCCGGGGAGGGAGGCTGTAACCGCTTTAGACCTGCCAGCCTGGGGTCAGGGACTACAAGCTGCTTTCTCTGGCTGGGTCCATCTGGCCGTGGATCCTCCCCCTCCCTCACCTAGGTCCAGAGTGCCTGTGCCCCTACTCCCACACCAGGCCTGAGATGGTACCTGCTGGGGGTAAGAATTGGGGTGAGCAGCTGGCAGGTCTCGTGGGCTCTTCCCCACACTTTTGAGCCTTACTGGTCCTGGATTTCTCGTTCTTCCATAGGAGCTGTCCCTTGACTCCATGATTGCATGCAGGAATTCTCTTTCCTGGTGTAGCCAGTTCAAAGCCTCTGTCCTCACGACCCAGGGTGTGAGCTATTCTTGGTCACTTATCCAGTTACAGGGCTAACCCTCCTGATTGGGTTCCCACACACCTGGCTGTCCCCTGCCCCACCACTCCTGGGCCAGACCCGACCTTGCTCCAAACACACAGCCTCTTGGGTCCCTCTCGACCCTCTCTTAGGGGCCCGTTACCCCCACCCTCTTCTGGGCAGCCGGAAAGCTCTGAGACAGTCTCCAGGGAACCCCCAGTCTGTCCCTCTCCCTGAGTCCAGAGCACCGCAGTCACAGTCACCGTAGCTCCTGTCACATTGCGGCTAATGACAACCTGGAGGCCTGTGCCCCTCCCTCACCATCTTCTGCACAGACAGGCCCACGTGTGTCCCCAGACGCCTGAATCACTGCTGACGCCTTGGGACCTGGCGGTCGTGGGCTCCTGGGGAGCCACTGGGGAGGGGGAGTGGCAGCCACGTCGCCTCTGAGGGAACACCTGCGGACATAAATAGTCAGCCAGAGAAGGCAGCAGCACAGAGCTGGCCGAGCAGCGCTGCACATAGTGCCCACCTGAGTGTGCCAGGATGCCCGACGCCATGCTGCCTGCCTGCTTCCTTGGCCTGCTGGCCTTCACCTCTGCTTGCTACTTCCAGAACTGCCCGAGGGGTGGCAAGAGGGCCATGTCCGACATAGAACTGAGACAGGTATGACTGCGGCCCATCTCAGGGCTGCCAGGAGTGGGCAGTGCCCCAGGAGGGCAGGGGCTAGGAAAGAGGGAAGTCATGGGAGAAGGCAGCCTTTAGGGGAGGTGCCTGGGAGGAGGAGGGAGGCTTGGCATGGATGGGCAGGGGGGCCAACAGGGTGCGTCAGAGGGTAGCAGGCTGCCAGGCAGGCTAGGAGGGGATGAAGGGGCTCCTGGACACTGTCACTATCCACAAAGGAGAGGCAGGAAAGTGAGAGGTGCTTTCCCAATAACTGGGCTTGGGGCTGGATCGGGGAACCGGGTGATGAGGCCTCCTCTGTACGCATGGGGTCGTCTCATCCAGACTGACTGGAGTACCCGAAGCTCTGTCCTATCCGGCATTCAAGACCTTTCTCACCCAGCCCCAGCTTCTCCTAGCCATAGCCACCCTGGCCCTAAACACAGAAACTAGCCATTGCTCCGAGCTTGCCTGAGTTTGGGGTGGGGGGTGCTACCCAAGCATCCTCTTCTGCTGGGAACCTAGCTCAGTTCTCTTGTGCTGCATATCCAGTCACTCCCTTTTATTCCACTTCCCGCAGAGCTGAAGGAAATCCAACCACCATGCTCAATTCTGCCCAAGCCACAGGTGGCTCAATGTTGAGCTGTTGAACAAACTAGAGGGGGTAGGTGGGCAATCCCCCAGCCAGTCTTCCTTCTGCTTGGCTCCTTTGGTGTCCATGCCCTCCTCTAGGGCTCAGGTCCCTGCCACCTATCTGGTAGTCCATAGCCGGGTGAGCAGGGGGTCAGGTCCCCAGTAGAGGCCCACCAGAGGGAGGGTAGAGGGGCAAGGACAAGGCAAGAGAGGAGATGGGAAATGGAACGAAGGGCCTGTATGTGTTCTGGAGGGGGCAGAGCTCCTCTGCGTGGTGGTGGCGGTAGGGGGATGGTGGGTGGGCTACGGGTCAAACTTGAGTAATGGGGTTGGGAGGAGGTCTGGAATAGAGGGAGGCTGGTGGGCAGCTGCGAGAAGGGTGTACACCACTGCTGGCTCCAGTAAAAGGTCTTCTCCATGCTGTAGTCCATGGGAAAGCCCTCCCCAACTTTGGTTGAGGATGCTGAGGGCTATTACTGACGCTAGTCCTCAGGCACCTGAAAACCAAAGGAGCTGAGTAGATTTTGTCTCCCTGCCCTTGACCGCGGTGGAGGCCCAGACAGCGCCCCAGCACCTGCAGCCCCTCGGTCGCGCCCACACCCCCGACTGAGCCCGACCGATACCAGCATCCGTGCCCCGCGCACCCGTCCAGCCTCGCGGGGCTCCCCACCCCGCCTCGCCCGCTCCTCTCGCTGACTCCGTCTGTCCCCGCAGTGTCTCCCCTGCGGCCCCGGGGGCAAAGGGCGCTGCTTCGGACCCAGCATCTGCTGCGGGGACGAGCTGGGCTGCTTGGTGGGCACGACCGAGGCGCTGCGCTGCCAGGAGGAAAACTACCTGCCGTCGCCCTGCATGCCTGGCCAGAAGCCGTGCGGGAGCGGTGGCCGCTGCGCCGCCCCCGGCATCTGCTGCAGCGCAGGTGAGCGGGGCGGGGCTTGTGGGTGGGGGCGGGGCTAGGGCGGGCTGGGGGCGTGGTTGGGGTAGGGAGGAGCTCGGGCGGGCTGGGGGCGTGGCTGGGGCGTGGCGGAGCTCGGGCGGGCTGGGGGGCGGGGCTGGGGAGGGGCGGAGCTCGGGCGTGGCGAGGCCCACAAGAGCCGGGAGGGGCGGGCGCGGAATACTCAGGGGCAGGGACTACGCTTATCGCCCGGGCGCCCGAGCTCACACCGTCCTCCCCGCAGAGAGCTGCGTGGCCGAGCCCGAGTGCCGCGAGGGCTTTCACCGCCGCGTCCGCGCGGGCGACCGGAGCAACGCCACGCAGCTGGACGGGCCCACCGGGGCTTTGCTGCTGCGGCTGGTGCAGCTAGCTGGGGCGCCCGAGCCGGCGGAGCCCGCCCAGCCCGGCGTCTACTGAGCCGCCTCGGTCCGCCGCCCTCCCCCTCACCCCGCGCGGTCCCCGCGCCCCGCCCCCGCAGCACGGAAAATAAACCTCTGTAAATGCACTGCCTGGTGTCTGTCTCCGTTTCTGGCGGTGGGAGTGGGGAGGAAGAAGGGCTGTGTGGTGTGGACCCCTACCCTCTACCCCGCCCCGGCCAGTCCCCAAAGTCCCCGAAGTCGTGGGCAGATACACCCTAGAGAAGAGACAGATCCTGTGGGGGAAGCGGTCTTTGGCCAGCAGAGTTGTAGATGGAACCAGGGACAGGGCGACCTGGGCGGCGGGGGAAAGGGAGAGCTCAGAGGCCATGTGGCCCTGGAGCGGGAGGGCTGGGTGGGCTGGGGATCCTCTGGTGGTGACAGAATTACAGGAAGAGAGGGGAAAGACGTTGGTGGGTAAGAGAGAGACAGACAGAGATAGCAGAACGATAGAGAGAGGACAGAGACATTGAGAGTGATAGAGAGAAAGGCAGAAAGGGACAAGCTAAGGGGTGACCATCCTGTCCCTATTTTCATCCCAGGAGAATGAGGCACAAACAGCTTCAGAGACTCACCCAGGTCTCGGGATTCCCAGTCCAAGGTCTATTTCATTCAATGCTGTTTTTGTGTATGTGTTGGGAGGTGGGGGACGTTTACATCACCACAGACCCAGCAGACATAGGCCACCTGCTACCTGTGCTGGTGCACCCACCGTTAGGGCCCCTCGACAGAGTGGGAGACAGACCCCACTGAGAACGTGCCTACATGCCCCCCATTGACCCAGCCACGCACAACCCTATACACACTCAGGCAGAAACACAGACAAGAAAATGACCCTCGATCACAACCACAGCCAATGACCCTGAGAACCACGTTCTGAACCACAGACACACCCAGAGAAACATGCACACAGGACACGATGATAGACACAGGTGCACACACACACACAAAAACATGGGCGTGTGCACTCACATTAGCGCCCAAACATGAGGACCTTCGGCCCTCTGACACATACAACTTCAGGGGTCTCTGTCCCTACATCCCTCTGTCCCCTTGGTCCCACCTGCTTCCCAGCTCCTTGGCCCTCTCTTGCTTCTCTCCTTGGCCCCTTGCATCCCTCCGTTGCCCCTTCTGTCCCCTCACCCCCTCCAGTACCTGCCACTCTTCTCTCTCTTTGGCCCCTCTGCCCTTGCATCCTATCCTCAGGCTTTCTTGCTGCAGGTCTTGGGGCCCCAAGAGGCTGCATCTCCGTGGGGATCCCCCGCAGACTCTGTGGCCAGGAGGCAGTGCAGGCAGAGAGAAGTCCCTCGGAGCCTTGACCCCAACACCCAGCCTCGAGGCAGAGCCCTGTGACTCAACCAGCTCAGCCTAGGTCAGCCCTGGTTAGAGGCCACGCACCACACCAAGGTCAGGTTCTCTTCCAGTCTCCTGAGTGCTCCCCCTACTCTCACCTGGTTCCTCAGCCTCTGCCTGTGGCGGTGTACCAGTGTGACTAGGGCTAGCCAGGTGGGGGCAGGGGCCATGCAGGCTTCTATCCCTGCTGTGCCCTCCTGCCTCTGCCCCATGTGGCTACTCAGGGCCAGCCCCTAGGTCGGGGTAGAGCTGGGGCAGGACGAGAACCTAATAGGAATTTATTAACCCTTCCAGACAGAGGGAGGTGGGAAGTGGCGATGGCCTGGCTGCACTGGATCTAATCCCTAGTGCTGGTGTCTGGTTTGGGGACAGTTTTAGAAGACCAAGCCCTGCTCTTCCCAGGTACGGGTTCAGAGACCTCTTTCTCTCCACCTGTCTTTAGAACACAGGCTGTGGGAATGGGTGAGTAATGTCTGCTCGCCCCCAGTTTACACCTCCCTGGACATTCTTCCGCTCTTTCTACCTTTCCTTGCATCCCCTGTCCCATCTACAGAGCCAGTTAGGAGGGAAAGCTCAGAAGTCACAGGAAGCTATTGCCCTCACCTGCTCAGCCTCTCCACAGGCAAAGGGGCTGTGGCAAGCAGGTGACGAGAGTCAAGACAGAGTGTCCAGGCTTCCACGTCTGTTGTTTCACAGAAATGAAAACATCAGCAGCGTCTCTTTTCAAAAAAAATCTTAATGAGTCTCACCAAAGACTTATTTATTGCCTTATATATATATATATATTATTATTAATATATATATATTAATAATAATATATATATATTAATATATATATATATATTATTATTATTTTATTTATTTATTTTTAAAGATGACCGGTAAGGGGATCTCAACCCTTGACTTGGTGTTATCAGCACCATGCTCTCCCATGTGAGCCACGGGCCGGCCCTTAATGAATATTTTTTTAAATTGCATTTTGTTTTCTCAGCCTACACTATTGATTTTTTGTTTGCTTTCTATTTAATTGATTTCTATGCTTTCTTCATTATTTTCCTTTCCCCCGTATTCTTGGGTTTGCTCTGTTGATCTTTTCGAAGCTTCTTGAATTAAATACTTACCTCATTAAAAAACAAACAACAAAGCCTTCTTGTTTTCTGTTACTGTCTGAAGTGACACGTCCCTCTCTGCTCTGCTGTCATCCTCAGACACTGTTACCCTCCCCTGTTCCAAGTATTTGGTAGTTTCACGATCACCTTGTGAAGCCAGGGGTCATTTTGCAATATGTATTTAGAGTGCAGACACTTGAAAATCTCCTTTAACCATCCTTTTGTCATCTTTAACTTTACACGTTTAGGTCAGAGAACATCGTCTGTATAAAGCTGATTCTCTGAAAATCATCTTCCTTTGTGGCAAGTACATGGTTGACTTTTGTGAATGTTTCATATGTGCTTCCCCCTAAATACACATATTCTCTAGTTGTCGGGTATAATATTTCCTATATATCTATTAGTTTAAAGTTATTAATGGTGTTATTAAAGTCTTCTATATCTTTGCTCATTTTGTCTGTTGGATCTGTTCGAGAGAGGTGTATCACAATTCTCCAAATAAAATGTTAGTTTATCCTTTTTTTTCTCATTGTTGCATTGCTTGTTGCTTTATATATTTTCAGGCATGTTGGTAGATATATATGTGTTCACGATCATTGTATCTTTTTGATATGTTGCTCTTATTACCTGCACGTAATACCACGTTGTCCTTAATGATTTGTCCTCTTGATTGTATTTTGTCCAATATCCAGATTTGCCCCAGTCTTTCTTTTGCTTCATATTTTGCTGATACAGCTTCCTCCCTTCTTTTTCTACTTCTTTTTCAATTTTTAAAGATATAATTTGTGTACAGCAAAATTCAGTTTTTTTGGCATACAATTCTGTGTTTTGATAAACAGGGGATTGATTGTCTCCCCAAACTCATTGAAACTCAATCCCCACTGTGACAGTGTTAGAAGGGTAGAAGATCCTATTGTGGTAATTGAAAAGTGGGGCCTGTAAGAGGTGATTAGATTGTGAGGACTGGGCCCTAGTGAACGGATTGATCAGTTCATGGAGTAATGGGCGTGGTTCTGATGGCTTTAAAAGGAGAGAAACTGTGGCGTTCCCTCTCTCTTGCTCCTGCCACTCCTCGCCATGTGATACCCTGTGTTGCTGTGTGGAGCCACCACCAACAAAGCCCTCACCAGATGGATTTCCTGGACTTTGGACTTTCCAGCCTCCAAAACTGTAAGCAATAAATATTTTTTCTGGGCCGAGCCCGTGGCGCACTGTGGTGGCGCTGGGAGCGCAGCAACGCTCCCGCCGTGGGTTCGGATCCTATATAGGACTGACCAGTGCACTCACTGGCTGAGTGCCGGTCACGAAAAAACGACCAAAAAAAAAAAAAAATAAATAAATAAATATTTTTTCTTTACAAGTTACGCAGTTTTAGGTACTTCTGTTATAAGCAACAGAAACAGACTAATACAGTTCAGTAAGTGACACCAACAACAATCAAGGTGTAGACAGTGCCATCACCACCTCCAAATTCTGCTTTACCCATTTATAGTCAACCCTTCCTCCCCCTCCACCAGCCATGGTAACCACTGATTTGTTCTCTTTCCCTATTGTTTCACTTTTGCAAAAATGTCCTATAAATGGAATCATATAGTATGTAGCCTTTTGAGTGTGGCTTCTTTCACTTACCACAGCGCATTTGAGATTCATTCATGTGGTTGCATGCATCCATAGTTCATTCTCTTTATTTCTGAGTAGTATTCCATTGTGTGAATGAACTACAATTTCTTTATCCGTTTCCCAGTTGAGGGACATTTAGGTTGTTTCCAGTTTTTGATGATTGTAAATAGAGCCACTAGAAACATTCATGTACATTTATTTGTGAATATAGGTATTTATTACATTTGTATAACTACTTGTTAATGAGTTTTCTGGGTTAAATGGTAATTTTAGGTTTAACTTTATGAGAAACCCTCAGACAGTTTTTCAGAGAGGCTAAATGGTTTTGCATCCCCACCAATAATATATGAGAATTCCAGTTGCTCCATATCTTTGCCGGCACTTGGTATTGTCAGTTCTTTTCTTTTCTTTTTTAAGCCATCGTGATAGATATATCATTGTGGTTTTAAATTGTATTTCCCTTATGACTAATGATATGTTTATTTGCCATCCATATATTTTAATTGGTGAAGTGTCTGTTTAAATATTTTGCTCATATAAAAATCGAGTTGTTTTTGTATTAATGAGTTTTGAGAATTCTTTATGTAGTCTGAATATGATCCTTTATAAATAAGCTATGTGATTTGCAAATCTTTTCTCCTGGTCTGTGGCTTGCCTTTTCATTCTTTTAATAGTGTCTTTTACAGAGCAGAAGTTCTTGATTTTGGTGAATTTCAAATGTATCCAACTTTTTTCTTTTATAAAGCTTGCTTTTTGTGTCAGAACTAAAAATCTGTGCATAACTCAAGGTCATAAAGAATTTCTCCCATATATATATATATTTTTGTCTTTTTCATGACCGGCACTCAGCCAGTGAGTGCACCGGCCATTCCTATATAGGATCCGAACCCGAGGCGGGAGCATCGCTGAGCTCCCAGCACCGCACTCTCCCGAGTGCGCCACGGGCTCGGCCCCTCCCATATTTCTTATAGACATTTTATGGTTTTAGATTTTACATTTAGATTTGTGATCCATCTTTTTAAAAAACTAGGGACCACTTTAAAAGTTTTAAACAGATTAGAGTTTGTACTGTGATCCATTTGAGTTCATTTTGGTATAGGTTGCATCCAAATTCATTTTTTTGCATTTCCATATCCATGTGTTTCAGCACTATTTGTTGAACCAAGTATTCTTTCTCCATTCAATTGTCTGTATTTTTGTCAAAAATCATTTGATCATATGCAAATGTACTTCAAAAAGTTCATGGAAAGATTCATATTTTCTTTTGGTTCTATTTTTCCATGAATTTATTGATGTACCCACAAATATGCGAGTCTATTTCTGGACTCTCTAATCGGTTTCATTGGTCTATATATTTCTCCTTTCTCCCATACCACATTGTCTTGAATATGGTAGCTTCATAGTAAGTCTGGAAATCAGGTCGTGTGACTTTTCTGAATTTGTTTTCAAAATTGTTTTGACTATTCCAGTTCCTTTGCCATTCCATATAATTTTAGAATCAACTTGATAATCTCTACCAAATAAAATCTGCTGGGGATTTTGTTAAAATTGTGTTGAATCTATGAATCAATTTGGGGAGAAGAGACATCTGTACATTAATCTTCCAAACCATAAACACAATATGTCTGTCAAGTTATTCCCGTCATCTATTCTTTCTTTCTTCAGACCAGGTAAAGAGAAAATAAACTGCTATTTCAGAGAACACAATCGTGGAATTCATGATCAGACTGTATCCTAACAGTGTGTAAACAACTTTTTTTTAAAAAAAAGATGACCAGTAAGGGGATCTTAACCACTGATTTGGTGTTGTCAGCATATAGATTTCAGCATATAGATTATGCATATATTGTAAGAGATTTCTGAGTTTTTCATGTTATTTTAAACAGTATTGTTTTTAAATTTTTAATTTCTAATTATTTATGGATAGTAATATAGTACTATGGTTAATCTTGCTAAATGCACTTATTAGATGCAGTAACTTTTTTGAAGAGTCTTTGGAATTTTCTTCATAGACAGTCATTTTATCTGCTAATAGACCTTTATTTCTTCCTTTCTAATCTGTAGGTCTCTTATTATTATTTATTTATTTATTTATTTATTTATTTATTATTTTTTAAAAAGATGACCAGTAAGGGGATCTTAACCCTTGACTTGGTGTTGTCAGCACCACGCTCTCCCAAGTGAGCCACACGCCAACCCTGTCTTTTATTATTTTATTTGCCTTCTTGCACTGGCTGGGACCTAAAGTGTGATATTGAATGAGAGTGGTGAGAGCAGACATCCTTGTTATGCTCCCAGTTAGCCTTTCACCACTAAACGTGGCATTAGCTTTAATTTTTTGCCCCCCCAGCACCACACTCTCCCGAGTGAGCCACGGGCTGGCCCCTTAGCTTTAATTTTTTGGTTGTTGCTTTTTCTTTTTTTTTTTTTGGTAAATGCTCTTTATCTGGTTGAAGAAGTTCCCTTCTATTTTTTTGTTAAGGTGTTCTCTTGCTTTGCTTTGTTTTATGAATGCTGTGGATTAGCTATCCCCCCAAAGCTCATGGAGACTTAATCCCCACTGACAGTGTTAAGAGGGTAGGAAACTCTATTACAGTAATTGAAACGTGGGGCCTTGAAGAGGTGATTAGATTGTGGGAACTGTGCCCTGGTGAATTGATAGCTTAATGGTGGTCATGGGCATGCTTCTGAGGGCTTTAAAAGGAGAGCCAGTGAGGAGGTTCGTCTTTCTCTGCTGAAGCCATCTGCCATCTCGCAATATGATGCCCTTCATTGCTGAAGTCACCACCAAAGCAGGCCCTCACCAGATGTGTTCCCTGGGCTTTGGACTTCCGAGCCTCTGAAACCGTAAGCAATAAATATTGTTTCTTTGCAAGTTACCCAGTTTCACTTATTTCTGTTATAAGCAACAGAAATGGATGTCAGACTTTGTCAAAGGCCTTTTCTGCATCTGTTGAGGATGGTAATGTGGTCTTTCTTCTTGAATCTGTTGATATGGTATTACATTAACTGATTTTTCGAATGCTGAATTTCATTCATAGGATAAATTTCATTGAGACATGATACATTATTCTTTTAATGTATTGTTGGATTTTATTTGCTAGTATTTTGCTGAAGGTTTTGCAAGTCCTCTCTCTGCCTGCTCAGCTCAGATCCCCTCTTGCTACATTTTGATCAGGAAATTTTCCCCAGGTAGAGTCTTGGGGTGCTCATGGGGTTCACCTAGTGAGTTTCCTTCTGTCATGCCTGAAAGCAGTTGCCTGATACATTTTGTCCAGGTTTAGAGATGTTTACATGGGAGGGATAGTCAGTTCCCAGTTACTCTGTAGACAAAAGTCCTACACTAATATTAAAGGAGAAATGTTTGGGCCTTCTGGCTTCATCTTACCTGGATCATAGACATGATGCCTGAAGAACCAGTAGTTATTTTGTGACATGAAGACAAAAGGGATATACTAAAGATGACATAGGAGGAAGGCAGAATGGGTTGAGTCATGAAGACACCACGGAGTGGCTGTACTGGTCCTCAGTGCCGCTTGCTGAACAAACTGTTCATTTAAGGTGCTATCTTCTGCGTTTTCTGTTACTTATTAATAAATTCAGTCCTAATTAATATAAAATTATAGCACACAATAAAGACATATACCAATCTACTTGGTGATTATAGATTCAAACATAAAAAATATTAAAAAATAAAACTCAGCAGACTAAATTGAAGAGAACATCATGAGTAAATAAAATTTATTAATAAAATTCATAAATTAAAATTTTTATTCTAGGGGCCAGCCCATGGCTCACTCAGGAGAGTGTGGTGCTGATAACACCAAGGCCACGAGTTTGGATCCCTATATAGGGATGGTCGGTTGGCTCACTTGGAGAGTGTGGTGCTGACAACACCAAGTCAATGGTTAAAATCCCCTTACCGGTCATCTTTAAAAAAAAAAAAAAATTAGTCTAGGACTTTTGCTTCTGGCAACAGCGTGAGAGGGAACTAAAAAGATGGCTCAATGCCAAAGGGAAATCCATTAATGTAATTCTCAAAAAAAGAAAATCATTGACATTGTTGGCAGTTCAAAAGGTATCCAATTACCTAGGACCTTCTGGCTGAGAATGCTTGCTGTTCATCAAAATCTCTTCTTTTTCTCTGTGTTGTGTATCTGTTGCCACAGTAATGATGGGTAACAAACCACCTGTAAACGCAGTGGCTTAAGACAATCAGTTATTACTTCCCATGATTGTGTGGGTGTCTGAATGGTTCTGCTGGAGCTGGCTGCATTTGGCTGATCTGGAGGGAACTCACTCATGTATCTGTGATCAGCTGATGGCTCAGCTAAGGACTGGCTCTGTTCCACGTGGTCTCTCATTCTCCAGGAGAGCAGACCAGCCTGAAATGTTCTCATGGGAAGACAGAGGAGCAAAGAAGCAGCAGAAGCATGCAAGACTTCTCCATGGCCAGGCTCCGTTTGGATCTGCCATTCTGCTGCTGCATTCCAATGGCCACAATAAGTTGTTTGACAAACCACCATGGAGAAATTTCAAAGTAAATGGAAGAGAACTGATTCAAGGGGCGGGAAAATAAATTTCTCTTGATGGGGGCAATTACAAAATCATATTGTGGATTGGGAGAGGAGGAGGATTGTGGCCATTGTTTGCAATCCACCACCACTTCTTTCATCATAATAGAATTGTAGTTACCTTTCCCAGCCTCATTTGCAGTTAGGTGTGGCCATATGACCATGTTCTTGTCAATAAAATATGAATAAAATGAATAGTGCCACCTTGGTCTTAACACAGCGGGTGTGCCTCCTCCATGCCATCTCCCTTCCCACAAGGTAGCGCCTACAGCATCCTAGCTTCAAGCTTGCAATGACAAGGCTGAGGGGGTGACAGACTGTAGGATGGAAGAAATCTTGGTTCCTAAATAACCAGGTGACATAGAGCCAGGAATGTTCATGTCAGGCTGATAGGAGAGAGGGAAATAAACATCTATCTTCTTTAAGCCCCTAATATCTCTTCACCATTTGGGTGTCTTTGTTACAGCAGCCGCCCTTACCTTAACTAACCCTAACCCCTGAATTCTGAAACAGTTGAAAAGCAAAACAAAAATCATGACGTATGGAGGCCAGAATGCTACCGTTATTATTGATGAAGGTATTATTAGAGATTGCGACTTCTACCTGCTAGAAAATGGGCTTCATAGGGCTGAATAACAAAGTTAGAGATATTTACCCCACTTTTCCAGCCACAAGTGGGGTTAGACCTTTACTGCTGAGCTTATGCATTTGCGATGTGACATAAAAATAAATATGAAATGAACAGCAATGAAAAAAGTGTAACATACAGAGTCATTGAATGTGTTAAAATTTAAATGTTCAATAAATAATGTTCAATAAGTACGTAAATAAATAAATGTTAAATGTTAAATAAACAGCAATAAATATGAAATGGTGTAGTGAATGTTTATGGTTTTCAGACAAGAACACATGGTCCTAAACCTCCACACAGCTCTGAGGAGCTTGTTTCTGATGCTGCAAACAGAACTATGGTCAGGCACCCTTATACATGTTTATTTCATTTTATTTTATATTATTTTTTAAATGACCGGTAAGGGGATCTTAACCCTTGACTTGGTGTTGTCAGCACCACGTTCTCCCAAGTGAGCCATGGGCCGGCCCCTTATACATGTTTATTTTAAAATTATTAAATAGTATTACTATTTAATCTGTAGGTACTAATTTGCAACACTTTTAACAAAGCAAATAAGGGCATCATTTCATATCGGAACATATACTTCTACCACAATCTTTTTGTGTCTCATCATTTATTATGAGAAATTTCAAATATACAAAAAACCATAAAATAAAATAAAGCTCATAGACAAAACCTCCTCAAATACCTCCCCGCCTTAGCTTCAACAATTATCAATGTACGGGACCTTGTTTCACCTATGCCTCCAGTCATTCCTCCAATCCCTGCATTATTTTGAAGTAAATCTCAGCCATCATATCATCTGTCAAAAAACAAAATTTGAAACAAGTTGTTTAAAGATCTAATTGTCTTTTGTTAGTGATTCTAGAATCAGGCAGCATTTCAGTCTGTAAAACAGAATGAGTGCTGTACTAGGCAATGTGAACAGTTGCCTTTCATAAGATGGAACAAGGAAACAGAATAATAATAATATAAAAAAAAGCAAATTGGTTAACATCAGGTGATTTCAGATTCCTTTTCCTGAAGGGTTAAAGCAGAGGGGACTACCTTATTGCGCTGGCTCTGGTTGTCTGATCCCTTTCTGATGGTTGCTGTTAATCTCCTGTTTTCAGAAAAAAAACGAGTCTTTACCTGCTTCCTTAAAGTTTCAGTTCGGTCATCTGCTACTTAGCACGAGTGAGTCCATTTTGGTTTGTTCTTTGGGAACTAGTCCGGGAGTTCAGTCCAAAACAATGGCCTCCCATACATTTGATTTAACACATTTCATCTATAAACATTTTAGTATGCATCTCAAAAGATATAAACTCTTCTTAAAAGCACAACCACTGACTGTTATCACATACACATAAAACCAAACCTCAGTAATACATTAACATCATCACACAGTCAGTCAGTCACTCTTCAAGTTTCCCCACGTGTTCCATAAATACATTCTTTCCAGCTCACTGATACCAAAACCTGTCTTCCTTTTAAGGCACAAAAGAAAACAGCACTCCTACCCTTTTATATCCTGAACTTCCTGTAGAGAATGGCTTCCAATCTATTTCGTTTTATTCTTTGCAAGTAGGTGTCATCATCAGATGGCTTAACGTGTGTATGTCACCTAGTGTAGCATGCCAGATTATTTACATATTAAAATATTATTATTTTGTAACAGATTATTTTCCTTTCTTTATGTAGTTAGGACTAATTACATATTTTTTGAAATTGTGTATAGATGGGCATATTATCTAGGAATTTTATTTCAGGGCAGTCAAGTGGCTCATAAACATTAATTACACAACAGAGGAGCAATTTGGAGGTTTGATGGGGTCAGTCCTACGAAGCCTGAGACCACGGGCCCGAGTGACAGAACGGGAATGAGGAGCGACTGCGAGCTCGTTTCTGCACCAGCCTGGCCACTGAAGACTTCGCTTGGTGCACATTTCCTCAGCAAGTCTCCTGCCCTCTCCTCCTCAGCTCATCCATGGGACCCACCTTGATGTCACCTCTGGGACGTCACCAGGAAAGGACATGTCAGTTGGACCCTCTATATTTTGAGGCTGCAAAAGAAAACACTGCCAGCCTTCAGATTCTAGAGAGGAAATGGGATGGTGGGTGGGTGCCTGAGCAGGTGAGGGGACCCTGAAGTCTCTCCCAAGGGGGGGAAACCTGGCTGACACCCTTCTGCTCCGTGTAAGCCACTGCGGTTTGGAGGGACGGCAGGGTGCTCAGGGGAGGAAGTGCGGTCCCAGACAGAGCTCTGGACTTCTTGCTAATGTGGCAGGTGGGTGCCCAGCAGGGACAAGCACTGGTCTGTAACGAGTTGTGAGGGTGGGCTCCTCCAGGTGCTCAGTAGTTCATGCTACCCTTTTCCCTCTGTGTGGCATCTGAGGGACCTCGGAACTTTGACAATGGGTATTTCCTCAAATACCCATTTCTGCGTATCACAGGTGTCACCACAGTCGTTCTTTTCTCTTTTTTGAGGGGGGTGGGGGCAGCTGGCTGTGGGGATCCGAACCCTTGACCCTGGTGTTACCAATACTGTGCTCTAACCAACTGAGCTAACTGGACAGCCTCATAGTCATTCTTAACAGGACTCCACTTTGTTAAATCCTAAATAACAAACAGAGAGAGGCTCACTAAAAGAATAGTGAGTTTAAGTGGGATTAGAACATTGCAGTGGGAATACACATGCCATAGTAAACTAGGTGCATATTTGCAGAGGGTAAAGGAAGAGAAAAGGTTTTAAAGGAAGCATGATGGAGGATTACATAATTGTTTTGAGATAATTATCCTTGTCTGCAAGGATCAATAACAACAGTGGTGGCAGTCCACGATTGAACAGACAGTTGCTGGACAGATGTCCTCACAGAAATATTTTTGTTAAGGTTGCAATGGCCTATGTGCAAAGTTTTGGTTTCGCAGAGTTCTTTGTGATAGTTCTTGTTATCAGGGGTACATGCATGAGAACCCTGACTTCATGGCCTTCCCAGCCTTCAGGGCTCTATTTGTCGGGGTTTTATTTTGTTTTGTTTTAAACCCAAGTGACTACAGTTTGATTTTTTGTAGTTAGGTTTTGATGTCCCTTGGCACCAGGATGGACCTGTCCTGGGTTCCTGGTCTGTTCCCACATTGGAGGGAGTGAGTGGTGGGTAAGAGTTAGTGTCAAAACACTTTTAACCACATTTGAGCAACAAGAGAGGTTTGAAGGAAGTGATTCTCAGGCTAAATCTACCAGCAATAACAACACAAGTATATAATCAGCAATTCACAACGAAATTTGGTTATTTGTATTATATATAGCATTTGAAGATAACAACCAGAATCATGACTGATAATGTTACATAAGGACCATCAGATCCATACAAATATAACCTTAAAGAAGATCTACTATAACAACCAAAATTATGACTGATATATTATACTTTTAAGAATTTTATACAGTTTGTAACATTCCTATCAACAACATATCTATAAATGTTACCAAAAGAAGATCTAGTATTACTTATTATTTCCATGGATGTAAAAACTTAATTCTTTTAAAACTTAGTTATCTCAGTAATCAAAAACCTGATAAAGACAATGTAGGAAATTATCTTGATAAAAGACAAAATCTTTGTCTTTTGTTTGTTTTTGTTTTTGCTTTTAGACCAGTTATCAAAAAGGTATAGGAAGACTTTCTGTAGCATGATTGCTTCTCCTTATGGGAAGCCCATTTAGCTAACCTGTAAGCCAAACCTGATGAAAAAGTTATTTGGATTTAATCAGACACAGGGAAGATGTGTCCAAGGTTATGAGAGTGCAAAGTTATGAGAGTACGCCATATTACAGAGGAACATAAACAAGAAACACTAGTACCTTGAGCAGGGGAATGCATGACTCTTAGAAGCAGCATGGGAGGTTTCCTGTTTGTTCTGTGGAACAATTTAAACACATCAAGAAAAGGCAAGAGTACGAATCAAGTTATACTAGAGGAAGACATGGCTTTTCTAGGCCTTCGAGGGAGAACATTTCAGTGTCAGGTCATAACAACAGAGTTAGAACCAGAGAAAGAAAAGAAAGAAAGAAAAAAATGATAGGGGCTGATGAAAAAGTTAAAGACAGAGTTGTCACCCAAGACCTCCTCAAGGGGAGAAAGAGGGAGATCTGAAGATAATGACATATGACCTGTGAATCACTTGCAGCCAGATACAGCAAAGTTAAACTTCTGAGATGTGAATCTGAAAAGCTTCAGAGGAAAATCCTACCTCAAGAAATAAAGGTACCATGCTTTTTTTTTTTTTTAAAGATGACCAGTAAGGGGATCTTAACCCTTGACTTGGTGTTGTCAGCACCACGCTCTCCCAGGTGAGCAAACCGGCCATCCCTATATAGGGATCCGAACCCGTGGCCTTGGTGTTAGCAGCAGCACTCCCTCGAGTGAGCCACGGGCAGGCCCTTAAAGGTACCATTCTAAATGAAGAAAACAACATTTCCAACCTGAAAAGAGGGAGGTTAAATGGACCTTAGGAAGAAATATGGCAAAAATGGAAACCATTTGCAGTTTGGAAGATGGCTGTTAAAGAGACAGATGTTAGAATGAAACCCAAAACCTCTTGCAATTTATTAAGAGCAGATCAATGCCTCAACAAAACCTTGTTGTTCTAACATAGAGGACCACATTCTCAGTTCGGTATTTTTAATACCAAGCTCAAGCTTTAGAAAGACATAAATAATTTCCTTCTAATTATAGCCAACTTAATCACACACAAATTCTCCTTCATAAATTCAACGTTCATGCACCATTATTATTTGGAAATGACTCAGACATTTAAAGAATACCTATCGTTTTAATTTAACATAACATAACTTACACAAAACCTTTATTTATAAATGTGTATCCCACCTACATTTACCTAATTTATTTATTCTTAACAATTATAACAAGATTACTTATGAAAACTGAGATATTAGAGAAGGCTAGTCGTCATTTCAAGTTATTTTCCTGTTAAACCATTTTTATAGCCTGTGAATATCAGGTGTTCACCTAAGTAAGAATCTTAAGGTTAAACATATGGTTATTTTTGCCAATAACTCAGAAGATACAGCTGTTTTTATTAAACCAACAATATTAAATTAGTTCTACTTATCAAAGAATTGCATAATCAAAGATCATTTTTCTTCTAGGCTAGATATATAGTTTTAAACTTTCTTTCAAATCCCAGCACTTTACAATCTCTAACAGAGGTGAATATAATCCTGTCTACCAATGAACTCAGGCAAAATGTATGCTGACAATTTTGAAGATATTTCTATTTTTATTTTATTAACAAATTTAAAACCAGCTTCTTTATTAAAGATTTAATTAAGTCACATAAACTAAAAACATTTGGGTTAATTACCGTATATTCATATGAGCTCACTTAGCCAGTCAAAGCAGGATTTTTAAAAGGATTTTTGACGAACTACACCAGAGTTTACAATGTAGATACAACATACAACATAATACATGAGTAAACACAACTGCACATATATACACACACAAATATATTTTCATTTTAGAATTTTAGTCATGAGATAATAATGTAAATTCACCAGTTTATAAAAGATAGTTGGATCTAAATTATATTTCTGACAAAATGGCTAAACTTTATTTGCCCCCATAGGTAATCTACTGAAGTCTGTTGCATCCGATTTTGGGTGAAGCAGTTTTTATACCAATTTTACTTTTAAAGAAAAACTTCGTACCTTTTGTTTTCTTTCATATTTAGTTTCAAATGAGTATTGGATTAAATTTTCAAATGTTCACATTTTAACTAGGACTGGCTGAAATGTATAAGAAAAAAAAAATCTCTAAATGGCCTTGAACTTTTATTAAGAAGTCTATCTTCTGTTTGCCAGTCTGATTTGTTTGAGGGCAGGGAAGCATTTTTTAAAAGTTAATATTATTATTTTTTCCTTTGGCTCTCTCCAGCCCATGCATGACAGACAAAGCAATTTTTATGCTGAACAGGGAGATACCCTATATTATAGCTCTGAGCTCAAGATTCTGTCCTGTTGGATCTGAAGGCTTTTTTATTTTTTATTTTTTTTTATTTTTAAATTTTATTTTGTCGTTATACAATGTGGTTGATTATTGTGGCCCATCACCGAAACCGCCCTCCCACCTCCCTCGCCCCCCTCCCACCCAGCAATGTCCTTTCTGTTTGCTTGTCCTATCAACTTCAAGGAATTGTAGTTGTTATGTCTTCTTCTGAAGGCTTAATTTATAAACATTGATGTAGTTATTGTTTAGATGATCAGTCCTTCAGTTAATCCTTCGGTTCCATCTCCCTAAGCAACTGCTAGCCAAGCAAAATTTAATTTACATTTCCAAAAGGTGTCTAGGATTCTAGGTGGTGAATTACCACGGAGCTGTTTTAATTTGTAAAGCCATTAATTTAAAAGCCCTTTAAAACTCTTTTTAAATTTTTTAAAATTTTGGCTGGAATGCCATAAGCAAAGAGTTTCACCTCAACACCTGCAGAAGAGTCAACGAAGTAGGCAGAGAGAAAAAAATATAAATTGGTAGACAATTTAGAAGGCTGTACATGTTAACTCTATATTTGTAGTCTCTTAATTTGGTACTAAGAACAACAAAAAACTTGTGGAGTCAGAATGACCCCTGTGATGGCCATCTATTTAAAAACATGCACAAGGAAAAGCCATGTGGTTGGCTGGAGTCTCAGAAGCCTGACATCCTTAGTGTTTGGGATTCCCGTTCCCTTTCCTATTATCTCCTGTGAGCAAAGATCTTATAAATCCTGTCAGAGGATCTCAGGAGTTTGGACCGGCATTAGGTGGTAGTCAGTGCTCTAGTGACTTTTAATTAGCCATCCTGTGCCCACTATTTAGAATATTTAATTTTTGCTCTCAAAAGGTTTATAGAAACAGCTAAAGCCTCCTTCCAGGGGTCAGGAAGTCACTCAGTCTCCACAGACAGCTTCTGGTCCCCTGCCAGACCCTTGTCTCTGTTTGGTGACACCACCTTCATCGTTTTGGACTTTCGGAAAGTTCCTTTAAGTGCAGCCTGCTGTAGGCCCCAGCCCCTGTTGAGATTGGGCAGCTGGGGCTGTTACCAGCTCCCTGGAGATGGCCCTTTGCTCCCCTCCACCTCCTACACGATGGTAGCTTCGAGAACAACCCTTCCTCCCCTATCGCCCCCCCCCCCACCCCGTCCCCTGGGGCAGCGGGCCTGGACACTTCTCCCCTCACCCCGCTCTGAGTTCCTGCTCTGAGTTACCACCAGCTGAGACGCTGGCCCTGCTAGGCTCGGCCTTCCCCTCCCCCAGTGCCATCCCCTCCCATTTCAGACACTCAGACGCCAGTCGAGTTGGAGCGGGAAATCTGCTTTATTTTATTTTCATTATTTCCGGACGTGGCTCTGGGGGAGCGAGGGGTGCGTTCCGTGGGTGCCCGGAGTTATCGGGGCTCAGAGCTGGGAGAAGGAGACCTCGGATTCACAGGCGAGGTCGTCGCGGCAGGTGTCTGGAAGGACAGTTGCGGTTCAGGAACCTCCAGGCACCGCCTCCGCCCCGCCCACAGACCACGCCCACAAAACACCCGCCCCGCCCCTGCCACGCCCTCGGTCAGGCCCCGCCCCAGCCCTTCCCAGCCCCGCCCCCGCCCCACAAGCCCCGCCCCGCTCACCTGCGCTGCAGCAGATGCCCGGGGCGGCGCAGCGGCCGCCGCTCCCGCACGGCTTCTGGCCAGATATGCAGGGCGACGGCAGGTAGTTTTCCGCCTGACAGCGCAGCGCCTCGGCCGTGCCCACCAAGCAGCCCAGCTCGTCCCCGCAGCAGATGCTGGGTCCGAAGCAGCGCCCTTTGCCCCCGGGGCCGCAGGGGAGACACTGCGGGGACGGACGGAGCTAGCGGGAGGAGGGGGCGAGGCGGGGTGGGGAGCCCCGCGAGGCTGGGCGGGTGCGCGGGGCACGGATGCTGGGATCGGGCGGGCTCAGTCGGGGGTGTGGGCGCGACCGAGGGGCTGCAGGTGCTGGGGCGCTGTCTGGGCCTCGACCGCGGTCAAGGGCGGGCAGTCAAAATCTACTCCTCGCGTTCCCAGGCGAGGCTGGGGCGCGCCCCTGGGGCCACGGGTTCCTCTGGTCCCCGAGCGCATCGGGACAAGGGCTTGGGGCGCTCACCTGGCGTACGTCCTGGTCCAGAGCGGCCCTCTTGCCGCCCAGGGGGCAGTTCTGGATGTAGCAGGCGGACGTCAGCGCCAGGAGGCCGAGCAGGCAGCAGGCGAGGCTGAGGCCGGCCATGGTGCGGACGCGCTGGGTCTCGGGTCAGTGGCTGGTGGCCGTCTCTCCGGCCCGGCCTTTTTATGTTCGGACGCTGCTCAGGCTGAGCACAGTCTAAGAGGGTATATGCATGACTGGTCACAGCAGGTCGCTGAGGGTCAGGCCATGTGCGCACTGTGCATCCCCTCATTTGCAGGGCCCGGGTTAGGTTAAAGGTCACCTCATGGGCTAATGGTCCGGGGCACAGTGGGTGGATGTCACGGGGAAGGGAGCAGGCTGGGGTGGCCTGGTCACTAGAATAGGACAGGGGGAATTGGGGCTAGTGGATGCGGCCCAAATAAAGACTATTTATCGGGACTCCCAATACCTTGAGGAGGGTGGCAGAGCCGGGGAGGTGGACACCCAGGCCCCTCCAGGTGGGAAGAGGCTGCAGATAGACTTCCTGTCCTCCCTCTTGGCCCACCACACATATGCATCCTTGTCCCTTCTGTTAGGAAGGTCTCCTCTTCCTAAGCTCAATTTTCCAGAAAGCCTCCCCACGCCAACACACAGCAACACCCACTTACTTGCACCTGGAACTTGGATGGGAAAAGATCACATCTTCCTGTAACCTCTAACTGAAATTCTGCCTTTCCTTCAACTATGAGTTAGGCGATAAACCACAGTGGAACTGAGAATACCTGCGGCTCTGTCATAAATGGAAATGACAGATAACCTCCTGTCACATGACAGCTATTGCAAATGTCTCGAAATATTGTTTAGATTTATCATCGCTTTGAAAGTATGGCAGTTATTGAGCCTGCCACTAGATCTTGCTATCTAACAGCTAAAGAAGCACATTTACGACAATATCAAAATGTTAAAACACATACATATATAATGCATTTGCTTTGTAGTATGATGTTTTTTAAAATGCATTTAAAGGGTTTTTTTTGGCTTTTTTGCACTTTTAATATAAGTCAAAATAAAAAAATGAAAAAGACTGTCTTAGTGAAAGGGGTGTTTGTCAATATCATGAACAAAGAAGAAGATGAACTATTCAGATCTTTAAAAGGAAGGGACTTGCCACCCAGCTCTGCCACACCTAGTGTGGCAGCAGGTGGCCTTCAGCTGGCAGCCCCTCCAGGGCCTGCCTCAGCTGCAGAGAGCGGCTTGGCCCAGAGTCAGACCCTTCCCAGAGTGCCCCAATGCAGGACAACTGTGAAGGAGAATTTCAGCTCCGGAGCTCCCTGTTGGAGGTCTGCACCCCAGTTCTCCTTTGCACTCCCAATTCTGCCCCTTCCCTTACACAGGTGGGAGTCCCCAGGGCACTCTAATAAACTCCATTTCAGTTTTCTCCCCGAGGAACCCAACCTGCAGTAGCATGGAAGAAATGAGAACCAGTGTCAGAGACCAGGCTTGGTTGGGCTGGTCCCTTAATGTCCAACCCCCTCTGACCAGGGACAGGAGAACGGGACAGCCCCAGACTCTCGGGCACTCTTGTTGACTCTCCTCAAGGAGGGTGCTGAGCCTGGTGGGGCCAAGCAGGTCACAGAGCCCGTCTGACCCCGGGTCACTGACCCGAGTCACTAGAGTGAGCTGTCCAGCCCTGAGGATCCAGTCAGGCCACCCTGGATTACAAATCAGCAGTCAGTCATTTCTCACCCAGATCAGCTCATTGGCATTCCCGGACTCCAAGGGTTAGGCCTCCCACCCGCCCCATGGAAACTGACCTCACCTAAGCTAACACATGCACATAAATTACCATAACATAATGTCCCTCATGTGGCCAACATTCCTTCTTCTCTTCAACAACTCCTCATCTGAAGATGCACCATATCAGATGTTTGGAAACACCAGTGAACAAGACAGACCAAAATTCCTGCCCTCATGGGGCTTATATTCCAGTGGAGGAGGAGAGGCATTAAACAATAAACATATTTCAATGGGTTAGGAAACAAACATAATAAACACATTTCAATAACAATGAACATATTGTAGTAGATTAGTAAATGCTATGCAGGAAAAGGGAGGGGAACCATCGCAGTTTTACTTAGGGTGGTCAGTGTAGATGTCTCTGTGAAGATGACATCTGCACTTAGATGCGGAGAGAAAAGAAACCACAGGGCCTGGGCTTTTACTCTAGATGAAATGGGGAACATGTGCCAACTTAGGATAACTTGGATACTGTGTTATGAAGAGTCTATAGGGCAAAGGTGGAAGCAGGGAGATCGGTGAGCAGACTATTGCAGCAATCCCTGTGAGGGGTGGTGGTGGGGTACGCCCGGTGAGAAGTGATCTGGTTCTGGGTTACTTGGTGGAAGCGCCGACTGGGGGTTGCTGGTGAATTGGATGTGGGTGGTAGAGAAAGATGGAAGTCAGACATGACTCCAGGGTTTCTGGCCTGAACAATGGGAAGGACGGAGCTGCCATCAACTGTCTTGGAGACCCTGAGGGTGGCACGGATTTGAATTGGAAAGAGCAGGGACTCAGTATGGGCATGTTATGTTTGAGACGCCCATTACACATCTGGGGAGGACTGGAGCAGGCACCTGGATATAAGAGTCTGGAATTCGGAAGAGAGGTTTAGGCTGAAGTTATATAAAGTTGGAAATGGACAGTACCAATATTTAAAGGCACCAACCCGAGGGACATCACCTAGGGGGAGTACAGAGAGAGAAGAGGACCAAGGATCCAACCTTGAGTAAGGTAGGAAAAAACAAGAATAGGAAGTGAAGACAGGTATCGAGGAGGAGGAAGAGAGGCTGAGAGGACTCTGAGGTGGTGTGTAAAGATGCCTCCCACAACCTTAGCCTTTGGTCACATCTGTTTGGCCTGCTTAAGACCGATGCTGACGCTGCCTTCCCTGTTCTTACGCCAGATGGCTGAGCACTGCCCATGGGAATCTCATAGCTGTAAAGAGTGACACAGCAACACTTGTGAATGGCTTCTAATCTCATGCATACATTTATCAAGTCATCATGTTGTACACCTTGAATACACATGATTTTTATTTTTCAATTATACTCCAATAAATCTAGAAAAAAATAAACTGAAAATTCATGAGTTATTTTTCGTTGCTGAAGCTCCCATCCTCTCCCGCTTCACTGGCTAGAAGGAGACAGCCCCACACACTGGCTGCAGATGCTGAGCATATTCTCCCCGGGTGTTGTCTCTGAGCCAAGCATCGTATCTGAGCCTCAACAGGCTGTTCTGCTGTTCTCCAAGGCCAGCTGCCTCTGACGGATGGGTGCGTGGTAAGACCAGAGAATCTATTGCCCTCCTCCTTTTCCTATAAAGGGAGTTCCTTGATCAAAAGCAATCTGGCATGATATCCAGCATACTGTATGAGGCAATCAGTGTGTCTGAATGCTGGTGCCGGAAGTGGCTGGCTGGGTCCCAGGGAACGGTGCTGACTTTGGCGTCTGCTGTTGATGAGTTAAGCCCTCAGCAGTGGTGGGAGCCAAGCCAGCCACGTGGTTGAGCCCACGCACAGCCTCAGTCCCTGCCACCATGACCACTTTGTTCATGAGTCTAATGAGCAAGGTTTGGGGTGGATGGGGATAGAGGGTGTCCGAAATGCACAGCTCACCTTGTGCACCTGATTAGTGACAGCCACCTCTGCAGTGGATCCTTTTGGTGAGCTTTCAAAAGGGACACAAATACTCTCCAACTTTAGGTTCATTCTGAGAAATCCATCCACATACTCCTCCACAAACCTCCATGTTACTTTCATCCAGTCAAATCATTAGCTACTTGTCTGTCCCCAAGACTCTCTCTAGTTCCAGGTAAAGTGCTTGTGATGCAATGGCTCAGTACTGCCAGCTGGGGAAATTGATTCCCTCCACTGTCTTTCAGGCCCCCCATGAGCAAGACAGCAACACCAGTTATCTGCCACCTGGATGCAAGTCATCTGAAAACTGGGTTCCATTTTTTCCCCTCTTGGGACAATTTGACATATAAGACTCCCCATGAGATTATGAGTCGAGGAAGGAATATGAATTCACGAAGAGGACATCTCTGATGCTTACTGGTGACCTCAGGAACAGCATGGGCCCACACAAACCACTTCCACCTGATATGGTAAGCTGTGGATCATTGTTAGGAGAGAATTCTCTGTGGATTTCTTACATTCCTGTATGGTCCAGGCCTTCTTAGGAACTGACATGTTTGAATAACAAACAGCCTCGGACACTAAAGATAGTGTATCTCTCTGGAGAGATTTAGAAATATACCTCCCCACAGACATCCCAGGGTAGTAACGATAAAGCCTCTTCTTTCTCTCTCCTTCAGGAGATTTGCTTACATTCCAGGATAGTGGGTAATCTCTCTCTCCAGAGGTGAGTGTGGACGGATGTTGCAACAGCTCAATAAAATTAAAAGCTCAGCGTCTCCTGATTTGGGGATTCCTCTCCCATCATGGAGCCCACTGCATGCAAAGGTAACATCTAGCCCTTCTCATGTCACCCTGTGGGGCTTGGGCTGTGGGAAACGGACACAATATGAGGCTCTGGCTGCTAATTTTGCTGTAATAATTGGTCTATTTCTCTGATGTAGGAGTCTTGTGTCCTGTCAATATATGTATATAAAACTATGGCAAGCAAGCAAACATAAGCTTGCAAGTAGGGAAAAATCTGACTGTGCAGTTTCATATTTAACAGGCGTGTCCATCTGTATAGCTTAGATGGCTACATACCAGCCAGTTCATGATGTTCAATTGACATCGCATGTTTACTGTCATTTCTCTCTGTACCCACACCGTTTCCAATGTGATTTTGCAGCCCATCCTCCCAAGGGAGTGTATTTCCCTGCCTCTTTAATCTGGACTGGACTTGTGACTGCTTTGGCCAATAGAATGCAGTGGAAGTGGTGGTGGGTCAGTTCTGAACCTAGCGCTCAGGAGACCTCGGGTGATTCCTTTGTATCTCACGGAGCCCTGACAAGTCACCGATAAGTAAACAAGCCCATGCTAGCCTACTGAAGGATAAAAGACTATGTGGGCAGAGCTGAGCCACTGCAGCCAAGGCCATCCTCTGGCTGACCCCAAGGGTGTTGAGAAAGCCCAGCCAAGATCAGCAGAGCTGCTTATCTGACTGCACATGCGTGAATGGGCCCAACCAAGAGCAGAAGAAATGTCAGCTTATCTATAGGCTCATGAGCAATCATAAACGCTCACTGTTTTATTTTTATTTATTTATTTATTTTTAATTTTTTATTTTTGGAAAGCACCAGTAGAAATGTGTTTATTGTTTTGGGAAAGCTTTACCAATATCTTTTTTTTTTTTTTTTTTATGGAGAGCTCATGAAATTTATTTATTTATTTATTTTATTGAATAATAATTGATGATACATATTTTGGGGATTCAATGTTGACATATGTTGATCAGATCAATATTACTAGTATGTATATTGTTACAAATTGTACTTATTCTTTATGCCCTTTGTCCAATCTCTCCCCATCCCCCCCACCCTCCCTCCTCCCACCACTGATAACCTAGATTGAATATGGAACGCTTCGCGAATTTGCGTGTCATCCTTTCGCAGGGGCCATGCTAATGTTCTCTGTATTGTTTCAATTTCAGTATATGTGCTGCCGAAGCGAGCACAACACTCACTGTTTTAGGCCATTAAGGAATGGAATGGTTTGTTGTACAGAATAAACTAAGTGATGCACCCCTGGAGTCTCAACGTCAGGCAATCCCTAACAGGGTTGGGTCAAGGAAAGAGCTGTTTTTCAGAAGGAACTAATGACTTGAAAGAAAGGATATATCTTTGTTTCAAAACCCTCGGGACTTCTAATGTGAGTATCCACTGGAGCTTGCCACAGGCTCCACACAGCATTCTGGCCAGGGGCAAATACCTTCAATGTCAGTGGATCCAAAGGGTCACAAGGACCAAAAGGCAGAGCTGACTGTCTTGCAATTGGATCTCCAGTGCTGACTTCTCTTGCCCTAAATGCCCCTCAAAGTTGACAGCCCTTCCAGTCTTGGTAAATGGATCAGAGCGGCACAAATGTGGCCAATGTGACTCTAAAATCCAGAGGTCCACTGTGCACTATGTCTCTTTTTCAGAGATAAGGGTGCACAGCACACCAACTTGTCCATCACTTTTTGAGGGGGTTGGTAGAAAGACAGTATGTTTTGCTATTACTATAAGAGCTACATATATTTACATTAAGAGATGGCATTCACATGAAGCCTCTTCTACCTTCATGGCCAACAAATTTATGCAGTGATGTCTCACTGTGTCATCTTGTCCTTGTTTTGAAAATATTTCTTCTTCACTTTTTTAATTGGAGTAAAATTTACATAAAGTGCACAAATCTTAAGTGTACAGCTTGATGTATTTTTACCAATTTATACACTGTGTAAAACACCAAAACGGGGGGCTGGCTGGTTAGCCTAGTTGGTCAGAGCATGATGTTATAACACCAAGGTCGGGGGTTCGGATCCCCATGCTGACCAGCCACCAAAAAACCCCCAAAAAACAAAAACAAAAAACACCACAATGGTCAGGACATAGATCTTTTCCCAGCACCCCAGAAGATTCCCTTGTGTTCTCTCCTAGTCAATATCCGCTCAGAGATATTCTCTATCTAAAATGTATGACAATAGATTAGTGTTGCCTGTTTTTGAACTTCATATAGATGTAATCACAGAATATGTCTGATTTTTTTTTTTTTTGCTGTACATAATCCCATTGAGATTCACCCACGTGTTGTGCACAGCAGCAGTTCATTTCTTTTTTATTGCTGAGTAGTATTCAACTGTAAGAATATGCACAGTGTGCTTATCCATTATTCTGTTGACGGACTAGGTTGTTTCCAGGCTTTGGCTATTATGAATAAAGCTTCTGTGGACATTATTCTACACATCCTTTGGTGGACATAAGCAGTCATTTCTCTTGGGTATATACTTGTACCTATGAGTAGAATTCCTAGATCAAAAAGTTTTGTATGTTTAGCTTTTCCCACAAGCCAGGGCGAGACTTTTCTTTCCCTTCTGACAGGGTATCCCAACATGCCCGACCACTGCACTTCCATAAAACTCAATGACATGGCAGGCCTCTGTGTTTTCATGGGACTTAGCTCCTACCCTCCCACACAAACCTATTTTATAAATGCATGGTACTACTTTCTGCTTCCTAAGTCCTCCTCCTCTCCTGACCACAAGCTCCAGTTCTGATCAGTGGATGTGGTGGAACTCTTGGTCCCTGGGCATCCAGTAATTCTAGGAAGGCCTTGGCATTCTTCTTTCCCTACTCTAGTTACACAGGTCATAGTTTTCTGGAAAAGGCTAGGAGGAAGATTTATACCACAAATATATAATGTTATTGCAGGGTTCTTCCTTCAGCTGGCTGCTGCTTCTTCCAAGTGGCTCTGGATCTGTGTGGTAGCTCAGGTTAGGCCCTGATTCACCACAGCTGGAGGATTTTTGGTTGTATAGAAAAAGTGGGACCTTAATAGGCTTCCTGATTATTTCAGTTCTGGGAGACCCATGACCAGTCAGGACTCCCAAAGATTCCTGTGGGGCAAACCATTCTTTTTTCTTTAATTGACAAATAATAATTGTATATATTTATGGGGTGCAATATGATGTTTTGAAATACATACACATTATGGAATGATTAAATCAAGCTAGTTAACATACCCATCACCTCATATACTTATCATCAGTCAAACCGTTCCTATTAGCACAGTGTATATATTTGACAAAAGGCCCATATTAAAAATATGTAATACCAGCCAGATGCCAAAATTATATATATGTGTATTTATATAAAATAAACTCCTATGATCAATTAAAAAAGACAAAAGGGCCAGTAGAAAACCACAAAAGAAGCTATACAATTGTCCAATAAACATGAAAAGGTACTCATCCCATTAGTTATTGAGGAAATTAAAATGAAAACCATAATCAGATACACACCTACTAGAACAGTTAAAATTAAAAAGGCTGACATTAACGAGTGAATATAGAACAATAGAAACCTTCTTACACTGCTGTGTGGGTGTAAATTGTCACACTATTCTGGAAAACTGTTTGGCAGTATTTACTAAAGCAGAACACATATATATGACCCAGAAAGTCCACTCCAGAATGCATACATATGAGCATCAAAAGACGTGTCCAAGGATGTTTATGATAGTGGCACTATTTGTAGTAGCCCCAAACTGGCAACAACCCAGATATCCATCAACAGTAGGATGAAATAAATATACAATAGAATACCACGTAGCGACGGACATGAACAAACTACTGGTACATGTGAAAACATCTCATAGATGTTATGTTCAGTAAAAGAATGTGTAGAAATGGAAGTGTATGACTTCACTTGCATGAGCTCAAACAGAAGCTTCATCAGTCTACGGTGTTAGAAGTTAGAGGAGAGTGCCAACCATTGGGAGGTTGACTGGTGAGGGCATGGGAGGTACTTCTATTCCTTGATCTGGTGTCGATTTCACAGGCATGCTTATTTTGTAAAAAATCATCTAAACACTTAAGATTTGTGCACTTTTGTGTATGTATACTATACTTCAATAAAAAAAAGTTTAAAATTAAGGGACTGGCCAGTTACTCAATGGTTAGAGTGTGATGTTATAACACCAAGGCCAAGGGTTTGGATCCCTTACCAACCAGCTGCCAAGAAGAAGAAAACAAGTTCAAAATTAAAAAAAGAAGAACGTTTCCTGTTCTGAAGAAAATGGGACTAGCATACTCCAACCTCTTCCACTGCAGCTGCCTGGCAATATTGCTATGGCAGCAGAACTGGTGGCAAAAGTGGCAGCAAAACAAAGGCAGTGGCACTCAGACAGGCAACTAAAACTCTGAGGGAGGGGGAGACTTCTTCTCCGACTGAAGAATTTTGATCCCCAGAGCATGGGGTGACTCTCCATTGCTTTTTATTCCTCCCTATCCTTCTACCACTTGGCTCTGGACACAGATGCAGTTACATAAAGTATGTGACCTAACAAGAAAAATAAAACCCCAGCTTTCTGGGGTGCCTAGGTGCCTGAAAATCTCTTCTGTAAAATGGGAAAAGGGAAATTATATTACTAAAAAATCATAGTTGGAACAGCATATCTGAAATCACGCTATTAGGAAGCCCACATCTTGAGCCTTAGTCTCAAACTTCCTAGGCCTCAGAGTCTTCTCAAAACAGATATTATGGGGCCGAGCCTGTGGCGCACTTGGTAGAGTGCTGCGCTGGCAGCGCGGCGACGCTCCCGCCGCGGGTTCGGATCCTATATAGGACTGACTGGTGCACTCACTGGCTGAGTGCCGGTCACGAAAAAACGACAAAAAAACCCCCCAAAAAAACCAGATATTATGTATCAATAGCAGCTGTTCAATGTATCAAGATCAAAATTGGTACATAGGTCCCGTTATGGGTAAACGTGTCCCCTGAAGGTCCATGTATTAAACTTAATCCCCACTGTGACAGTGCTAAGAGGGTGGGAAATCTTATTATGGTGATTGAAAGGCAGGGCCTTTAAGAGGTGATTAGATTGTGAGGACTGTGCCCTTGTGAATGGATTGATCATTCATGGAGTAACGGGTGTGGTTCTGATGACTTTATATGGAGAGCGAGTGAGTTTAGTCTCTCTCTCACTCAAGCCATTCATCATGTGACACCCTGCACTGCTGTGAAGAGTCACCACCCACCAACAAGGCCCTCACCAAATGTGTTTCCTGGACTTTGGACTTCCCAGCCTCCAGAACTGTAAGGAATAAATTCTATTTCTTTATAAATTACCTCGTTTCAGGTTTTCTGTTATCAGCAACAGAAATGAACTAATAGAGGTCCACATGTTCAAAACAAATTGTGTTCATAAAAACAGAAAGGCCTGTGGCTCAATCAGTAAGACTCAAATCAGTAGCTGAAACTGGGGATTTACGTAAATAAATATTAATCAATTTTGCATACATAAAAGATGAAAATACAACTTCTAAAGGTGATTAAATTTATGACATTACTATTATTTCAATAATAAAAAATGTTGAGATCCCTGTGCTAGGAGCTAACCACTTACTATGCGCATGGTGCAAGGGTTACAGCAGTGAATGAGAAAAATCCCTGCCTTCATGAAGTTTACTTTCTAGTGTGAAGAGACAGACAACAAACAAGTAAAAGTTTGAAAATACAATTTCAGGTAATGATAAGTGGTATCGTGAAAAATAAAGCTGTTGAAAAAATAAAGAGAAATAAAAATTCTTGGTGAGGAAAAGAAATACACTACATAATGATAAATGCGTCAATTAATCAAGAAGACATAACAATCCTAAATGTTTATGAGAAACTGACAGAACTGAAAGGAGAAATTGACAAATCTCCTACTATAGTGGGAGGCTTCCACAGTTCACTCTCAGGAATTCAAAGTCAGCAAGGATAGAGAAGAACTGAACACCGTCCTCAATCAGCTGGGTTTAATCACCTACAAGACTTCACTCAAAAACAAAATCCACATTCTTTTCAAAAGCACATGGAACACATTCACTACAGACTATATTGGGGGTCAAAAACCAATATCTAATTGATAAAACAGCATCACATTTCTTTTTAAAAATGTTTTTGGCAGCTGGATGGTGTGGGGATCTGAACCCTTGACCTTGGTGTCACCAGCACCATGTTCTCCCAGGTGAGTGACCAGCCAGCTCTCACATTTTTAGTCAAAATCCTAGCTGGAATTTTTGTAGATACATACAAATAAGTTGATTCTAAAATTTATATGGAAGGGCTGGCCCATGGCTCACTCGGGAGAGTGTGGTGCTGATGACACCAAGGCCACAGGTTCGAATCCCTATATAGGGATGGCCTGTGGCTCACCTGGAAGAGTGTAGTGCTGATGACACTAAGGTCAAGGGTTCGAATCCCTATATAGGGATGGCCTGTGGCTCACTTGGGAGAGTGTGGTGCTGATGACACCAAGGCCAAGGGTTCGAATCCCTATATAGGGATGGCCAGTTAGCTCACTAGGGAGAGCGTGGTGCTGACAACACCAAGACAAGGGTTAAGATCCCCTTACTGGTCATCTTTATAAAAATAAAATAAAATAAAATAAAATTTACAATGAAAGGCAAAGGAACTGGAATAGACAAAACAATTTTGTGAAGGAAGAATGAAGGTGGAGGAATCATACTACCCAATTTTAAGAATTGCCATAAAGTTATAATAAAGACATAAATTAATGGAACAGAATAGAGAATCTAAAATAGACTCACACACAAATATGGCCAATGGATTCTTAAATACCTTCATTTTGAAGTATTTAAAGACTCACCAGAAGTAGCAAAAATAGTGCAGAGATTTACCCTGCTCCTTTGACTCAGCTATCCCCAAAGCCCCCCACTGATAACATCTTACATAATCACAGTGCCTTGCAAAACCAAGAAACAGACATGGCCAATCAATTTTTGGCAAAGGTTCAAAGACAGTTCAAGGGAGAAAAGCTAGTCTTTTCAACAAATGGTTTGAGAACTATTGAACATCATGTATAAACAATGAACTTTGACCTAAACTCACACCTTATACAAAAATTAACTGAGATGGATTATAAATCTAAATGTAAACTATAAGACTATCAAACTTTTAGAAGAAATAATAGGAAAAAATCTTTATTATTTGTGGTTAGGTAAAGAGTTCTTAGATATGACACTGAAAGCATGACCCATAAAAGAAAAAAAAATTGATAATCTGGGCTTCATCAAAATTTAAACATTCAGGGCCGGCCCGTGGCTCGCTCGGGAGAGTGCGGTGCTGATAACACCAAGGCCGTGGGTTCGGATCCCATATAGGGATGGCCGGTTCGCTCACTGGCTGAGCGTGGTGCTGACAACACCAAGTCAAGGGTTAAGATCCCCTTACCGGTCATCTTTTTAAAAAAAAAAAAAATTTAAACATTCAAATCAAAACACAATGAGATATTACCTCGCATTCATCAGGATACCTACTATCGAAAAAACAAAAAATAATAACAAGTGCTGACAAGGATATGAAGAAATTGGAGCTTTTAAGCCCTGTCGGTAAGAATGTAAAATGGTGCAGCTGCCAAAGAAAAACAGCATAGCTGTTCCTTAAAACATTAAAAATAAAATTACCATATGATCCAGCAGTTCCACTTCTGTGTATGCGTGCAAAATAATTGGAAGCTGGGTTTCGAAGAGGCATTTTTACACCCATGTTCATAGCAGCATCATTCACGACAGCCAAAAAGTGGAAACAACCCAAGTGCCCGTCAATAGCAGAAGAGAAAAATTAATGTAGTGTGTACATATAATGGAATATTGCTCAGCCTTAAAAAGGAAAGAAATCCCGTCACATGCTAAAACATGGGTGAACCTTGAGGACATTATGCTAAGTGAAATAACCAGTCAAAAAAGATTGTGATTCCACTTACATGAGGTACCTAGAGTAGTAAAATTCATAGAGAGAAAGTAGAATGGTGGTTGCCATGGGCTGGGGGAAGGGGGAAATGAAGGGTTAGTTTCTTGAATAGATAATGGCATTATGGTTATGTTGAAAAATGACTTTGTTCTGAAAAGGTATATGCTTAAGTATTTAAAGATGAAATATCATGATGTGTGCGACTTACTTTAAAATGAGAGAGACAGACACTGTGATGCACAGAGAGCAACAGATTTAAGAGACAGTGTGCTTTCAGAGAGAGGCTGAGAGTATAACAACTAGCTAGGTTTTTGATGTCCTTCCTTTCTCATTGCACTTGTGTTTTAAATAATGTGGTCAAATTTACCAATCCTATAGGTGACATTTTTGAGGCCCTGTCACTATCTTTATGAGACCGCCCTCTGTTGGAGATAAAAGGAGCTGCAGGGAAGAGCTGGGCCTCCTCCAGCAATTAATTCACTTTCAATTTGACGGTATTTGGCAGTAATTCTGTTCTTAGTTAGTTCATGGTATTAGTTTGAAGCCATTCTCTAGTTTCATTAAAAAATAATAATCTAACATGTATAGAGCACTATCTCTTAGGCACTGAGCTTAGCTTTACACAAATTTCTCATTTAATCGACACAATAATTTTATAGGTAGATATCAGTATTATCCCTATTTTATTGAGGAAACTGAGGCACAAAGAGAGACTAAGAAATGTTTCCAAAGACACTCAAGGAGTAATAAGGGGAACTTGGATTCAAACCCGAGCAGATTGTACCAGGCTTGTAAGTACAAAGCTATGCAGCTTCTCACGGTGCTTTCTCTGTTTTTGATCTATTTATACAGATCTCTGGACAAAAGCAGTGATGGGGCAAACATGCAAACACTCTCACATCTCCCTGGGAGGTTTTTTTTTTTTTTTTTTACAAGGTCTTATTTTATTCCTACTATAAACTCACAAAACAGCCCAGAAGGCCCAGAGGTGTGACTCAGTCAGCTCAAGTCACCTCCAAATCAGTGTTTCCCCTTAACAGCAGTTAATATATTTACAAAGATCATCCAAAACAAACACAAACTTAAATTTCACCAGCTCAGGAAGTAAATGAAACACTGGATATTTGTTACTCAAAAAAAATTTTAAGTGCTGAATGTCTCAGGCAGCAATAAAATACTCAGAGGAAAAAAACCATGTGTCTCACACAAGGAAGTGACAATCCTGATGATGATGACAAGAAGGATGTAGAACAACTACTTGTAAACTGCTGTTTTCAAAAATATATATTTTAATGCTAACTTTTGCCAAATGTTAATTTGGAGATATTTTATATGAAAACTTCTTTACAAATACAATTTGTCTATTATTAAAAGTTGAAATTAAACTATATTCGTTTTTAGTAAAAGTTACATTTAAGAGGATCAGAATGTTTTTCAGGTAAAAAACAAACTAGTGATATGCTATCGTTGTAGCTATTTATAATTTTTACAGAATTTCAGAAAGTATAAATCCCTAATTGTCAAAATATGAGAGGTCTTCACAAAGTTCATGGATTCAAATTATCTTTTAATTCTATTTTTCCATGACCTTTTTGAGGTACCCTTGTATATTAGTCTCAAATTTCTTCTTGTTTAAAAAGTCCCTAGGAAACAATTCTGCCTATCCCTGTCTAAACACTTAAGTTGTGAGAAACAGTGCTTCTGAAAAACCGATGCTACACCCGTACTTATCCGTAGCTCTCAGCTCCACAGGACGCTGGAAACCTGCAACCCCCATTTCCTAGACTTCCTTGCTAGCTGGCTTCCCTTAGGTTATGACAATAATCTAGGAGCCAATATTGAAAGATTTGTTCGGGCTGGAGGAAGGGTGAATCCACTTTCTCCTGTTCCTGTGGCACCTCTGACAGCTGCAGCGACCACAGTGGTGGTTGAGAATGGGCTCCAGGGCTCTTGCACAGGTGCTGCAGTTCCAGCAGCTGCAGGCTCTGGCTCTGGCAGTGACAGAAGGCTGTACAGTAGCCATGGTTGACATTTATATCTGTTTCGGATTTCCCAGACACAAAATCCTACTCCCAGACTATTTCTCTTTCTCAGTAGCCAACATTAACAAAAGAAAAAAAAAGTGTGAAATATAACACAACTTCCCAGAAACCTCCAACCACTTACCTGTGCCTTCTTGTGTTTTTACCCTCAGCAGAGGAAATGCCCAAACATTTGGGGAGGATTATTGCATATCTGTGACCCACAGGCCACCGTGGAGTACTAAGAATGGAGATTATGCAGATCTAGCCTTCTTTATGTCACTTTCCTGGGCCCTTATGTGGCTCTACAGTGGGATTCTTTCTCACAGGTTCTTGACCTTGAGGTCCTGTAACCTGAACCATGAGGTTAACCAGTGTTCTGTTCCTTGATATGGATGTTCACTTTAGGCACTTACCTGTGCTGAAGAAATAGTCATTAAAGCACTCAACAGGGGACATGAGCAGTGTCATCACTAGGACTGCCTGTCTCAGGTTTTTGGGGTTGTGATATTGCTTTTCACTTCCTATCTGGGAAGGAAAAACAGTTCCAAGCTAGTCTTCCTGCCAGAATTGCCTTTATTTCAGCAGTCAGCTTATTTCCTAGATATGTTTCAACTCCGTATTTATGAGTCAAGACAATAATCACAGGATAAGTTCAGGGGGAACTTTCCCAAAGATTTCAGGGCATATTGGACATCTGACTGTGTTCCATGCAGAAAATTTGTAGTATACTAGAAAAACTTGGAATGGCTAGGCTTAATCAGGCCTAGTGTGGTCTCCTTGACAGAGCAGATTAATGAGGCACACAGCACCTATTAATCTGGCAAACACATTCTTCTCTTTTCTTACCTACTTGGACCATTACAGGCAGTCTGCCTTCACCTGACAGCAGTATACCTTCACCACCCAGCCCAAGAGACGAACAAACAACTCTAGTTTTGCAGAACCTAATCCTTAAGACCTTGACCACTCACCCATCCCCAGGACATCATGGTGCTTACCCCGGAGGACTGGAAGGGACATGAATCCCCACTGTCTTGGTAAAACATCTGTGCTTGATAGGGGAGATAACTCTTCGGAGAAAAACTTGCCCACTTAGCAAAGTTCCTGGGGGTCTTTACCTCCCCTCTCCTGACTGAAACACAAATTACACTTGTGCCCTGATCCACCCTGTCTACCCCACTGTGCACTAAGCATGGTGGGCCTCCTCAAATCTTGGTAAAAACACTTGCATTTGGGTGCTTTGTTCCAAATGCATCTACTGAGTAGCCCCCAGACCTACACCCACAAGCGGGGCTTTGAGCAAGAGAAGTTTCTATAGGTGGTCCAGGCTGTGGAAGTATGATTCTGGCAACTCTGGCCCTTACCCTGCAGAGTGCAAAAGTCTGTAGCTGACCCAAAGCCTATTTGGAACTTGAGGCAAGAGTCTGAAGAGACCCTGGTGTTTTTGAGCAAGGCCATGCTCATCAGGTGAACTATGCAGGGTCCTGCCAGAGATAAGGCTTTCTACCGTGGGACACTACCTAACTCTGCAACCTGGACTGGGTGGGATCGGATAACGTACCTATGCACTAGCAGCATTCCATGATCCATTAGAAGCGGGTACAGATAGGATTGGGCTGAGTTAACCCTGAAGGTACCAGTATGCTACTTGTGCCTACACTAGCAAGATGGTTGTGGATAGAGAATAAAAACCCTGAAGCATACTCCACTGGTGGCTCCACGTGACACACTGATATCAGCAGATGGTGAATACGAAGGACTTACAGCCCCATACAGGACACTAAAGGACAAAAGTGAAAGGAAATAGCCCAAAGAGAAAGCTTCAAGAAGGCATCACACTGCGTCCTCTATCTGAAGAAACAGCTTGTGTCCGGATCCTGGTGAAGAAGACTTGGAAAGAATAAAACTGGACGATGGAGACAAGGAGGTTCAGGAAGGAGAATATCACATAAAACTGGGCTTCCTAACACAAGCTCACCAAGGGCTTCCACTGCAGGGGACCACACGGTCCATTCTTCCCCATAACGAAGCCTGAAGATGTGAACGTTGCCAAACCATGGTCCACAATGTGTGCCCATAAGCTCTCACTCCACAAGCTACGCTGAGCACCTGAGAGCAGGGACTCCAGTGTGCTCTGACCAGAATCAGTGTCAGGGAGAAGAGCTGTTACAGCTGGAGGAGGGAGGCCATGGCTCTCAGCGATGCAGTGCCCTGGTGGGGGCTGGGAGCAAGACATCATTTCTGCTTGCACCTGGAACATGAGTTGCCCATATTTCCTAAAAGGTTTTCATTTCTTGGGGGTCCCCGGCCCTCCCTACAAGGTAGGAGTCGTGGAAAGAAATTGGGATTCTGTTTTTTGCTTGGGTGGAAGCTGAGATTCTGTTTTTTCCTTGAGTTCATGTGAATGGCAGCAAAGGGGCAGCTCTGGCTCAGGGAAACACCTCTTCAACCTCATCTCAGATGTTGCCTGAGGACCTGCAACATGAAGAGGGGCCGTGGATCTATATGCTCACTTGTTTAACCTTGTGAACTTTGATCATAAGTATTCCCAGTATCCACAGGGTTTGGTCCAAGCACTTACCAAGCCACACTGAGCTCATAATGCTTTTCGTCAGCCAGGCCTCCTCCCCTGCCAGCACCAATCTGGTGGGTGCGCCAAGGATGCTGTGGTGCCAGGGCAGATGTGGGTCACTGAGACCATGGATGGAAAGAGCCACCGGAAGAAATGGGGTCTTCTTGCTTTTTATTGGCAGCTGGCCAGTAGGGGGATCTGAACCCTTGACCCTGGTGTCATCAGCATCATGCTCTAACCATGTGAGTGAACCCACCAGCCCTCCTCTTTACTTTCTGTATCTTGAACACACCAGACCCTGCCAGCAAAGCGCAGATGGAGCAGAAGCAGACCCTTGGCCAACAAATAGTTTGTAGCTCAGGTACCAGGTGATACTGCTCCAGTCTACAGCCCCAGATCAGGGATCAGGAAACTTTTTCTTTAAAAAATCATAAAACTAGTAGTTCAGATTTTGCAAGTCATATGATTTCTGTTGCAACTACTCATCTCTGTCACTGCAGTGTAGTCAATGAATGGGAGTGGCTGAGTGCCAATAAAACTTTATTTACAAAAAATAGGCAGCAGGCCACATTTGGCCCATGGATTGTAATTTGCCAACCACTTGACTCGATGATCTTCAGATGACCTGGCTGCCCAGTCTGATCCTCTGTGAGATGAACCCACTCTAGGGTAGGTGCTCTGCTGAGGCTGTACATGGGAGCAGAACAGAGTACCATGTTTGGGAATTCCTGACCAAGCGGTGAGGGCACAAGCCAGAACTTGAAGGCTGCACTGGAAAAGGCAGAGTCTTCCTCATAAGGAACACCAACTGCTTTATTCCGGCTCAAGTTTATTCCAGCTTACCCCCATACACACATGGTCCCTGGGCGGGCACTGTCCTTACTGGGCCCCTAGGAGCCACTGCCCCGTGATCTAACCACCAGCCCCTCTCTGGTGATGGCCCAGTTGTAGCTTTTTGGGGAATCCAATGCTTCTTCCACCCTCGCCTCCAGGTTCTCTCGGGTGATAAAGTTTTTTGCCTCCTCCTATTGGGAGAGAGAAAAGGCCAGCTGAATGGGAGACTCTGGCACATGGTGGCCTGTGCAGTAGCCTCCTGGCCTCTAGCCCCTCCCCCCCGGGGGGGAAGGATGCCTGGACCCCAGGTCCTCTGTGAGCGCCCCAAGGACCTTCCTTTGGAATAACATCAGGCAAGGCTGCCTGCCACATTCCTCTTTCTTAGACAATCATCTGCAGGACACCTTAGCCAGAACACCAAGCACCAGCTGTGACACATGGAATCAAGCTCCTCAGTGTTACCCGGTCTCCTTTTTATCGCTCTCAAACTCGTCCTTCGCAATCTATTACTTTAATTCAAGCCTCATCTCATCACTGCACTACTCCTAACTGGTCTCTCTGCTTTTAAGACCCACCCCTGACAACCCTAGCCTAGAAAATTTAACCCTTCAATGACTTTTATTGCCTGTAAGGCAAAACACAAATTCCTGAGGCACGCGGGATCCCTCCACCAGACACCGGCTTACCACCTCCCAGGGACCCTGCTTACATTCCCCTTCTCTCCCAAATCCTCATCTGCCAAGTCTCTCTCAGTCTCTGCACGCCCAGAATGCCCACTGTCACCCCAGCCGAGCCCGCGGCCTCGAGCCCCGCCCTCTGGAGCCCCTGCCCACCTGCAGTTGCAGCACTTCTTGCTCCTTGAGCTGCACCCAGGCCTGCGCCTCTTGGGCCTGGCGGGCCTGCTCCTCGGCCTGCCGCTGCTCCCGCTCCCGCGCCTCCTGCCGCAACCTGGCTATCCTGCGGGGGGCAAGAGGCCGGGGCTGAGCAGGGCTGGGGCCTCTCCCAGGCCGGCCGCCCCGCCTCATCCCGTCTCCCGCCTCACCCCGTCTCCCGCCCCACGCACCGCAGCTCGTGCAGCCGCCGGTTCTCCGCCTGGTTCCAGGCCATCAGTTCCCGGTGCTCGGCGGCGTCCTCCAGGGTCTTGCGCTCCACCAGGACCCCGGATCGGGCCTCGTGCACCTTGTTCCGCACCTCGGATACGAACTCCTGCCTGGGCGGCGACACGCTTCAGGTCTGTGCCCTCTCCGCCCGCCCGCACCCACGCTCCCCTGAGGGCGCCGACGGCCACCTCCCCTCCGTCACACGCACCTGAGGGCGCGCACGGTCTGGCGGTACTGCCGGTAACGCTCTATCATCACAAAGAACTCCGCAGGGTCCACCGCGGGCGGGGTCGCCACGCGCCCGACCTTGGACTTGGCCGGCGGGTCATGGCGGCTCTTGCGGCCCCGCGCGGGCAGCAGCAGCAGCAGGGCCGGGGGCCTGCACGGGGGCCGCGCTCCCAGGCCGCTCAGCGCGCGCAGCATGACCCACTCCGCTCACCCCGGCCCGTACCGCCCAGACGCCGCCGACAGCCGGAAGTGGCCGCGGGGCACTGTGGGACCGGTAGTCCCCGGGCTCCCCGCCCCTCAGCCCCTCCTCCGCGGGCGGCACGGGCACCCTGCCCCCGGGCTCTGGCTGGCCCCTCCCTACGGGTCCCGGGCCGCCGGTCGACCCTCTCGCCAGCCAGGCCGGCCCGCGTCCCTCCAGCCCCCAAGCGGGGAAGGGTCTCAGCGGGGGTAGGAGAGGGAGGAGATAAAAGAGAGAACTCGAGACAGCTTCGGAGACCTCACATTTTATTGGAGGGCGGTGGGCTCGAGCTGCAGTCGGCTGAGGGAGAGGGGCGGTCACCTCACGTGATACTCTAGTCACGTGATCTCCGAACTGCCGCCTTCCGGGCACCCACCCTCCTTGTCCCCACCTGGCCTCCCGGAGCCTATCACTCTGCGGCTTATGTTGTCTAAATACTTATGTTAGATTAAAACAACAGATCGGAAGTTACTGGTGGAGTAGAAGGAGATAATTGTATTAAAAACCTCCATAAATAAAAAATAAGACAGTGGTGGCTGTGGTGTTCCCCAAGCTTCTTCTCAAGCCAAACGCGCCCCTCCACCCACAGGAACCCGAGGACCCAGCGGCCAGGATGCTGGAGATACGTAGCATATCTCCAGCCGGTTATACTGTATGTATAAAATGTGTATTTTCCAAACCTGATACGTAAAAATCTGAGTTCACACCCATGACACTAGGCGACAAGGCTTTGCCTCATAGGAACTTATTACATTCTCCTTTAGTTATCGTGCTCCCCTAGTGCACTTTAAGTTCAATTTGCAAAACAGTAATAAACCATAGTCTTGGGGAGTCACTGAGTCCTTCATTCCTGGTGCACGTGTCAGCTGCCACCTGGTCCTCCAGACCCTACTGCCTATTTGTCTCAGGTTGCACCCCTCACCTCTTCCCCGCAGCCAGGGGCCTGCCCACCTTGGAGCATGTCAGCTTGATGAAACAAAAAGCCTGGGGGACCCCATGGCCGCCACTGTCTTGTTATTATTTTTTTAATTTATGGAAGTTTTTAGTACAATTATCTCTTACTCCACTAGTGACTTCCAATCTTTTACTTCAATCTAACACAATTTTATAAGTTGTGTAGAATTCTCCCAGGAAACAGGAAGGATGGCAGATGGCACCCGCTTTGTGTGAAGCAGGAGCACAGAGAAACATCTGGTTGTGCTGTGGCAGGGGGCATCGCAGTGGTGTCTCATCCCCTGCCCTCCCCAATCCCAAGCCATGATGGCCACTGGTGACCAGTGGCTGGTTTTGAATGCTGGGAGCCTCTCACCACACTCACCAGGTGCTGCTTCCTGTGGAGGAAACATCAGGTCACAGTCTGGCCCTCCCAGGGCACACTGTCCTCCGGGGCAGCCAGGGCATCGCTTGGGAGGCCATGGGCAGTATGGGCTGCGCTACCTGCTGCAGTGTCCAGGACCCTTCCTCAGAAGGGAACTGAGGCTGCAGCCTGTCCTCCCTACCCCCAACCCTGGCTCAGGGTAGGTGGAGGAGCCCCAGCCAGGACCTTCTTCCTCCCCCTTTGGCTGGGGAAACCCATCGCCCACCCGGGGGCTTAAGGGCACTCTGAGGGTCCTGGGCTGAGCTAGAGGCTCGCTTTCCTCCAGGGTACCAGTCATGGGATCAGTGCTAAGCCTCTGAAGGTCCAGGATGGACGGCCATCAGCAGCAGCAGCAGTAGCAGAAGGCCCAGTCTGGAGCTGGCCATGGCAGGGTTGCTGTGTGGAGTAGACAGCACTTAAAGAGTCTGACAATACCACATATACACCCTTCCTCCTCCTCCAGGGTCACCTTGGACAACTGGCACCTCAGGGACAGCTTTCCTGTATCCTAATGCCTTTCCCTTTCTGCCACTCCTCTTCATCCCAGGTCTGCAGGGGTCCAGATCCTAAGAGCTCCTGGCCCTGCCCAGGGGAGGATGCTCCAGGGGACTAGTCTTCTCCCAGAGCTCTGGGTCACAAAGGCTATCCCACCTTGCAAAGCTCTGAGGACCCTCCCGTCCCTCCTTCCTTCAGGGAGTTCCAGAAGTGGAAGAAGGTTGGAGAGGGGAAGAGAATTCAGGCCAGTGGATGGGTGGACGAATGGATGGTCAGGGGAGTTCTCCATGAGACAGCAATGTGGGGGTATTTAGGGCAGCCGGTGCTATGGAACTAGAGTGGCAGGCCCTCTGCCCCTTTTCTCTGTGGCCCACCACATCTCTCCCGTGGTAGATGGGGATGTGGAACGGGTGTTCAGTGGTGGCAGGAGCAAGTGCTTCTACCCCTTGCTTCTCCCATGCCAGGGGCAGCAAGCACAGCAATAGATAGTAAGGCTGTCTGGGACAGAAGAGGGAAAGAGGGCTTTTCTGGATAAGGTTCAGGGGTGGAGGAATTTGGGAGGGGGGAAGGGGTATAGGAGTTTGAGGCGGAGGGAAGAAGGGCAGGGCGCCATGCACCCAAGGTGGAGCTTGACCCAGGAGCCCCAGCTCTTAGGGAGGGCAGCCTCCTCACTCACCGAGGGAGAGCTGTGGACGAGGTGGCTCCTTCAGGCGCTGCCAGACAACCCCAGGATTTATTGACCAGGCGGGTCCACCCCCCGCTTCCAGGCCCACAGGCTCCAGTGACGTCTTGAAAGAGGGGCAGGGGAACAGCTTGCCACTCAACCCTCTTCCCACTCCATGAGCACCCACTAGGCAGCCACTGGCCCTGTGGTCACCAGACAGATGCTTCCCTCCACCCCATCTTCCCAAAGGTCTGAAGTCACAGGACTCCTGCTCCAGGCTGGCCCACGTCCTGGTCTCACCTTCCCACATCGCAGGCTGCATCCTCAAGTTCCTGCCCTTGAGGCCTCTAAAGCCCTCACTGCCCTTCCTGGCCCAAAAGGGAAATTGTGGCCTCAAGGGCACTGCGGAGAGGCAATGCTTGGGGATTCCCAGACTCCCACCCAGCTCATGGCTCTCCCCAGTGGAAAAGTAGGGGCATAAGAGTAGGGATCCGAGCAGCCTGTAGAGGTCTTGCCACCCTCCTTGAGGGCTTGTTTGGTCACCTGTAAAATGGGTAGGGTGGAATAGTTTGTATCCACACACCTGGGCACTAGGGCTGGGTCATTCCAGATGGAAGTGGGTTTCAGGGAACAGTACCTAGCCAGGAGTGGCCTCTCTTCATGAGGGGGGGCCTGGCTGAAGGGGCACTGCATCCTCCCTGGGGCTATAAGCAAGGGGTAGAATAATTTTGTCCTTCAAGGTTCTAACCCCTCTCCACCCTGTGCTCAACCTGGGATCATTTGTGGATTTGGACAAAGCTAGCCGGGGCTGTTTGTCTCTCAGCTTGCATCAGCATCTCAGCTTTCCACCTCCAGCCATCAGCCTCCAGGTGTCAGAGGCCTGTCTACAGGGTTAATAGCCAATCTCCACATTTCAGCACAACAGCAAATGTGAGAGCCAAGGCCAGACTTGGCATTGCAGTGAACAGTCATTGGCAGAGCAGGTACGTCAAATCCTGTGACAAGGATGAGGGAGGGAAGGCATAATGGGCACCAGTGTGTCCTGGGTACCTGTACTTCAGCCTTCAGGCAGGATGGGCACACCTGTGAATTTCCAAGTTGACTTATTTGCAGGAACCTAAAATGAATGTATGGACTGTATGTTCAGTTACATTGTTTGGGGAAATACAGACTTTGTTAACCGGGTGATTTTTAGGAAAACATCTGCTTTGTGATTTAGTAAAATAACTGAGTTCAATAAACTAGCTTAGTTCTGGTTTGGATTTACCTAATGTTTTATTCAAAGTCCCTGGTGTTTAATTTTAAAAGAGGAATGGGGTGTCTTTATTTTTTCTGTAATTTGATTATGGTTTTTCCTGAGAAACTCAAACCAGTACACTAAGCTCCCAAGTGAAAGCTCTGGTCCCTTTCTTTCTGGCAACATACTTAGCTTTTCAGGATAGTTGCAGACGTTCCTCTACAGCTGTCCACTCTGGGATTCATCCTTGTGTCCCTCTCAGCAGAACACAGAAAGCTGCTTGTTCACCATTGAGTTCCAACCAATGCTTGGTCCTGAGGACACAAAATCATTCCAGCTGGGAGCTGCTTGCAGTCAGCTGGGAAAGCAGAGCTTTAGAGCGAAACAAAAACTCAGGTGCTGTCAGAGCACAGAAGGGCACAAGCCCTGAGCACATGGCCCGGGGTGAAGGATGAAGACAAGTTAGCTAGAGTTGCGGAAACAGGGAATGGCAGCAGTGGCATGCCCCAGCGTAAGGAACAAAACGGAGGACCATAGGAGCCACCGGTGGAGCTGTGGGGCTGAGGAGTGGCAGCGGGGGGCAGAATGCTGGAGGGCTGGAGGAAAGAACAGTGGGCTTTGGAGAGACTGAGGTGGAACCCAAAGGACTGGGTGAAGCCCTGGAGCAGGGAGTGAGACAGATGCTTCTGAAGCACCCTGGTGGAGTGACTTGGCAGGAAGCAGGACCCAGCGCTGGGGGTGTCGGGGTTGGAGTAGAGCTGAGGGTCCCACAGACTTGGAAACCCCAACCTCTAAGGAGACCGTGGAGGAGAAGCTAAAGGGTAAGGATAAAAGTCAGGAGAGTCACTAACCGAGGGGATCAGCTAGTGGACAGAAAGATGATGGACTCCTGGGGTTAGCACCAAGGAACATGTGGGAATGAAGTGAAGAAGAAGAAAGAGTCAGAGCACAGACATTTTCAAGAAATCTGTGATGAAGGGGGAAGAACTTAGTACTGGGGGAAATGCTTTTTTTTTTTTAAAGAGACTTGAATATTTGGGAGGGGGGTGATGAAGGAAACTGCAACCTAGGAGGGAGCGACTCGGTGAAGTGAGGTCTGAGCATGGTCCACGCTTCTTTCAAAACTTCAGTTTTGAGTTTACTGCCTACTTCCTTAGTTCCTAAGTTCCTAAGGAAGGACCGAGTGCCTCTAATGACTTCCACTCACCTCCTGCAAGCTTCCAGAAGTGGTCCGTTGTTGCACCCCTGGCTCCCACAGGCCTCCTGGGTCCCTTCCTTCCATTAACATCCTGAATATGTGGTGCACAACTGGCTCCCCTACTGGAGCCACTATGTGTTTACTGCTTTGCCTGGACTCTAAGGCCCCCTGTGATGTGGCTCCACTTGACCTTTCCTCCCTTTTTCTCATCTAAATCTCCAGCATCCCTCAGGTCCTGCTCAAGTCCCCCCACCTCCAAGCAGCACAGCAGCAATGGCCTCTTGAGTGTGCCTCCATGGATGAGGCTGGGGTACCATTTCTCACTCCTGAAGCCTCTAAGGAGTCCAGGGTCTGCCCTGGCTCTTCAAGAAAGGCCTGAGAGCCACCAGAGCTCTGCCACAACAGCCAGTTTAGACTCCTGCTCCCATGATGAGCTGCTCATGAGGCTAGGAGGCAGTGGACAGACCCGCCCTCCCAAATGTGCCCCCGACTAAAGATCACATTTCCCAGCACCCCTGCAGTTAAGTGTGGCATATGACTAGGTTATAGCAGCGACCCAGTTTCAACATGAAGATGAGAATAACCTAAGAATATTGGGGCCTGAAGATGGAAGGACACTGGCCCTCTGGACAGGGTAGAGTGTTACATGAGAAATAAGTGAAAAACCACCTAATTTAACGCACAAAAGTTTGACACTTTTTTTCTAACATGTCAGGCTCAAAACCAAGTTGGGATCTAAGACTCCCACCATCTGGCTTCTGGATCTGTGATATACTTCCACATAAAAGTCCTGGAAATGAAACGCATGAAAGGAAGTGGAAGCTATTTAACATAGTAAGTGTGGACCTGAAGATTTGGAGAAGTCAGACTGGCCTCAGCCCCAGATCCAAGCCAGCTTCTTTCTGCCCTGTGCCCCTCGCTTAGGGAAACTCAGTGAGGACCCTCACCATCTTCCCCAGGGAATGAGGTTGGCTGGGACTATTGCACCAAAGATGTGCTGGGAATGAGAGGAGGGTCCTGGTGATTATCTAAGAGCTGGGGGATTGAGCTGGATGGAAAGGAGGGACTGGGTGATCTCTCAGCCAGCTGCGAGAGAACAGCAATGGCAGGACCAGGAGCAGCCTAGGAGAACCCAGCCCTGTATGGCTGCCCCACCCCAGACAAAGGGAGACATTTCCTTAGGGAGTCAAAGCTTTTATTACCTGATAATCCCTAGTGTGGTGCCAGAGATACCGCTCTGGTCCCGTTATGCCCCGCGGTGGTATGCTGGGATGTAGGCTGTGGGAGAACGGGGTGGGGCTGAAGAGGGGAGGGATATTTACAGTGTATGGGGGTACTGGGACAACCACTTTCCTCAAGTGCTCCAAGAACTTTGTGCTTTTTTTCTTAGTTGGTGCTGAGCAACCTGGAATGGATTTTGTGTTTATCTTCTTTAGGAAAAGGTGTAAAAACCAAAGAACAATCCTGCCCAGTTTCCAGGCTGAGGATGTCACGATATCAATCCAAACATCACACTATTTAATTCCCCAATAAAACATTGGAAAAAGGACTATCAGGGCTAACACATTTACATATAAAATCTCCACCTAATAGGTAATAGAAGCCTTGTACCAATTTCTAAAACAGTTATAAGATATATACACAATTTTGGGTATATTAACAAAACAGAATATTACAAAATATTAAAGGCAAGTCTCCTGTCCGTGGGCCCTCGTCGCCTCTTACTTGAAGTTGGCATAATCTGAGAATGCGTCAATATATTCCTGCACCACCTTGTAGCAGAATTCATACTGTTCCTGGAGAGTGAAAGGTGGGGGGAAATGCCAGGGTTACTGAACAGAATGCAGTACCTGCTGTTCCTAATGGAACTTTAAAAAAAAAAAAGGAAAACTGAAAGGAAATGAATATTATTGGACTTCCACCTGAGCCCTGACCTGTCTGCCAGAGTTCTGACAGCATTCCCCTTGTGGGATGAGTATGGCAGAAATTCTATAAGCAGAGCTGACCAGAGATGACGAGGAAAGTCCTCATCCCTGCGGAGGTCAGATGTGAGTGTGCTGGGCTGAGGGATGGAGCAGCTGGAGTGTGGCCCACACCTCACCATGGCCACCAGACTGAGACGTGCCCTGGCTCTCAAAGCCTCATCTCCTCCCAAACCTAAAATTCACTTTTCTTTCCCTCTTAAACATTTCTAGTTCCAGGGGATTCAGGAAAACCTCTGTGGATATTCAGACCGTTAAGAGTCAGACCTCTGAACAGGGAACTTGAGCCGAACAAAGGCACGTACTCCTGGGTCTTCCTTGCCCAGGACCCAGGGAGAAGCACTGACGAGCCCTGTGTCACACCCAGGCACCCCCTTCTAACCTCTCACATCCCTCTGGAGACAGAGTCTATGCTCCCACTGCAATCCTGCCTCCCAAGGTGCTTCCTGTCTGCCTGGGGCACCTCGGGTAATGGTGGGGCTAGGCGTGGAAAGGCTTCTATCTACTGGGTAGGCCCCTCTCAAGAGCCTCCTCCCTGAGCTAGCCCTGACAGAGAAGGGCCGCAAATGGTGTAGTGGCACAAACCAATACGTGGAGGAGCATACCAGTGTCTGGACCATGTGTGGCCTCTGCAGCCTCAGGCTCTTGACGGTCTGGAAGACATCCAAAATCCCCTCCGCTTTCACACGCTCCAGGACGGTGCTCAGGGCACAGAAGGTCCCCGTCCTTCCTGCCCCAGCGCTGTAACACAGCAGACACACTTACCATGCCTGCTACGACCCTCTGTGCCAAAGGGGTAAGTGACAGTGGTAAGGAGCAGACAAAGGCTGAGGGTAGTGGTCCTGAGGTCTGTCATCCAATGGAGCGGGTGGCGTGGCAGCAGGAGGCGCATACTCATCTCTGCCTTGTGGACCCCACCCAGCCTGGAGGAGCCCTGTGACAGCACAGCTCTGGGGTGGTGTGCCCTGCTGCTCCTCCTGCATAGCCCATGTGCCTGCTGAGGGACTCGCCTATGGTGATGACCCTCACTCATGCCCAGCAGCACTGAGCCCATGCCATCCACCTGCAAACATGACTGATTGCCCTGACTTGCTGCTTGCTCAGGTTAGAACAGGTTCTAGTCCTGTCTTTCCTTTCCTTGACAAACCCAGCCCCTCTATACCTTTTGTGTATCTACTGATTCTTTTCCATGCCTCTCATTTTCTTCTTAAATCCAAGGAATCCAGACTCTATCCACCCTGGTCAGTGTTATCAGTTGATTCACTCACTAGACACTTACTGAGTGTCTACTCTGTGGCAGGGACTGTGGGGTTTAGTACTACCCGTAGACAATCAGATATGCAGTAAGGGAAACAAAAAGAGGAACAGGAGGCAGGGTGTTCAGGGAGGCTCTCTGACAGGAGGCCATGTGAGCAGAGACCCGTGGAAGGTGAGAGTGAAGCCCTATGGCTGTCTGGGAAAGAAGCACCTCAGGCCAAGGCAGAAGGATGACTAGTCTGCTGAAATCTGTGCAGCTGATCTGATGAAGGAAGGAAGGGGAGCGGTCGGGGTGAGGTCAGAGCCCCCGGGAGACACTAGCCTCTGGTACACGCCCCTGCCTGGCCTGAGCAGAGAGCCCTCAGATCAGGTTGGGCCTTCTAAGCTGCTGACTATAAATAAAGGAGTGCATTTTTTCTAAAATGTAATCTCAGACAACATGCCTCAAACAAAATTCCAAAATTCACCTCCTCCTTCCAAAAGAGCCTCCTCACCACCTTTCTTCTGTTGGTCACACTGACTGTTACCAATAACCCAGGCTCAAACTTGGGAGACATTCTTGATTCCTCTTCTACCCCAAGTTCTTACTCTTGTTCATTTTTCTGCAAACTGTTTTTCAGAAGAATTGCCCTTTTCTCTTTTCCTGTGCTTCCTAAGGAAGCCAGGCCCTCACCGCTCATATGCCCAATGCTCTCTTTACTGTCAGTCTCCTCTGCTGCTATCCTGGATCCCCTAAACCACCCTGAATGTTTCCCTGCCCAAGATCTTGACAGTATTAGTTCCCCAGCACTGAATATGCCAAGTTCATACTCCAAGATCCTCTCTTATCATCCAGCCCTGTCTTGATCATCAAACTTGATTGCTAAGTACTCACCAACATCCTGCGCTTGTCCAACTTTCCTCACGGTCCAATGCACACTTACCAGTGCTCCCCCAACCCCAATGGCCTGTCTCCACGCTCCTTCCCCACTAAGGTCTGGGGCTGGGCAAGCAGTACCTGCAGTGCACAGTGATGGGGTGGTTCCCTGACTGCTGCTGCTGCTTCTGTACAGCTGCGATGATGCTGATCATGCCCTTTCCGTCACTGGGGATGCCCACTTCAGGCCAGCCATGGAAGTGGAACTGCCGGATCTGTCGGCTCTTGTTCTCCTTTGGAGGAAGGGGGATCAGGGAGGCAGGGCCAACCCTGCTTTCCCTGTGGGAGGAGCCCCACCCACCAGCCCTCTTACCCTGGTGTTGGTGACCAGGAGGTCTCGGACGGTGTAGCTCTCACATTCCTCCTCTTTCTTCAGCTCCACTGTTATGTCTCCGTAAGACACCAGTCCATCAGACGGCCAGTACTGGGCACACTTCTCCTGGAGGGACACATGTGAGAGGTGAGAGGTTCAGAATGCCATGGGTGGTAGAGCAGCCTGACCCTCTCTCAGTACAGCCACCTCTTACTTCATCCCCAAGGTACTGAAAACTTGGAGGATCCTTATAGTACTTCACATCATCCCAATTAACTTGCGATCCTCACCAGAGATGATCAGTTAACCATCTGGTGTTACTTATTTACAGCTGAGTTTGTAACACTGACAGTGTCTGTGAAGAACTATACCCATGGTCTCAGTGGCTGGGGGGAGAGAGGAGGAGGAGGAGTGGAAGTCTTTGTTTTGATTCCTTTTTTCCTCCCTTGGGGTATTTCCACATTTTAGAGCTGCTTACATATGTCAGACTACTAATCCAGAAAAACTGAACCCATTCACATTCCCACCTGACCATGGTGCTTCACCACAGCCCAGTCCACAGTATCCTTTTATCCCTTTTCTCTTTAATCTGCAGTGGTACCTTTAAGTCGCTAGCACTCGCTTTTTTGCCCTTGCTAGTGAGCAGGAGACAGTTTACTGTCTCTCTCTGCTTGCACCTGGCTCATTTCTCTCTACAGATCCTTGTGGGGACGGGCTGTCTCTTTTCATCTTTGTATTGCTGGCACCTTGTACAATGCCTGGCATATGGTAGCTCACAGTAAATATCTGCGTAAATGGACTTATTCAATCTCTGCAGAACAAGTCAAGACATAAATATGTAAATAAACAAAACATAGTTATACTGTCTTTTTTTTTTTTTTTTAGAGCATTTTAGGGTAAGATCTAAGATTCTTCACTATTGGCACTTTAAAAATTCTCAAATATACAGGTACTGTATATTCATTAGAAAAGATTTGGAAAAAATAAGAAAAGTAGGAAAAGAAAAACTGCTGACAGTCTCACAGTCCAAATAATCACTATTAAAAGCCCATTTTAGTGACTTCTCTTGCTTTTCATGCGTGATCATTCAGGAAACCTTTTATAAATGACAGTGAGTTCATTTTAAAAGACAGGATTATTAAAGTGGTGGACCAAGGAAATACCACAGCCCAGTGCTTTTTCACCTGTGCCCACCAAGAGCCCAGGGAATGCCTCGGAGATTGGGGCTCTGGGTCCTCTCTTCAACCAGAACAGCTTGTTTTGGGTTAGTAAGAAATTGGTTAATGTACACAAAGGATGATTACGTTTTGTAATGATGAATATACTAATTATCTTGATTTGATCATCACACACTGTACATAGGTATTGATATTCAACTCTGTACCCCAAAAATATGTATAATCAATATATTTCAATTCAAAAAATTCTAACTAAGGCTCACCTCAACTAGGTCTTATACTGGCTTTTAGGGCATTGGTGGGTGGAATGATTCTGCTACCACAGTTCCCTCCCAACACTGCCTTCAGAGTTTCTCAGCCAGGTTTGAAGACTGGGACCTTAAAACTACTAGAGCTGCTAGGTTCCACGTGGGCATGAGAGCAGCAGAATGTATGAGCTAGAGGAAGAGACACAATCACACTATGACAAGAAAAAGAAATACTGTTGTCCCACACTTAACAGCTTTTAGATATTACAGATCGTCCTAGTTACACACAGCAGTGAAGGAACTACTGAGAGAGTCCCCTCTTAAAGTTGTGGACAGGGACTTCGTCAACAGTGACAGCAAGCAGGGAGCCTGCTCTGGCCGGCTCTCAAAGAGGAGGGGCTGTGACCCATGTCAGACACCATGCCCCACTTAGAACGTGGAGGGCCGGAGGGGATAAGGGAAAATGAAAACCAGATTTAAAATAAGCAAATGAAACTAAGAGAAAGGACTCAACTCAAGTCTGGGGACTAGATATCACCACTAAATGTTTCTAAATTTTGTATGCATGGGTAGATTTTCCCTCACGATCTCCAGAAGCCCTAAAAAGATTTTAATATAAGAAGTAACATGATTAGATTTATATTTTCAAAAGGATGACTGGGTGCCCTGTGAGGAACTAACTAAAAGGGTGGAGAATGAAAGCAGGAAGACTGGCTGCAAGACTACTTCAGGTGAGGCTCAGTGTTGGTGGGGTGTGAGTGCCATCATCATGGTCCCACTGGCGAGTGCCTCAGCAGGTGAGAGAGGATGATGGCTTATATGAGAGAAGTGGATGTGCTCAGCATGTATCAGGACTCTTTGACAGACTAGATGTGCAGGTGTGGAGAAAGGGGAGTAAGGAAGGGAATGCCTAGACTTTTGACATAAGCAAATGTGTAGAAGGTGGTACTATTTATTAAGATGCATCAGAGTGGAGTGGACTAGTATGGGAGGGGAGGAGGAAATCAAGTTTTGGGCCATTTGAAGTCTGAGATCCTTAACAGACATCCGTGTGGAGATATCAAGTAAGAACATCAGTCCTCAACCAGGAATCTGGAGACACAGATTTAGGAGTCTCTGGCATATGGACAGTATTTCTTTATATTATTTTTTTTTGAAGATGACTGGTAAGGGGATCTTAACCCTTGACTTGGTGATGTCAGCACCATACTCTCCCAAGTGAGCCAACTGGCCATCCCTACATAGGGATCCGAACCGGCGGCCTTGGTGTTATCAGCACCCACACTCTCTCAAGTGAGCCTCAGGCCTGCCCTATGGAGAGTATTTAAAGCCACAGGACTGGCTGAAATCCTTAAGGGATAGTGTGTCAAAAGAGAACAGTGATGGGCTAAGGCTTCAGTCTAGAATACCCCAACATTTAGAGGTCATGCAGAGAAGAAGGTCACAAAGGAAACAACAAAGGAAGAATGTTTTGAGAGGGAGGGAGGAACAGTTTCAAATGCTGCTGTAAAGACAAAAAAAAAATAAGAAAAATGACCTTTGGATTTGTCAAGACGGTAGTTACTGGTGATCTTGATTAAAGCAGTCCAGAGGAGTCAAGCTTGGAGGAATAGGGTGGGGAGAGAGCTTGAGGGGAGAAAGCCAACTCTTTAAAGGAGTTTTGCTGGGAATAGTGCCAAGAAATGGGACATTAAATGGAAGGGGATGTGGGATTAGGAGAGATTTCTGTTTTTTAAAGATAGAAAATACAATGCACATAGGCTAATGAAAGTAATGCAACAGCAAGGAGAACTGCTTATGGAGGCAAAAAAAAAACCATAATTACAGCAGCAACATCCCAGAGAAGGCAGGAGGGAATGGGACCAAGAGCACAGTAAATGGCTGGATTGGGAGACATAGGAATTGTTGCCACTGTAACAGGAGAGAAGGTGAGAGAATTGATACAGATTTGAACAGACTCGTTGCTTGCGGGTGGAAAAATGAGAGTGTTCTTGTCTGATTTCTTGGAGAAAATGAGGCCAGGTCACGATGGGACCCACAACAGGGGATGGTGGAGGTCTGAGGAAGAGAAGGAAGAGCAGTAGAACTGTTAGGCGGCACTAACTACCCACATTAGATTTGTGGTCATGAAGTCAACACGAGGGCCATCAGCAGAGTTTTGTTTTTTCCCAGTAATGGTTGCTATCAGATGGAGGTACATAATGGATTTAATAGGGTAGAGACCTTGCCATGAATGTAAAATGCTATGAAAGAAAACGCGAGGGAATAATGGGTGTTAGCAAGGGATGGATAATACTGACAAGACACAAAAATTCTAAACAGAGTAAGGAGGAAGATGAAGACATGCCGAGGTGACTGATGTTGAGAAAGTGGGGAGTCAGTGACTCTAAGGACTTGATGAAGACAAAGAATAACTAGAGTAAGAGGAGAGCAGTGCTGACTTCCGGCGACAAGATGGCGGTCTGAAGGCAGCGGCAGAGGTGGAAACTCAAGACTCAGGGTCCCCAGGGACTGGAAGAAATCACAGTGCCTACTTTGTATATGTGCTGCCGAAGCGAGCACCACAGTGCCTACTTGGAAAGAAGAAAAGGTAGCGACTTGCCCCAACCCAACCCCAGAGCGGGCCCCTAGAAAGGTTGGAGCCGCCGCTGCTTGCAGCCAGTGACCGCACGACTCTGCGCCCACCTGCGGAAGCGGCAGCGGCAGCAGCAGCAGCGGGGGGGAAGCAGCTGCGGCAGGAGCGACACCCTGCAGTACCACCCAGTCACCCAGTAGCCTGGCAGAGTCCAAGCTGACCAGAGAGGTGGCTCCCCGGAGAGGCCCAAGACCCGAGGCAACCACACACGCAAGGCACTAGAGGCCAACTGAGTAGTCACTGAGGTAGCCATACCAAACTGGCAACCACAGCAACATCTTAGTTAGTCAATAGTGTCAGAACTGTGGACTGTGAAACCCCCTGCCACAATGAATAAATATCAAAGAAAAGATACCAGAAATACGAAATATCAAGAAAGTACACCACCCAAAGATAATAAATCTCAAGCTCTAGATCCTATAGAACAAGAAGCCCTTGAAATGAGTGACAAGGAATTTTGAGTGATAATTCTAAAGAAACTGAATGAGATACAAGAAAACTCAGCCAGATATCATGATGAAATGAGGAAAAGTATACAGGACCTGAAAGAGGAAATGTACAAGGAAATCAATGCCCTAAAAAAAAATGTAGCAGAGCTTGCCGAATTGAAGAAGTTATTCAGCGAAATAAAAAACACAACGGAGAGTTTAACCAGCAAGCTTGTCGAAGTTGAAGAGAGAACCTCTGAACTTGAAGATGGGCTGTTAGAAATAACACAAGCAGACAAAAAAAAAAAAAAAAAAAAAAAGAAAAAAGAATCAAAGGCATTGAAGAAAATCTGAGAGAAATATCAGACAACCTTAAGTGCTCAAATATCCAAGTCATGGGTATTCCAGAAGGGGAGGAAAAAGGTGATTGCATTGAAAACATATTCAACAAGGGCCGAGCCCGTGGCGCACTCGGTAGCGTGCGGCGCTGGGAGCGCGGCGACGCTCCCGCCGCGGGTTCGGATCCTATATAGGAATGACCAGTGCACTCACTGGCTGAGTGCCGGTCACGAAAAACGACACACACACACACACACACACACACACACAAAAAAAAAAAAAAAAAAAGAAAAGAAAACATATTCAACAAAACAGTGGCAGAAAACTTTCCAGGTATAGGAAAAATCACAGATCTTCAGATCCAGGAAGTTCAACGATCTCCAAATGTATTCAACCCAAAAAGGTCTTCTCCAAGACATGTTACAGTCAAATTGGCAAAACTCAGAGACAAAGAGAGAATCTTAAAAGCTGCAAGAGAGAAGCGTCAAATCACCTATAAGGGAGCCCCAATCAGGCTAACATCAGACTTTTCATCACAAACCCTGAAAGCCAGAAAGGAATGGGATGATATATTCAAAAAACTAAAAGACAGAGATTATCAGCCAAGAATACTCTACCGTGCAAGGCTATCCTTCCAAAATGAAGGGCAAATAGTATATTTCTCAGACAAACAAAAACTGCGGGAATTCACCACCACACGACCACCCTTACAAGAAATTCTCAAGGGAGTACTGGGTTTGGTTCCTGAAAAATAACTACCACTGCCATAAAAACCCAAGAAAAATCAAAACCCACTAGTATAATAAAAATGGCATTCATGAAGAGAAAACAAACAAAAAGGCAATCTACAACCTAAGGAACCAACAAACACAGAAAACAAACAGTAAATCAGAAAGCAAGGAACAAAAGACACCTAAGACAACCAAACAACAATCAATAAAATGCTAGGAATAAATCAACACTTTTCAATAACAACTCTTAATGTAAAAGGCTTAAATTCCCAAATCAAAAGACACAGACTGGCTGACTGGATTAAAAAGTAGGACCCAACTGTATGCTGCCTTCAAGAGACCCACCTCACCCATAAAGACTCACATAGACTAAGAGTGAAAGGATGGAAAAAGATTTACCATGCAAACAGAAAAGAAAAACAAGCTGGAGTAGCTATTCTTATATCTGACAAAGTAGACTTTAAACTAAAAACCATAAAAAGAGACAATGAGGGACACTACTTAATGATAAAGGGACTGATCCATCAAGAAGACATAACAATCATAAATATGTACGCACCCAATGTTGGAGCAGCCAGATTTATTAAACAAACTCTATTAGACCTAAAGAAGGAAATAGACACTAATACGATAATAGCAGGGGACCTGAACACCCCACTGTCAATATTGGACAGATCATCTAGGCAAAGAATCAGCAGAGAAACACAAGATCTAAACAATACTCTAGACCAATTGGAATTGGCAGATATCTACAGAACATTCCATCCAACAACCTCAGAATATTCATTCTTCTCATCAGCACATGGATCATTCTCCAGGATAGATCACATATTAGGTCACAAATCAAGTCTCAACAAATTCAAAAAAATTGGAATTATCCCATGTATTTTCTCAGACCATAATGGATTAAAACTAGAAATCAATAACAAACGAAATTCTGGAAACTATACAAACACATGGAAATTAAACAGCATTCTACTTAATGACACATGGGTCCAAGAAGAAATCAAGCAGGAAATCAAAAATTTACTGAAGCTAATGAAAATAATGATACATCATACCAAAACCTGTGGGATACTGCAAAAGCAGTATTAAGGGGGAAATTTGTTGCATTAAATGCTCACCTTAGAAGAATGGAAAGATGGCAAGTGAACAACCTAACCCTTCACCTTAAAGATCTAGAAAAACAAGAACAATCCAAACGTAAAGTTAGCAGACGGGAAGAAATCATTAAGATCAGAGCAGAACTTAATGAAATTGAAACCCAAAAAACAATACAAAAGATCAATGAATCAAAAAGCTGGTTTTTTGAAAAGATAAATAAAATTGACAAACCACTAGCATGGCTAACAAAAAAAAAAAAGAAGAGAGAAGATTCAAATAACAATAATTAGAAATGAAAAAGGTGATATTACAACTGATTCATCTGAAATACAAGGAATCATTCGAGACTACTATAAACAACTATACGCCAACAAATTTGAAAATCTGGAGGAAATGGATAAATTTCTGGACACACACAAGCTCCCAAAACTGAGCCATGAAGATGTAGAAAATTTGAACAGACCAATAACAATAAAGGAGATTGAAGCTGTTATCAGAAAGCTCCCAACAAAGAAAAGCCCAGGACCAGATGGATTCACAGCAGAATTTTACCAAACATTCAAAGAGGAATTGACACCGATTCTTTACAAACGATTCCAAAAGATTGAAACAGACGCAAATCTCCCAAACTCATTCTATGAAGCAAACATCACCCTGATACCAAAACCAGGTAAAGATATAACCAAATAAGAAAACTACAGGCCGATATCCTTGATGAATATAGATGCAAAGATACTCACTAAAATACTAGCAAACAGAATACAGCAACACATACGTAAAATTATTCACCACAATCAAGTGGGATTCATCCCAGGGATGCAAGGTTGGTTCAACACACGCAAATCAATAAATGTGATACACCATATTAATAAAATCAAACACAAGGACCATATGATCATCTCTATAGATGCTGAAAAAGTATTTGATAAAATTCAACATTCATTCATGACAAAGACCCTCTATAAGTTAGGTATAGAAGGAAAGTATCTCAACATAATCAAAGCCATATATGATAAACCCACTGCCAATATCATCCTGAATGGGGAAAAGCTGAAAGCTTTTCCCTTAAGAACAGGAACTAGACAAGGATGCCCACTCTCACCACTCCTATTCAACATAGTGTTGGAAGTACTAGCCAGAGCAATCAGAGAAGAGAAGGAAATAAAGGGCATCCAGATTAGAAAAGATCAAGTCAAACTGTCCCTGTTTGGAAATGACATGAACCTATATATCGAACAGTCTAAAGCCTCTACAAAAAAACTCTTGGAGGTGATAAATGATTTCAGCAGAGTAGTAGGATACAAAATCAACACACAAAAATCAGTAGCATTTCTATTCTCCAATACTGAACATGCAGAAAGAGAAATCAAGAAAGCCTGCCCATTTACAATAGCCACCAAAAAAATAAAATACTTAGGAATTGAGTTAACCAAGGAGGTGAAAAATCTCTATAATGAGAACTACAAACCACTGCTGAGAGAAATTAGAGAGGATACAAGAAGATGGAAAGATATCCCATGCTCTTGGATTGAAGAATCAACATAGTGAAAATGTCCATACTACCCAAAGTGATATACAAATTCAATGCAATCCCCATCAAAATTCCAATGACATTTTTCTCAGAAATGGAAAGAACTATCCAGACATTTTTATGGAACAACAAAAGACCACACATAGCGAAAGCAATGCTGAGCAAAAAAAATAAAGCTGGACGTATAACGCTACCTGACTTTAGACTATACTACAAAGCTATAATAACCAAAACAGACACAGTACTGGCATAAAAGCAGACACACTGATCAATGGAATAGAATAGAGAATCCAGAAATCAACCCACACACCTACAGACATCTGGTCTTTGACAAAGGCACCAAGCCTATACACTGGGGAAGAGACTGCCTCTTTAGCAAATGGTGCTGGGATAACTGGATATCTATATGTAGGAGAATGAAACTAGACCCATACCTCTCACCATACACTAAACTCAACTCAAAATGGATTAAAGAATTAAATGTACATCCTGAAACAATAAAACTTCTTAAAGAAAACATAGGAGAAACACTTCAGGAAATAGGACTGGACACAGACTTCATGAATACGACCCCAAAAGCACGGCCATCAAAGGAAAAATAAACAAATGGGATTATATCAAACTAAAGAGCTTCTGCACAGCAAAAGAAACAACTAACAGAGTTAAAAGACAACCAACAGGGCCGAGCCCGTGGCGCACTCGGGAGAGTGCGGCGCTGGGAGCGCGGCGACGCTCCCGCCACGGGTTCGGATCCTATATAGGAATGGCCGGTGCACTCACTGGCTGAGTGCCGGTCACGAAAAAGACAAAAAAAAAAAAAAAAAAAAAAAGACAACCAACAGAGTGGGAGAAAATATTTGCAAAATATACATCTGACAATGGATTAATATCCAGAATATACAAGGAACTCAAACAACTTTACAAGAAAAAAAACAAGGAACCCAATTAAAAAATGGGCAAAAGAGCTAAGTAGGCATTTCTCTAAGGAAGATATACGAATGGCCAACAGACATATGAAAAAATGCTCAACATCACTCAGCATCCGGGAAATGCAAATCAAAACTACACTGAGATACCATCTCACCCCAGTTAGGATGGCTAAAATCCAAAAGACTCTGAACGATAAATGCTGGCGAGGTTGCGGAGAAAAAGGAACTCTCATACATTGTTGGTGGGACTGCAAAATGGTGTAGCCCCTATGGAAAATGGTATGGAGGTTCCTCAAACAATTGCAGATAGATCTACCATATGACCCAGCTATCCCACTGCTGGGAATATACCCAGAGGAATGGAAATCATCAAGTCGAAGCTATACCTGTTCCCCAATGTTCATCGCAGCACTCTTTACAATAGCCAAGAGTTGGAACCAGCCCAAATGTCTATCATCGGATGAGTGGATACGGAAAATGTGGTATATCTACACAATGGAATACTACTCAGCTATAAAAATGAATGAAATACTGCCATTTGCAACAACATGGATGGACCTTGAGAGAATTATATTAAGTGAAATAAGTCAGGCACAGAAAGAGAAATACCACATGTTCTCACTTATTGGTGGGAGTTAAAAATAAATAAATAAATTCACACACACACACACACACACACACACACACACACACAAACCGGGGGGGGGGGGAAGAAGACATAACAACTATAATTCCTTGAAGTTGATATGACAAGCAAACAGAAAGGACATTGTTGGGTGTGAGGGGGGAGAGGAGGGGGGGGTTTCGATAAAGGGCCACAATAATCAACCACATTGTATATCAACAAAATGAAATTTTTTAAAAAAATTAAAAAGAATAAAATAAAATTAAAATTAAAATTAAAAAAGTAATAGTGTAAAAAAAAAAAAAAAAAAAAAGAGGAGAGCAGTGCTGAGGTGGGAGGACAGGTGGTGGTTAGCAGGGGGCGGGGGATGTTGTAGAGATTCCAAAGGTGGTGCAGATACAGGGAATGACAAGATTGTGGTTTGACCCTGAAGTTGGGTGGCTGAGGAAGCTGGGAAGCAGAAAGACTAAGGGTATATGGATCATCCACATGGATACTGATGCCTCCAAAATCAGACAGGAATAGGGGCCAAAAAGATAGTGAGTGCTGTGGACTGAATGTCCCCCCAAAACTCATTGAAGCTTGATCCCCACTGTAACAGTGCTAAGAAGGTGGGAGATCTGATTATGATGTTTGAAAGGTGGGGCTTTTAAGAGATGATTAGATTGAGAGAACTGTGCCCTCATGAATGGATTGATCCATTCATGGAGTAATGGGCATGGTTCTGATGGCTTTAGAAGGAGGGCAAAAGGTTAGCTAGCTCTTACTCAGGCCATTCCCATCATGTCCCTGGTCACCACAGGACCCTGTGGAGAGTCACCACTAAGAACGCCCTCGCCAGATGTATTCTCTGGACCTCGGACTTCCTGGCCTCCAAACTTTAATAAATTTTGTTTCTTTATAAATTACCCAGTTTCAGGTATTCTGTTATAAGCAACAGAAATGGACTGACACAGTAAGTTAAAGTCACCAGTGTGTGAGGGATGGGAGATGGGAATAAGTATTAGAGTCCAGAAGAAAGCTTGGGAATTGGAATTTAATCTCAGATTTATGTTTTCAGGTTAAAGACTCTAGATAATGGCATCCTAAAGAAGCTGAAACAGAGAAACTTCTCTGTCTTTCCTCCTGCTGTCTTTGTTTTCCCTTTTCCCCCTAGACAGCAGTAAGTCTCTTGTACGGTCTGAGGCTGACAACGGTGAAGGGGAGGCACACATTTGTGGGGAAGGGTCTAATGCTATCATGTTTTATGGATGCTATAGAGAAGTAGAGCGAGGCCTCAGGCTGGGCTAACCCTGTGTGGGAGCTGCTGGTACTGCTCTGCCCATGCTGATGGATGGTCCAAGCTGTAGCTGTTGAGGGAACCCAGGCCTTACCTAGTTGACCTCTCTAGTTAAAATGGAACAGAAGGAGAAAATGGAGAGAAGAGAATTTTAAGTTTTGATTCCTCTGAAATTTTAATTTATACAGGTGAAGAATTTATATTTTGGGGTCAGATTTTTTCTCTGGGAATTTAACACTGGGGGTGAGGAGTGGCGGTGTCACTTTGTATAAATGTAGGCACCCTTCATTGTGTCATTTAGCTTTATTGTGTTACTATCTCTGGGAGCTGCAGTTGACACGAATGGGAGATGAAAGAGGAAGTGAAAGTTTGTCTTGGTGGCTAGTGAGGCCTTGTAAAGAACATCACTAATGTGCTGTTCTAATCCATTTAGAAGCTTCTGAGGGCAACAGCTACTGCCTGTTCACTGGCCCTAGGAAGACAGGGGTGTAAGGCACAGTGGTAAGTAGAAGGGGATGGGCCTCACCCAACTGGTAGCAGGCTTGGCCAACGGGCAGGAGAATTTGTGTGCGCATGGCCCTTTTCCCCACCGCTACCCATATGAAATGCTTCCTGCCCCTCTGCCCTTTGCTCTCATTAGGTCCTCTTCAACGATGGAAGAGCCTGATAACCTGACTGGACAGAGTTGGAGGTGTTCACGGGACCACATTTTATTACAGGCAGTGGACTGAGAGATGATCCTGTGCATGCTGTGCCAGCTCTTCTGCCTGCTCTTTGGGCCCGCCCAGATCTGGGGGTGGGGATGTGGGGGGAACTGCATGTAGGGCTCTGGTCTAATATGCATGTTCCCTCATGGCTTTTCAGAGAGGAGCAGCAGACAAGCACCTAGCTCCTGATAACACAGCGACTCCTATCCCGACTGGCCTTTGTTACTCAGGTGTATGGTTCCTTGAGCAAACCCAAAGACCTTAACTAAAGCCTCCCACTTCATCAGTATTGTTATTAATGATAGATGAAGACCTACAGATTATGTCTGTTGATTAAGTACATGATACAAGTCTGGGAAGAATAGCTAATAAGTTAAATAACAGATTAAAACTGAAAAAAATCTTGATATAATTAAGTGTCAGGGTGAGAAAATGTGTAAAGACTTCTATCAAAGTTAAATAAACCGCACAAAAACAGAATGTGGAAGATGTAGCTTGGAACTAATGTAAAAAGATATTGTTTTTAATTTTTAATTGATTACAAATTCAGTGATTTGTGAGTGGGTGCCAGCCTTGATCCTTCCCCCGTCTGGTCCACTCCGGTCCTTCACTATGTCTTGAGGCAGATCCCCCTTCCCACTCTGCTGAGCCAGGCCACCAGCGTTTCTGCCATAGCTTCCTCTCTGCTTCTGGCTTGCTCATTTCTAACTTGTCCTCCTCACTGTTGCCAGAAGGACTTTAAAAATAAATACTCTTTAATTGCTTTATAAAGTCCAAACTCCTCACTGTGGCTTAGAAAGAACTTTCTTGTCAGGCCTTACTAGCTTCTTTAGGATCATTTTCTTGATTCTGATCCCTGTTAAGTGATGCTCCAGGCATAATGAACTGCCCATTTATGGCAATGTGCAACATTGACAGAAAGAGTTTTGAAAAGAATAAGCATTCTTGGAATACAGACTGGGCCACCCAGTAACACGGGGAAATGGGGAGATTCCTGAGATTCAAAGTGCTCAGTAGAGGCTGCATGATTCTGACTCAGGACTAGTGTTAAGAGATTTCCTAGTAGGAGCTGACCTAGGGGGCCCTATAAGGTCCCTTTATAATCTGAGTTCCAAGACAACTCTTTTTAATTGACTTGAGGGCTTTTTTTCTTTAAAAGATTTCCTTGTTATTGAATATCAAACTTTAAATTTCCTGTTTTTGTTATTTCCCAAATTCTACTGCTTTCTTTTGAATAGTCAGTGAAGAGGCGATCTGTTCTTAGGTATACTAACAAGGGTTCCACCTTAGGGCCTTGGCCTGGCTCAGCCCTTCCTGGGGAGGTGGGGAGGGGACAGTGTGCACAAAGGCTAGGCTCAGGTGGACTGTATTCAGGAAAAAAGTAAAAGGGTGCGCACTGTCTGGGAATCGAATAGCGACTCAGACCACACTGCTTTTCCAGTCCTGGGTAAAGCTAATGACTGCTTAGACACCAACTGGCTGGGCGATACTGCTTGGAAATTGTGCTTTGGACAGTGTAAATCAAAAAAAAGGTCCAAACATACCTTCCAGTGCATGCATCCCCTTCCCCCAATACACACACATGCACATACATACACACAAACTTTTCATGCAGTCTGTCTCCCATAGCCTGGGATCTTTTTCAGCTCACCTGGCCTCTCTCTTCCAGTTCTGTTAACATCACAATAGAGCAGGATTTCCACTCCCAGATCATTCGCCAGAAGTCTTCAATTGTGTGGAGAAGAGGGCCCTGGCTGGCGATGTAGGAGTCCTTCTGCCGGTAGCCCTAGACAGGCCAGGTCAATTGCAGGGGTGAGGTGGTTTATCAGGGAGGGGATAGTGGAGAAGCCAGGCCACTAGGAAGGGATGGGGCTGCTTGGAGGCAAACCCATCTCAGGAAGGGCTCCCCTCTGGCTAAGGACCAAACCCTGTCTGACAAGCTGGTCTCTTTCTATCAGGGATAGGGAAGTAGGTGGGGTGGGGGTCCAGAGCTAGAACGAAGACAGCAGGAATGGGCAAGATCAGAGGTCAGTTTTTTCAGTCTCTTAGCTGTGGTTTTTGCTGTAAAACTTTTCTTCCAGGTATTACACTGGTACATGCCTTCTGTTTCCCTCTACCTTCTGCTCTTTGAGGCTGGACAGACTCAATGCACAGGGTGGGTGGGTGCGTGGGTATCAGTTCAGTATTTGTTGATTATTCAAAGATGATCCTCCCAAGCAGGCATGTGAGAGAGGCACTGCAAACCCCAGCTGAATCTCCATGGAGTTTTGGGAGCTGAGGGGAAACACCCGCCACTTACATCAATGAAGGACGCGTTCACATAGTCTGTGTTCTCCTCGCCCCGCTTAACTGGAATGATCACTCTGTTGAATTCATCTGCAAGTAGGACAGTGGCTTGTGGCTCACCAACATCGCTTGTTCTCTTCCTCTCCTCCCATTGCTCCCACCCCAGGACCTGCACAGACATAATCCAAACTGGAAAAGGACACGCCTGTTTCTAGCCAAGGAAGGAGAAAGCCTTTGGCCTTTATGTTCTTTTATTTCTGGAAGCCATAAAGAACTGGAATCAACAATAGGCAATGCCATGATTTTTGTTTCCAAGCCAAACATTAACTAATACCTAAGAAGTGGAAGGGGTGGAGGGAATTGTAGGACAGGGCAATAAGGCTTTGGGGTAGAAAGAAGGTTCTTACATGGAATGATCTGTAAAACTCGGTTCTTCTTCATGTTGGCTGGAAGGTTTCCAGTCCGCATCTTGTCATTCTGGATTTTGATTGATGTTAACTTCTGAATTAGGGAGGGGAGGGGAAACATTACCGATCCTAGTAGCTCAACTTGACAAGATTATGCCTGTCATGGGGCCTGAACCTCTAGGCTACTCTGGCTGCATGCTGCTCTTCTCACCAGGGCCCTGACCTCCAGTTCCACATGTTCTTGTTGGAATGTTGTTTCTTCTGTCTCTAAGCTCAGTGAACAAGTCAAGAAAGTGTTTCGGAAACAGTGCCTTCCAGGCTCTTGTGGACCCTTCTGGGATGCCCCTGGCTGGAACTTTATGATCCTGGGGCAAGGATGCCAGCACCACAGGAGGGAGTGTGCCTGCCCGCCCTCCTGTTCTACCCCCCAAGGCTTCCAGACTCTTCAGAAAGATTTATTCAAATGTGCATCCTCCCTTCCTGATTCTAAGGTTCCTTCTTGATCCTTGCCACTCAAAGTGTAGCTCACACACCAGCAGCATCAACCTCAACTTGTTAGAAATGCAGAATCTCAGGCCCTAACTCAGACCTGCTGAATCAGAACCTGAATCTTGAAAGGATTCCAAGGAAATTCATGTGTACATTATAGTTTGAGAAGAATACTTTAAAAGTAGTCCTCCCCCCGACCTCCCTGAATCTCGCTTCTGGGAGTGCTTTTATTGATGAGAGCATGACATATGCCTTAGATGTGTTGAGAGCCATTGACTAATGGCATGTAGCAGTGGTCAGCAATCTAAGGCCCACAGGCCTACTGCCTATATATGAAGTTTTACTGAAACAGCCATGATCATTGTTTACGTATTGTATTGCTTGTGGCTGCTTTTGTGCTACAATGGCCGCATTAAGTAGCTGGGACAGAGACTACACAGCTTGTAAAACCTAACATATTATCTGGCCCTTACAGGAAAACTTTGCTCTTTCTGTACATTATAATTACCTGGGAGGGTTGTGGGGCTTTAAAAAAAAATACTGTTGCCTATCCCCTCCCCCAACCCCTGCCCCCCAAACACAGCCCAGATGATTCTAACATGCAGGATAGGTTGAGAATGACTAGAGCATGAGTAAAGGGCCACCTCCTGAACCACCGGCATGCCTCCCAAGGGGTCATCATTTGCTAGTAAACGCACAAGGATTCAAGCATCCCATATTCCCCAGATCACATGGATCCTTCAGTCTGAAGGAGGGTGTCCCACTCCAACTCACCTTAAATTCCTCCTCTAATCCATTGTTGCTGGTCCCTGGGATTTTGTTGTAAATTTTCTGCAGGTGTGTTTCTAGAGAGGTCACTTCCAGTTCTGTATCTCCATAGAGATAATGCTCCAGAAGGGCTTGGTATATAAAGACATACTGCATCTGAAACGCAGATTATGCCCAAGTTCTTGGTTACAAACAACATGGTCCCTGTGGTGCCAGATCATTCCCTTCCCACTCCCACTTCACTCCAGTCCATTTCTTCTTTGATCCTAGCAAGGATAAAATGACTCATTCTTATTGTCTTAATTCAGTGAAGCAGAACTTGAAATACATGAGTCCCATTTGGGGTGCTTAACTTGGAAGGGAGAGACCTATTTGCCTTGGGGTGTAGGAAGCCTAGAGAGGACAAACCTAACTCCTCATTCTGAAAGTGCAGATTCAACAGTGTGAAGAAACTGGAGACACACAAAGCCTGTGACAGTGTGGTCCCAGCCTCCCTCCTAGTGGTGTGTGTCCTAACCACAGAGCCAATGTCACTGCTGCTGCCAGACGTAACCGAGCTGTATCATAGCTCTGTGGGTGCTGATTCTTTCAGCTGCCTGGCATGCTTGCTGTCCTCAGGGACTGTTCCCTTATCTTTAAAGTCCAGTGAAGATAACATCTGCCTTCCTGACTCCCCCAGGCACAAAGCCACAACCTCCTCTGTGCTCTGTTTCTTTAAATACGAAATTTATAAGGGCCCTTCATCACACTGCATGATGATAACTTACAATAACCTGGGAAATGGAGTGAATTCTCAAGGTGGGCAGAGATTCTGGCCCTGGAACGCCCCACCCTCACCTCACCCATAGACCACTCACGTCTGTTTGCACCATCTGGCAGCGCTGTGCCCGGATCCGGCTCACAAAGCCATACACGTCCACCTTCCGCTCTGTGTGCATCATGTCCAGCATGGCATCAATGACAACAAAGGTACCTGTACGCCCTACACCCGCACTGAAGCAGAGAGCAGGGTGTTACTGGGATGGCCAGCATGCCTTGCAGGAGCAGACAGGGACAGGCAGTACAGGCTGAGGCTCTTTCTTCAGGTCTCTACATTCTAATTCCAAATGGGAAAGTGCTGGGACTCTCCTGCAGCCAACAACCTCACTGTCCCCTGAACTCCTAACCTCCAGCCATCAGGACTGGACACCTTGACACTTAGAATGGTCTGAAGGTTGTACATATTCACGGCAAGCACTCAACCCAGCCTCTTGGCTTCCTAGCAAGGTCTCCCGAACGCCCAGTCCTGGAGGACTACCCTTCCTTCCCTCTCTCCTCAAGTCATATTCTCCACCAGGCACTAGAACTTGAGGAGTCTCTCTAGTTGTTGGCCTGGGGCCCCAACAGCTCTTCTTCTCTGTGCCAGCCTCCTCAGCCAGGGCTGCCATGCTGCTCCCCTGCTCTGGCCATGGGGCAGAATGTGGGAGCCATGGGTCAGGCCACACTGACCTGCAGTGGACCACGATGGCCCCTGCATACTGAGGGTTACAGGCCTTCACCTTCTTGAGGAACTTGAGCATGCCGATCGGGGTGAAAGGCACCCCAAAGTCTGGCCAGCTGGTAAAGTGGAACTGAGTGATGAGGCGCTGTGGCTTTCTGTTGGTCATGTCGCCCACCTGTAAAGTGAGGATATCCTGTGTGTTTACCCTGATACTCACAGATGAGCAACACCAGGGGAGGAAGGATGATAGCTATGGTTGTCAGAGAAAATGGGGAAGTGAGAATGTACCCAGGGAATTTTTAACCATGGACAGAGAATCTTCCCAGTAACCTCATGGGTAAGGCAGGGCTGATACAATTATTCTTGGCCTACAGACATGGAAAATGAAACTCAGAGAAACTAAATGACCTGGTCAAGGTCCCAGTCTAGTAAACAGTAGGGTCAGAGCTAAAATGCAGGGCTCCTGACTCTTGATAAGTCCCCTTTTCACAGCACCACACTGCCCCTTGGCTGAAGGTGACCTTTGCTCAGGCCTTCAGGGTCACTCTGGAGGGCCAGGAGCAGGCACACCACACCCCTGACATCAGGAACTTTTGGAGTAGAAAAGGAAGAGAAGAGGTCAAGCACCCAAGAGACCGCACCACCTCCTGATACTCCCTTTCCACAGCATTTGGTCACATCTAAGATGATCAAATTTCATCTCAACAGGTATTTCTTTCTCCCAGTAAGGGAATGCTCCTCCCTTAGCCTTGACAGAGAAGCTCCTTTGAGCTCAGGTCTATGGTTTCAGAATCCAAACACACTGTATATTCAGCAATTCTTGACCACCCTGAATAAGAGGGGGATGACCCAGCCTGTTCTCTCCTTCTTAGCAGTCAGCAGATCCTAAACAAGAACCCAAAAAGGAGACAATACCTGCTGAATGCAGAACTTTCGTACTGTGTAGTCCACCAGGACGGTCACATCTTCTACAGACACACGGATATTCCCATAGGTCCAGCAGCCTTGGTCTGGCCAGTACTGGGCGCACTTACACTGGAAAGAAACAGACACATATCCCCTGACCTCAGACCTCCTGCCCTTGGCAGATGCAAACGGCCTGAAAGGAAGGGACCATAAAGCCCAGACTAAACTCCCCAGAGAGCCCTGCAGCCTCTTCTCTTACCTCAGTCTGCTGTAGACTTATTTATTCTAAACGCTATTCCTCAAGTTCCTCAGCTTCCATCCTATTTAGCACAATCTCTTAACTTACCCATACCCTGGCTCTATATGTCTTGATATTTCCCACTCCTACCCCCTCAGTGCAGGGTGAATCTGAAGTCAGTTTACCTACAAAATCTGCAGTTCCACAGTATCCCAGGTCATGCTCTAGGGGCAAGCTTGTCTGAGCCCCTGGAACCAGCAGCCTGCTATGAGAGACCATCAGGGTGGACTAACACAGACTGTAAACCTGCCATGAGGCCTAGGGCTGTCTCTGTTGTCTGTGCCTCAGACAGCTTCTAAGAGCCAGAGTCTGGTTGGAGGAAACTAACATAAAGCCCAGCCCTAGCACTACCCTTCCTAGGCATTGTGGAGCTGTTGATCCACACATCCAATACCCCAGGGATGGAGATCAAGGTGACTCAAGGGCCATTACTGAGAAAGACTTTCATGAATGGGGATTTCTCTCTGGAGCTTGATCCAGAATCCAGGATTGGTGCTGGTTGTTGCCCAGTGATGGTACTGGCCAGGCCAGGCATTGACTTAGGAGCTGCAAAAGGGAAAGGACCAGACAGAACCTGCAGGATCAGCCCAAGGCCTCAGATTCCCTTGTACACCCTGCAGGGTCTCAATTCATATAGCTCCCTCTGCTGACTCTAGGATATAACAAAGGCCTCAGGAGGGAGGACAGGAAAACAGGGGGAAGAGGGACTAGGGAAGCCAGGGGAGAAAAGCCTCTCTGTGGCTTTTCCTTAGTTAATAGCCTAAGTCTTTCTTTCAGGTTGTTTTTGAAACAGGATGAGTTTTTTGAGTACCAGACGCAGGAAACATGCCCTGGGCACATCCCTGAAGTTCATCTGAGACTTCCAGTGCATAGGAAAGTCTGGTAGATAAATCAGCCTGTGTCTGTCTGGATGAGCTATTGGCATAGTGGTCACAAAGGGTAGACAGCCAGGCTCAAACTCAGAGCTCCAGCAGAGTGGTTCTTCTGTTGGTCATACCTGTATCAAGGGCCTTCCTATCTAATTCTCTACCCACCTCTTTTCTCTCCTTCAGGTTGGTCACCATGACGATGGTAGCTGTGTTTTGTTCCCAGATCATCCTCCAGAAATCATTCACCGTTTCTTCTTTTGGTCCTAAAGTAGCCAATAGTAAAGATGAAGGAGGGGAAGAAAGATGCTGGTAAACTGGGAACATCCACTCCTGACTTTTGGAAGCCTGTTCCCACATGTTCTCAGTTAAATATCCAACCCATCTATCCATCCACCCACCTAGTAACTGAATGTCTCCCATGTATCCATCATGTACGTGCCAGGCACGTTTACATTATGGGCAAGATGGTGAGCTAAGTGCTTTATATGGCATTTACTCCTTCCAATCATGCTATGAGGTGGATGTCATTAGCCCCTGAAAGGATGAGTGAGTTGCTCAGGCTAGAATTCAAAATTTACCTTCCACACAGCCTTTTTCAGAAAGCCACAAGTAGATTTTAAACAAAAATGAGGAAGCAAACAGAGAGAAATAAATAGAAATTAACATAGCAGAGAGGCTAATGGAATTCCCAGTGTTGGTGAAGAGAGAAGTCTTAGGACTCTGCCAGAGGGTAGAAGGCAACCAATCCACAATGGAACCAAAGAAAGAAGGTTCTAGAAGGATCCCAAGATAAAAAAATTAAAGTTTAAAAAAAAATTAAATTTCACATATCTGAAGGTTCTGAGAGAAGATATATACTTCTAGTAAAGAGTTTAGGGGAAAAATCAGTGGTAGGTATATAAAGAACTAAATGATTAGGAAAAAAGGGGAATCATTAACTCCTGGAAAAGGGGAAAATTGTACCAAAAAAATCATATAATACTATGTGTTTCAGCTGTGAGCAGAATTTGTATACTCATAACAATATAAAGAACGAATATTACCTTAACCAATAATTGTGATTTAGCTTTATTTGGAGAACAGGGAGAAGGACATGTGTGTACATGTCTGTCTGATTGAGGGTGAGGTGCATTGCAAGGGGATTAGATGACTCATCTACCATAAGAGTCAATAGATAAAAACGGTTGCCTTAGGGGTATTAGACTAAAAGAGCGAAGAGGGAAGGGAGGAGAGACCTTTGTTTTTATAAGTCTTTCAGTCCCTTTTGGCCTCCTTAAACTTTTTATTTCCTTTGGTAAAAATAAAAATAGTCTTAAAAAGAAAAACTAATAACAACACGTGCCAGAAGGATGTACAGAGGCAGAAGAGCTTCACTTCCCAGGATAATCTCCTGGGGAAGTGATATTTGCACCATATCTTAGGGTAGGTCAGGTGGATGGGAGTTTAGACAGGGGCATTGTAAGAAGAGGCACTCCAGGCAGAGGTGCAGGAGGCCGGCAGCAAGAAAGGGCATGAGAGGCCCAGGGACTGTAAGGAGTTCAGTGAGGCCACCGCTCAGGGTGAGGGGAGTGGTAGAAGATGGGGCTGAAAAAATAGGTAAGGTACCAGAATCTAAAGGGGTGTAGGGCAGGCTAAGGAAGGCTCATCCTACAAATAATGGCAAATCATTATAGGATTTTCATGAGAGCCCTGACTAAAGTTTTATATCAAAAAAGGCCAGTCTGATGGTAAGAATGTAAGGAGCAAGGCTGGGCACAAAGGGATCAGTTAGTAGGCTGCTGCAACAGAGTTGGAAGGAAAGATGAGAGTAAGGAAGTGCGTCAGAGAAGACAGACTTTGGAGACAGAAGCAAGAGGACTGGTCATATTTAGAGAAAGGGGCAGGTAAGAGGTTCCTTATCTGGTTTGCTGATTAGGAGGAGAATTACATTCCAGTTATCACAACAGCTAGAGAATATAGGAGGAAAGCAGTTTTGGAGGTAAGAGTCATGTTTTAGTTTCTCATGTTGAATGTAAAGTGTCTTGGGGTATCCAGGTGCAGGTCTACAAAATTCATCTGAAAATGTGGCTCAGGAGCTCAAGAGAGGGAGCAGCCAGTCAAACACAGGTGGGTACAGATGAGGTCTCACAGAGCATACAGAGGGGAAGAAGACAAGAAAGGGTCAGAGAATGCTGGGGATTCTCAGCATTATTCAAATTCAGACAGAATAAAAAACCTGGGAAGGAGACCAGGGAGGTACACATGGAGAGGCAGGAGAGCTAAGAGAAAATGGTGCTGTGAAAGACAGAGATGGAGATTCGAGGAAGTGGTCATCCACACATTTGGGGAGAAATTAAACTATATTTAAGCAGCAGAAAGAAGAAAAAAAGCCAGAGAAGGAACATTTAGAAAAGTCAGAAAAAATGAGAGAGCTGAATGTCAGGAAATAACAGAGGAGTTTCAAGCACTGTGAAGCACTGTGGAAAGGGTTCAGAGGATGGGAGTCTGAGAAAACATCCATCAGGAAGTCATAGACACCTTTAATTTAATAACTGTCTTAGCGCCAGTAAGGTCCCATGGCAGAGAGAGAGGAAGAGACTATACATGGTTGATGGTGCCAAAGTCATCACTGAGTAGGTGGTAACTGATCTGGACCTTGGAGGGGGGCCTAACTTGGCAGACAGCTACGAAGGGAGGGAAAGGCAGGGCCTAGTTAGGCAATGGCTGGCCCTGGGGGGAGACTACAAGGGCAATGAGGACCTGAGGCTTTCCCCGACTACCTTATTTTACCTCTACCTCTATTTAGTTTATATTATTTTATTTTTGTCACAGTACTGTTCAACAGAACATTCTGTGATGATGGAAATGTTTTATATCTACAACACAGTAGCCTCTACCAACATATGGCTATTAAGCCTTAAAATGTGACTAATATGATTTAGAAACTGAATCTTAAATTTTATTTAATTTTAACTAAAAATTTAATTTAAACAGCTACATGTGGATATTGTAATGAACAGCATTGCCACTTACCAAAATTTCAGTTAATATATTTATGTGCTGTAAACTTTCCTGTATCAACTAAAGGTTCCAAAAAGGCAGGAACCATATCTTGTTTTATTCCCCTACATCCCCATCTCTCAGACTAGTGGCTGGCACATAATAGATGATCAATAAATATTTGTTGAATGACTGAATAAATCAGCTTTGGTAGACCACACTAAAATAAATTACTTAAAAAATTTTTTTTATTTTGAATTTTCCCTTTTTAATGAAAAGGCACCTATAACACAGGTCAATACAGTACAGGCAGCACAGAGAGCCCCAGAACAAGCCTAAAAATTGCTTCAAAATAAAAACCGAGATGAAGAAATAGCTCAGGCGGTTTCAAGATGGCGGTGGCTGCAGCGGTTGGCGCAGAGTAGCTGAGGTGGAAAAGGCGGCCACTGGGCCTCAGGCAGCCGGGAAACTTGTAGACCTTCCTCTCGCCATCTCTTAAGGGAGGACCGCTGCTGGTGGCCGGTCGTGGGGGCTGACTGCCACTTTGCCCTCGGCAGGAGAGGCTGCCTCATTTACAGGCAACAGCTTTGAAGTATGGAACAGGAAAAGAACTGTTTCGTAGCTGCAAAAGCGAGTCTCTAAACAGGGAACATGGCGCCAGGGCTGCTGTGGATGCAGACAGGATCCCAGAGGCCGGGGCCGCGCTGAAGGGGGCCAGCTGCCCTATTCAGGATTCGAGGATTCAGGCCAGCATAAAAGAAGATTCCTGGGAGCGCCTGAGCCGCGCCGTGGGACCGAGCAAGCAGCCCGAGGCGGCGGGAACCGAGAATGGGGAAGGCGACAAACCAGAGGCAGAGAGTGAGCGCCCGACCTGGCACAGCCCTGTGAGTGACCCCTGGCCTGGCCCTGCTCGGGGGGGCTGACGCCCACCCGGCTTCCGCCTGCATCACCGGGCCACTCACCGCCCCACTCACCGCCCCGGGGCTGCCTCCATTTTCTCAGGTGGTGGCAGCTCCAGCCCGGCTCGGCTCCTCACTGAGCCTTCCCACTTGCTTGCCCTGGCGCGGGGCTTCCCGGGGCCTGTGGGCTGGCCTCCCCTCCCACTCCCTCCATGGTTCTCTGGCGGGGCTGGTGGCGTGGGGCGTCCCTGGCCAGTGTCAGGAGGGCAAGGAAGTACGGGCGGGGCCGACTGTCACTCCACCACACCCTGGACTCCGGCCCCCGGTAAACTTCCTGTTACTGGGAGGCAGATACCATCTCTGTGGCCACCAGTTCGGAAAAACACCTAACCAATTTCTGGTTGAGAATACTGTGGTAGGAGAGTTCCCAAGTCCGCTTAAACCTGCCAGAGAGCTGTCTGCAGGCGGGCACTGGACTCGTCCGGGCCGGGGGGATACAAAGGTGAACCGTGTGCTGTGGGCTCCTCCCCCGAGGAGCTCACGCTCTGGTGTGGGAGATAAGACAAGTACAGAAATAACTGCGATACCAGGAGGAAGGTGATTAGTCCCGAGAAAGATCTACACAGTGCTACAAAGGCACCCAGAGCGACCGGTCGTCTGTGCCCAGCAGAAACCTGGTAGACTTCCTGGGCGAGGTGGTGCCGAGCAGGGTCTTGAAGGCCCAGCTGATAGACGAGGGTTGCAGAAGACAAGTCCCAGCCCAGCCCAGTGCGCACACAGTGGGGAGACGTCTGGCCAGGGAGGCGGAGACTCGACAGAAACCACACACCCTGTGGGGTCGCCACTGCACGATCCAACAGCCCGGGCCAGAGCACACGGAACAGGGAGAAGTCCTGCACGGGAACTGAAAGCTCAACAGAGATCACACACCCTGTGGTACGTGATCCAGCAGCCCAGCAGAGTCCAAGCTGACCAGAAAGGTGGCTCCCCGGAGAGGCCCAAGACCCGAGGCAACCATACACACAAGGCACTAAAGGCCAACTGAGCAGTCACGGAGGTAGCCATACCAAATTGGCAACCACAGCAACATCTTAGTTAGTCAATAGTCACAAACCGGTGGACTGTGAAACCCCCTGCCACAATGAATAAACATCAAAAAAAAGATACCAGAAATACAAAAAATCAAGAAAGTACACCACCAAAAGTTAATAAATCTCAAACTCTAGATCCTATAGAACAAGAAGCCCTTGAAATGACTGACAAGGAATTTTGAGTCATAATTCTAAGGAAACTGAATGAGATACAAGAAAACTCAGCCAGATATCATGATGAAATGAGGAAAAGTATACAGGACCTGAAAGAGGAAATCTACAAGGAAATCGATGTCCTGAAAAAAAATGTAGCAGAACTTGCTGAACTGACGAAGTTATTCAGCGAAATAAAAAACACAACAGAGAGTTTAACCAGCAGGCTTGTCGAAGTTGAAGAGAGAACCTCTGAACTTGAAGATGGGCTGTTTGAAATAACACAAGCAGACAAAAAGAAAGAAAAAAGAATCAAGGACATTGAAGAAAATCTGAGAGAGATATCAGACAACCTTAAGTGCTCAAATATCCGAGTCATGGGTATTCCAGAAGGGGAGGAAAATGGAGATTCCATTGAAAACATATTCAAAAAAATAGTGGCAGAAAACTTCCCAGGTATAGGAAAAGTCACAGATCTTCAGATCCAGGAAGCTCAACGATCTCCAAAAGTATTCAACCCAAAAAGGCCTTCTCCAAGACATGTCATAGTCAAACTGGCAAAACTCAGAGACAAAGAGAGAATCTTAAAAGCTACAAGAGAGAAGCGTCAAATCACCTATAAGGGAGCCCCAATCAGGCTAACATCAGACTTTTTATCACAAACCCTAAAAGCTAGAAAGGAATGGGATGATATTTTCAAAATACTAAAAGACAAAGATTGCCAGCCAAGAATACTCTACCCTGCAAGGCTATCCTTCCAAAATGAAGGGCAAATAGTATATTTCTCAGACAAACAAAAACTGCGGGAGTTCACTACCACACGACCACCCTTACAAGAAATCCTCAAGGGAGTACTGGGTTTGGTTCCTGAAAAATAACTACCACTGCCATAAAAACCCAAGAAAAATCTAAACCTGCTAGTATAATAAAAATGGCATTCATGAAGAGAAAACAAGCAAACAAAAACGCTATCTACAACCTAAGGAACCAACAAACACAGAAACCAAACAGTAAATCAGAAAGCAAGGAACAAAAGACACCTAAGACAACCAAACAACCAATGAAATGCTAGGAATAAATCAACATCTTTCAATAACAACCCTTAATGTAAAAGGCTTAAATTCCCCAATCAAAAGACACAGACTGGCTGACTGGATCAAAAAGGAGGACCCAACTATATGCTGCCTACAAGAGACCCACCTCACCCATAAAGATTCACATAGACTAAGAGTGAAAGGATGGAAAAAGATTTACCATGCAAACAGAAAAGAAAAACGAGCTGGAGTAGCTATTCTTATATCTGACAAAATAGACTTTAAACTAAAAACCATAAAAAGAGACAATGAGGGACACTACGTAATGATAAAAGGACTGATCCATCAAGAAGACATAACAATCATAAATATGTACGCACCCAATGTTGGAGCAGCCAGATTTATAAAACAAACTCTATTAGACCTAAAGAAGGAAACAGACACTAATTCCATAATAGCAGGGGACCTGAACACCCCACTGTCAATATTAGACAGATCATCTAGGCAAAGAATCAGTAGAGAAACACAAGATCTAAACAAGACTCTAGACCAATTGGAATTGGCAGATATCTACAGAACATTCCACCCAACAACCTCAGAATATTCATTCTTCTCATCAGCACATGGATCATTCTCCAGGATAGATCACATATTAGGTCACAAATCAAGTCTCAATAAATTCAAAAAAATTGCAATTATCCCATGTATCTTCTCAGACCACAATGGATTAAAACTAGAAATTAATAACAAACGAAACTCTGGAAAGTATACAAACACATGGAAATTAAACAGCATTCTACTTAATGACATATGGGTCCAAGAAGAAATCAAGCAGGAAATCAAAAAATTTATTGAAACTAATGAAAACAGTGATACATCATACCAAAACCTGTGGGATACTGCAAAAGCAGTACTGAGAGGGAAATTTATTGCATTAAACGCTCACTTCAGAAGAATGGAAAGATGGCAAGTGAACAACTTAACACTTCACCTTAAAGAACTAGAAAAACAAGAACAATCCAAACCTAAAGTTAGCAGATGGAAAGAAATCATTAAGATCAGAGCAGAACTGAATGAAATTGAAAACCAAAAAACATTTCAAAAGATCAACGAATCAAAAAGTTGGTTTTTTGAAAAGATAAATAAAATTGACAAACCATTAGCATGGCTAACAAAAAAAAGAAGAGAGAAGACTCAAATAACAAAAATTAGAAATGAAAAAGGCGATATTACAACTGATTCATCTGAAATACAAGGAATCATTCGAGACTACTATAAACAACTATACGCCAACAAATTTGAAAATCTGGAGGAAATGGATAAATTTCTGGACACACACAAGTTCCCAAAACTGAACCATGAAGACGTAGAAAATTTGAACAGACCAATAACAATAAAGGAGATTGAAGCTGTTATCAGAAGGCTCCCAACAAAGAAAAGCCCAGGACCAGATGGATTCACAGCAGAATTTTACCAAACATTCAAAGAGGAATTGACACCCATTCTTTACAAACTATTCCAAAAGATTGAAACGGATGCAAATCTCCCAAACTCATTCTATGAAGCAAACATCATCCTGATACCAAAACCAGGTAAAGATATAACCAAAAAAGAAAACTACAGGCCGATATCCTTGATGAATATAGATGCAAAAATCCTCACTAAAATACTAGCAAACAGAATACAGCAACACATACGAAAAATTATCCATCACGATCAAGTGGGATTCATCCCAGGGATGCAAGGTTGGTTCAACATACGCAAATCAATAAATGTGATACATCATATTAATAAAATCAAACACAAGGACCACATGATCATCTCTATAGATGCTGAAAAAGCATTTGATAAAGTTCAGCACTCATTCATGACAAAGACCCTCTATAAGTTAGGTATAGAGGGAAAGTATCTCAACATAATTAAAGCCATATATGCCAAACCCACTGCCAATATCATCCTGAATGGGGAAAAGCTGAAAGCTTTTCCTTTAAGAACAGGAACTAGACAAGGATGCCCACTCTCACCACTCCTATTCAACATAGTGTTGGAAGTACTAGCCAGAGCAATCAGAGAAGAGAAGGAAATAAAGGGCATCCAGATTGGAAAAGATGAAGTCAAACTGTCCCTGTTTGCAGATGGCACGATCCTATATATCGAACAGCCTAAAACCTCTACAAAAAAACTGCTGGAATTGATAAATGATTTCAGCACAGTAGCAGGATACAAAATCAACACACAAAAATCAGTAGCATTTCTTTTCTCCAATAGTGAACATGCAGAACGAGAAATCAAGAAAGCCTGCCCATTTACAATAGCCACCAAAAAAATAAAATACTTAGGAATTGAGTTAACCAAGGAGGTGAAAAATCTCTATAATGAGAACTACAAACCACTGCTGAGAGAAATTAGAGAGGATACAAGAAGATGGAAAGATATCCCATGCTCTTGGATTGGAAGAATCAACATAGTGAAAATGTCCATACTACCCAAAGTGATATACAAATTCAATGCAATCCCCATAAAAATTCCAAAGACATTTTTCTCAGAAATGGAAAAAACTATCCAGACATTTATATGGAACAATAAAAGACCACGCGTAGCCAAAGCAATGCTGAGCAAAAAAAATAAAGTTGGAGGCATAACACTACCTGACTTTAAGCTATACTACAAAGCTATAATAACCAAAACAGACACAGTACTGGCATAAAAACAGACACACTGACCAATGGAATAGAATAGAGAATCCAGAAATCAACCCACACACTTACTGCCATCTGATCTCTGACAAAGGCACCAAGCCTATTCACTGGGGAAGGGACTGCCTCTTCAGCAAATGGTCCTGGGATAACTGGATATCCATATGCAGGAGAATGAAACTAGATCCATACCTCTCACCGTATACTAAAATCAACTCAAAATGGATTAAGGATTTAAATATACACCCTGAAACAATAAAACTTCTTAAAGAAAACATAGGAGAAACACTTCAGGAAATAGGACTGGGCACAGACTTCATGAATACGACCCCAAAAGCACAGGCATCAAAGGAAAAATAAACAAATGGGATTATATCAAACTAAAAAGCTTCTGCACAGCAAAAGAAACAACTAACAGAGTTAAAAGACAACCAACAGAGTGGGAGAAAATATTTGCAAAATATACATCTGACAAAGGATTAATATCCAGAATATATAAGGAACTCAAACAACTTTACAAGAAAAAAACAAGCAACCCAATTAAAAAAATGGGCAAAAGAGCTAAGTAGGCATTTCTCTAAGGAAGATATACAAATGGCCAACAGACATATGAAGAAATGCTCAACATCACTCAGCATCCAGGAAATGCAAATCAAAACCACACTGAGATACCATCTAACCCCAGTTACGATGGCTAAAATCCAAAAGACTCTGAACGATAAATGCTGGCGAGGTTGCGGAGAAAAAGGAACTCTCATACATTGTTGGTGGGACTGCAAAATGGTGCAGCCCCTATGGAAAATGGTATGGAGGTTCCTCAAACAATTGCAGATAGATCTACCATACGACCCAGCTATCCCACTGTTGCAAATATACCCAGAGGAATGGAAATCATCAAGTCGAAGGTATACCTGTTCCCCAATGTTCATCGCAGCACTCTTTACAATAGCCAAGAGTTGGAACCAGCTCAAATGTCCATCATCGGATGAGTGGATACGGAAAATGTGGTACATCTACACAATGGAATACTACTCAGCTATAAAAATGAATGAAATACTGCCATTTGCAACAACATGGATGGACCTTGAGAGAATTATATTAAGTGAAACAAGTCAGGCACAGAAAGAAAAATACCACATGTTCTCACTTACTGGTGGGAGCTAAAAATTAATATATAATTTACACCCACAAAAAAAAAAAACGGGGGTGAAGAAGATATAACAACCACAATTACTTGAAGTTGATACGACAAGCAAACAGAAAGGACATTGTTGTGTGGGGAGGAGGGAGGAAGATTTTGGTGATGGGCAACAATAATCAGCCAGAATGTATATCGACATAATAAAATTTAAAAAATAAAAATAAAAATAAATAAAATAAAAACCAAGATGATGTTATCACAAACTGTGTGTGTGTGTATGTATATTTATTTATGTTTATATAATGGTACAAAATGGCTAGCGATATGGCGGCCATGGATGGAGGGAAGAAGTAGGCTGGCCTGTGGAGTTCACTTTGGAAAGCTAGTGGTGGAGGTGGGAGAAGAGAGGGCTGGGGAGGGCATTGGGCCCTCTGCAGTTTGACTCCTCTGTCCCCAGGGCAGATAACCTAGAGTCTGACAGTTTGGGGAGTCTTGGGACAGGGTGGCAAATATGTGGCAGGATGGAGGGCAGGTGGTCCTCCCTGAACAGAGGCCCTGACGAGGCCCCTGGGAGGTGCTGGGTTGGGGAGCAGGAGCCTGCAGCCAGCCCCAGAGGACGGAAGCGCTTGACCTGGGTGGCAGTAAACTGAGGACAGCACCAGACTGGAAGAGGTTCAATTACTTTTTAATGCTGCAAACATCAAGATATTTTTTGCTAGGATCCCAAGAGTGAAGACACTTGTTAGAAAAGCAGGTTATGGAAATGTGTTTAGAGCACATACAGAACATAGGGTCCCTGATCTAAGCGTTCCTAGACACTTATCTGCAAATACTAGGGGTCCTCAGATCCATGAGTTGGGGGAGGAGAAGCAGCAGCCTGGAACCTGTGAGGTGGTTGATTCTCTCTGGAGACTGACTCAAATTCAAACGCTAAACAGTCTGGCTAGAACCTAAAGTTAACTGGTCCCAAGGACTGAGGGCCTCATTAGACTGTGTTTTGTGTGTGTATGTGTATAGCCCTCTCCAGTCATTTTAATACACATACATGAAAGAACTTCTTTTAAAGAACCCCTGGATACTAGGTCATCAAGATGAAGACCCCTAGTTGTAAACTCGTAAGGTAAATTACATTCCTTTCAGATAGTAATAATTACAGAAAAGCTACTGCATTCTGATTAATCCATTTAGCATTTGGAAGAAAAAACCTAAACCCATTATGTTGGTTATGCCCAAGATTATGGTTAAGCCCAAGAGTAAAAAGTTGTCATAACTTTACCTTGTGCAGCAATGAATTTGTTCTTTTCTTGGTAGCCCTGCGATGGAGGGATGGGGGAGAAAAAGAAATTGAAAACCAAATGAATAGGAATGAATTCCTCCAGTCTGACTCCCAACCACCTAACAAAGTCTCCCTTGTGAAAAGGTCCAGGCAGTTAACAAGGATTTCCATTCTAGAAATTCCCAAGGGATTAGCTTTGGAGACAGGAATAAAAGATTACAAAACTCAAATGGTGTAGGTAGTCCTCTCAAAGTGAACTATTAATGAATACTGGTAAGAGAATACCCAAATACCAACTCCTAGGCTTGACCATGTTTCTGATGCTTTATCAGCAGCTGATAACGCAGGTTTCAGTGTTAAGGATAAGAATCCTCCAAAGCAGAAGTATATGAGGTAGTTCCAGGGATGAAGCTGGGCCCACACTGAGAAGGGTTATTTTCTTGAGGATGCTTTACCCAGGTGCAAAGGCTTTCTGGGAATAGCTTGTGGGTATGGTAGAACAGTTCCTTGTGTTTGACAACAGGCTCCTCCGTTACAGGCGGTGGGAGACAAGCAGCAAAAGAGCCTCTGAAAAACTAACAACTGGCAGTAATGTTCTTTATCCATCTTTATTGTTTGAGTTATACAATTTTTCAACCTCATGTTTAAATGTAGTGTTCACTTAAGAAGTCCTAAGTAAGTGAAAAGTCATTTGGTTAATGGACTGTGGGTCACTCTCTGCCTCCCTCAAACAGCAATAAGATGGGCATCAAGGGAAGCAGCTTCATCGATGGGACACCATGACATCCCAAGGTGACAATGGGAAATACAGTGTGTAAGGCAGTGGCCAAATAAAGGAAGTGACCTAAATCTCAGAAGCCTTTTCCTGTTCCAGTTCAAACAAGGGCAGGGCAGGGTTGCTTCCCAACACAGAAGGAGAAAACTTTAAGCCTCAGAGATAGACATGTTTAGAGTCAGCAACAGGAAATTTACTAAAATTTTTATTGAGGAGAGAAATTTAGGTTTTAACAAATGTTTTTAATTCATCAGAAGATGGAAATTAAGACAGTCTTAATTCAGGATGCTGAATCGCTTATAACACTAAACCTGTAATTAAAACTGAGCTCTTAAGAGTATGTTAAGCATGTCATATTCCTGTGCCATGAGAAGTCACTGTTAAATTCTCATCGAAGCATGTGGACTATGAAAAACCTGAAAACACAGTCATAAGGCCCATCCCCACAGTGTTTCCTGTCCCATCTTTCAGGAGTGGACCATATGCTCCCCACAAAAGAATGCCTATATAGTGACATGGTGGCACTGCTTAATTAGTAAGGTAAAACAACAACCTGGCAAAACTACTGCTCTTCCTTATGTCATTTATGTTCAAGAGAAAGATGAAAAGTGGTTCCCTGGCTGCTGAGATGTCTCTGGATTCTGAAAACTGAATTCCAGCTGTCTTTAGGTGGTAGTTACATTCCTACCAGTAAAAAGAAACACTTCTAAAGAATGTACATACTCTCAGACATCTGAAGATGAGTAAAGAAACTGGTTCGTTTTAAGACTGCAGGCTGGGCCAGTCCGTGGCTCACTTGTGAGTGTGGTGCTGATAACAACAAGGCCACGGGTTCAGATACCTATATAGGAATGGCCAGTTAGCTCACTTGGGAGAGTGTGGTGCTGATAACAAGTCAAGGGTTAAGATCCTCCTACGAGTCATCTTTAAAAAAAAAAAAAAAAAAAAAAAAAAAAGACTCCAGGCTGGATACCCACTTGTCAACTGTGCCACTGCCAATGTCAGGTTAGCTAACCTTTGTGTTCCCCTAACTACAGACCCCATTTCCCCTTGGCTGTCACTGCCACTACATGGTTCCTCCACTTTCCTTCAAGATCCGTGTGTGATCTTAGTTCCCTGTGCAAAAAGGACTTGGTAAGTGGTTGCCATGGGGTGGGAACAGGGATTAACTGTATGAAGACATGAAGGTTCTTATAGGGGTGTTCTAAAACTAAGGGGGCAATAGCTAATGAGCACGAGATTCCTTGTTTGAGGTTATGAAAATGTTTTAAAATTGATAGCGATGGTTGTACATATCTGTGAATATACAAAAACCACTGAATTTTAAATTTTGGGTGAAATATATGGTATATGAATTACCTCTCAAAAAAGTTGTTAGAAAATGTCCTAAAACAACCATGGGGATGGCTGCACAATTTAGTAAACTTACTAAAAATCACTGAATTCTATACTTCAAATGGGTGAATTTTATGTTTATATACATTATACTTCAATAAAGTGGGGGAAAAAAAGGGAGCCCATAACACACTCAAAAATAGCCTCTGAATTTGCTTTAGCAAGAGATGCTGTCTGCTGTACATGCCAAGTCCAAAGACCTGTTCTCTCTTTCCCACTGGATCTCTCACTTGCACCTAACTGTGTTGGCCACCAAACCCTTCCTCCACACTCTACTCTCTGCTTCTCAGATGCTCTCCTTTCCTGGTCTCCTTCCATCTCAACCATGGGTGCCTTCTGTTCAATGTGTCTGGTGGGGGCTGGCAGGCACGGGAGACCTGTTCTTGGCCCACTCTTTTCTCTCAATGACTTCCAAATCCACGGATTTGGAATACCTCCTCTGAGCTCCAGATTAACGTGACCAACTGTATGCTATATCCATCCATGTGGATATCACCCTATACTCTCACATATATGAGAGTACTTCAGAAAGTTCATGGAAAAGAGAAATTAAAAGATAATACAAATCTTTCTAAGAACTTTCTGAAGACCCCTTGTACAACTAATCACCAAGTCCTGCTAAATTCTACCTCCAAAGTAGTTTTGACTATGTTGCTTCCTCTTCAATCCTTCTACAAGTCCTCATCATCTGTGACCTGTTATTGTAATAGCCCCCAATTGACCCCTCCTCAGTCCATGATGCACATGGTGGTAGCCTGAGTAATCAATGTGCAAACATGGCCATGCCACTCCTAGTCTTTAACACCTCTCCATGGCACCCCATTGTCTACAGAACTAATCAAATCCCCTTACCTTATACTGGAAACTGGCACACACTATAAAGTGGCTCATTCAGCACTCAGTCCCACGTCCTCCTAGCTTGCCTTTCTTACTATAGAGGTTGGGAAACTAAAAGCTAAATTCCCCAGGTTCCCTTGCAGTTCAGTTCTTCACAAAACCTGGCTTCTTCCTAGCAGATGTTCCCACACAAGACTTGGGGGTAGAAGTGAGCAATGTGAGACAGTGACTGTGCTAGGAAGACCTGGTCTTTCGGCAAGCATGGTAGCAGAAGCATCCAGTTCTCCTGTAGCACCTGTGCAGAGGTTTCACTATGACAGGCACATGGGATAGTTGCATACACCCCTGCTCTGCTCCTTGCTGAGCAACAATGAAGCTTGGTTCACTGGCCCTCCCACAGATTTTGTTACCTACCCAATATGTTATAATAAATCATTTCCTGCTTAAAAGAGTGGACAAAAAGTAGGCTCTGTTGTCTGCAACTAAGAACCCCAATGGACACACTTACCATTTGCCATCTTGTACATCATAACCTAAGACTGTTCTTTCCAGTCTCTGTGACTTTACTCATGCTCATGCTTTCCCTTTTGCTTTGATGTTTCCTTCCATCTTTCTTCTCTTGAACTGACTCCCCTTCAATACTGAGCTCTACTGATTACCACATTGGGCTGAATGGTTTTTCTCTGAAATCTACAAAACCTGGCGATATCTCTTTCACATGCAGCACATTATAGGAAATAATCTACCTGTGTTTTATATCAGAGACCATATCTTATCTCTGTAACCATTAAGCCTACCCTTAGCACATAGCAGTGCTCAAAAAATGTCAACTGAATTTAATAAACTGTGAAATCTTCCTTAATCCCTGCCTCGTATTCAGGGTTAACCACAGGTTTTTTTTTCCTGCTTTTCTACTTTACTGAGTTCATAAGTGCCCCCAATTTACTTCATCATCTAAACTCTCATTCCACCTATTGATAACTCTCTAATAACCATCAAGGCATTATGGGATGCCCTACTGTAAGATCCAACTAAGCATGACCAAGAGAGAAGGCGTGTTTCTTCCTTTTGTGCCATTACCATGAATAGACCCGTCTTATCTGCTTACCAGCTTTAACATTCAACTAATTTTTGTCTGTCTTCACCTTTACTGTGGGAAGGAGCTAAATTGGTTATGGTGGCAGACACTACTGGTTACTAACTCAAAAGCCATTCCTCCCCTTTCTTTCGTGCCTTCAGAACCACAATTTTGTTTGGACTTTATTTTTTATTTTTTTAAAAGATGACCTGTAAGGGGATCTTAATTAACCCTTGACTTGGTGTTGTCAGCACCACACTCTCCCAAGTGAGCTAACCGGCCATCCCTATATAGGGATCCGAACCTGTGGCCTTGGTGTTATCAGCACCACACTCTCCCAAGTGAGCCACAGGCCGGCCCTTGTTTGGACTTTAACCTTCCATTGGCTTGGAAGGTGACCATTCTCCAGACTCAGGGAGGTAAGTCATGACAATTCTCAATGCCCTAGCAGGTGATTGGAAAGGGGGTGTAAACATGTGATCCAATCCTGGCCTGCTGACCCTAAAGGATAGGGTGCCAGAGAGGCTCCTGTGAAAGGTCTGTAAAGAGAAAATCACAGGCAGAAATGCTCCTCTTCTATGTTGGATGTTATGTTTACAATGACTGCTTAGAACTGCTGCAGCCATTCTGTGACCATGAGACATTGCCAAAAAGCTCAGGATATGTGAGTAGAAAGATGGTAGCACCTGGGTTCTTAAGGATGTCATCGAGCCATGGAATCGGCCAACCCTAGAACTGACCTAAATCTGCCTTCATACTATATAAGATAAATAAATGTTCCCATCTAGGCCACTTTTACTTGAGTATTCTCTGACTTGCAGCTGGACACACTCTACCTGATAGGGCTATACTCTTCTGCATATTCTAAAGTCAACCTGTTCCTCCCAATCTCATTATGATCCTTGATGTAAGTCCTAGGAATTCTAGCTGATTACTAGCCTCTGTTTTCCTTACCTACCACAGCAACTATTTCTCTAACCAAGGTCCTTTTCCTTCCAACTACAAATATGTGGTCATCACTGTTAAACACACATACAGGAACTTAACTTTAGCAAATCCATTCCAGTGAGGATGCCTGGGCTGCCCCATTTCTGAAGTCCATCTGATAGCTTATTTTTTGGTCACAACAACCTGTTCTTCACCTTTCTCCTTGTCTTATGCTGCTCTTTCACTTTCTTAAGATCTCCAGTTCCTTGATCCCACCACCTTTTCTAGTACATTAGTTCACTCCTAACAACATCCTCATACTTCTTTTCTTTTGTCTACTGAAGCTGAAGGCCTTGGCTGACTACCTGAAGCAGCAACTGAGATTCCCTAGAGCCTTTGTCTGAATACCACATGTTCTCTGCATTTATCACCAATCCCAGGGTGCAGCTGGAGAAAATTACACACCTTAGTCTCCATCCATCAATGATTTCCCATTGTAGATCCGCCATCACTGCAGCTAGTCATGCCCTTTTCTTTCCCTCTTCAGAATCCTTTCTTATGGACCTCAGCAGTTATTCTTAACTTTCACTACTCTCATATCATAGTCCCATCCTCTTCTTTCAGCAGATAACCATGACTTTAGTTCATAGAGAAAACAGATGAGTTCTCTCAACTTGCTTTACCCACACCTACAAATTGTCTCTATTCTATACCCTCCTATACCAACCTCAAAGGAAGAACTGCACCTTCTTATGTTCAATACTAATCTCTCCATAAGCATTCTTTTTTTTCCCTTGTGGTAAAATATAACATAAAATTCAGTTTTAGCCATTTTTAAGTGTACAGTTTTGTGGCTTTAAGTACATTCTCATTGTTGTGCAACCGTCACCACCATCCATCTCCAGAACTTTTTCATCTTCCCCAACTGAAACTCTATACCCTTTAAACACTAACTCTTCGTTCCTCCCTCCCCGAGCCTCACCACTATTCTACTTTCTGTCACTATGAATTTGACAGCTCTAAGTACCACATATACGTAGAATCAGACAGTATTTATCCGTCTGTGACTGGCTTATTTCACTTAGCATAATGTCTTCAAGGTTCATTCATGTTGTGCATGTGCCAGAATTTCCTTCCTTTTAAAGGCTGAATAATATTCACCCTGTATGAATATACCACATTTTGTTTATCCACTCCTCCGTCATAGACACTTGGGTCTCTTCCACCTTTTGGCTGCTGTGGATTATGCTGCTATGAACATGGGTGTGCAAATTTCATCAGCTGTCTTCTCCACATACATCCTGCGTCAGGAGTCAGGCTTGCCCTTGCTAGCTTTCTCTCTTTTCGAACTCACTCTGTTGGCTCCTTCCTTGCCAGCCTATAAAATTCTATAAAAGGCTTCCTTGCAGCCTATAACACATTCTCAAGTCTCTCACACCATCTCCATAAACATTCTCCAAATCACCCCTAAAAACCTCCTCCCAGTATCAGCTCTTCCCTCAGGCCCTGGCTCATAGTAGACATGACTAACCAGACTTTACCTGGTGTCAGTTATTCTTGCCCTGTTCTCCCTTATTTTAACAATTGAGGGCACGAACTGTTTTTATTCAGTTATTTCCATAAGCTCAATAAAGGATTCACTGGCTCTTACAAAAAATACACATCTAAAGTCAGATTTATGCATAGGAAACCTTTGGGAATAATGACAGGTTAAACACAAGAATACATTTTAAACTACTGGATTGATCTAGAAAAATATTCAAAGGACGGGTCAGTTGGCTCACTTGGTCACAGCACAGTATTCTCACAGGTTTGGATCCCCTAACTGGCCAGCCACCAAAAAAAAAAAAAAAAATTCAGACTCCACAGGGAAAACTTAAAATGACAAATATCCTTCCTAATGCACAGCTGGGAAGGAGCCAATAAATGGTAGCCAATAGTCATTTGGGGGATAATGAGAAAAGCATGAGTTCCTTACATTGATGAATGAAGCATTGATGTAATCAGAATCTGGAACTCCTTCAACTGGTGTCAGGTGGACTCTAGAGTGATCATCTGGAAGAAAAACCCCAACAATTAATACTTCAATAAAATCCAATTTTATTTCTCACTGTTCCTTATGCAGCTAGGCCAGGTGAGACATCTGTGCTTATGTGTACAGAGTTACACATGCATAAAGATGTCACTCCAACATTGTAATAGCAAATGTTTAGAAATATCTCAATTATCATTAGGGGATAAGTTAAATAAGTTAAGATATACCCACAATGTGGAATACTAGGCAGTTTATAAAAAGGAAAGCGTTTCTTGACGATAAACTGACAATATGCACTGTTAAAAGAAAAAAGTCAAAGCAATGTATACAGCACACTAATAATATTTAAAAATATATATAATAGGCTGGCCAGCTGGTTCAGTTGGTTAGAATATGGTCTTATAATACCAATGTCAATGGTTTGGATCCCTGTATTGGCCAGCAGCAACAAAAATAAATAAAAGTAAAAATATGATAAATATGTACTATATATGAGGGTATTTCAAAAAGTTTGTGGAAAAATGTAATTGAAAGATAATATGAATATTTCCATGAACTTTTTGAAGACTCCTCAAATACACATCCACATATAATGTACACAAATAAGAACATAAGTTTTTATAAATGCCTAGTGCACTGGTTTCTAATTTTTTTGGTCCCATACCCTACCAATAAAAATTTGAGCAGGCATTTCTAACATATGTTCATTTACTGATAAATTATGCACCTATATTAATGTATTATGCACTTCAAACTACAAAATTTTTTAAAGGATGAACTTTAAAAAGCAAACATAGGGCCGGCCCATGGCTCACTGGGGAGAGTGTGGTGTTGGTAACACTAAGGCCACGAGTTTGGATCCCTATATAGGGATGGCTGGTTATCTCACTTGGGAGAGTGTGGAGCTGATAACACCAAGTCAAGGGTTAAGGTCCCCTTACCAGTCATCTTTTTTAAAAAATAAAATAAAAATAAAAAGCAAATATAAAAATAAATCTCAAACATCTTCCTTTCACATCCCACTGGATTATGCATATCCCATTCTAGAGACCACTGGCCTACAAAAATGTCTATTAGATTACTAATGAACTAATTAGCAATGGTTAACTCTGGGAAGGGGTTATAACAGTACGCTCTAATCAACTGAGCTAATCAGCCAGCCCGGGGGAAGGAGTTATAAAGAGAACTCTGTAGTGGAATTTCCTTCAATGAGTACTACAAAAAAAATCACCACCACCTGCTTCCTGTCTGGTCCTAGGGAAGCTGCTCTCTCTGGCTTCCTAGAAACTTTAGGCCTGCCAGAAAAATCCTGGTCAACCACCCCAACTGACTCTGCGGTTACCCTGGGAGCCTTAAAGGCTCTTTCAGCCCAAAGGCTTGACTCTACTCATGTGACCAACCCTCCTGTGACCAGTCGCAAGATTCTTTCCATCCTCAGAAAATCCAGCTGTAGATGCAGTTTCAGGTTACATTCCCAGAAACCCTGAAAACACTCACAAGGCAAGATGTTTACGTATCGGTTTTTTTCCTTGTTTTCCTCCTTGGAGGCAGCCTCACAGGTGGCCTGAATAGGACAGGCAGGGAGAGCCTGAAAGGTTAAGAGAAATTAGAGGAGTTATTAACAGGAGTAAACACCAAACATGCAAACTGCTGCACCAAACCCTGACCTGGGGAGAAAAACATGGGCCCAGGTGAGTACTTGCAGCCTAACATAAAGAATATATCTCTCCCCTAAACAGCCACAAGCCCCTTAGAGTTTACTACCAAGAATCCCCAGAGGTAAAATGTCTTTCCTGTTACTATAAGCACAGCATGCTCTTTATATGATTACTATGTGGTTAGGGGCCTGTTAAATGCTTGTTGGGTCAAAAAGAACCACCCTGTAAATTGTGGTGGGGACATAAATGAAGGAATGGGCCACTTATCCTCATGCAAATTATCATGCAAAGATGAGGTGCATCTCAGAGTGAACCACACAGGAGGAGAGCTCTGGATAGTCAGCTGATTTAGGTTCTCTCTAGGAGTCTGACAAGAGAACACGGCACTCTAGCCTCTAGCACCATCTGGCAAGGAAGCAAGGACTGGTGGGTAGAAGGGAGGACATTCACATGGATGCAGCAGTTAGGAATCAAAGAATTTGGGTGAGGTGACATTAAATTTGCAGCATTTTTGGAGCAAATGTAAATTAGCTAGTGTCGGGAAGTATGCAGATAAGCATAAAATGGTTTGACATGAGACAGTCTGGGTTGTATGAACTTGAGCAAATCTGTTAAACTTTCTAGGCCCAAGTTTCTTCATCTGTTAAAATTGGATAATACCTGCCACATAAAGAGTAAATAAGATAATCTCATGTGTGGCACAGAATAAGTATTCAATAAATGAGTTTTATGAGACTGGGAAGCTAAATTTTATTACTGGACCTGTTCTATGTTCCATATTTTCAAAACTAAAGAAGCAAAAGGGAATATTTAAAAATTCTAACCTACATTGTTGGGGGGAGGGGGGAGGGAGAAGGGAGGGAGGTTTTGGTGATGGGGAGCAATAATCAGCTACAATGTATATCGACAAAATAAAATTTAAAAAAAAATAAAATAAATAAAATAAAATAAAAATTCTAACCTAGACAACCTTTCTGATAAGTGATTTAGAAATATGTTTTATGAACCCTAAAAATATTCCTATCTTTTGACCTAGCAACTCCACTTCTGAGAATCTACCCTCAGGAAATAAAAATCTCAATGTTCAAATTATTTACTTCATCATTATTTAGAATGAACTAAAACTGAGAACAACCTTAGTCAGCAATAGGGGAACAGTTAAATAAATTGTGGGTGCACATATTACTTTTTATTTGTTCCTTCAAGAAATATATATTGGGTATCTATTAGGCACCAGTCTAGGTACAGAGCAAAGAGTGGTGACTCAAACATATTCACAGTTTTTGCCCTCATGGACGACAAAAACTTGTGGGTGAAAGACAGACATTAAACGAATAAAACAAATATGTAATTACATACCATGATAAATGCAATGAAAGAATAGAATGCTATTAAAGTATCAGAAAAGGTCAAATTTAGATTAAGCATAGGTCTCTATGAGGAAAGATGAGTTTGGAAGAAAGGACTCCACACACAGAAAGAACAGCATTTGTGATAACCCAGAGGCAGGAGAAGGCTTGACTGTGTGAGGAGCTGGACAGCCAGTGAGGGTATAATGCAGAAGACGAGGCTGGTGGGAATGGTGGAAAAAGTGGAAGGCAATGAGCTTGGCAAGGTCGGATCATTCATTTCCATGTAAGTCCTTGTATAGGGAGTTTGGATTTTATTTTAGGTGCATAGGGAAAGCACTGAAGGTTTTAAAAGTGTGATCAATCTACATGTTGAACAATCACTGGTTGCTATGTGGAAAACAGACTGGAAGGGACAAGAACAGAAGCCTGGATAAGAAGCATGGGAAGGTGATGGCACAAGGAAATGAATGCACTTGAGTTATATTCTGGAGTTAGGAAGACTAGATTTGGAGGTGGAATGAAGTGAATGTGTATAGGGGAGAGAAAGAGACAGGACTGAAGGATGACTCTCAGGTTTTTGGCTTTGATAATTAAACAAATGTATGATTAAATAAAGGAAATCCTAGCCCAAAGGGAACACATTTTGCCAGATGGAAGCAAGAGCTTTAAGAAGGGAGCAAATATATTTCCTGGGAATCAGCATAATAGTGGTAGGCGAAATTAAAGTGAAAGACCCAAAGATAAGGGGAGTCAGGGTTTCACAGCCCATCTACCCTCACCTATTCAAGAGATTTTCTTTTCAGAGTTAAAACTGTGGAGGTTCTACATGTTACTTTACTAAGACAGGCAATTCCTTCTGACCCTATTCTGTCAATACATAAAGCGGTGAAAAGTTTCCTGGGCCGAACTCTTGCAGATGGAACAGAGACCATACTTAAAATTGGAATTTCCCAATTTACCCACAGTTTGCCTTCTCTTCCTTAAGGCTAGATTTCCACAGGTTTTCATCCTGGTTACAGGGCTGGATGAGATGCCAGTTTTTTAAGCCCTCATGACTAATCCAGAGGCACTACATTTCCTGTATATCCCTTCTCTAAAGTGATGTGGAGCAGAGGTAGTGATAGCAAGACTCTTGAAAACAGTCTTTAATACAGAAAGATCAGGAATGACGATGACCACCACCTCACAGCATCCTATCAGCATCCCTATCTCTCCCATTCATGATGAAGAAAAACTATATTTCCAGGTGGGCTAAGGCTCCTAAAAGGAAAGTTATGAAGAAATAGGAGCCATTGTTTAATAAGAGAAAAGAAAAGGCTTGCCCTGGAGAACAGTGCTAGATACAAAGATTCAGAGAGAAGAGTCTAAGTCAGGGATGAAAACAAGGGGAACCCTATTCCTTTTAGTTTCCACTCTGAAAAACCTAGCCCACAGAGCTAGGAAGGAACAGATGAACCAGAGCCTATAAGATGTTAGATTCTCTAGAAACACTAGGTGGCATCAAAGACCATTTCATCTCTTGCTCAAGGCTTAACTGGAACCAAGGCCCAAAACATGTCAATTTTTAAAAAAGATTTGTTTTTGAAATTTGTTTATAAAAAGAAGTGCATCCATCACCCAATTTAACTTAGAAGTTCTCTTTGGGCCCCTCCTCTCCTTGTATCCCCTTCCTACTCCTCTCACAGGTAAACTGGGAATTGTGTGTTCATCATTACCTTGAATTTATTTGTATCCCATATATTTTGCATCCTTAAACAATATGTTATTATTGCTCAGTCCATTTTTTTTGATAAAAATGGAATCATAACCAAGTGGTGACTTGCTTTTTTTTGCCCAACATTATGTTCTTAAGATTCATTCAGGTTGCTGTGCATAACCAAAGTTTGTTCACTCTAACTACTTTGTAGTACTCTGTTCATATCAAATTTTATTCATCCATTCTACTTCTGATGAATATGTGGGTTGTTTACAGTTAACAGTCCTGCTCTGAGCATGAATTGTATGTGTTTCTCACACATATACGTAAGAATTTTGAGTATGAGTACCTTTAGCCTTGCTAGTTAAAGGCAAAATGTTTTCCAAAGTAGTGTACCAACTTCTCTTCACACCAGCAACGTATTTCAGTTGTTCTGTATCCTCATTTGCTACTGTCAGACTTTAAATGTATTAAATGTAGTTTCAATTTAGATTTCTCTGATTATTAATGAGGTTCATCATCTTTACACAGTTACCTAATCAAAAAGGTTTCTCCTTTTCTGTGAAGTACCTAGTCAAGTGTTTTCCTTATTGTTATACTGGATTGCTTATTTTCTTAATCATTTATAGTTCTTTACATATTCTGGATACTCATCTTTTATTAGTTATCTGTGTTACAAATAACTTTTCCCAGATTTGTAGCCTGCTCTTTCATTTTCTTTATGGTATCTACTTATGAACAAAATTTTTACATTTTTATGTAGTCTCAAATTCATCAATCTTTCCCTTTATCAACAGTTTAAGTCTTAAGAAACCCTTTTCTACTGTGAGATCATAAGTATATTTTCCTACATTATCTCTATGTTTTATCATTTTGTTCTTTAAATTTCAGTGCTTACAGCAATTGGAGTTGATTTTTGTGTTTGGTATGAGACAAGTGTTCAATTTCATTTATTTCTACAGGGTTGCCCATCTGCCCTAGTAATATTTATTGTAAACACCATCCTTTCCCCACCAGAACTGCAACAGCATTCCTGTCATAAATAGGTTTCCATTTACACATAGATCTGCTTCTGGGCTCTCTATTTCATTCCACTGGTCAATCTGTCTCTCCCAGTGCCAATAGAAAACTATCTTTTTTTAAAAAGATGGCCGGTAAGGGGATCTCAACCCTGGACTTGGTGTTGTCAGCACCACGCTCTCCCATGTGAGCCACGGGCCGGCCCCCAAAACTATCTTAATTACTAAAATTTTGTAATAACTCTGTATCTGGCAAGGCAGGTCTCCTCACCTCGTTCTTCTTCTTCAGGAATGTCTTGGCTATTCTTGGATCTTTTCTCCTCCATATAAATTTTAGAATCAGCTTGTCAAGTTCCACAAATAACCTGTTGGGATTTTTATTGGAATTGCATTGAATCTAATTATCAGTTTGGGGAGAATTTACATCTTTACAATATTGAGACTTCTAATCCACTGATCCTATCTCTTCACTAATTTAGGCTGTTTTCCCTTAATGTCTTCAAACATTTTTATAATTTTCTCTAAAGATTTTCTAAAAATTTTGTTAAATTTATTCCTAGGTACTTTATATTTTGGATGCTACTGTAAATGTCATCTTTCAAAAAGTATTATTTGATTCTTTGTGTGTGGCCTATGTATAGAAATGCATTAATTTTTTATGGTGCTTTTGTATCTAGCAACCTTGCTAAAATAACTTAATTCTAATTATCTGATGAATCTTTGGATTTTTCTGAAGACAATATTCTCCTCTGTGAAAAATTCATATTTGGTCTCTTCCTCTTTAATGCTTATACTTCATTTATTTTCTTGCCTCGCTGTGCTGCCTAGGATCTCTAGTACAGGACTGAATCTCATTCACTTTAAAATTTGAATCTCCTTTCAAATACTCTCACCTAAGAATCACGAGCACCTAAACATTCTGCAAATGGGAAATTTACTACCTTCCAAGGTGGCTGTTAGAACAGTTTTGTTTAAAAGGACCTAATGTCCGGATACACAATTTCTTTTGCACTTCTCTTATACCAAGGAGTGTAAAACCCAAATGCCAGCTGGCACCTTCTCTGCCCCTTCCAAAGCCTGAATCCCCAGCTCCCTGGATTGTTGAATTCCAAAGCCCTTGCCACAGTTCCTGCTAATTCCCATGGGACTTTGGCACTGACACATTTAGAGACAACTCATCAATGTAGACGCTATTTCACCTCTGCCTCAACTCAGATGCCACATTCAATCCCATCGCTAGATGACACACACAAGCTTTCTTCACCTGACAATCCAAGAATTGAATTGTGTTAATAAGGATGTGGGGTCCTGAGGACGGGGTTCACAAGTCACAGTATACAGATGTGACTATCTCACCGGCTCCACCTCTTTCCCTCTCTTCTCTTCTATCCATTCCTCTCAGGAGTTAACCAAAAAAAATTTTTTTTCTTTTTAAACCTTGAACATGCTTTAGGGATCTCAATAAGTGGCTTTACAAAGTGTTTCTTTTAGGCAAATTCAATACTTCGTCCTAAGGCAAATGCTGGTGAATAAAAAAGATCCAGCTTGTAACATCAGGATAAAAACTATAGCCTCGAACTTCCAACCATGGTGGGAATTCACAGAAATGTTCCACAGCCTCCTTTCAGCCTGTCAAATATCTGAAAACAGTTGTTATGTCTTATGCCTATTGTTCGTTCAGCTGTTCACCCCCATGGTCCAGTTTCTCTCCAGAACAACATGCCATTTGGTGATATCCCTTTTCACAGCAACCTGACCACAAGACTCCTGGCACAGTTCGAACTAGAGACAGCAACTCCTTTATTCTAGATGCTATATATCCATTAAAGCATATTAAGGTCCATTAGCTTTATTTCCCATATTAAACAAACCTCTGCTTTTTAAAATACTGTAAAGAAGAAAAAAATATCTAGCTGTAAAAGAAAGTCAAATACTTCAGTAGAAAGTGTAAGTTCCCTGTCATGTCTCTGCTGTCTTCTACCCCCTTCTAGGCAGCTACTGTTAACAGTTCACAGTATTCTTCCAGACTTGAAAAAATGCATTAACAAGCCTGAACACATATATACACAGATATTTTAAAATAAAAATAGGATTATACCATGTATATTCCTCTGCCATGTGTTTTCTCACATAACAACGTGACTTGAGAGGTCTATGTTAGCACATTTATTTTAATGACAGTATAGAATTTCATAATGGATATAAAAAATCATTCAGCCACTCTGCTTTATGAGAGATATTTGTTCTTCTTTGCTTTGCTATTATAAATAACGCTGTAATGAACACCCCTGTACAAATACGTATTTGTACATATGAGGACTTTTATGTTAGACAGAGTCCCAGAAGCTACTCTGATAGCATTATCATTTAAATTTTGATTGATACTGTTGAATCATCCTTCCAATCCTATACCAATTTAAACTCCCCCCATCTGTGTATGAGTATCTGTATCCCCATACTTTTGCCCATACTTGATATTAATCTTTTTAATTTTCAAATCTGACAGGTCCAAAATAATGGTTTTAATCTGTACTTCCCTGATTACCAGATATAGTTAGTCATCTTTTCATGTTTATAGACCATCTGTATTTCTTCTATGAACTGTCAATTTTTCTACCAATTTTTTACCTTTTTCTCACAGGTTTGCAGAAGCTCTTTATATATTCTTTGTCTACCTGGGGCAAATACATTCTCCCAATTTGCCACTTTATGGCAGCATTTGTCACAGAGATGTTTAACATTTTAATATATTTATTTTCTGTCAATCTTTTCCATTCTGGCATATGAATCTTGTGTTTGCTTAGAAAGGTCTTCCCCATCTGATGATCATAGAAATATTATTCTACAATAGTGGACATGAATTGGTGCGTGTGCCCTATGTGCTATTCCTCTCTTCCCTCCCCAGGGTGACTGGCCCAAGCACAGTCACACTGGATCCATACAAGGATTCTTTTTCCCAGGATTTTGAAAACTAAAAAAGCAGGGGCTTCCCTAGGAGGGCCTCAGAGCCACCAAGGTAAGGCTTGCTCTGCCTGAAGATCCAACTCATCTTTTGATTCTGCCAACTCCCCTAGTGACTTCCCAATTGATAGTTCTCTTTGTTTTTTGCTTAATTTATTTGAGTTGACGTCTCTTGTTTTTAACTGAAGGAGCTTAACTGACTTAGCAGTTACTATCAGAGAATGGGTTGTAGCTGAGAGATTGCTGGGGGAAATGTGGGTGATGTGAACCTGTTACTGGGTTCAGATAAAAGGAAAGGAACATCAACCAATTTCCAGGATGGGAAAGAGCAAGCTGCTAACAGTTCACAGCTGTACAATCACTACTTTGGTTATTGCTTCAGATTACCTGGGAGGTGTTATAGCTGGTGGTAAAGAAGTGAGGGAGTCCCAATTAAAAGGAGACGAGAAATGTTGAAACCAAGAAGTAGGATTACTGCTAACAATATTAGATAATAAAGCAAGGAAAAGCCCAGCTCCAACATCAAATACTCACCTCCAAATGACAGCACAAGACTCATGGTCTTTCTATGGCTATATATATATTTCACTAAACCAAATGTTAAGATTTTGGAATTTTTCTGGTTGCTGAATTTTAATGTCAATAGAATTTACATCTTTACTGAGTTGCTCATGTGAAAAACAGGCATTAAGTGATACAATTGAAATGATGCTGAAAGGAAATACAGGACTTAAAGAAAGTTAACTTCCAGAAATCTCTATCATGTCCTCTATTGCATCTTGCTTTCATGATGAAAACTGCTCCACATCATGCATGGATAACCAGGATGCAAGCATGGATGATAAAATACGCTCTGGATGGTAAAATACATAAGTAAGGTAGAAAAGCAAAGAGCTAATACCTAGAAGAGACAGCAAGAATTCACTGAGTTGAATCATTAAAAATTGTAGGAACAAACTTATTTGTGGGAGCGAAAAATAAATAAATAAATACACAAACAAGGGGGGGGCGGGGAAGAAGACACAACAATCACAATTCCTTGAACTTCTTAAAACCAGTGAACAGATATGATGTTAATGGGTGGGAGGGGGGAGACAGAAGGGGGAGGGAGGAATCAGTAAAGGGACATGAAAATCAATTACATTGTATATTGATAAAATAAAATAAAATAAAATTTAAAAATTTAAAAAATAAATAAATACTACAGTATAGTAGCCAGGTATACTATAGCAAATTTGTATTGCAAAGTTGATAGTGTTGATAGTATTGATAGTAATGTCAAAATAAATATACTTCCTCCTTCATCCAAACTTTACATTCCATTGCAATGCCATCTAAAGTGTATAATTTAGGGCCGGCCTGTGGCTCACTTGGGAGAGTGTGGTGCTGATAACACCAAGGCCACGGGTTCGGATCCCATATAGGGATGGCCGGTTCGCTCACTGGGTGAGCGTGGTGCTGACAACACCAAGTCAAGGGTTAAGATCCCCTTACTGGTCATCTTTAAAAAAAAAATTAATAAATAAAGCGCATAATTTAAAATGACCTTTAAAAAATTCTTAGCCAGAGAAAGGTTTTCACTATTGTTTTGGATTACCTAGCGTACTAGAGAAGGTATGAAGAGAAAGGCCATGGCATTGATAGAAGTATAAATAGCATTATGCATGTAGAAAGAGGAGTCAGGAGAAATAACAGGATCAATATACCTGGCACTGTTCTGTAACCTAAAAATTGGAGAATCTATGTCAAAGTACAATAAACCAATAATTTCTGGGCATTGTTATTGGCCTTCTGTAACTGAGAGCTATAAGTGATAGCTCAGTGGTTTTAAATTTCAGTGTGTATGTCCAACAAACACTGGTCTGAAATAAAGTCTCTGAACAGTAAAAAAAAAAAAAAAAAAAAAAAAAAATGTAGGAATGGGGCTGGCTGGTTAGCTCAGTTGGTTAGAGCAGTGTTGTAACACCAAGGTTAAGGGTTTGGATCCCTGTACTGGCCAGCCACCCCCAAAAAAGGAAGGAAGAGCTATTGATATAGACTTTGGGGATGTTAGACCAATGAGGGGAGAACATAATTTTTGGATAGGATGAAATTTCTAGTTATGGTATGGTCAAATGAATTTCTGCAGGTAGTGTAATAAATAGTTCAGGTCCTAACGCTGTGCTAGTTTGGCCAATGGAAACTTGGACTGAATGCTGAATTCAGCTAGGTGACAATGAAAAGCCAGAAAACACATGGCACAAAGTAGAGGAGATCAGAATGTTAGATGGGCTGTAACAGATTCAACCTTTCTATGTCTTTCTTCACTATGTCCCTCATTGGATCCATAACATGGGACTTTTTGGAGGGTGTATATTGATAGAAAAGCATTGAAATCTTTCAAAAGTGGTGAGTGCTGTCCTCAATAGAGAGAGATGCTGGTGGAAGGGATTGGCTTCAAAATGGGATTCTTGATCTTGGTGAGAATGAGAGTCAGAGACCATGGTCATCAGGGTTCAGACATCGGTGATTGTGGATAATTCATTGTGAAACTCCCAATAATGGAAATGGGAGGCAGCCAGTCCAGGTCAGTTGAGGGGGTCTACCAAATGACGATGCTAGAGAAAGCGCACCTTTCACCCAACCCCTAGGCCTGGGTCATTTCACAGGCCCAGAACTCTTCAATAAGAGGAAGGTCAGGAAGAACCCAGCCACACACACCAACACTCAGATACCATGAACCTTTCTCCTCTTCTTTCAGTAAGAATCTGCAGACATTTACCATGGTAACTGTGCACTGGGTAAAGAAAAATGCATTTTTGGGGGTCTACTGGGTTCTGGCCTTGAACTAACTAATTCCTGGGAACCCATAATACTAATAGGATATACTAGTTAGAATAGGGCCTTTGCAGGACAGGTGACAGAAGAAGTTTTGGCCTCAACTGGCTTCACATTAGATGCTACCTGTTAAGCAGCAGAATACCCACACAGATCTCCTAACCTACTGGATAAGAACCATTACAGAAAGAGCAAACGCAAGCTCCTGCAGAGTGATCTCTTTACTAAAAGGCTAAGTCCCTAGAAGACTCAAAAGCTGCAAGATAATGATGAGATAATCCATTTACATCTGTTTAGTGATGGCATGAAGTGAGTGCTCAATAACTACTAGTATTATCTATTCTGATGTTTCCTATTACCCCCATGCAAGCCACCAAACAGACTAGCACAAAAGACTGACAGTCTTTAAGAATGTCAATGATTATGGATCAAAATCAGCTGGAGCTGCAGACTCTCCCTCCTGCAGATTAACATATAACCCCTGGTACCTGGAATGTCACTATTAATAGGGCAAGTGTATGTTCTTTTTATGTTGCACAGACTTCAGTTTCAGAGAAACTGAAGCAGTTTCTCTCTCATGGCAGGAGCAGCCTCAGTGATAAACTGTCTTGGCCTCTCTGCATTGTAGTCTGGTTCATCAGGATTTTATCTCACTGTTTTACCGACATCACCCTGACAACTATGCTAATGACATCAAGCTGACAGAACTTGAAGAGCAGGAAGTTATGTATATTAGATGTACATGCTAGACATAAAAATACAGTGGCCTGCCACCTCAGCCAAGTTTTCTGAAGGTCAAAGGCCTGCGGCATGTTAGTATATCTCCTCCAACATAAACAACAAGCTGCTGCTCCTTGCCCCACCACCTGTCCCACTAAGGAGGAAGAGCGATGCTTACTGGGCCATTCTGGGTTTTGGAGACAGCATATACCACATGCTGGTATACTACTCTGACCCATTTAATGAGCGATCTGAAAAGAAAAGGCTCTCTAGCTTATCTAGGCCATGGAGAAATTGGCTCTGGTAGATTTTGTGGGGCTCTAAAATATCTGTGGTAAGGTTGTTTGGGAGAATCATAATGAAAAACACTAGGATATGGGGACAAGACCATGATTCTGTAAGCAAGACCATGTTCCTACTTAGTACTGAGTGCTAGAGACTGTAAGCCTGACCAAGGGACACTAAGCATGCAAATGACTCCAACTCTCCATCATAAACTAGGTATTAGGTGATCCAGTAAGCCATAAATTTGGACATGCCCAGCAGAATTCCATCATCAGCTGGAAGTGATGTGTAGAGAATGCCTGCCACAAAACCGACTCCTTCAATAGACATTTCTGATTTCCCGTTGACATCAATAGCTGACTGAGGAAGAAAAAAATCCAGCCTGGTATACAAATGGCTCTGTAAGACATGCTGGCCCCTGCTGGAAGTAGACGACTGAGGAGTAACCTACTTAAGCATTGGCACTGGATAAGTATAGAAGAGGAAACCTCCCAGTGAACAGAACTTCAAGCAAGTTATCACACTATCTCGCTCACTGGAGGTCAGGATCTAAACCGATCCCCGGGTAGTAGATAACTGGAACAAGAAAAATAGGAAATATTCATGCTCCATGTGAATGCTCACAAGACAGCACTCATTTCTAAGAACCCAGGAGATGCTGGTCAGCCCTTTCTCTTGCTACCACAATGATGGCTCAATGACCTCACGAACACAGTGGCCATGGCAGCACACAAACGGCTCTCACCACAAGACCTATCTGAATTGGTCTATCATGACTCTAGGAACACCACCACCATCCAGAGACTTACTGGAATACCTTATCATGGGATCTCAGGGATTATCACCTCTAAACAAATAACCTGTTTCATAGAAAAAAAAAAATATGGCAATGGGATCACATAACCTCTCACCTAGCAGCAGTTGGTATTACAGACTACAAAACAGTACAGTGCCTTTCACAGACCCAGCTATGGTACTGCGGCTGGGGTGCTATCTTGTGGGATATGGTATATGTTCTCAATCAATATGAGCATTAAATGGTATTGTTTTTCCCGTAGCCAGAAAAAAAGGTCCAAGCTATTCCATTAACCTGTTAAATAGTCTCCTGCTTTAAGCCTTGCCTCCCTTCCATCCATTCTCTATTTTGTAGTTAGTGATTTTTTCAAAATGCAGATCTGACCACATCACTCTCCAGTCCCCTAAGCCCTTCAGTGGTGGAACAGATATGAATGGTAACCCACCCACCCAATAACCATTCCTCCTTACTACCAGAGTGCCCATTCTGTGGGGTTGTCTGCCCATCCCCTGCATGACCCGGGAATTATCCAGATTGGTCTCAGCCAGCCACAGCAACCATGCTCATGTCAGGTTTAAGAAGGAACATGTGACAAGAAAAGTCTCCAGAAGCTTCTGGGAAAATTTTCCTCACTGATAATAAGAAATGGTCATCCTTTTCCCACTGGACCTTGTTATATCTCCATGTAATACCTAGAACCGAGGCAGCTATTTTGGCATCACAAGAGGAGCTGGCCTACAAGACAAACTGACAGGTGGCTCAGTGGAAAGGAGTGAAGGAAACTGACAGTCTAGCAATGCCCGAGATGATGAATTAGGCAACTCTGGAACTGCTCCTCTTGTCCTCCACTCCATTTCCCTCTCCCTAATCATTACCACCTTAGGTCACTCTACCAGCACCTATGTTCTTAACTGCTGCAGCTGCTAACTGTATTCCCTGCAACTATTTTGGTCTACCCATGGGCTATTCTCTATACAACAGCCAGAGCTTTGAATATAAATCTGGTTGGTCCATGGCTTTCCACTTCTCTCATGACAATCTACAAGATCTATTGTATGGCCCAGCCTTCTTTCACAGTTTGATTTCTTATTTGCCCTTCAGCCGCACACAGCCCTTCTTTATTTTTCTGAATGTGCTCTTGCCTCACCCGCCCTTGCTACTGACAATTTGCTCCTGCTATTTCCAGTGCCTGGAATGTTCCCCACTCCCCTTTCCCTGCCACACTTGCCTATAATTAGGTCTCATCTCTTCAAGGAAGCTCTTCTGATCTGAGATCAGAACTGGTGGGCTAGGGGCTGGCCCGTGGCTCACTCGGGAGAGTGTGGTGCTGATAACACCAAGGCCATGGGTTCAGATTCCATATAGGGATGGCCAGTTAGCTCACTGGGTGAGCATGGTGCTGACAACACCAAGTCAAAGGTTAAGAACTGGTGGGCTGGGATCACCAACTGGTGGTTCACAAACATGTTCTGCTTCCTTGAGGGAGATTTGTAAAAAATACAAATCTAAACATCTAAGATGAGGCCTGTGCTCTGCAGTCTGTCATGGTTCTCATTTTGAACAATGATCTACTACTACTGTCTGCTTTAGACACTGTGGGACCCTTGCTCTAGATTCTAAAAGGCCACTTCTTAACATGGGCTCCTACAACTACACACCAGCCCTTCATGTCCTGTATTGCTGTTATTAAAAATAACTCATACAGTTATTTTTGTTCTTGCTTTTGGGGTTTCCCTACTGGACAGTGAGTTCCTTGAAAGAAGGGACTAGATCTGTTTTTGTTTCCCATCATATCCCTACCACCTAGAATACTACCTGGGAAATATTAGATACTTGATAAGTATTTCTTTTATTATTTTTTTGTAAGTATCTATTGAACAGATAAATAACAGATGCGATGAGAAACAGATGAATGGATGGGTGGGTGGATGAGGGAGGTAAGGTAAATCTTTTCTTACTTCCTGTCCATGATCATAAAGGAAGGGAGTCAGATGAACTTGGTAAGAAATTTCTCACCTCTTAACCATGAGAAACCTGTTTGCTACCCCATGACTCCAAAGGCCTGACCTCAGGTCTGCCTTCCTCCCTGCTGATTCACCAGCCTCAACAAAGAACTCACATTGAATTCTTCTCTGAAGAGCTTGTTGTCATCAGCCATTCTTCGGTTAATCTCCTCCTCCAGCTTGTCCACAGGCAGGGGTGGGTACTTCCTGTTGGTGCTTGGGGACCTGGCCAGAAGTGGCACACTCTGGGGCTCTGTAGTGCACAAGGGGGAAGGTCAGTCAGGTGCCTTGGGGACCCAGCCCCTTTTCTGGAAACTAAATTAGGGATTCTACCTCATGGATCAAAGCTTCCAAGAACTAGGGCTGTTTTTTTTCTTTTTTTAAAAAAGATGACCGGTACGGGGATCTTAACCCTTGGCTTGGTGTTGTCAGCACCACGCTCAGCCAGTGAGCGAACCAGCCATCCCTATATAGGAACCAAACCCATGGCCTTGGTGTTATCAGCACTGCACTCTCCCAAGTGAGCCACGGGCCGGCCCAGGGCTGTTTTTTTTCAAAAGTCTTTTTTTTTCTTTTATAGTCTTATTCTCCTAAAAGGATGGGGAAAGCCCTAATTTCTTGGCTTTCTTCCCCATGAAGCTTCCCCATGCCATTAAGGTGTGCCTTACCCACATCCTCAGTGCGGCCATTGGATAAGCGGAAAGAATTGGAATGGCTCCCAGCTTGCTTGTATTTCTTAAACCTAATGAGAAAATGTTTGTGGTGAAAAACTAAGCACAGAGGCAGGAGAGGACAATTACTGGCTTTGTATCCCTGTTTATCACCTCTGCTGTCTAAATCTCCTTTACCAAACAATCAGGCTCTTGTAGAAACAGGTCATGCACATGTTGAGGCAGCTCCATTCTGCAGTGAGTGAGTACCTTAGGATGCTCCTGCTTACCCTCAGCACGCTAGAATCCAACTCAGGCAACACTCACAGTATATTCTGGCTTGTATGGCTCTTCTGTGCAGCCCCCATTCTGGGATCCACTAGAGAGCACAGCCACACCAGGTGGGAAAGGGTGACTGAGCGGAATACAATGGGGGAAGACAGGATGACCTATACCAAACAAAAATCCTGTTATTTCCCCAGTGCAGCCTGGATGCTCCAGGGAGAAGCCCAGAGCTTCAGATTGGGTCTGGCCACAAGTCTCCTGTAGAATGATGGAGACACATGCCAAATTGTAGGAGGAGCACAAAGTTCCCCTTTTTTATTCCTGCAGAAGAACAGAGGGATCTCGGAGCAGGTTAAGCTCAAGAAAAGGCAGAATTAAACCCCAATAGTTAGGGCAATAGCTTTAACAAGAAGCGAACACACACTGCCTTCTTCTCTCCCTTGGGTTCTTCTTCCTTGCTTCTGCTCACAGTTTGAGTGGTAATGTCTAGAGGACCCCAAAAGAAGGTCAGAAAGAGAAACCCTGCAAACCACATGGTTTAGCTCAGCATACCAGGGCTGGGATCCCAGAGGGGTTTGGGGACAAAACCCCATCTAGAAATAAAGTAGGCTTTTGCTGAGTATGTAATCTCACTGGGGCCCTTTTCGGGGCTGTTTCAACAGGGCTAGATCTGAAGATCTTGAAACACTTGTCACTAGTAACACAGACTGTGGCTTTTATCCCCCAACCTCCAAGCCACCATTCTGGGCTTTAGATTGTACTGGAGTTGTGGGACTGGATTTGGAAAAAGGGAAGCAAAGAAGAGAGGTTAAGGCTTAAGGAAGACTACATACAGCTCTCAAACCATTTCTAAGTAGTAGAATTTTAATCTTAGCACTATCATGAATCATTCCACCTCCATCCTATCCATTGTCCTCATCCTACTGTCTTCTGGACTGTGTGGGCTTACTGAGACACTGGGATATTGAAACAGAGACTAAGAGAATGTAGAAGCATTAAAATGCTCACCTTAACATGTACAGAACTATGATAATAAACACGATCACTAGCAGAGAGGACAGGGCCACCATCACTGCAATAATTGGTGTCTCATCTGAAATCAAGAGAATAGAACAAGTCATTACCGTGTTGTGCAATGGAGGTCTCAAACTGGCTGCTCAAGGAAACATCCTGTTGAGGAGGAAGGGCTCATTCAATGCTTCCATAGATGGCAGAACAGGGAGACACAGAGAGAGAGCACAAGAGGGCATGTGTGTACACCTCTCACTGCTACCCAAGGGCTATTGGGCAGGAGCATGGGGCCCAAGATGATATGCCTACCCCATCTCTGACATATCATACATTTGCTTACTTTCTGTCTTCCTGCATTAGAATAAAAGATCTTTGAAGGCAGAGACTTTGTTTCTTTCGTTGCTATATCCTTTTAGCCTAAAACAGTAGCTAGCATATAAAAAGTACTCAAATATTTGGAGGCAGGAACATATCCAATCCTGATGGCAAGCTAGGTGTGCAGGGCCAAATTGTACTGTCTCTCAGCCTCAATGGGAGAGGAAGAGAAAAAGACCATTTTCCTATGATAAATCCAAATGGTTTCCTGGCACAGAAAATATTGTTCCTGATTAAAACAAGGAGACCTTATTAGATCATTAGGCACCATGTATCAAAAACTGCTAGGTACTCCTTTCTACCTCTTCCCACACCCTACTCCCTCAGCTACCTTTTGCCAGGACCCCAACTATATCAACATCTGGCCTGCAGATATGGTGACCCTTCCCTCCGTGCCAAAGGACCTGGCTCCCTTTCCACCCAATACCTAGTCTTGTTTCTCACAGAGCTGATCAAGTGCTGACTCATCCTCCTCCACTCTCGCCCCCCCCACCACAAACTACACAATCAGTCTGAGTTTGTAACTATCATCACCATTTTCCTACCTGCTAAAAGGGAGGACATGTCCCTCTCACGTAAAGGTCAAGCCTGTCACATGTGCTCTGGATTATATCTATCACTGGCACCTCAAAGACTTGTCTTCTTGACCTCATTCACCCTCCTCCAGCCACCACCAGCCCCATGTCTCTCTTTTTCAGCTACCTTCTCACAACAGTTGTCTAATTTGTCTTCTCTAGTTCCTTGCCTCCAAATTCTCCTTAATCTATTTCTCTGATTCCCACCCTCAGTGCTCATTTAAACTGCTTGGTAAGGCCACCAACAAATGGCATATTACCAGACTCAATGGAAACCTTCCCATCTTCATCTGGCCCAATCTCTTAGCAGCATTCACTCAAAAATATTTATGGACCAGCAGCTGTGTGTCAGACACTGTTCTAGACACTGGGAATCCACAAATGATCAAACAAACAAGTGAGAGAAAGCTTACATTCTGTGGGGAAAGAGGAGGACACTGTTCATAAACAAGTAAATACATCATTTCAGACAGGGACAAATGCTATGAAGAAAATGCAGGGTACAAGGATAGAAAGTGATGGGCTGGTAGGTAGTGATATAGGGTTTGAGAAGGTCTCTCTAAGGTGGTTACAGCTAAGCAGAGGTCTAAATAATGTGAAGAAGTGCACATGCAGAGATGTAAGAGCTCTCTAGGCACAGGGAATAGCAAGCCTAAAAGCCCTCATGAGCTTGGCAGGTTCAAGAGATAGCGCATAGTCCAGTGTGGTATAAGATGTAGCCAGAGAAGTAGGCAGGAGCCAGAAGACTTAGGGCTGGGTAGGCCATGGTAACGAGTGTGGATTTAATTCTGAATGTGATGAGAAACACTACGTGATAGGAGGGCTTTGAACAGAGAAGAGATAAAACTGGATTTACATTCTTTTAAAAGGTCAGCTAAACTGACTCATAAGCAGCAGCCTTGAGGTGGGAGGTAATCCAGCAGAATATGGTGTCATGGGAGCCAAAAGTGGAGTTTTTCAAGGAGGGAGTAATCAACTCAACCAAATACTGCTGACAGATCAAGTAGGATAAAGACAGAGCAGTGAAACAGGATCTGACAAGATGGCAGCTATAGATGACCTTTTCAAGAGCGGTTGCAGTTGAATAGTGGGTGAGAAAATCTAAATGAAGTGAAATAAAGACAGAAAGAGGAGAAAGTGAGGCACTGACTTCTTTTATGAGGATTTGTACTGTAAAGGGATGCAAAGAAAAGGAGTGGCAACTGGAGGGAGATGTGAGGTAGACAGTTTTTTGCTGTTTTTTTTTTTAAAGAGATAGCAGATATTGTACCACATTTCTTTTGTTGCTGGCAATTTTCAAACTCTGAAGTATGTGGCTCTCATCTTAAAATGAGCATTCAAACTGGCTGTCCACTCCTTCCTCTTTGAAGCACCTTGCTCTCTTGCTTTCCACAACAAAGCACTCATCTGACTTTCTTTCTATTGCTTGGCTGCTCCATCTCAGTTTCCCTTGCTGCTGTTCCTCTTCCAACACCAGATCTCTAAATGTGGGAATTCCTCAAGGCTCTGTCCTTGGCACTCTTCTCTATACTCTATCTAGTTGATCTGAGCAGACAGATGGCTGTAAATACAAATGATATGCTAGCAATCCCCACATTTGCATTCCTTGGTCAGACCTGAAAAGCTGCAGACTGTCAATTGCCTATTTGCCACCTCTACTTTAAATTTCACAGGCAACACAAACTTTCTGTGTCTAAAACCTTTCCCTCACCATTCAGTAACTAGTACTTCCATCCACCCTGTTGTTCAAGTAAGAAATGTGGAAATCTGGGCTGCCCAGTTAGCTCAGTTGGTTAGAGTGTGGTGTTGATAACACCAAAGTCAAGGGTTCAGATCCCCATACTGGCCAGCCACCAAAACAAGAAATGTGGAAATCTCCTTGATTTCTTCCTTATGCTTATCTTCTACAAGGGTACGTCAAAAAGTTCCTGGAAAAATAGAAATGAAAGATACAAATCTTTCCATGAACTTTTTGAAGTACCCTCTTATATCCAACCCAACTACAAGTAATATACTTTAGGGATCGAACACCTCAAATCTGTCTGCCTTTTTTCCATTCTCTATTGCCACCAGTGTACCAGTGTAGTCTCAGCCTCCATTTTCTCTCACCTGGGTCACAGTAAACCTCTGTCCCCTGCCAATTCATTCTCCACAAAGTAGAGTGATCGCTGGAAAAGCAAGTCAGATCATGTCCCTCTCTTACATAAAATCTTTCCCAAGCCTTTATAATGAAATCCAACCTCCTTACCCTGACCTACAACAACCTCCCCAATTTAGCCCTTACCTACTCTATCTCCTGCCACTCCTTGCTCACTACACTTCAGCCACTGATGTTCTTCCAGGATAAGTTCATTCATCCTTAGGCCTTAGAACATGTTGTTCTTTCAGCTTAGCAGAGCCTCCCTCCATTCTTTGCCTGGCTACCTCCTATTCATCCAGTTTTCATCATAAGTGTCACTTCCCAGAGAGATCTTCTCTGACTTCCTAACACTAAACTAGGACCATAACTCTGTTTCCTCATCTGTGAAATAAATTATTCTGAAGATTAAATGAGATCATCTATGTAATGTTCTTGGCACAGTAACGAGCACACATTGTGTTAGCTATTATTTTCAGTATTATTCTCATAGAGCACCCTGTTATTTCCCTTGATAATACCTTTCACACTTTGTAATTATATATTTATTTGATTGTAGTTATTAACGAGAATCCCTTCTTTATACCATAAACTCCACAAGGGCAAGGATTACACACCTGCTTTGTTTCTCACTGTATACCTAAAACCTAGCACACAGTCTCAAATATAGTAGGCACTAAACAAATACTGGATTATGTTAAGAGAATGAACATAAGAATTAGTGATTTATCGCTAAATACGTCTTTGTTAAATTCCAATCACAGACGGTAGTATATCGGGTATTATAAGAAGATAATTAGACATCTGGCTCAAGACAGTGGGCTGAACCCATAACTTTACTTATTCTTCTTCCCCAAACACATCAAAATATTAGAGATATAAAAATACTAATGAATCAACAGCACATCTGGAAGGAAGCAAAGGGGGGCATCGGTAGACCAGAAACTTTGAGGGATTTTTGAAAGACAAAGCAGATTGGACTCCACTGCTGAAGAGATCAATCAGACCCAAAGAACTTCCAGCTGTAGAATTAGTACTAGATCAACCAGTCTAGGCCCAGAAACACCTCAAGCTCAAGAGTCAACTAGGACTGGGGATAAAACTTGGTCTTGGGTACCAGGATGGTATTTAACCAAAGGCCTGCCAACCCAGGGCCAGAACACCTACAGAACACCTTGTGACCAGGCTGAGTGAAAAGCTGGGGTTTCCCATCCAGACTCAGCTGGAAAAACAGCACTCTGCACAGAGTGGGGGCTTTGTCACAGAAAGTGGTGAGAGCTGCTTTTACACAAAATGTAAGCTGCATATATGAGGGTACTTCAAAAATTCATGAAATAATAGAATTGAAAGATAATACAAAACTTTCCATAAACTTTTTGAAGACCCCCTTGCATATATTCAAATTTTTTAGTATGGGAAACTTTCACACTTACACAGGAATAAAGATAACACTATAATAAACTCCTAGTACTTATCACTTCAACATTATCACTAAATGCCAGTTTTCTTCATATATACCAGGGTTTCTCAACCTCACACTAAAGACATTTTGGGCTAGATAATTCTCTGTTGTGGGGCCTATCATGTGCACTGTAGGATGTTTAACATGGATGGCTTCTACCTACTAAAAGTCAGTAGCAAATCCCCAATTGTGATGACCAAAAGCATCTCCAGACATTGCTAAATGTCCTTTGAAGGGAAAAGTGCCACCAGTTGAAAACCACCAGTTTATACCCACCCCATCTCCACCAGATTATTTTAAAGTAAATGTGAGATATATCATTTAAATTGTAATTACTTCAGTACATAACACTAAGAGGTAGGGATTCTTAACATAACCACAATACCATTATCCCATCTAAAAAGTAACACTAATTCCTTAATATTATCTAATATTCAGTTATTGTTTAAATTTCTCTGATTGCCTCATAAATGTCTTTTTTGGTTTGGGCATAACTGGCATCCAGAGCGGGTCTACACATCGCACATGATTGCTTAAGTATACTAGGTACACAGAGGGTTTCCTGGGTGGGCCCCGAAGACAGAAAAAGAACATGCATGGTGCCTGAGATAACTTTAGGCAGCCACAAGAGATGAAGAAGGGGAAAAGAAAAAGAAAGGCAACTCCGAGTAGAGGATAACTGTGTCCTGTTTCAATTTCCTAAACCATTGCTGAACCCCTGGTTTACGGTATGTCCCTGTTTCTATTCCTGAAGGAACACCTACTGTGAGCATATTCCAGGCCACTCAATGCTTAAGGACAATGCTCAACCACAGTCCTACAGATGACATGCACAAATACCAAGGCTGCATATACGAGGACACTTCAAAAAAGTTCATGAAATAATAGAATTAAAAGATGATACAAAACTTTCCATGAACTTTTTTGGAAGCTGAAGACCCCCTCAAATATATTCAGACTTTTTAGTATGGGAAACTTTTAATGACAGCCAAGTATAGCCTATCACTATAGCCCTGGGAAACAGAAGCTACACAAGAAATAGAATAAATCTTTGAAAATATATTGCAATTTGTGCAAGAGGACACTGCATCAATTTTTTAAAAAGCCACTATAAAAACAGGAGCAATCTGAGTATTAAGAAAGAATTCTTAGAAAACACCACGATTAGAGGGGAATATCTCAATAGAAAGGCTGAAAGAACAGACATAACTGAAAACCAATTAGTAACGTGAAAGAGCAAATCGTGGAAGCTCCCAGAACAGAGAGCAATAAGAAATGGAAGGCACGGAACAGTGTGCTATTGTTCTTGGCTACTAGCAGAGTTGATAATTGCAAGCCATATGGGCAGGAGGGAGGCAGCTAGCCAGATAACTTAGAAATTAAGTAACAAAAATTACTATTAGTTAATATTTAAACACATACGTAGCCAGCACAGAGCAAAGCACAATCCCATATCACGTCATTATCCTAACAACCCTAAGGTAGACACCCTTATTAACCTTATTTTAGAGATGAGGAAACTGAGCAGAGAGATTAAATAACTTGCCCACGATCACATGGCAGCAAATCTAAAGCAAGAAAATAAAGTTTCACTATTCTCTAGATTCTTCATAAATTATAAGACCAACAGCACTTTAACTCTTCCAAGCTTACAAGCCAGAACAGCTCTCCATCATGTAAGTCAGATTTTGCCTCTTGACATCAAAATTACACCCATGTTTACATAGAAAGCAAAGATGTCCCCAGGCCTCTTTGAGGGAAGGAGACTCAGATCTATTAAGAAAATAGGAGACCTTATAGTTCCCTGTATCAAATCTTAGACTGGGAGATAAACTTAGGATCTAGTCACCCTCCTAGGATTCCTCCTAAACTGGACAGATTCATCACCTCATCATGCTCAGGACTGTCCTAGTCTAAGTCCTCCAGAGAGCTGGACTTACACAATGCAGGCTGGTGCTGGCAAGACAGGTACACTGGTCCATTCCACATCATCCCCCCACTTTGCCTCCAACTTCCATTCTGGCAAAGTTTCACTTCCTAGACTCAGGCCAAGGGGCAGGCATTTCAAAACACTAAAATGGTGTTCTGGGACAACAGACATCTACTTGCTATCTCCCTGTTCCAAGAAAACAAAGGGTCATATTAATCTAAGGCCTCACATGTAAAAAGGTGAGTTACCTAAGGACTTAAAACACACTCTGTCAACTATAAAAACAGTGAAGTAAAAACCATACTTCCATAGTCCCAATTTGTAAGGCACTTTTATTCATCTTGTCTCTGCACTTTTTGGTATTTATCAACTCTCAAAGGCAGAGTTGTAGTGTTGTTTTAAGTGCCTCCTATTGGCTCTAAAAACAGCAAAAGTCATTAGATCCCAAACCACAGGGCTGAGACCAATCACTGTTGTCTTGGCCCAAATTACCATTCAGAAACCCTAATTTTTATTGCCCTGAAGGGCAAAATTTTTATTGCCTTATCTTCCTGAAGGCCCCTGGAATTGTTTTTCTTTTCTTTTTTTTTTTTTTTTTGGAATTGTTTTTCTAAAGCAAAAATCTGACTATGTCACTTCCTTATTCACTGTCATCTGCACATGACCTGACTCCTGCACTGAATGTACCACCAGGCCCATTCTGTTGAGACCACCTCCGCCTACTCTTCACTTCACGCACATCAACTGTGTACAGTTCCTCAAACACATGACTTACTCTTTCATGTCTCTTTGTTTTTGCCCTATCTAGTGTGTCCCTCATTTTCCCCATTTGCTATTTTAATTTAAACTGCCCCCAAATTATCGCTGTGCCTCCTTCCCACTCCCCAGGTACAATGAATCTTCTGAGCTCTCTTAGCATTTTGTGTGGGATATTCAGTAGCATGTAACTTAGTGGACTTTGATTCCTGCTATTTACATGTTTCCTGCCTGACACGGCAAGCATATATTTTTTTTTCTTTCTGGAATACTAAGTGTATTAGTCCATTTCTGTTGCTTATAACGAAATACTTACAACTGGGAAATTTTAAGAAAACTAAATTTATTGCTCACAGTTTTGGAGGCTGGGAAGTCCACAGTGCAGGGAACACTGTTGAGGGTCCTGGTGGTGGTGACAGTGACCCACGGATCTCACATGGCAGAAATGGCAAAGCATAGAGAGAGACTCACCTCTCATGTGCTCTTCTTTTAAAGCCCTCAGAACCACAACACTGACCACCATTATTAATCCATTCATGTGGCACAGTCCTAAAATTTAATCACTTCTTAAAGGCCCCACCTTTCAATTATCATAATAGGATTTCCTACTTTCAAAAGTTACAGTGGGAATTAAGCTTCTAATACATGAACTTTGGGGGACACAATTCAATCAATCTGCAGCAAAGCATCTAATAGGTGCTGAATGAATGCTGAATATACTATTAAAGGTGCTTAGGGAAAGCCATCATAAATGCAATTCATAATAATAATAATGCCACTTACTATGATAATCCAAAAATGCCTCTTTAAACAAGAATGTCAACCCTTTCTACTCTCCATTTCTAGCAAAGAATTGAAGGAGAAAGCCAGGGAGCAGATCCAGATGATCTGAAATGAGAGCTGAAAACTTTAAGGAGTCTTTGGACTTTAGAAAAATGCTTATCTTGACTGGTTCTCTATAGCTCAAGGACTTCTTTACAAATATTAAAAATATACTATTTTCTGATTTTTAAAAAAGCAGTTATATAAATGATTACAGCTAAAACAATTTAAAGTATGGTTAGAACCAGCTTTATCCTGTGTTCTTGCTATTTAACAAATGCCAGTTATAAGGTCTTCACAGGAAAATCCCATTACAAAAAAACAAAACAAAACAAAACTATTACAATAAAAAGTAGGATGAGATTCTGTTTAAAAGGTACAGGGCAAATGATTAGCTAATGTCTGCAGTTGTGGTGGTATGGTTACAAAAGGACCTGCCTTGGGAGCTGCCTTACACACCAAGCTCTAAGAGGGCTGCAAGTGCCCTTGTTTCAAAGAGTTCTGACTGAATGGCTGAGATTCCTGGCCTCCCTTAGTCTCACATTTAATAGCAACAGAGAAGTAGTGGTAGTAGGATAGTAATGGTGATAGCCAACACCTGCTGAGCAATTGCTATGTGTTGACCCAAATAGTTCATATGTATTCCATTTCTCACAACAACCCTACAAGGAGATCCTGTTCTTATCCCATTTTGCCAGTGGCAAAATGTGGCACAGGAAAGCTAAACACCTACCCACCCTTCTGGTAAGTGGTAAGGTTAGGGCACAAACACAGGTGGTCTAGCTCCAGAGTCCACTCCTTCTAACCACTGCACAGTACTGCCTTTCCAAATATTCCACTATGCCCCTCATCTCCCAGCCTTAAAACATATATCAGAATCATTCAATAGCATTTTCTTTTGTTTGTTTGTTTGTTTGTTTTAAAGATGACTGGTAAGGGGATCTTAACCCTTGACTTGGTGTTGTCAGCACCACGCTCTCCCAAGTGAGCCACAGGCCGGCCCACAATTGCAATTTCTTACATGGAAACATCCCTACGAATGGTAGCATGCATCAGTATCTTGCTCAGACTTCATGGGAACTGTAGTGGATGTTACATATCCCCCTTCAGGACCAAAGGACCCATTCTCCTAGCTGCTGGGAGGGTTAGTGGCTAATGACTTGTGGCCAAGTCTCTCCCCAGGAACTGCCCTTGGTCTGAGAGTAGCCTGGACCAGAGGAAGGCTCCACCCTCCTTGATTCCAGCTCCAGAGCTTCCTGTGGGATTGACCTTTGCTGCTTTTACTCTGACCACATGGTACCTAATTTCCTCCATCTACCCAATACTGTTGCCTTCACTGCCTCACATGTGCTGTAGGGAGAAAGTACTTCCCCAGTGAACTTGCTGTATACAAATCTCTGAGAGTCTGTTTCCCTAGAACCAAACTTATAAACTGAGAAGTAAAACTAGTCTAACAACTGGAGAGTAGTCATGATCACTGACTTCCGGGTGAAGAGGTATTAGGTAGATAATGCCAGACTGAATTTAATGCATTATTACATATGACATAAATCATCCAAATTGACACCAGTAAAAATGCTTCAAAAAAAAAAGCTGATTACAAAAGGACAGATATTGTTTGATTCTACTTAAATGAAATATCTATAATATGTAAATTCATAGAAAGTAGAATAGTGATTACCAGGGGCTGAGGGAAGGAGGAAATAGGCAGTTATTATTTAGTGGGTACAAAGTTTCAGTTTGGGGTGATAAAAATTCTGGAGATGGATGGTTATATAATGATGTAAATGTATTTAATGCTACTTGTCCACTTAAAAATGGTTAAAATGTTATGTATATTTTATCACAATTTTTTAAAAAAGCTGGCTCTACCAAAATAATTTGGAATATGCTTAAAAAATAATATACATGAGAAAATAACCAGTGTCTTGGACTTCAAGAGGACTTCAAAGAGAGGAAGAAAAGTTGCTTGCCTTCCCCTTGTTTTATGGTGTTTTTGACAATTTAAACACTAGTCACTGCTATTCAAAAGCACCGCAAAGTGCATGAAAACCTGTAACCCTTACCTGCATAAGACATAATATATTTATCAAACATATTATAATGCAAATATTTCCCAATAGTTGATTCATTTCTCAAAAAGCATTTATTTGGCTTTAAAATTAGAATGTGATATCAAGAATTATAGCAGTACTTCTAAATATCTGCTCTGGGAAAATCATCATTACATTACGGGGCTTTAGAGGCTGCTGACAATATGCGTGCCTCTTCATTTTCCTGTTTGATCAAAGAAATTATACAAAATTACCTTCTGACTTACAAGCGAGATGTATTAGTAAACTTTCCATATGTCACAATTAGCAAAATCTGGATAATTAAAATAATTTTATTTCTTTTTAATCATAATATTAAAACTACTTAAATATTAGCTAGGTAAAATAGATATAATATGTGGGGCAAGAAAAAGACTGAATATTATGAAAATATGCACTCAGTAGAAAAAGGAGTCACAGACTTTACATTTAATCTTGAATCCTACCACTTCAACTTTTGATTTTATTGTAAGACTGATTGGAAGAACAGTTTTAGGGAGCAAGCGTAAGTATCTATTGCAATATAAATCTATTAAGTTCTACATTTGATAGTGGGAGTCTGGTAAATGAATCTGAATATTAGGATACTACATTAATCTAATGTTTGGTTCCAGAGTTTAGGAAGGTGAGAGCTGGAACAGTGAGGGAAACCTGTACGCAGTATGGTAACATCACACTATTCCTCACCAAATACGGTGGCAGATGGACAGACACACAAAGGGTCAGAATATCTGCTTTTCTGACTCAAATGTTCCCTACTTAGTGAGACTTCATAAGCCTTCAAATGTTCCATTACTTAATTATGAAGGGAAAATTGTGCATGGTTAAATAATAGAATCAGAAAAAAAAAAACCTCATAAAGTTTGATTTGATAACAAATAGAAAATCATGATGAGAAAAACTGCTTTGCAGAGTAACATTTTTCAAAATCAAACATAGTGATCATTTCTTAGAATGTTGGATGATCTCTTTCTCTCATGTTCTTTGATGGCAGACTTACTGGTGTCCTAGGCAAAATATGCCACTTCTACACATGCGTATCCATGTTCTCCTGCTCTCTGGTGACCAGGAATTCAGCAGTCCAGCCCAGATCACAGACAGTAACTCAGGCCATAGGGACTTTATACTAGAGGGCTGAAAATCCATAAAATCCATATAAAGCCACAAAGGGGTGGCATTTTATAGATTAGAAGAAAAACAACACAAAGCCAGAAAGTTTAATGGTAACTGTGGCTTAGAATTCAGAAATAACCTGTAGAAATTATGGCCTAATATCACCAAAAGTTAATATTAACAAGGTGACATGATAAAGTAAAATACAGTTAACTACGTGTTAAAAGATAAAATAGCTGTTAGAAACCATAACTTACATTTAAAAACATATTGAATATTTGTTTCTATTACTCTTCTCTATGAGGTTAATATGGAAACAACTTAAGAGAAAGTAAACAAACAGCCACAGATGCACAAGGTTACAAAAGACTGAGTAAACATGGATGAATACTGAACACTGTGTAAAGGGACAACAGATATAAGGTGAACATCTCACCTCTTCTGTCCTTCGAGTCAGAGTTACCTGTGTAATAAGTGAAAAATAGAAAAATTCACTCAGGTTAAAGAAAAACATTACTATTCAATTTAGGGTAAAACAAAACGAGCTGCAGGAATATAGATACTTCTCACCATGCCTAATGTTGGAGCTAGAATGAGGCATCCTCCAACAACTGGGACACAAGATTGTCCAGATTTACTAAACTTTAGTCAGTGGTCTGGCCTTCTCCCTGAGTACACAGACAGTGCACCATCCATACTCATAAAACATACAGGGATGTAGAGAGAAATACAAACACATGATATTAGAGAACTTTATATTTTTTGGTCCATTAAAACCCAAGGGGGCAAAATTAAGTAAGGATATTAAAGAGCTAAATGATAAGACGTAATAAAATCTAATTGCGGGCTGGCCGGTTAGCTCACTTGGGAAAGTGTGGCACTTGATAACACCAAGGTCAAGGGTTCAGATCCCCATACCAGCCAGCCATCCAAAAAAAAAAAAAAAAAAAATCTAACTGGTATATACCAAACTCTAAATACTAAGAGAGAAAACCTTTTCAAAGGCCTGTGGGATATCCACAAGCCCTTATAAATTTCTGATAATAGAAACAGTACAATACTCTTACCATGATTCCATAAAAGTCGAAATTACCAAGGTAATTTTTTTTTTTTTGTCTTTTTTTTTTTTTTTTGTGACCGGTAAGGGGATCGCAACCCTTGGCGTGGCGTCGTCCGCACCGTGCTCAGCCAGTGAGCGCACCGGCCATCCCTATATAGGATCCGAACCCACAGCCTCGGCATCGCTGCTGCGCTCCCAGCGTCGCACTCTCCCAAGTGCGCCACGGGTCGGCCCCTTACCAAGGTAATTTTTTGAGAGAACACTTGAAAATTAAAATCAAAACCAAAACTGAAAAATACCTAACAAATAACAATAAAAACACTTTTGTGATAGAACCTGCCAACTCTCCCCAATATCAGTCCCTTCCTCTTCCTGCCTGTGGTACAGAACCCTTGTTTTTTAGCTGAGCACAAAGCTGTCCAGCTAGAGACTACATTTCTAAGACTCCTTTGTGCTGGGTGTAGTCATGATGAATTCCAGCCAATGGATGTAAGCAAAAGCAATATGGGTAACTTCTAGGTCACCATCCTTTGGAAAATAAATTGTTCCCGTTCCATCTGTTCTCCCTTCCCAGAGGCTGGAACTAAAACCCAATGATGAGAGCCATGTAAATAAGTGCAATAACCAAGCAAATAAGGGAAATATTGAAGGAACCTGGTCTGTGATGAGGCAAAGCCTCATGCCTATTTCTGGAATGTGACTGAGGAAAGAAAGACACTTTGGTCTTATTTAAGTCACTGAATTTTGGTGTATCCTTGTCAAAGCAGCGTAGATTGCACCCGAACTAACACAACTACCTACAGGAACACCTATGAGATATGTCTAAAGCTGTGCTTATGCAAAATGCACAGCATTAAATATGTTAATTATCTGAAAAGAATGAAAACAAAGCATTCAAGAAGACAGAAAAAGCCCAAAATATATCTATAGAAGGCAAAAGGAAAGAATAAGAATTTTAAAAAATCAATGAAATATAAAACTGAAAAATTACTGAACTAATACACAATAGCAGGTTCTTTGGTAGAAAGAAGCAACAAACCATGAAAAAGGTAAATGGTTAGTCAACCTAAACAAGAAAAAGGAGACTTAAAATGTATATAAAATAAGATATACTCATAGCTATGCAGGCAATTAAACATCATAAAAGATGACTTTGCCTCAAATTAATTCAAGTGAACTTGAAAACGTGAATGAAATGCATAGTTTTCTGTGTAAACTTCCAAATTCTTTCCACGAAGCAAACCAAAACACTGACAACTAAAACTTAACAAAAATAATCCATAGTTCACACTTTACATCAGAATAAATTCCAGATGAATCAAAGATTTAAGTACACACACACACACACACACACACACACACACACACATACACTCAAGAAAGAAACTATAAAAGTCCAGATGAAATCATGAGGAAAATTATTTTATAATCTTGGAGTAACAAAAGCCTTCCTAAATATGACCCAATATACCTAGAAAACATTTAGGTAAAACTAACTGATAAATATTTAAGTTTAAAAGATTAAAAATTGCTAATAGTATCTTCTGCAATGCAGGAAAGCTAGCTGACCAACCACGGAAAAATATCTGCAACTTTACCATAGGCAAAGGGCTCATTTCCTAAACATATAAAAGATTCTACAAATGATTCGGAAAAACCTGACATCCTAATAAGAAAAATGGGTGAAGGACATCAACAGAGAGTGCTCAGAAAAAAAATATATATATCATCTTTTAAGTTACAGAAAGTTGTTCAACTTCAGAGAAATGCAAATTAAAGCTATAATGAGATGTTATTTTTTACCTGTCAGAATTGCAGAGATACAGAAGTTTGATAATTCACTGCACTTAACAGAGTGCAGAAAAACAGACATTTTGACATATTGTTAATAGGAATATATTTCCCAAAAGAAGGAAATTTGGCAATATCCATCAATTTATAAATGTACACAAAATAATATCAATATAATATTAGTATCCTACTAATATTCTCACATGTGTTTAAAATGGCAAACTATTATTTATAAGAGTACTCTGAAAACAGCCTTAATGTCTGTTGATAGGAAACATTAGATAAATATATTAAAGTATATACACACAATGAAGCAGCTCTTTATTAAAATATAGAACAAGTATAATAGGCTTTTTTTTTTTGGAGGGAGGTTGGGGGGACAGTTGGTGGGGACCAAACCCCAGACCTTGGTGTTATCAGCACCATACTCTAACCAACTGAGCTAACCAGCCAGCCCTGTAGATAGGCTAATTGAGAAAAAGCAATGTGCACAAATGAACACAATATGTTTATTATGTGTATTATAAACGGAAGAAAAAAGGAAAATATTTATGTCTTTGCTTATTTTTAAAAGGAGAAAAAGAGACTCAAAGTAAAGGTCAATAAAAAAGAAAAACAAAGCAGATTGAATTAATTCAGGATATGTTCAATATCCAAATAATAGGAGTTTTAGAAGAGAACAGGAAAAAAAAAATGGAAGAGGGAGAAAAGTTTTCCAAAACACAAGAAAATTTTCAGAATTGAAGGACCAAAGCTCTAAAGCGCCCATCAAACACCCAGAATAATGAAAAAGACCTATATCAAAGTATACCTCTTTGGAACTGCAGGACACCAATGATAAAGAGAAGATCCTAAAAAGCACGCAAAGAATTAGGAATTAGGATGGCAGTAGAATCCTCCAAGCCTGGTAATTAGGAGATAGAGCAATACTTGAAAACTTCTGGGGGGGAAATATTTCCTCAAATTCTATAATTTTAGATATGTAAGGTCTCATGCAATTCACCTCCCATGGACTGCTTTCTCAGGAAGTTACTGCAAAATGTGTTCTATCAAGTGATAAAAGAAGACAAGAAAGATGACAATATGGGAGCCAACAAGCAGCAAAGGGAATTCCCAGAATGATAGAGAAGGGAAGTCCCAGGCCAATACCTGTGTAGTAGCCCTAGAGATCAACAAGCCTAGACTGGAATAAGACAATGGAGGGCTGAAGAGGAATTTCTCTAGGTAAAAAAGAAATAACAGATTATCTAATAGGTATGACTTTGTAGAAAATTGTATTGAGAGGCTCTGGAACATGTGGAAAGAACTGGCTAGCAATAACTGAAGAGAAAACTAAACAAACAAAAAATAAGGCAAGTATTAAATCCAGAAAAAAATTGTACAAGAAAGGAAAAATAATCAAATTATACCTATAGCTCAGCAATAAATATCTCATAGTAATAATAATCTAAAATACCAAATACTGATTTAAATAAAAATTATAAAATAACTATTGACTGGTAAGATGACGGTGATGAGTAGGATATGGGGTTTAAGACTATGAAATCTTCATGTACCATAATGGTTCCCTTGTATTTTACTGATCTTGAATAAAAGCTACCAGTGAAATGCAATATCAGTCTCCTCTTACATGAAATGTGTTAAGTGTACAATAATGGGATTCTAAGCTATGGCATAATTTGGACCTAAGGCAATTTGTGGAAAACTAAGTTCCTTACCAGCAGTGTGGAAAGACGCAAAAGTGAGAAACATCCCTAACTTGCTACCTGCCATCCTTGAGATTAAAGCAAATCATTTAACCTTTATAGTCTTAAATCAAGCATCTATTAAAAGGAGATAATTATCCACATTCACCTCACAGAATTAAAGACAGTACAGAATAAAACATGGGCTGTGAAATCAGTCAGGCCTAGGTTACAGTATCACCTTTTCCATTTACTCTTTCAGTTTGTACAAGTTATTCTGCCTTTCCTTCCTAAACAATGGCCATAACCCACAGCAAGAAATACATTTTATGTCATTATTCTATATACACATTCATGTGCATTTGTATATCACAAATAAAATAATTTCACAAAATTATATATGCAACATGAAAAGAAGAGAAATGGAATAGAACCATACATTAAAACAAACACTAGTGGTGGCCCATTAAACTGATTTCATGAATTGGTCATAACCTGCACTTTGAAAAATACTCCATAAATTACAGTTTCATCACTATAAAACTCTTTCACCTGTAAAACATAAAATAGAACTTACCTCATAGGATTATATTATAAAACTCTTAGTAAAATGCCTAGCACATAGTAATAACTATGATAGAACTATGATTAACATTAAAGCACAAAGCAAATATGAGACATTGCCTGCAGTCCCCTATCTCTCCAAGAATAGTGGGATGCCATACACGTTAAATGTATCTCCATATATTTTGCTGATAACTATCAGAGTAATAATGGTAATAATATGGGCCAGCTGGTTAGCTCAGTTGGTTAGAGCATGGTGCTGATAACACCAAGGTTCAGGGTTTGTTCCCTGTACCAACAGCTACCAAAAACAAACAAACAAAATTATAACAATATTAACAGCTAACGTTTAAAAATACTGCTTAGCATGTGCAGGCACCATTGTCAGAGCTTTACCCATATTAACTCATTAATCCTAATAGCTCTCCTTTGAGGTGGGAACTATTACTATCATTTATTCCTGTTTTACAGATGAAGAAACTGAGGTACAGAGAGATTAAGTAAACTTTTCTTATGGTCACACAGCTGGTTTATGGTAAAGTTGGATTCAAACTCAGGTAGTATGGTTCTGTAGACTGTGCTCTTAACCGCAAATACTTTGCTGCCTTCATAGTAAAAAATAAGGGATTAAAGAAGGCACGTGTAGGGTCTGGCTTGTAGGGTCTAGCTAAAAGGTGTCATCTGTAATAATCAAATGAGATTCAATTCACCAGATACTTTCTGAATGCCCCCCATGAGCCAGACATGATTCCACCTGGGGTGCTCACCATGTAATAGCAAAGAAATTCAAGTCAAGAGGATCAGATCACAGAAGAGGGAATAGTGATTTTTGCTAGAAAAGGAATGATACTTACATAGTAATCAGGGAACAATTATTTCCTTTACTCCTCACAGAAGGCTTTTGATGGACCTTCTAATCTTCTTTTACAGATCAGGAGCCTGAGGTTCAAAGAGGTCAGAAATTTGCCCTACCTCACCTGGTCTCAGATACAGGTCTCTGATTCTATCTTCAGGGCCACTTTTTTCTTTTTTTTTTTGGCGGCTGGCCAGTACAGGGAATTGAACCCTTGACCTTGGTGTTACAAGGCTGTACTCTAACCAACTGAGCTAACCAGCTAGCCCTCTCAGGGCCACTTCTGCTTCAAAGCAGTGACTCTGATTTAAGGAGACAAGAGCGCTTGGCGGAGGCACGTGGTCAAACTGATACTGCAATGTAACTGGTTCTCTGAGTCCCTCTTTCTAATTCCACCCCTGCCCACTGGCCTCCCACTCCATATCTAATTGTTATGGACATCCATATCCACTTTCCTTCCTTAGTCTCCAAGGATCCCTTCTTTTCAAGGCTAATCCTATTATTCAGTCTCTATCCTATTATTCAGTCTCTTCTGTCATCAGTTAGCTCCCCTCTTTCTCTTGTACTTTCAACCTCCTTCCCTGTCTTTAAACATCCTTATACCTCCCCAATCTAACCAGAATCCCACCTAGCAGAAGGATGTCCTCCAGAATCTTTCTTTGTTCTTCTTAACTCTATGCTAACCAGGTATTCCCAATAATTCCATATATCTGGGTTTCATTATTTATTTCAAGAAATTTTATGGCTAGAAACACAAAGATAATAAAAGGGTGAATAAACTCAGAGAGCAAGAGACAGAACAAACAGAAACCATCTCTAGTACCTGAAGGAGGGAAAGTTTCTGGAGTGGTTGCTGCAGTGCTGGAATTCCCCTCCCAGGGTTCTGTTTTGGCATCTGTGAACTGGTTATCTGGAAGCCACGTTCCATTTGGTGAAAGTGTAGTGCCTACAGAATCGGTACGTGCTGTTCTCGTGGTCTTATTGTCAGAGTCTGAAGAATTGACAGTGGTGACATAGATGGTTCCCAGAGTTAGATTTGAGCTAAATGTTGGTGCCACAGAAAGAGAAGTTACCGAAGAAGTTGGATTTGAAGTTTTGGTCTCTTCTTTAACTGATTCTGCCGTTGATGCTTTAACTGATCTCGTAATTCCTACAGAAGATGAAACTACAAACACGGAAAAATAAGGAAACATCACATCAAGAACATGAAGCTCAGGTTGTGAAACACAAAGCAGTAAGCCTTAATTAACTCTCAAACATTTGGAGACCAAGCAAAGACCCCCACATAACACCCATATGTTTTATATGCTGGACCCTTCCTACCTCCTCCAAAGGACTACTGTCTAAGGGAGGAAGAAACAGGATCTTTACTTAGTTCCTAAGAATCAATGTATACATTCCTAAATATCAATAATTTCTTTTCCTTTTCAGGAAAGAACACAATCTCGTTGATTTATTTAAAACGGTATGTGGTATGTAGAAGAATGCAGAGTATTCAATACAATTCAGAGATTTCCAAAGACACCTATTTTACTACCACTTTTGAGTAAAATTTTAATATTCTTTTTCTTAATAACACCTAGGTCTTCAAATTTTGGTCATTAAATGTGAAAAGCAAAATTCAATTCCAAATACCAGCCTTATCAAATGACAATTTACCTGTGGTAGCATTGTTGGCACTGACATGTATCAGACCACTGCCAAGCAGAACAAGAATGAACCAGGAATCCATACTGACCTAGAAAATAGGGAGCCATGTTAGATGAGGTCTTATATTACTTTAACTATGTCTGAACTACTCACCAAAAGAGTATTTGGGGCAGAGTCTTCTCCCAGCTATTAAAATGTGCACACAGACCAAAGATCTTCGGGGAGCCTGATATGCACATTCCCACAGAAGGTGAAACTACAAAGACCAAAAAATAAGGAAACCTCACGTGAAGAATGGAATCTTCATCTCACAAAGAATGGAATCTTCATCTCATGAAAAATGGACTCCCTAGGAGTCCAATTATTAATTGAGTCTTTATACAAATAAAAACAAGTATAAGAAGATGCTTTTTAGATAGTGATTCTCAACCTTGGCTGCACTTCAGAATCACCTAAGAAACTTTTAAAAAATCCCCATGCTAGACTGCATCTCTGTGGATGAAAGCTAGGTAGCTGTCCTTTTTAGAGCTTCCAAGTTGGTTTTTATGTGCAGCTTTACAGTTTTCAGAGTGAGAAGTGTGCAGAAGGTAGACAGACTGTACTAGTTTACTGCCCTTCGAGGTAGACATTATATAGCTGCTCTCAAACTTTATTCTGCCTCAGACCATATAAGAAGATGATGGCACATTCTCACAGGTAATAGTGGCTCATTCATCCATTCAGATTTCTGTGCCTTACACTGACCTATGTTCTAGGGAAACAACTGGGGAGCAATAAGGTCATAAGCCCCATCTTCACGGAACTCACAGTCCAGTGGTGATGCAATTTGGTAGTGACTCTCCAAGAGAAGCAACACATGCCTCCCAAGGGGCATTAAATGAAAGCAGCCCACCCGAAGAGGCTACATACTATGTGACGCCAACTGTATGATATTCTGGAAAAGGCAAATCCATCGAGACAGTAAAAGATCAGTCGATGTGGGGTTGTGGGTAGGGAATAAGGAACAAGTAGGTGAAGCACAGAGGATTTTTTTTTAGGGCAGTGAAACTCTTCTATATGATACTACGGTGGTGGATACATGTCATACATTTGTTCAAACCCACAGAATATACAACACCAATAGTGAACTCTAATGTAAACTATGGACCTTGAGTGATAATGACCAGTCAATGTAGGTTCATCAATTGCAACAAATATACCACTGTGGTATGGGATATTGAAAGTGAGGGAGATTTTGCATGTGTGTGGGTAGGGAGTATTTGGAAACTTTCTATACTTCCTGCTCAATTTTGCCATGAACCTGAAACTCTAAAAAAACAAAGTCTATTTTTAAAAAGAAAAAAACTGGCTAAATTGTCATAAATAAGACAAAGGATTAAAATAGAAACTCATATCAATATTGAAAATACAAGGACCAATTACGAAAAATCTAAAGAATCTAAACAGATAATTTACAGGAGAGAAAAACAAATAGCTAAGAACATACACACAAAAGTGCTGACTGTCCTTACTAATCAAAAAAATATAAGATAACATTTTTACTTCCCAAATCAGAAAAGATCGATCATATGAAATATTCAATGCTGGTAAGAGTCACATGAAAAGGACTCAAACACTGGTGGGAATGCCAATTAACCTATAACAACAAACTCCTTTCCAGAAAGATTATACAAGAATCTTAAAGGTGTCCATATTATTTTCTGGTCCACTTCCAAGATTCTATTTTTAAGTAAATGTAAATAATCTGAAACTCAGACTAAAATGATGTGTAGAGATATTCATTACAGTGGAAAAGTAGAAACAATCCAAATATCAACAATAGGGAAGATAAGAGAAAGTTGAAACAAATATGTTGCTGTTCAAGATGATATATGGTTGCCATTCAAGATGCTATAGAGATATTCAAAGAATTTCTAAAAAATAAAATAAGCCCTTCACTTCTTAAGCTTAAAAAAAAAAAGGCCAGGTACAAACATGAATATACCATATGATCTCAACTAAATCTGTGTGTGTATATACAAATGTATATGCATAAAGTAAGACTGGAAGGAAAAATCTTCTATAAACATTTTGGCATTCCACTTTATACTTACTTTCTTTTATACTGTTCTTTATTTTCCAGATTCTTAAACAAAGAGCATGATATTTTATAAATAAAAAAAAATCAATGAAAGTAAGTTAAAAAGAAAATGAGTTTTATACAGAGCATGAATATAAGAAGCAAAAGGAAAGAAAAGATACTACAGAAGGCAGGCATGCCTCACGTGAAGGAATGCAAGGGAAAAGAACAAATGCACAGTGATGGAATTTGGAGATTTGTGAGCTTCAACTTGGGAGTGAGAGACATTTCAGAATTTACGAAGATCCATGATACTAACAAGGTATATCCACAGGACACAACGAGGAAAACCACAGTGAAAGCCACATTCTTCCCAGAGATATAAAGACCCTCATGCAAACTGCTGTGACTTCCTGACCCTCTATATACAACTCATCTGCAACCACACTTATCCTTATCCTACTCTCTCCTCCAGTCTCCAAGTTTCTATCCCAGAGCTCCATGTGAGGAAGCAGGGTTGAAGTGCCCCTCGGTCCTCAGGGATGCCATATGCAAACCATTTCTCCTGGAGCATGCTCTAACAGTCCCTGTTCCTGAAGGCCTTTACCTTGTGATTTCCTGGCACTGAAGACACTGTAATGTGGCTCACAGCTTTCTTCCCATTAACAAGTCCTGATATTCTCCTGGAGGACTTCAGCATCCTCACAGGTGAACACCACAACCACATCTGGCCCAGCCTCTCAGTTTCTTGACTTCCTCAACTACAATGACCTTATACCTCTATTCTGCTTGGGCCACTAGGACAATAGCTGCACTCCAGATTCTGTCATCATCCGTGAACACTCTCATACCGAATCTTGCCTTCCCACTCTCCAACCATACTTCCTATCCTTGCAGCTCTCTCTGTTACATCTACTACACTGGTTCTCTGACCTCACCCGGACCTTCAGTCCTTTAAACTCCTCTCTAATTTTCTTTCCAATATCTCTGTGCTGTCTTTATTTCCTTCTCTACTAAACCAAGAAAGCCTGGTGCCACAGTTCAATCACTCTCTTGCTAATATCCTAAATTCCCTTGCTATGCTGTTCTTCTATTAGGTCTATTAGTTTGTTTTTGCCCAACACGGGGAAGAAACAAACTAATCCTGAACCTGAACTGTCAGCCTTACACTTGGATTACCAAATGCTATTTTTTTTTGTTTTATTTTATTTTGTCAATATACAATGTGGTTGATTATTGTAACCCATTACCAAAACCTACTTCTCTCCTCCCTCTCCCCCCTCCCTCCCAATAAACTCCTTTCTGTTTGCTTGTTGTATCAACTTCAAGGAATTGTAATTGTTGTGTCTTCTCCCCGCCCCAGGTTGTTTGTGTATTTATTTATTTATTTATAGCTCCCACAAATAAATGAGAACATGTGATATTTCTCTTTCTGTGCCTGACTAGTTTCACTTAATATAATTCTCTCTAGGTCCATCCATGTTGTTGCAAATGGCAGTATTTCATTCTTTTTTATGGCAGAGTAGTATTCCATCGTGTAGATATACCACATTTTCCATATCCACTCATCTGATGATGGACATTTGGGCTGGTTCCAACTCTTGGCTATTGTAAAGAGTGCTGCAACAAACACTAGAGAACAGGTATACCTTCGACTTGATGATTTCCATTTCTCTGGGTATATTCCCAGCAGTGGGATAGCTGGGTCATATGGTAGATCTATCTGCAATTGTTTGAGGAACCTCCATATCATTTTCCATAGAGGCTGCACCATTTTGCAGTCCCACCAACAATGTATGAGAGTTCCTTTTTCTCAGCAACCTCGCCAGCATTTTTTATTCACAGTCTTCTGGATATTAGCTATCCTAACTGGGGTGAGATGGTATCTCAGTGTAGTTTTGATTTGCATTTCCCAAATGCTGAGTGATGCTGAGCATTTTTTTATGTGTCTTTTGGCCATTCATATATCTTCCTTTGAGAAATGCCTATTTTGCTCTTTTGCCCATTTCTTAATTGGGTTACTTGTTTTTTTGTTGTAAAGTTGTTTGAGTTCCTTGTATATTCTGGATATTAATCCTTTGTCAGATGTATATTTTGCAAATATTTTCTCCCACTCTGTTGGTTGTCTTTTAACTCTGTTAGTTGTTTCTTTTGCTGTGCAGAAGCTTTTTAGTTTGATATAATCCCATTTGTTTATTTTTCCTTTGGTTGCCCTTGTTTTGGGTCATATTCATGAAGTCTGTGCCCAGTCCTACTTCAAAGTGTTTCTCCTATGTTTTCCTTGAGTAGTTTTATTGTTTCAGGGTGTATATTTAATTCTTTAATCCATTTTGAGTTAATTTTGGTATATGGTGAAAGGTATGGGTCTAGTTTCATTCTCCTGCATATTGATATCCAGTTCTCCCAGCACCATTTGCTAAAGAGGCAGTCTCTTCCCCAGTGTATAGGCTTGGTGCCTTTGTCAAAGATCAGATGGCTGTAGGTGTGTGGGTTGATTTCTGGATTCTCTATTCTATTCCATTGATCAGTGTGTCTGTTTTTATGCTAGTACCATGCTGTTTTATTATAGCTTTGTAGTATAGTTTAAAGTCTGGTAGTGTTATGCCTCCATCTTTATTTTTTTTGTTCAGAATTGCTTTGGCTATGTGTGGTCTTTTGTTATTCCATATAAATGTCTGGATAGTTTTTTCCATTTCTGAGAAAAATGTCATTGGAATTTTAATGGGGATTGCATTGAATTTGTAGATCACTTTGGGTAGTAGTATGGACATTTTCACAATGTTGATTCTTCCAATCCAAGAGCATGGGATATCTTTCCATCTTCTTGTGTCCTCTTTAATTTCTCTCAGCAGTAGTTTGTAGTTCTCATTATAGAGATTTTTCACATTCTTGGTTAACTCAATTCCTAAGTATTTTATTTTTTTTGGTGGCTATTGTAAATGGGCAGGCTTTCTTGATTTCTCTTTCTGCATGTTCACTATTGGAGAATAGAAATGCTACTAATTTTTGTGTGTTGATTTTGTATCCTGCTACTTTGCTGAAATCATTTATCAACTCCAAGAGTTTTTTTGTAGAGGCTTTAGGCTGTTCGGTATATAGGATCATGTCATCTGCAAAGAGGGACAGTTTGGCTTCATCTTTTCCAATCTGGATGCCCTTTATTTCCTTCTCTTCTCTGATTGCTCTGGCTAGCACTTTCAACACTATGTTGAATAAGAGTGGTGAGAGTGGGCATCCTTGTCTAGTTCCTGTTCTTAAAGGAAAAGGTTTCAGCTTTTCCCCATTCGAGATGATATTGGTGGTGGGTTTATCATATATGGCTTTAATTATGTTGAGATACTTTCCATCTATATCTAACTTATAGAGAGTCTTTATCATGAAAGAGTGTTGAATTTTATCAAATGCTTTTTCAGCATCTATAGAGGTGATCATATGGTCCTTGTGTTTGATTTTATTGATATGGCATATCACATTTATTGATTTGCTATGTTGAACCAACCTTGCATCCCTGGGATGAATCCCACTTGACCATGGTGTATAATTTTGCATATGTGTTGCAGTATTCTGTTAGCTATTATTTTATTGAGGATTTTTGCATCTATATTTATCATGGATATTGGCCTGTAGTTTTCTTTTTTAGTTGTATCTTTACCTGATTTTAGAAACAAACTAATCCTGAACCTGAACTGTCAGCCCTACACTTGGATTACCAAATGTTGTTTAAAAAATCAAACAACCCATAAGGTTGATATCTCTACAAATCACTATTTCCACCTCGGTGGAACCCTGAACACGTTCTGCAATCTTTCTGCATTTCCCCAGTCAGCTCTCTAACTCTCCATAGCAGCGATTCAAACCTCCTTTCCCCCCCCCACACCCTTGGCTGTCGGCCTTGCCCACACTTCCAAGAGAACAGAAGCCATTAAACTGGGACACCCTTAACACCCAGTTACCATATCTAGAAGTTTCCTCCTTCTCTACAATTCCTCAGAAGAATCTCAGTCCCTTAGGAACCTTGCCCTGTTGATCCCCTACCACCATCCCCAGCTTTAACTTCTTCCTTTGATATCAGTATTTAAACACAATAAAGAATTTCTCAAAGAAAAGATGAAAAAATTCCTTTGCATCTACATCAATCCTCTAGCCATAATTCTCTCTACTCTGCTTCACAGCCAAATTTCTAGAAAGAGTTGTCTCTATGGCCATCTGGCTTCTTTTTTCCACCATTCCACTAAAACAGCTGTCTCCATATTAAAGAATGACTTCTTTAAAAATATTTGCTACTGATTCACAAAGGTCAATTTCCCTAATATATAAAGGGTTCCTTATAGATTAATAAAAAAGAAACCAACAATCCAAAAGAAAAATAGACAAAAGATACAAAACAGGCATTCACAAAAACCAAACAGCTCTCTTAAATATATGAAAAGATGCTCAACCTCACTCATAATCATAGAAAGCTAAATTAAAGTGATACTGAGTTACCACTTCTTACCTATCAGATCAGCAAATATAAAAACTTTAACAGCGTTGCATTGGCAAGAGTTTGAGTAAATAAGTACTCTCATACAATCTGTAAATATTTATTAGAATTAAAAATGCACGAACCCTTTGACATAATTCTACTGGGAACTTATTCTACAGATATATCCATACTTTCAAAGTGACACATGTATGAGGTTATTCAATGCAGCATTATTTGCAAAAGGACAAAATAGGAAATAGCCTAAATGTCTACCAATGGGGAAGGGGGGTGTTATTAAATAAATTATGGTGTATGTAAACAATGGAATACCATGCAGCTGTTAAACAGAATGAAGAGGCTCTACAGAGATCATTTCATTTTAGTATACAAGATATCTTTTGAATTTGAACCATCTTAAAAACAACTTTTGCCAAAAATTAAGTTAAAATTCGGTAGAGAAAAAGCCCACTGGCATTCCTCCCCACCACTACCTGTGAGTTGTTAAATACCTTGATCTATCTCTATCACATCTGACTTAATGACTCTCCACATTCTCCCAAATTCACCTCTCTTCTCCCAAATTCCCAGCCTCTCTGGTTTTACCATGAAGGTCTAGCCTGGGAAAGAGATCAAAAATTTACTAGAAAGGAACATGAGGTTAATTCTTGGACAATGGTAATAGTCTGTATCTTGACAGGAAACTGAGTTGCACTGGTATATGCATTTTACAGAACTCACTGAATGATAACTGGAGATTTGTGCACTTCACTGTATGTAAATTTTACCTCCAAAAAAGACCCCAACCATAAACAAATACTGTACTCCAGTAAATGATATGCATGCTTTATTTGGGAAGAAGTATACTGATATATGTTACTTACTATGAAATACATTAATATGAATTGATGGATGAATAGAGGAATGGATAGATGTACAGATACACGATACAACCAGTACAGTAAAATGTTACCTGTAGAATCTGGGTGGTAGATATAAAAAACTCTCAACTTTTCTCTGTATTTGAAAATTTTTATAATAAAAGACTGATAAACAGTTCAGTGAGAACTGCATCTACAAGGTGCTGAATCTTATAATCCTCAGATACAGTGTTTTCCTGATTTATTTAAGTTTTCATGTTCCTCAAAATTATTTTTTTGCTCTACACATTTCTTCCCCAGTATTTTATATGATATTACCATTGTGAATGGAATCTTTTAATGTTATTTATTAAAGAGCTACTTTCATTACATAAGAAAGCCACTGGACCTCTTCTCCCCTCCCCCACCCCCATTATATATTGTAAACTACTTAAAAAAAAAGAAAAGCATTATCATTGCAAGAAATACAAACAGAACAGAGGGGATATAAAGCAAACCCTAAGTCTTACTATCTGCTAGTACCATTTCCCAAAAGTGTTCACTAAACACTTCCTTCTATATCCTTTAGAAATTTTTTATACTATATCAGCATATACCCGTACATTAAAAAAAATTATAAATAGGACATTATACATACTGTCTACAGCTTGCATTTTTACTTAAATAATAAATCCTAAACATCTTTCATATCAATACATTCAGCTACCTTTCTTTTCAATGTCTGCACAGTGTTTCATCATATGGATATATCACAATTATTTTAACCAGTCCTTTCTGTTTGCTTTTGTTAAAAGTTGATTGTGTATGACTTCCTCCCCTATCTTACACGTCATTTTCCATTAGGCAACAGTGGCCTGAGTAAAGATAGTATTATATACTCTAGGAAAACCAAAATAATGGAAGAAATCCACATTTATACATAGTTCATTTCTCAAAAAGCGTTTGGTTAACTATGAGTACAGAACTGAGCAGGGAGGATTTGGGAGATGAGTCATGAAGTCTGGGCAATTCCCTCATCTTTTGGACACAATGGCACACACACATTGTGTTCTCTCTCCTACCCTACCACACCCAGACAAAGGGCCAATATATATTCCTTATTTCATTACAAAAACATTTCTTACTTTACAAAAATGTTTCCACTGCATATACATTAGGGTGCTCAGTCAGCGACGTCAACATTCAAACAAAGAAAAACCAAGATTCCCTTAGCAATATGTAAAAGCCCTATGATAAAAGACAAAGAAAGGGCTGGCCAGTTAGCTCACCTAGTTATAGTATGGTGCTGGTAACACCAAATAAAATGCATTTAAAAAAAAAAAAAAAAAAGACGAAGGTTCTGAAAAATGATAGCTGCTGTCTTCCTAATATTGAATGTCTAATAAAAAATTTTCCTAAATGTTATTAAAACTCAAATTCAAATAGTAGACCCAAGACATTTTCTAGGAATACATGTGGAGGCTCTGAATTCCTCAGTCAGGGCAAGGATAGTGGGCAACACCCACTGGCTGTTAAATCATTTACATTTGCCCTCCCATCTCAAAGCCCAGTTTGCACTGAGCACTTTGTATGCCTCTCTTGTTTAATGCCCACCAACCCTGCTATGCTGATATTGGTGTTATTACAACTTACTGTGTTGTATACTTTGCGGGGTAGGAGGTTGGAAAAGGGAGTTTCTCTTGAATTGCAGAAACCCTGAATGTTAAATCCATAAATAATCGATTATACATGTTTGCACATATTTCAGGGGTTAATTATTTGACATATACGTCCTGCATCCAACATGAAGGAACCAATCACAAGCACACTGAATACCTGCTAGAGAAAGACCAAATACCTGCTAGCTTCTGGCCAAAGAGAAACTACTCCTTGCCCAGACATACATTCCCTTGTTAATGAACCCTAAGGCTCTGAGAGTCATGCCACTCTCACCTGAAGGCAAGAGGAGGAAGAATAAAGAAAATTGGATGGTACTACTAAGAACAACATGCCTATTCCTACACTAGAGGTGCGAACAAATGCGTAAACTCTAGCCAAGGAGATATAAACTAAATTGCATTATGAGATCTGTAGGAAGGTAGTTTAAAAGGGAGGAACTGAGTCTTTTACCTTGTCCTCTCTCCTGTAATTTGGATGTGTTAATTAGAGCCCCAGCTGCCATTCTGGACACTGATGTGACCTTGAGGAGAGCAGAATAGAGAGCTAGAAAGAGACTAGGTTCTCTGGTGATACTGTCAAACTGCCACACCAGCCCTGCTTACCCTCATACTTTGTACACGAGAAAGAAAGAAACCTATTTCATTTTCTGATATATGCAACCAACTGCAATCCTGATCAGCTACTTATAAAGGAATAAGACCAACTCATCATGTTATGACTCGTGACAACTTAGGAATGGGAATGATGAGGGTGTTCTGCATACAATTACTAAAGAAAAAATATTACAAGTAATCAACATTATAAAGTCCCCACTAGGCAAAGGAAAGCTCAGCTAATCTGCACATTCCCCAGTTTAGACTTTGGTTATGACAGCTTCCCTTAAGAGTCTTTCTACTCAAAGTTAAGCATTCCATATTTAATACATCATTACTGATAAAATATGATCAACTGTAAGGTACATATTATCTCAATACTCACACATCTTATCTCAGTTAAATCTCGACAGCCACTCTTCAAGTTAGATACTCTACATACTCCCATTGTGAAGATAAAGAAATTGAGAGAGGGTTACACATCTGGTAAATTATGGAGACAGAATTTGAATCCAGAATCACCTGGCTTTTTTCCACCTATCTTGACACTATTTGGTCCTTCAAAGGTTTAAAGACTAATGAAGAAACAGAGAAGTCTTCCAAATGCCAACTAAAATTAATTTATAATTATTTTCATTCTACAAATTTCTAAGCAAAGGGGCAGATATTTTTTTTTAATGCACGCAGGTTAATTAAACCCTGATTTTCAGATATCCAACATTTATGTTCAAGTACTAGTCTTGATTTTAAGTAAACTCACCTCTTTGGCAGAGGTTAAGCTCTCTGTGGGAAAGATGTGTTCACTCTCAGCCCTACTGAAGATGTGTCCCAGGTGTGGGAAAAACAAAGTGGCAGCTGGGAGTGTTAAACTCTGTCCTGAGTCTTCTCCTAGAGCTGTCCAAGTTCTCCGATTTAAGAAAAAGGCGTATAGAAGGAGAGTTCAGTCATTTCAGCTAATTATTCACTCAATCAACATTATATTAATTATTAAGAACAAAAGCTATTTTTACAACTGTAATCCTTCATTGCCTGCTATGTGCTAGGCACTTGTAACAGGCATTTTATATACTTGAACCCTGCCCCCGACCTTATGAGTTAAGTAGTTTTTCCATTTACAGATGAAGAAACGAAGATCACAGAGATTAAGGAATTTGCTCAAGGCCACGTATCTAATAAATGGCTATTGGTATTCAAACTCAGGGCTTTTAAAACTTCAAAGCTTGGGTTCTTCCCTTCATGCTTCACCAGATATAGGGGATACACAAACTTAGATTTGTACATTGTCATCAAGGAGTTCACTAACCAGTAGTGAGACATAAATAAACTATTCAAATCCTAAATTATCACCTTCCATAAAAAAACTTAAGCCAATTAACAATAAGGTGAAGTGGGGAAACTGCATACCAGAGAAGGAATTTTCAGAAAATGGAAGCCAATTAACAATAGGGTGAGGTGGGAAACTGCATACCAAAGAAGGAATTTTCAGGGGAGGTGATGTTTGAGCTGAACTTGTAAGGATAAAGAGTTAGCCAAGAGAAAGGTCAGACACAGTCTTTCAAGCAGAGAGGACTCAGAGTAGGGCAGGAATATCTAAATGAAACTGAGAAGTTAATTTATAGGGATAGAATTGAAGACTTAATGGGTTGCTGGAGTAAGGAAGGCCCAGGGGTCTGACTTAAATGAACTGCAATGCTACAAGCAAGAGGATGACAAGTTGTGGAGCATACCATGGTGAAAGTGATGAGTTTAATTCTGAACATGAAGAATGTGTGGTTCTACAGTACATGTTGTACCTGTGGTGGGGGGTGGGAGAAGGTGCCAACTGGCAGATAGGCAATGAGGGAGCAGCTGCCATGGAAGTCAGGCAGAAAGCCAAAGAAGAGAAGAAGACAGCTGTAACAGTGACAAAAGCAGCAATGAACAAGCCAGGCAGGAGACATCTGACAAGCACAGGAGGCAGGAGTAGGTGGGTGGTGATGATTAGAAAAATGATACACACCACCAAGGGAGGGAGGAGTAGGAACGGCACACTGAACTGCTGCCAGTGAGAGAAAACAGCTTGTAAAACAGCTGACGAGCTTCTGAAGAAGTCCTAGAACACCAAAAGCCAACTTTTACCGTAGGTCTTCTGAGAAGCAACGTGATAGAGAAGTCCAAAACAAAGGGAAGAGGACCCCCCGAAATGAGTGGGACTCAGAAGCTCTGGAGAGCAGCTCACTTTCATAGATGAAATTATACAGAAAATGAAACTGGACCACCAAGCCTGTGAAATAGGTTCTTAAGTTCTACTGCCTTTGAGTTATACCTAAGACAAGATTCAGTTTGAGGCCTTAAAAGAGATGAGCCCGGAGGCAGGCAAGTCAGTCAGATTACTACAATAAACAAACATACAAAATAGAGTTTGGTATAATTCATATTGCAGATTAACTGAGACAAAGAACAATATGGAAAAGTATTTGTTCTGCTGAAAGCACACCTTGGAATAAACTACTGGACATATAAAACCAAAGTATAGTACAGGTTATCTGCATTAAAGAAAAAAAAAAACAAAACCAGGGATAATTTTGAAAAAGAACAATAAAATAGGAAGGATGTATCTATCCAATGTGAAGCCTTAATATAAAGTTACCATAATTAAGACACTGTGGTATTAGCAGAGGAATAGAAACATATATTAAAAAAAACCCAAAAAACCCCACACAGATCAATGGAATAAAATATAGAAACAGAAACAGACTCAGACAAATATACTCAGTTTTTGACAGAGATACAACTGCGATTCAATGGATAGCCCTTTCAACAAATGGTGCTTGGAAAACTGAACATGCACATGCAAAAAAATGAAGTTGGTCCCTTACCTTATACCATATACAAAAATGAACTCAAAATGGGTCAAAGACCTAAATGTAAGACCTAAAACTATAAAATTCTTAGAAGAAAACATACGGCAAAAGCTTCATGACACTGAATTTGGCAATGATTTCTTGCATATGACACCAAAAGCATAGACAACAAAACACAGATTAGTTGGACTTCATCAAAATCAAAAACGTGTGGGAATCAAGAACACTATTAACAGAATGAAATGGCAGCCCATGGATGAAAAAAAATGTGTACAAATCACATATCTGATAAGGAATTGAAATCCAGAATATATAAGAGCTCCTACAACTCACAACAAAACTAACCTGATTAAAAAATGGGCAGAAGACATGAATAGACATTTCCCAGAGAAGATATACAAATGTCCACTAAGCACATGAAAAAATGCTCAACCTTACTAATCTTTAGGGAAATGAAAATCAATACCACAAAAAGATACCACTTCACACCCACTAGGATGGCTATTACTAAAAATTCAAAATATAAGAAAACAAAACCAGAAAATAACAAGTGTTGGTGGGAATGTGAAGAAATTGGAACCCTGTGCATATTGCTGGTGGGAATGTAAGATAATACAGCTGCCACAGAAATCAGTATGGTAATCTCTCAAAAAGTTAAACATAATATTTAATTGATCCAGCAATTCCACTTCTGGGAATACACTCAAATGAACTGAAAGCAGAGACTCGAACAGATATTTGTACACCAATGTCATAGGAGCTTATTCACAACAGCCAAATGGTGGAAGCAACCCAAGTGTCTATTGACAGATGAATGGATAAATAAAATGTGGTATATACATACAATGGAATGTTATTCAGACTTAAAAGGGAAGGAAATTCTGACACATGCTACCATAAGGATGAACCTTGAAGACATCATACTAGGTGAAATAAGCCAGTCACAAAATGACAAATACTGTATGATTCCATTTATATTAAGTATGCAGAGTAGTCAAATTCATAGAGATAGAAAGTAGAATGATGATCACCAGGGGCTGGGGAGAAGGAGGAATAGGAAGTTAGTGTTTAATGGGTACAGAGTTCCAGTTGGGAAAGATGAAAAGTTGTGACGGTTGCCACAACAATGTGAATATACTTAATGCCACAGAACTGAATAGTACTTAAAAATAGTTAAAATAGTAAATTTTATGTTACATGTATTTAACCACATTTTTAAAAAAGGAGAATAAAAAGACAAACCACAGACTGGCAGAAAATCTTGCAAAAATTTATCTAATAAAGGACTGGCATCCAGATATATGAAAAACTCTTGAAGTTCAACCATAAGAAAACAAGCATCCCCCAAAAATAATGGGCAAAAGATCTGAACAGACATTTTCATCAAAGAAGATACATAGAAGCCAAACAAGCACACGAAAGACGCTGAAAATCATTAATCATTAGGAAAATACAAAATAAAACACAAAATACCACTATATGCCCACTAAAATGGCGAAAATTAAAAGATCAACCATACCAAGAGTTATCAAGGATATGGAGAAATCAGAACTCTCACACCCTGCTGGTGCAAATATAAAATGGTTTAACCTCTTTGGAAAAATCGCTTGGCAGTTTCTTCAAAAGTTAAACACATTCCTATCACATAATCTGATCCAGACATTCCATTCACAGGTATTTACCCACAGAAATGTATGCCTATACAAAAGCTTGTACATTTTCATAGAATCTTTATTTGTAATAGCCAGAAACTGGAAACAACCCAAACATCTGTCAACAGGTGAATGGATAAAACAAATTTTGCTATTGTGATATAATGGAATACTACTCAGCAATAAAAAGGAATGAACTACTGAAGTACACAACAATGTGAATGAATCTCAAAATAATTAGGCTGAGTAAAAAAAGCAAAAGAGGGTACATACTTGTTTTAAAACATAGGTTTTATTATTATTTAGGTATGGTGAGGCCAATTAATCAGGAGATGATGGCCACTGAAGACAGTTACTCCCAGTTCCCAAGAGGAAGGTACATGCCATGCCACATATGGGCCACATGAGGAAGTAACAGGGTCTGTCAGGGGGCAGAGGGAATGAGGTGAAAACAGGGACAAGAGCCTTTACTGTGGTTTCAGCAGGAAGGAATGGGTGAGGCAGGGTAAGGAGGGTCAGGATTGGCTAGTTTCAGTGAGTTCTGGGGCATAGGGGCTGTCCCTAGTTGCCTGATACATGGTCCTGAGGGCAGGTGGACAGTGGCTCAGTGTGAAAGCCCCTTGAGAGTTTGATAAAGGAGGTGGTTGGTCTATGGGTGCTGAATAGATTGGTTTGCATTTGAAAGGAGCCCTAGCAGTTGAGTTATTTACTATCTCTAGGAATTGGTTAGCCTGTCAAAGCATCAGAAACCACATGGTTAGTACAATACTACATGATTTCACTTGTATAAAACTCTAGAAACTATAAACAAATCTATAGCGCCAGAAAACAGATCAGTGGGTGTTTGGGGATGGAGGAGTAGGCAGGGGCAAGAGGGAGAGATTAATGAAAACTTTGGAGTGCAACAGATATATTCACATTCTGTTGACTGTGGTGAAAGCGTCACTGCTGTATACATAGGTAAAAACTTAATAAATTTATACACTTTAAATGTGTACAGTTTATTGTATGTCAATGACAAAGTTGTTTAAGAATTATAAGACTAATCAGTGATAAATACAATAAAAAGAATATACAATAAATACAATAAAAATGAAATAAAGCCAAAAGATAGTTCTTTGATAAATTAACAAAACAAGTAAAAAGAGAAAACACAAATTAATATTATGAACAAAAAGAAATAACTACAGACACAGCAGATGAAAAAGTGAGCATATTATCAACAACTATAGGTAAATAATTTTGAAAACTTGAAATGTACAAGTCTCTAGAAAAAGAGAACTTGAAAGTACATCAGGAATAATAAAAAACCTGAATATTGTTATAACTATTAAAGAGGTTGAACCATGTACTGGCCAGCTGCAAAAAAAAAAAAAGGTTGAACCAGAAATTTAACATTTTCCCACATAGAAAACACTAGACAAAAAAAAACCAAAACAAAAAACAAAAAAATTTTTTAATTAAAAAAAAAAGAGAACACTGGGCCCAGACAGTACTATAGGTGATAAAAAAAAGAAGGAATAATTCCCAGCTCATTCTAAGAGGAGAGCAAAACCTGGCATTAAAATTGGACAAAAACGTTACAAGAAAGGAAATCACAGGTGCACTTTCACACAATAATATAGATTTGAAAATCCTAAACAAAATATTAAATTGAATCTAGTATATAAGTATATAAAAGATAAACTGTGATCAACTTGAGTTTATCCAAGATATACAAGGATGTTTTTAATATAAATCTATAAATATAATTTACTCATATTAAGAAAGATCATATAATCATTTCAACAGATGTCAAAAATGCACTGGATAAAAACACATGAATTCATAATTAAAAAATAATCCTCCTAGTTAGGAACAGAAGAAAACTTTCTTAATACAACAGTTGCTATTTTAAAACTATACCCCCCCACCACTTCTATGCAATTCTTTTTTTTTTTTTGGTGGCTGGCTAGTACTTATGCAATTATTTTCAGAGAAACGCTAAAAGCATTCCTTTGAAAATGAGGAATAATACAAGGTGACCTACTATCACTTCTATTCAATATGAGAGGTCCTTGCCTTTGCAATAAGAAAAGAAATTAGAATCATACAAATGAGAAAGAATACTATTATTTGCAAAAAATATAAATGTTTACATGGAAAATCCGTAAGAATCTACAGGCAAATTTTAGAAATAGCAGTGTAGGTTTGTTAAGGTGGCTAGATATAGGATTTTTACACTGCAGCAAAATTAACCACTACTTTGCACTCTAGAAAGGTCTGTTAGATTAAGAGAGAACTGACCATGCATAAATGCTGATAAGAAGGAATAAAATAGGAAAGGACAAAAGGGAAAGAACATAAGAAAGGTAAGAAGAGGTAGGAGAAAGAAGAGGTAGGAGAAATAATAGAAAGTGAGGGAGCTGCAATCTGACATCTTCAAGATTTCTTTGTGAAGTATACACAAGGTCAAAGGCTAAGGGGTGGGGACAGCGTGGGATAAAGTTTTAGAAATGATAAAACTAATACCGTTGCTGCAGAAAATGGCTGGGAGTGCAGACACTGGGCAGCCCTGAGGGCCCAGGTGAGATGAGACCGATTTTCCCAGGATTCTTTTCTGGAAAAATGCTCTAAGCACCAATGGTTAAGAAAACATCCAGAGTTAAGGTTTTGCTGGGTGAATGTAACAAAACTATAGGCAATGGGGTTCAGTACTGCCAAGAGAATGACTGAACCACAGAGTCTGGCATCAACAGGAAAGGAAGGTAGATATTAGAGATGATTAAAGAAAATAAAGGATTTTATTTTAGCCACTTAATGGCTAAAAACCCAGAAGATGTTAGAAAATATTTTCTAACAGGAACAATATAGTAGGTAAACTAGAAGGCCCAAGAGACCACTTTCACCAGAATTGTTTGGAACCTATTGTAGCTGATGGGCTATAATCCTTGGGGAAAAAAATCAATAAACACCGCTACCTCTACATAGTTACAATTTCCTTCAGATGCATAAATCTCAATAGAATACAGATGCCAGTAAAATACAAATCCTTCATTACCCCTAGATCATGCCACCAGCAGCTTGCTAAATATCCCTTCAGAGCATGGTGCTCATAGCACCAAGGGCAAAGGTTTTTGGATCCCTGTACCAGCCAGCTGCCCAAAATAAATTTTAAGAAATAAAATAAAATAAAATAAAATTCCACGCTTCCTTTCCTCCTCTACTCCTGTAGGCAAAACCTGAAAAAACTATTTCAGTGCTGACTAGCTTCTTTTAAAAAGTTTATTATAAGTATCTAGGTTATTTGAAGCATTTACCAACCACTTACCCAACTGAATTGACAGAAATTATCTACAGGCAATTTTTTATATATAAATAACTCTAATATAAATACTTTTTAAACTTTGGCCTAATAATTTGGCAAAAATTAGGCTGCAAGTCTATTAGATAATGGCAGACACTAACTTCTGTGACTATGACACTAATCAATAATAAAATCTCTTGTCTGGAGGGAGGACTGTTCATGTATTCAGTATTTGCAAAGAGTTCCTGCTGAGCTAAACATAGTCCAGTGTGTACTCTACGAAAGAGTCCATGAGACAGGCATGGGGGAGGGTGGGTAGTTTAATTCTTTCACAATGCCTGTGGAGAGTCTGGCAGTGATGAAAGCCTAGAAAACTCATGAAAGGCCCTTTTATAACCAGAGTGAATGTGGAGCACAAAAGCAAAGTCAGATGACCTACTTAAAGCTTTCCTTTTACTGATAAGATTTCATTCTCATTCCAGATTAGTCTCTTTCTAGAAAAAGAAAACCTTACGTAGTAGTTAGAAAATTAAGATACAGGAAGTGTAACTCTAGTAAGTTCCAATCTTTCCTTCTCAAATATCAGTTCGAGCCCTAGGGTCTGTGGCCAAAGACAGAAAACACTCATAAGGCTCTGAGAGGTGTGCTCTTGTTTACTTCACTGTAACAACATGTTCTCTGACTGCTGGGCTTTGAGAAAATTTAAGTTCTATAATCCATCAATCAGACCAGAAGTTTGGGCTAGTAATACTGTAAGAGGAAATAGTTCCTTAATCTCTTTCTGGAACTGATATAAAGTAAATGTATGGTAAATCTAATTTGTAAGGTATCGACAGTCCAAGTTTCTTCCAAGAAGCAAGTATACTCTTTCTTTCTAAGTTCCTTGTCTTGTGCCAGGACAGGGAAACAAAGGAGAAAGCAGCTCCTGTCCTCAAGGAGCACACATCTCAGGGATTTTCTTAACTCCCTTTCTCATGTTATCCAAAGCATTTCAAGTTAGTCAGTAAAACTCTTTTCATCCAGGAAGTAGATGAATATGGCTTTTCTTCATTTTGATTAACTCACTATTTACCTGTTGATTATAATCAAGACTCTGTGTTCCATGCAGATCAAAGACCAGGTCTGCTCTGCCCACAGGACCTACCCAGCATCTAGCAAAGTCCCCCACACATAACAGGTGTAATAGGTAGTAGACTGAGGTTGACCAGCCCCTGTAGGGACTATAGTCCTGTTTAAAAGCATCTTAATCCCTGAAACTGGATTAAAATGATTCAAGACCCATATGCAAGGCCAGAAACAAACGTAAATCCTCTCTTGAAAAAGATATCATACTAGGTCTCAAATTATTTCTACAAACAATTTTAAAAATACAATGTCTGGTCCACAAGGAGCCAACATGAGTATCAGTAGAAAACAAAGAATAGTCCCACAGATAAAAAATTTCAGTCAAGAATCAGTGCAATCAATCAATAAAATAATGGCAGATCTAAAATAAGGACCATATAGAAATTCTAAAACTGAGAAAATACAAAACTGAAATAAAGATCTCAATAGATGAATTTAAGAACAGATAAAATACAGCTGAAGAGAGAATTAGTGAACTGGAAGACAGGTCAAAGGGAAGTATCTAGAATGAAACAGAGAGGGGCAAAAGGATAAAAAAATACAGAAGAAAAGGTAAGAGGAAACAGTAAGATGATATAATCTACATGTAATTTGAATCCCAAATACAAGTAAGAGAGAAGAGAGAAATAGGACAAAACTACTTGAAGAGACAAAGAATGAAAATTCTCTAAAACTGACAAAAGACATCAAACCACAGATTTAAAACATTCTAAGAAATCCAAGCAGATAAACAGAAAAGAACTATATGTCTAGATAGATACACCATAGTAGGACTTCTGAAAACCAAGGAAGTGTGTGTGTGTGTGTGTGTGTGTGTGTGTGTGTGTGTGTGTGTGTGTGTGTGTGTGTGTGTGTGTGTGTAGGCAGCCAGAAGGGGGGGGGGGGAGCCACTGTGATAGATTATCTGCCAAGCTCCCATCACTGTACCCAAACTTTTTACAGTGAGACATTGCCACTCCTCTTATCAAGAGGTGAAGTTTATTTCCCCATCTCTTTAATTTGATCTGGCCTTGTGACTTGCTTGAACCAATAAAATGTAGCAGGAGGGATGGTGTGACTTCCAAGTTTACACCTCAAGAGACCTTGCAGCTATCATATTGCTCTCTGGGAACACTGGTGTCATAATGTGAGAAACCCCGGCTCATTTCCTTACATGGAGAGAGAGGCCCAGCGGTCAGCTGACACCAACTGCCAGACCTGTGCTTGAGACAATCTCAGCCCTAGATGAACCACTAGCTGATTACAGCTGCATGAATGACTCCAGTCAAGACCAGCAGAGGAACCAAACAGCTAATCCAGCACAGACTGCTGATTCACAGAATTTTGAGCCATTTAGATAGGTGTTGCTTTAAACTACTAAATTTGAGGATTTGTTATGCAGCAGTAGAAAATGGATACAGAAATATTCTCTTCAAGCAAAAACAATTAGACTAACAGCTGATCCTAATACTTAAGTACTGTTAACTTTATATCATAGTATTTAAGTTGCAGGATTTCAAGGAGAAGAGTAAACATTATCTAAGGACTTTGTACCCTCTTCTAGAGAAAGGGATACTGTGTTTTTGGTTGTATTCAGGATAGTTCTATCCTGTTGGGCAGAAGTATGACCTTGTTATTGTTTTTATCTGGACACTAAGTATGGTTTAAGGAGATATGTACGGGTGCCAAGATGACAAGCGGTGGACTTGTGGTGATTAATTTTATGTGTCATCTTGGCTGGACCACAGTGTCCAGATATTTGGTTAAATGTTCTTCTGGATGTTTCTGTGAGGGCGTTTTTGGGTGAGATTTACATTTAAATTAATGGACTTTGAGTAAAGCAGATTGCCCTCTATAATGTGGGAAGGCCTCATCCAATCAGTTGAAAATCTGAATAGAACAAAAGGCTAACCTAACCTCCCCCAAGCAAGAGGGAATTCTCCAGCAGACTGCCTTTGGACTTGAACTGTAACTCCTTCCTGTGTCTTCTGCTGGCCAGCCTCCCCCATCGCAAGTCAATTCTTAAAATAATCTCTATATAAATATATTTTATATACACAGCTTGAGACAGTACATTCCTAACAAGCTCCAGGTGATGCTGATAACAGAACACTCTAGAGTGGTTTGGTCTCAGAGGCCAACTGCTTCAACCTTCTCTTTTTCACAGACAAGCTAGTTGAGAGTAAGGAAGGATGTGATTGGTGGTGTGTCAAGGAGTACGTTGGTGGCAGAGCCTGTCAGAACATGGCCGTGAGTCCTACAATTCAGAGTTCTCATGGGCCATCAGACCCCTCTGGGAGATTAGCAGCGGCCAGACACACTACTTGCTGCTGAAGGGCAAAGGGGCAGTGGGAGCGCACAAGAGGCCTCAGAGGCAGGAGTGCTTGCAGCACATCCTGAGAGAGTGCAAATGGATCTGCCAAAATGCCAGATGCGCTCTTTGCACATCAGCCTGCTCCAAGGGTATCATGAAAGCTGACATAAGTCTCTGGTGGGCTGCCAAAGGCCTGCTTCCCCGACACGGTGACTGGCATAAAAACTCAACACAAGACTGAAATGCTTGGGACTAGAAGTGTTTCAGATTTTGGATTTTTTTGTATTTTGGAATATTTGCATTATACTTTCCAGTAGAGCATCCCTAATCTGAAAATCTAAAATCTGAAATACTCCAATGGGCATTTCCTTTGAGCATTATGTCAGTGCTCAAAAAATTTCAAATTTTGGAGCGTTTCAGATTTTAGATTTTCAATGCCAGTCAAAAACACAGGGATGCTCAACCTGTATTTAATATAATTAATATATAATATGACTAATACTTAATATAATTTTAGTATATATTTAGTATATATTTAATATAATATATACACTAAATAACACAGACACATCCTATTGGTTCTGTTTCTCTGGAGAACTGTGATTAATACAGACAGAAGCCAGAAGACAATGAAATGAATATCTTCAGGGGACAAAAAACATTGCCAGCCTAGAATTCTATATCCAGCAAAATACAAGCGTACTTTCAAAGTTTGTGGAAAGACTAGTATTATCATTTAACTCTGTTTTCCACGAAGTTTTTGAAGAATCCTCCTATCTTTTGAAAACCTAAAGGAGAAATTTTTTAAAACTTCAGACCAAGAAAACCTGACAGAATTCATTACCAGTAAAACTACACTAAGAAGATACTAAAGAGTGTTCTTTAAGCAGATGAAAAATAATTCCAAAAAAATTCAATGAGGAGTGGGAAAAAAATTAAAATGGTTAGCATGTGAATAGATCTAAATGAATGTCGACCACATAAAACAGTAATGTTTTATGGAGTTTCAGTTATATGTGATTAAAATATACAAAAAAATACATAATATGGGGAAGGGATAGAAGAAGTTAAAATTCCAAGATTTTTGTATTGTCTAAGAAAAACCAACGTATTAATATAACAATTACATTATGATAAATCTAGGCTGTGTATTGTAATCTGTAGGGTAACCATTAAAAGAGCAGAGAGTGTATAACTTCCAAGAGGGGAAAAAACTGGAATAGTAAAAAAAAAAAAATGTCAATCAATCCAAAAAGCAAGAAAAGAGAAAAAACCGAACATAAAATGAATGGGGCAAATAAAAAGCAAAGAGTAAGATGGTAGATTTAAATTCAAACATATTAATTACACTAAATAAACTAAACGTTCCAATTAAAATATGAAAATTATAAGATCTAATAATAAAAACCCCCAACTATGTGCTGTTTACAAGAGACATTTTAAAACATAGGATAAATAAATAAATAAATAAAACATGTGGGCTGACTGATGAGCTCAATTGGTTAGAGAGCAGTGTTATAACACCAAGGTCAAGGGTTCAGAGCCCTATTTCAGACAGATGCCAAAAAAACATAAGATATAGAAAAGTTGAAAATAAAAGAATGGCATAAAATAAGTCATGAAAATACTATTGTAACCCTGATATCAAAATCTGACAAAGCATAAACACACAAAAAATCCTGTAACTGCAAAATCTTAAAATCCTAGCAAAGTGAATACAACATATGTTATAATTATACTACAACATAACCAAGTAAGGTTTACTTCAGAAATTTAACTATGTCCCATTATTAGGAAACATACTACTAAAAATCCTCTCAAAAATAATTGGAAATATAAAAAGCCATATGATTACCCTGATGAATGCTAGAAAAGCTACTTGTAAAACTCCTTATTATTATTATTTTTTTAAATGCATTCATTAGGGGAAAAAACACATTTATTGAGTGTGATGTTATGACATATATATTGGTTTTCATCTATGGTTCCTGGCTTATACCTCCCATAGCCCTTGTTCTATTGTTATGTTGGGGCACACTAGGCCTCAAAAGCAGGCCTGAGAAAACAGTCTTTCTGACCTTCTCCTGCCCTCCTTTCATCTGCTCCTTTTTCTCCCTGAGGTAAGCTATAGAAACCAGAATTTCTCTTCCCCAAGGCAGGTCACAGAAACCAGAACCCAAAGCTAGCCATAAAGACTAAGAATATACTCTAATCTTTCCCTGCCTTGGAGCTGGCTATAATGAAATTCTCTGACCTACCCTGTCTGATTGTAGGTGATAAGACCACTCCAAAAGGGGTCCTACCCCATACCCAGGAGGAAGGAATGCTACACAGAAAGGCTAAGAAGAACCTGAACAAACAGGCCTTGCTAGGGGTTTCCTTGCTTAGTCTATTAATATACACCACACCCTTTTCGTCCAATCACATATCTACATGGTTTGTTCATGCTTCAGCCATGCCTATCCAATGAAGTTTTCATAAAAGTCCCAAGAGGATGGGGTACAGAGAACTTCTGGGCAGCTGAATACATCCGTGTGGTGGGAGGGTGGTGTACCCCAACTCCACAGGAACCTGAAGCTCCTGTGCTCAGGCCCCTTCCAGACCTCAACCTATGTATCTCTTCATCTGGCTGTTTATTTGTATCTTTTAAAATATCCTTCAGAATAAACCAGTAAACACAAATAAATGTTCCCCTGAGTTCTGTGAGCCACTCCAGCAAAATTAACCAAACCCAAGGAGCGGGTTGTGGGAACCCCAATTTACAGCTGGTCAATCAGAAATTCCAGAGGCCTCGGTTTGCAAATGGCATCTGAAGTGGGGGGCAGTCTTGAGGACTGAGCCTTTAACTTGTGGGATCTGACACTATCTCCTGCTAGATAGTGTCAGAGTTGAATTAGAAGACACAGTGTCCACTGCACAAGCATTGGCTTGCTTGCTGGTGGGGAGAAATTCCCATATGTCTGCTGTCAGAAGCATGTTGTGAGAGTAAAGTGGGAGACACTGAATTGTATGTTTTCCAGTCACTGAGCATTTACTGTGCTAGGTTCTGTTCCTGGTACTAGAAATTAAATAGTGAAAAAAATCTAACTGAATCCCTGCCTTCATGATGCTTACAGTCTAGTAGCAGAAAACTGACATTAAGCAAATCACCTCACAGAAAAATGTGACAAATGAAAGAGAATTATAGGACTCTAAGAGCCTATATAAAAAGAAAATTTGACCTAGTCAAGGAGCTCAGTCAAGGCCTCCTTGAGGCACTGACTCCTAAGCTGAGACGTGAAGGATAAACAGGAATTAGGGAAGCAAGGAGGGCAGGGAACTCTAGCCAGTAGCCTCAGAGGCCTGGAAGAAGCCACCGTGTGTGGAGCACAAAGAGCAAGGGGGAGGGAGATGGGAGGTGGGGGTGGTGCAGCCCGGCTGGGAAGCAGGGCCTGGAGGAGGGGTGTGGGCTGCTCTACCTTTCCACTCACACTCTTCTCCTCCCTTTCTCCCTTGGCTCCCCCTTCTCACCGGTTCCTCTCTTCTCCCAACCCCCTACTTGTAAAAAAATTTTTTAAATATAAAAAATAAAAGAAGAGCAAGGGGGAACATAGTGCTAGAGGAGGCTGGAGATGTACATAGGGCCAGACCACACAAAGGGGATTTTTCTTTGCCATATGAGCATTAAGAAGCCTTTGAAGAACAGAAGCATGAGGGTGACTTACCTGCCCTGCATTTTGGAATAAACAATCTAGTTGGGTATAGATGACAGAGTACCACATGTTGGCAGCCCTGTTAGAAGGCTAGGTTACTGGTGGAGATGCAAAAGTGTTATAAGTAGGGAGATATTTGGGAGAGAAACTTCACAGGACTTGATACTGGATTTGCTCTTGGGGTGAGAGAGAGGGAGGTATCAAATGCTACTCCTCCCAAGTTTCTGGTTTACCTAGCAGGTGCCATTCAGTGAGTCAGCTAACAAAGAAAAACAACCAGATTTGTGAGGGAAAGATTTTAAGAAATCAGAAAACCAATCTTTCCACAGAGAAAATTATCTTGAAATAATGGGCAACAACATACTAAAAAGCCAAACATTGAAGTCAGTATCACTAAAGCAGGCCTCTTAGTCTGTTTTGTGCTGCTATAACAGAATACCACAGATTGGGTAATTTATAATGAGAAGAAATTTATTTAGCTCATGGTTCTGGAGGCTGGGAAGTTCAAGATCAAGGGGCCACATCAGGTGAAGGCATTCTGCTGCATCAGCCCAATGCAGAAGGCAGTAGGGCAAGAAAGCACATACATGCAAGAAGAGAAAGGGGAGCTGAACTCATCCTTTATGAGGAACCCACTCCTGAGATAATGAACCCACTCCTGTGATAATGGCATTAATCCATTCATGATGGCTCTGTCTAATCACCTCTTAAAGGTCCCACTTCTCAATACTGTCACAGTGGGGATTAAGTTTCCAACACATGATCTTTGGGGGACACATTCAAACCATAGCAGCAAGACAAGAAAAGCGTGTTGGCTATCACCACTAATCTTCTACAACAGAGGGTGGCATACAGTCTCTATTGCACCTACTCATCTCTGTGGCTGTACCACAAAAGCAGCCATAGGCAATATGTAAACAAATAAGCATGGCTGTATTCCAACAAAACTTTACCTATGAACATTAAAATTTGAATTTCATAAGTTGTATTTCATATAATTTTCATACATTACTCTTCTGTTGAGTTTTTTTTAACCATTTAAAAATGTAAAACCCATTCTGAGCTTATCAGCCATGCCAAAATAGGCAGTAAGCTGGATGTAGACCATAGTTTGCCAATTGCTGTTCTGTTCTAGCTATTGTAGGATAAAAGACCAAAATAACATATAATTATTGGGGGAAAACCCCCAAAACCATTATTTGCAGACAAAAAATACATACGTAAAATACTAATGGAACTAAATATAAAGTTCATAATTTAAAACTGCAGTGGGGATTTTCAGTTCAGGACAAGATGGAGTCAGCATATTCTACCTATTCCTCCCAGTAATTACAACCAAAAACCCTGAACAAAATTCATGAAAGAACTGACAGTAGATTCTGAAAAGTGGAAAACAGAAGGTGGATTGGCTAGGACTCACGACACGAGGACCAACCCAGCAGGAAGATCCCTTTTTGTTTTTTGATTTGACTTCTAGTATGTCCTAGCCCCAAAACATCAATAAGCACAAACAAGAAAGTGCCAAGAAAATCCTGCCCTCTCTAGGCAAAGGACTGGAAAGGGTCAGCTCAGCAGACAGAAACATTTTGACCATGTCTGTCCTACTACAGGCAAACAAAAAAAAGGGGTACAAGAGGGTGCCCCTCCCTCTCCTCACCAAGCATTGTGGGCCAGAAATTGTGGGCAGTGCATTCTGTCTTCCAACCAAGCTCCACAATAATGAGGTGGCACCTTTCCTCCTCTCCATGTTAACAGTTGTGGTGAATGTAGGTGGAACTATCTTCCACCTCTACCATAGAATAACAAGATGGAGTCCCAACCCCAGCACAATTACAGAGTTGGAGGAGGATTATGGTGAAGAGGGAGCTGGAGAAACAAATTCTCTAAGCATGTGTACAAAATCCTGGACATGCCTTTGAGTAACCCATGTATAAAAATGACCAGAAACAACACAGCAAAAGTATAAGAATTGAACACTGGTCTGGAATAACTCCCAAGTTTCAGACTGGCCTCTGGGTAGCATACAAGTAGGACAGCACAGCAAGATTTTGAAAACTAAACTGACTTTTGAACCATAGCCAACAAGAGTGGGCCAGGTTGTGTGTTCTAAACCTAAATGGCCTGTTAAACATAAAGGTTTAAATAGGAACCAGAATCTCATAGCATAATATTCGAAAATTTTGCCAGGACGCAATCCAAAATTACTCATCATACCAGGAACTACAAAAATCTCCACTTGAATGGAAAAAAGGCAATCTGTAGGTGACAATACAAAGGTGATACAAATGTTGGAATTATCTGAAAAGGATTTTAAAGCAGCTGTCATCGAAATGCTCTGACAAGAAATTATAAACACTCAGCATATAGAAGATACAAGGAGTTCAGTTGGTTAGTGTGTGGTGTTATAACAGCAAGGTCAAGGGTTCAAATACTGGCCAACTGACAAGACAAAAAAAAAAAAAAATACAAGGAGTACCAAATGGAAATTTTAGAACTGAAAAATAAAATTGCTGAAATTTTTAAAACCCACTAGATGGGCTCAATAGCAGAACACAAATGACAAAGGAAATAATCAGTTAATTTAAAAACAGATGAACAGAAATTGTCCAATCTGAACGAGAGAGAAAACAGATTAAAAAGAAATGAACCCTAGAGTCTCAAGGTCCTGTGGGACTGTGACAAAGATCTCACATTCGTGCTATCAGAGTCTCAAGAATGAGAGGAGAAAGAATGCAGAAATTAAAAAAACTATTTGAAAAACTAATGGCTGAAAACTTCCCAAATTTAGGCATAAACCTACAGATTCAAACTGCTGAAAACTAAAGAAAAACCCTGAAAACAGCTAGAGAAAAACAATATATTACTTATAAGAGAACAACAATTTGGAAATAGTGGATTTTTCAACAGGAACCATGAATGCTACAAGGAAGTGTACAATATTTTTCAAATGCTGAAAGAAAAAAACTATCAACTGAAAATTCTATATAGAGCAAAGATACTTCAAGAATTAAAACGAAATAAAGATATTGGCAGATGAAGGAAATTAAGATGTATTACCAATAGATCAGCTCTATAAGAATGGCTAATCCCCGTACTTGCCAGCTGCCAAAAGAATAAAGAAATAAAAATAAATAAATAAAAGAATGTCTAAGGAAATTCTGTCAGAAAGGAAGTAAATGATAGAAGGAAATCTCAAACATGAGAAATAAAGAAAGAGAAATGGAATGGGTTGTGCGTGTCTATACACACACATATACAGAAACACACACATATATGTTGTTCATATATGTTTATGCATACATACACACAAATTAGACCATTCTTCTCTTCCTGAGTTTTAAAAATTATGTTTGATGGTTGAAAGTAAAAATTACAACACTGCCTGATGTGGTTCTTAATGTATGTAGAGGTAATGTTTAACACGACTGTATCATACAGGTGGAAGACAAGAGGAGCTAAAAAGTGGTAAGGTTTCTACATTCCACTTAATGTGGTAAAAGTTGATATTAGTAGACTGTGATGTTATGTACATATACTGTAATTTCTAGAGCAATCACACAAAAACTATACAGAGATACACTCAAAAAACACTAGAAATAAGTCAAAATGTTGGCTAACACTGAAAAATGTTCAAGAAACACATAGTAAAGCAAGAAAAACAGAATAAAAATATCTTCCAATTTTTCTGTAAACCTAAAACTGCTTTTTAAAAAGTCTATTAATTTTCAAAAAATGGATAAAGAAAGATATACCATGCAAACACTAATCAAAAGAAGGCTGAGCTGAAGTGGCTACATTAGTATCAGACAAGGACAAGAGGAATGAATACATAATAATAAAAGGGTCAATTCACCAAGAAGACATAAAAATTCTAAATATGTATGCACTAAAGAACAGAGCTTCAAAATATATGAAGCAAAACCTGACAGAGTTGCAAGGACAAACAGACAAATCAACAATTGTAATTGGAAGTTCAACAACCTTCTCTCAGCAACTGACAGAACCACTAAACAGAAAATTAGCAAGTATACAGAACTGAACATCATCATCAACCAACAAAATCTAATGGATATTTATAGCACACTCAATCCAACAGCAGACTATACATTCTTTCCAAGTGCTCACAGAACATTCACCAAGACAGACCATATCCTGGCCTATAAAATAAACCTTTACAACTTCAAAAGAAAGTATTTTACTATAGATACCACAGGCATTAAAAGGATAAGGGGATCCTATGAACAATCCTCTGTACAGAAATCCAACAACTTAGACAAAATGACCTTCAAAATCACAACCAAAACTCCTATAACTTTTAAAGAAATGTTTAACTCCTGAAAAATAAATTATCAGACCCAGATGGCTTCACTGGCAAATGTACCAAACATTCAAAGAAAAAAATAACACCAATTCTACACAATCTCTTCCAGAAAACAGATGAGATGGGAACAATTCCTAGTCCCCTTTTTAAAAACAGCATTATCCTGATAACAAAACCAGACAGTAAACAAAATGAAAACTACAGACCAATTTCCCCTCATGAACACATACACAAAAATCCTCAGAAGATTACCAAATTGAATGCAGGAATGTTTAAAAAGCATAATATGCCACGACCAAGTAGGGTTTATGCCAAGAATGCAAAGCTGGTTCAAATTTTTAAAAAATCAATCGGTATGAATCAACAGTTTAAAGGAAAAAAATCCACATGATCATAACAATTGATGTAGAAAAAGCATCTGATATAATCTAACACCCATTTACAAAAATACTGTCAGCAGAGTAAGAATAGAAGGAATCTTCCTCTACCCATAAAACTGAAGTATGGCCAGGATGTTCAATCTCACCACTCCTATTCAACATAGTACCAGAAATCCTAGCCAGTGCAATAAGGCAAGAAAAGAAATAAAAGTTTCCACAGGTTGGAAAGGAAGAATTAAAACTCCCTATTTATAAAGGACATGATTGTCTACATAGAAAATCCCAAGGACAATACAAAAAAACTCCTGGCACTGATAAGTGAGTTTAATAAGGTCTACACAGAAAAAACAATAGTGTTTCTATACATAGTCAATTCTCTGTATCCAGAGGTTCCACTTCTAAGGATTCAAGCAACCATAGATGGAAAACATTCAAAAAATAAAAAATAACAATACTACAATAAAAAACAATATAAATAGACAATACAGTATAACTATTTATATAGCATTATATTAGGTACTACAAAAAACCTAGAGATAATTTAAAGTATATGGGAGGATGTGCATCAGTTATATGCAAATATTATGCTACTTTGTATAGGGACTTGAATATCTGAGGATTTTGGTATCTGCCAGGGGTTCTGGAACCAATCTCCCAAGGATTACTGTACTCAATTTTAGCTCCAAAAGCTTTTCTTCCTCTATCACTCACACATCAAAATTTTATTTGGGTACTATTACGGGCAAGGCATTGGGTTAAATGTTAGGGATGCAAGGAAGAAAAAGACAAAATCCTTATCCTCAAGTTCATGTGTTCACTTGCCAGTTCAGTCAATCATTCAATAAACTTCCACTGAAAAGTCAGGCACTGTGCTAGGTGCTGAGCTTAGAAAGCCAATTAAGACCAGTCCCTGTTTTCAATGAGTTCATGGCCTGTAGGCAAAGGCAATTGTGTTCCAGGTGCTATGACACAGCAATCAATTCCATTTGTTTCAGGGGCTGAAGAAGGAGTGTATACAGTGTTGGCTTCCTGACCCTCTGCTCTTCTCTCTACATTTTTGTCTCCTCAGAAAGGCTCATCTTTGCTCAAGGTTTCAATTATCATCTCCATTAACTCACTTCCAAACATGTATCACCATTCTCTAAGTGCCTGTGGAATGTCTCACTATAATCTCTAACTCTAAACCAAACTGATCACTTTCCCTTTAAGTCTAATTTATTCTCTAGACTTCCTTATTTCTGTTAAGGATTCTACTACTGTCTCAGTCTCTCAGGTGCCAAATTATGTACTATTTCTTTGAAATGTCTCTTTTCCTAGGTTCCCTCTGATTTTTCTACTTGTACAACCACTAACCCATTTCATGTCTCTATCACCTCATATCCAGTGTTATCCAAAATAGGCTAATCATCAGAATCATTGCATGGGAGAGAGGGAACTTTTTAAAAAGAGCACTTGGTCTACCGTCTGAAAATTCTGGTTTGGGATATCTTAGGTGGGAGCCCCAGAATCTGTGTTTTCCATAGCACTGATCTGGTCCAGGCCTTCTACTGAGTCCCCAATACAGCTAACATTCCTTCAGCTCCTCCCCCAGGAGTCTTTCTAAAGTGTTACATTCACCTTGCTCAAAATCTTCAATGGTTTGCCACTGAATAAATGGGAAACCATTTCAAATGATAAGTTAGAAAATATATGAACTGATATAGGAAGGCTTTCACAATTTGGCCCCTATTATAAGTTGAACCTTGTTCCTCCAAAAAGATATGCTGAAGTCCTAAATTCCAGTACCTCAGAATGTGACCTTATTTGGAAATAGACTCATTGAAGATGTAATTAAATTAAGACAAGGTCATACTGAAGTAAGGTGAGCTCCTAATCCAACATGACTAATGTTCTTATAAGAAGATGGCCAAGTGAAGACAGCACAGGGAGAATGCCATGTAAAGATGGAAGATTTGAGAGATAATTTACAAGCCAAGAAACCTGGAGGCTACCAGAAGCTAGGAGGGATGCCTGGAACAGATTCTCCCTCAAAAAGAACTAATCCTGCAGACAACTTCATTTTGAACTTCTGGCCTTTAAAACTGAGACAATATACTTCTCTTGTTTTCAGCTACTCAGTTTATGGTACTTTGTTACGGCAGCCCTAGGAAACTAATACAGGTCCCCAACCTACATTTGCAACTTGATCTTTCACTGCTAAATTAACTCTCTATTAAAGTCAAACTGATATAAAATTCTTACACTGCTGTGCTTTTGTACATAAGCATTTCTACTTCTGGAACCTATCTTTTTAACCTACAAAATCATACCATACTTTAGTGGCTAGCTCATATTTTACCTTGTTTTGATGCTTCCCATCCATTCTGCCTCTTCTCAATAATGGCACTACCAACAACTGCATGCACCATAATTTACCATGTGCTTCTTTGCACCAAGCCCCTTACAAGTGCCTGTTATAAGTTTTCTAGGGCTACCATGACAAAGTACCACAGACCAGGAGGCTTAAACAACAAAAATTTATTTTCTCACAGTTCTGGAGGCTAGAAGTCTGAGATTAAAGTGTTGACAGGTTTGGTTTCTTCTGAGCCTCTCTCCTTGGCTTGTAGATGGCCGCTTTCTCACTGTGTCCTCACATGGTCATCCCTCTATCTGTGTGCGTTTCTAGTGTCTCTCTGTGTATACAAATTTCCTTTTCTTATAAGGATACCAGTCATATTGGATTAGGATACATCCCAAAGACCTCATTTTAATGTAATCACCATTTAAAAATCTTATCTTCAAAAACAGTTACGTTCTGAGGTACCAGAGATTAGGACTTCAACAGATAAATTTGGGGGGGGGTACAGACAATTCAGTCTCTAACAGTGTCTTCAACTGATCTTTAAACGTCTCCTTTTGTTGTCCCCAACTTATACCATAAACTCCTTGAGAGCAAAATCCAAGTCATCTACTTCTCTGAATTCCACAAAGTGCTTTACACTGAGCAAATGCCCAATACATGTGAAGAAAAAAAGACTAACATGACTTGGCATAGAAACATACTATATTTTTCTTCATATACAAGAAATTTGGATAGCAATTACTATCTTAGAAGGGCAACAGGGTGAGGTGAGAAAAGCATGGACTGTGCAGTCACAAAAACCTACATTTGAATCTTAGCTCTGTACTACTACAGCTTAGAAAAGCTCTTGGAACTCAACCTTTGGGTTTTCATCTCCTCATCTTATAATAGCAATCTCTACCACCAATTATCAGAGGATTGCTGTGAGTATCCTAATATAATACATGTAACATTGTGTGTATATATATAATACACACATGTAATAGTGTAAAATCCCTACAATGAAGTCCAGTACACAGCAGGCACTATACAAGTTTCCTCCTTCACATGTTCCTTATCTTTCTTTGTACTCACTAATCCTTTACTATGAGCAAAATGGCCATTTGTATTCAAATTACACATTTCTTTGCCTTGATTTTTATGGTTCAGATCAAGCCCTCACCTTAATGTACATCTTTAAAATGAGGAACTCAAATTCCACATAACTCAATATTGCAAATTCCTAAGACTTCACACTTAAATCTTTTCCTTAAGGAGTATTCTACATGATCTTTGAGCCTCAAAATTTGTTATCTGTAGTGACGAGGGTGAAAATGGTTACTCATTCATACTGGTGATAACAGCTCACTCTGTCTCTTTTCCATAGTCAGTCTGGGATGTGGTAAGGGGCCGAAAACAGACTCTGGGGCTCTTTCTGATATAAACTAGAACTTTTCTGACTCCTGACAGACTGCCTTGGGTGGGGTTGGGGGTATCCACAAACTTTCAAGTCACTTTTCTTTAGTCAGTGTTGAAGCCAGCATTCCCAGGTCTGAATCTCTCCTACATCTGTACAATAGCTGATTCCCTCCTGAGCCAGAACCCACTCCAAGAGTTCTCTGGGTTGTGGCTTCTTCCATTTAGTTCCTCTCTTCCATCAATTCTTTTCAGAAACCTGTTAAAATCTCTTATTTACTCTGCTAAGGGCCCTACTCCCACTTTCTCATTGTTTTTGATTCCTCCCCTATCATTTAAATGAGGTGCTATCAGGGAGAGAATATCAATAAATGTCTTTAATTTGCCATCACAAACCAGAAGTCTACAACTTGACTTTTTTTCCCCTACAATATTTTATGGTCATTATTTGATGTCAGTACATAAAATCCGACCTCACTCTCATTAATGACTACAGTACTCAAAAGCAGGACTGTATATTAAGCAAATAAGAGAGAATGCATGTGAACACACAGCAGGGGCTAAATAAAGATGAAATAAGAAGAACAAAAGAATAAAGAGGGCTAATGCTGTGTTCAACTGTTACCCATACAGGAAAAGTGGATACTTAATGAAAACAATAAACACACTGAGACTTCTGGTCAAGAAGGCGGAATAGACAGTCCCCAGCATCACTCTCTACCACAAATCAACTAATTTACAACTATTAAAAAGCAACAACAGCCAAGCTGGGGCTGCTGGAGCTCAGGGGAAGAGGAGGAGAGACCTACAGAGTGCATGAAGGTGGGAGAAGCCATGATGAGAGAAAGAAAAAACTGCTGTTTCAAATCCCAGCTGTTTCCATGCTTGAGCTGCTGAGTGTGCAGAGCAGGAGCTGGCAAAAGCCACAGCTGTGTCCTTCAGACAAAGTTGCTTGGAGGTGGCAGGACAGAAGAGGACCTTGGTGGCCCCCAGGCCAGCAGTACCAATAATAGGGCTCCTGTGGACCCACAAAGGACTAAGGAGCCACAACAAATGAAAAAAAGGAGCCACTCAGAGGCTGGTGAGTCATCGCAAGGGACCAGAGCACAGCCCATCCCAAGGGAAGTGTTTGCAGTGCAGGCAGCGGGGTAGATGGGCCCACTGGGAGAACACTGGGGCACAGCAAGGACAGCTAATCTGCCCCCCAATCAGTGTAGGACCACTCGGTGGAGACTGGTCAGGAATATAGAACTGCAGGGGGTGCAGTCTGATGAAAAGACTCAGGCCCAGACCAGTGTTTTTACACAACCCAGGTGCACTGGATTTCACTAAACCCAGAAGTCCTATAAAGTCAACCACTGAAACCTGAACTGCACAAAAAGCTCTCCCCAGGGAATCAGCAGCAAAGCAGCAATTTTGCTCAACCACAGAGCTCAAGTACTGGTCTCCACAGGAAGTTCCTCCACCTTAGAAGTAAGCAAAGGACAACAAATTAGTTCTAGCACAGAGTTTAAGTGGTGGGAACAGCAAATAATCTAACACAGAACTGAAAGAAAAAACAGAGTACCCACTGGGGCCCACCCAGGGTCCTGAGGTATGGAGTCAGGTACCAGACCTTCTACCCACAACCAGTCACACTGCCAGTGCTTCCGCTGCCCGGGTCCTGGGGTATGGAGCTGAGAGCCACCAGCAAATAGGTAAGGAGCATGCCAAAAACGTCACCTCCACATGGGTGGCCCACCACAGCCACCACAATAACCACAGCTGCCACAAAAGTGGCTAAACACCACAACCACCATGCAGATGGTCTGCCAGCCACTGGAGTGTACTGATACAAAGAGAATCACCAGCAGAGACCAAAGAAAAGAAGAGGATGTCTCTCTCCACAAAGTCCATTACAGAGAGACAGAAGAAGCATGTGTTCTATGATAATATTATTGGGGGAACTGAACACACCTCCCAGCATTGGACAGATCATCTAAGCAACAAATCAACAGAGTAACCATTACTCTTTCAGAAGGAGAGAAGAAATCTAGGGTTATCAGAGGTGGGAGGGTGTAGGGAGAGGGGGATGGGGAGAGATTGGACAAGGGGCATAAAGAATTAGTACGATTTGTAACAATATATATGCAAGTAATATTGATTTGATCAACATATGTCAACGTTGAACCCCCAAAATATGTATAATCAATTATGATTCAATAAAAATAAAAATTAAAAAAAGAAAACAATAAACACACTGACTGGAGAGACATGGAGCATCTGATATGGGAATAGGTGCTCCAGGTAAGCCCTCTGCCTTCTTCAAAGTTTAACAGCCAGTTCTTGACCACTTACTCTAGAGGATGACAAGCCTTGCTCATGTGCCCAAGGGCTCTTATTCAGCTTTTTCACTCTTTCATTCTTACACATAAAAGAACAAGCAAAGACCACTAGACCAAGATAAACAGCAGCAGAAAAACATGACTGAAGAAAATAGGGATAATTCCAGGAAAAAACAAAACACTAAGAAACTATCACAAAACAGAATGAAATTTCTAAAAATCAGAAAACAAGAAATAGTTTTTTTCTTGTGGTAAAATATACATAAATAAAATTTATCATTTTCACTATTTTTAAGTGTATGATCCATTGGCAGTAAGTGCATTCACATTTTTGTGCAACCATTACCACTATCCATCGCCACAACTTCTTTATCTTCCCCAACTAAAACACAATAAACAATAACCCCTCATCCTCTCTTCACCCAACCCCTGGCAACCACCATTCTATATTCTCTCTCTATGAATTTGACTACTCTAGCTACCTCATTTAAATGGAATCACAGAATATTTGTTCTTCTGTATTTGGCTTATTTCATTTAGCATAATGCTCTCAAGGTTCATCAATGTTGTAGCATGTGTCAGAATTCCCCTCCTCTTGGGCCAAGCCCGTGGCGCACTTGGTAGAGTGCTGCGCTGGCAGCGCGGCGACACTCCCGCCGCGGGTTCGGATCCTATATAGGACTGGCCAGTGCACTCACTGGCTGAGTGCTGGTCACGAAAAAACGACCAAAAAAGAAAAAAAAAAAAAAAAAAAAAAGAATTCCCCTCCTCTTTAAGGCTGAATATTCATTGTATGTATATACTACATTTTGTCTCCATTTATCCACTGATAGACATTTTGGTTCATAGCATCTTATTCACAATAGCCAAATAGTGATTCTATTTATGTGAGGCACCTGGAGCAATTAAATTCATAGAGACCAAAGGTAGAGTGGTAGTTTCTAGAGAACAGGGGAAGGGAGAATGAGGAGTTACTGTTTAATGAGTACAGAGCTTCAGTTGAGGAAGATGAAAAAGTTCTGTAGAAGAATACTGCACAACAAAGTGAATGCATTTAATACCAAAGGACTGTACACTTAAAAATAGTTAAAATGATAAATTTTGTTATGTATATCTTACTACAAGAAAAAAAGGAAAAAAAAATAAAGAAATATGTATATGCACACATTAACACATAAAACCTTTTCAGTACTACAGAGGCTCTTTCACACCACCTTCCAGTCACAACTTCCTACCTCCTGCTGGAGGAAACACTAATCTGACTTCTATCATCACAGTTTAGATTTACCTTGTAACTGAACTACATGTACTTTTTTGTGTCTGCCTTCTTTCACTCAACCTGCTATCTGTGAGATTCATCCATGTAGCTTTATGTAGTGGCAATAGTCTGTTCCTTTTTATTGCTGAGTAGAATTCCATTGCATGAATATATCACAGTTTATTTAACTATTCACCTGTTTTTAGACATTTGATTATTTCCATTTTTTCTGGCTCTTATAAATAAAGCTGAAGTAAACACTTATATGCATGTCTTTGTGCAGACATATGTTCTCATTTCTCAAAGGTAAATACCTAGGAGTGGAAGTATGTTTAATTTTAGTAGATATTGCTAGTTTTCCAGAGTATTGGTGTTGTTTTACATTCCCATTTAAAACGTGAAGATCACCTGTGTTCTACCCACAGAAGCTCTCACTCAACAAAGACATGATGGCAGGGCACTAACTCTTAAAAAGCTCTTTAAGTGATTCTGACTTACCACCAGGTTGAGAACCATCATCTGAAAGGACGATAATTATAATGGTTTTTTAAAATAACGTTTTTAATCATAAAAAAATAAGCTACTCTTATAGCTTAGAAACAAAATGGAGTGGGAAAGAACCTGATTTTAGCTTTATTCTGTGAAGACACAAAGTTGGCTGACAAAAGCCTCCTCCCAGTTTTTGTTCTATTTCTCTTACCTTAGTTATTTGAACTGCATCATCCATCACCACTCATTGGAATTCCATAAATACCTTTTTTCTAATTGTGCCACCTGCAACCAAAGGAAGAAAAATCATTAGAAATATAAAGAGCCCTATTTAAACACTATGGATTGTTCTGAGAAGAGGAGTATACCCTAACAAGGTGATTCACAGAGATGTGCTTAAAATTCCAAGAATCTCAGAATAAAGCTCCTTAAACAGTTCAGATCACTGAAGAGTTCGTAAGAACTGAACCCAACAATAGATTAAGTCTTTCCAGTAGGGGCAGGATGGGACAGTCCTTCCTGGTCTCACAACTTGGACTATGCCACTTCAGGGTTGTTTATGTACCATTAGGTACCCCACCCCTCTAGGGGACATTTGGCAATGTCTGAAGATAGTTTTGATTGTCACACTGAGGGGAAGGGAGCTGTGCTACTGGGATCTATGGGGTAGAGGCCTGAGATGCCGCTAAATATCTTACAAATTACAGAACAACCCCCTACACAAAGAATGATCCAGCCCCATATGTTAGCAGTGCGAAGACTGAAAAACCCTGCACTGGTCAAAGACCCACTTTCAGATACAAGATTTGCAATTCATTAGCTAAGTGACACAGGCCAAATTTATTAACCTCTTTAAACCTCAGTTTTTTCTGTTGGAAAAAGAGTAGAATTTGAAGTAAATGTTCTCTCTCATTCTGATTCACCTGACACTAAAATAACCAAATATCTAAAAAAATAACAGCTAATATTTAAGCATATATACAATGGGCCAGACATCATATTCACGTGATTTTATGTGTTCTACCTCATTTAACCCTCAAAATAGCCCTGTAAGACAGATACTATTATTACCCCTGGTATTCAGATGAATAAGCTGATGCAGAGACTTGCCAAGGTCACAAAGCGATAAACAGCACAGCCAAAATTTGAACCCAGTCAATCTGATTCTGGAGCCCTCATTCTTACCATTATTTTCCCCAACCCCTTTGGACAGAGGTTTGAGTTAATTAACCACATCCCTCAATTTACAGCTCACTAAACACCATACCAGATTGCAGGTCAGAAACAGAAACAAGACACCATTTTCAGCTACAAATCAGCCAAGGTTAAGAAAATAAAATCCAAGGCTATTGAGGACCTGATGCCACAGGCTGCTCATACTTTGTATTGATGCTATAAACGACGTTTTTCAACACAAAAAGCCAAGAATGTTCACACTCTTCAATCTATTTTACTTCTGGGAATCTATTCAAATAATACAATTCTAAATACCTTGTTAAAAAAAATCTTATATAAACATGTTCATTGCTGTATTTTTATTAAGACGGAAAATTTAAAAACCTAGGAAATGGATACATAAACTAAGTAAGCACTTGTTGGAATATTATGCATCCATTTTAAAAGTTTATGTACTAAGGTCCACCAGGGCTCAATCCCTGTACTTGTCAGCCCAAAAATAAATAAATAAAGAATTACAGTAAAAGTTTATAAAGACTACAAAATATTTTATGTCATGGCAGATATGAAGATATACTGCTCAGATCCCCCTTCAAGAAAAGACTTCTCAGCTGTAAGGAATGTGGTTAGCTGACAGCTTCTTCTTGTTAGCTTCTTTAGAATCTGCCTCAGTTTTAAGCAGAGGGCACCATTTCCTCAGGTCTGGCCCCAGCCAACAACTGGGCAATGTGGTGATGTAAAAGCCTAGCCACTTCCACCCACTGTGGTACTCCCCTTTTGGACAATCTGGGTGGGCACAGACTGTCAGATGTACACTGGAGTCTCACATCTCCCCATGCCTGAACCTGTTTCCTTCCCTTTTTCTTCATAAGCATTACCCCCCAATAAGCCTTTTGACCTCCAACTCCATCTCAGTGTCTGCTTCCTGGAGAACCCAACTGGCACATAAATTAAGTGTATTTACATTGACAGAGAAACAAAAACCACTATGGGGGGAAAAGCTTGCAATAAACAAACCAAAATGTTAACAACTTTAGTTAGACTTCAATACTATCCAAGTATTCCTTATACAAAAGCATTGCTTACACATAATTCAAAAAAAATTAAACATTAAAATAAGACTTTATCCTAGATTTTGCTCCTGAGAAATGTTCCAATGGCAGGCTAAATTGGTACACTTTGTATGCAATGTGCCCAAATTCACCTACGGGTGAATCATAACCAAACTGCTGGTGTTCAAAAAAGGCACATACCCAGGTACTAAGGAACTAAAAGATCAGGCAGTGATTGTCACCAATATTCCATAAGCTCAGCTTCCTCATCTGTTTAATTAAACAGTCCATTTTTCTGTTTCACAGATGAGACTTATGCCCCAGACAAAATGACAATGACCGGATGAGCGAAGAACAGTTGTTGGCCTTGTTTCTCAATGCCTGGATCCATTTCTTTCCAGGTACACTATTAATGCAACTAAAAGCAGAAAGCACATTTAGTAAACAGTTCCAAAAAAGCTCTTATATTAAGATTATCCCAAGAATTATTCAAAATCTAGCTCTTTTACTCTTTCTATGAAAACTGAATGGTGGCATCTGATACTAACACTCCAGGTTTCCTTTCTGAGTGCTAGCTCTCTCGGCACATAAATAGGCTCAAGCCTTTATCATCTTAAAAAACGTCTTTTGAACAAACTACACCTGCAATGCCTCCTCATCCCAACTACCACTATCTCCCCTTTCCTTCCCTGCCAATCTTCTCAATAGTTCACACTTAAGTGTCTCTCCTTCTCCACCTCAAACCACTACCCTTTGACATGGGCCCTCACACCCAGTCTTTACAAGAACTGCTCTTGACTGATAGAGTCAACAGTGATCTCCAAATGAGAGATCTTTATCTTACTTGACCAAACTGCAGGACCTGACCACTCCCACAATTGCCATCATCACACCATCCACATTTCTTCTACTTAGTAGGAGTACCTAGAATTGTCCCCTATATGTTGGTGTTCCTCAGGGTTCCATCTTCGGCCTCCTCACTCTATACCAATGGTCCTCAAAGCTGGCTACACATTAGAATTTCCTGGGGAGCTTTTAAAAAACTATGGTACCCAACTCACACATCTTCCCCTAGCTCAGGTATATCAATCTCCATGGTGGTGGTGGAGGCAATGTCAGTTTGGTTTTGTTTGTTTTTAAGTATTCCAAGTGATTCTAGTGTGTGGCCAGAGCTGAGAACCACTCCCCCAGCCAATCTTGATCTCATCCTTTCTTCTTCCCATATCTATCTCTGCCCCAAGCTCTCCTCCGGACTCCAGACATATAAATGCCCTTGCCTTCTAGAACTGCATATCTCACAAGCACCTGTGATTCAAATAATCAACACTCATAGAAATATGCTATTTTCTTCTATATCCATTCTCCCTTAATTGCTTATCACAATGGATAAAAATCACCATTTACCCCAGAAGTCAGCAAACTTTTTCCATAAAGAGCAACATAGTAAATGTTTGGCTTTGTAGGCCAAACACCCTATGTTACAATTACTCAGTTCTGCTGTCCTAGCACAAAAGCAGCCATTGACAACACATAAAATTTCAGTATAGCTGTATTCCAATAAAACTTTATGAACATTGAGATTTGAATTTTACATAATTTCCACATGTCATTATATATTATTCTTTTGATTTTTTTTTTTTTCCCAACCATTAAAAGATGTAAAAACCATTCTTAGTTTGTGGGCTGTGCAAAAACTGATAGCGGGTCAGAGTTTGCCCCCCTGCCCAAGGCAGAAATCCTAGTTGTCCCAATTACCTCCTTTTCCTTTGCCACCAGTCAACTACTTGAACTGTTCCTGGCCTCCCCAAACTGACAGTAAGAACCTTGAGAGTAAGGACTATGTCTTAATACTGTCCACAGAGCCTAGCAGAGTGCCTAGAACACTGTAGGCAATCTATAAAAGGGCTCTTTCTTCAAGTCTTTCCACTAGTTTTTTTTTTTTTTTTTGTCTTTTTCGTGACCGGCACTCAGCCAGTGAGTGCACCGGCCATTCCTATATAGGATCCAAACCCGCGGCGGGAGCGTCGCTGCGCTCCCAGCGCCGCACTCTCCCGAGTGCGCCACGGGCTCGGCCCTTTCCACTAGTTTAAAACACACAGAAAATCCCACTACCATGAAAGGCAATTGTATATCCTACTAATTTGAATCTTTCTTTATCCTAAAACATCAGTTTCTTCTTATGGTTTTTTTTAGTTTGGCTTATTCTTGAACTTGATAGGAAGGTTTAAAAGGAAAAGAAAAACACAGCAAATTTTAAAACACATGAAATAAAGGCTCAGGCAGACATGGAGCATCTTCCTTATTAAGCAAAGTAATAATGATCATTGCTATTCAGTGCTTTAATAATAATTTGTTTTCTGGGTGCTTTTTCTGCTTGGATCTTCGAGATAATTAACTTGGTCAAATCTTGGAAGATGCCAATACAGCAGCTGATTAATCAATCAGAGATAAGCAGAACACATCAAAAAGCAATAGCTCAATAAGGATCAGAATAAAATAGTAGCAACCATTTATTAAGCACTTACTATGTGTCAAAATGTATAATGTACATTGCTTAATGTCACCTTCAAAGCATCTTACAGATGAAGAAACTGTGACAAAGACAGTTAAGTAACTTGTACAAAAACAACTTATAGGTGGCAAGACTGAGACTCAAAGCCAGGTATATATGCTTCCAAAATCTACTCTCATGCACTAGCTGAATAAAGCCTATAATCCATGTATGTCAACAGCCACATGAGGAAAAGGGCTTTCTCCAAAAGGAGCTGAATGGAAAGTTTCAAAGCCCTGTTTGAAATGAGTCATAATTGTCACAAAATTACAAAACTCCTAAGTATAATGTAATGTACACAGACAGTGAGGCTTTCCAATCACTGATAAAACAGGAAGAGCCAATTTGTTGATATGGCAGACCCCCCTATCCCAAAGAAGGGAAATAAAACCTTGTGGCAAATTAGAGAGACACAGCTATGGTTCAATTTCCTACTGTTAACAGAGCCACTGACAGGAAGTCTCATGTTTATATAGTAACCACTGGTCTTGCTATTCACCAAATTTCTGCCGTTTTGCTTCCTCAGGAAGCAGACAGGAAAATCAGGCAGTTATATTTTTTTAAAGAGGAGCTGCCTCTTTAAAAATAGAATATATGAATATGTAAAAAGTAATTTTATAGTTTGGCTGACACCCAATATTTCAGTATTTTAAACTCAATTTTTAAAGCACACAGTCTTATCTTTTTTTTTAAAATCTAGTAATACAGCAGTCTAGAAAATCTGTTAAAACTCTCTAGCTACTAAAATTTAGGAATGCTGGATAAATGCTAACATTTATTAATTATGTATAATTATATATAATTAATATATAATAATGATAATAATGACACTGGGACAACCAATATCCACATGCAAAAGAATGAGGTGGTAATGCAGCTGGTTAGAATATGGTATTATAATGTCAAGATCAATGGCCCATACTGCCCAGCTGTGAAAAAAAAAAAAAAAATGAAGTTGGATCATTACATAAACCATACATAAAAATTAACTCAAAGTGAATCAAAAATTTGAATATAAAAGCTAAAACTATAAAGTTCTTAGAGGAAAACAAAGAGGTAAATTTTCATGACTTTGGAAATAATTTAGGTATGACACTAAAAACATAAGCAACAAAAGAAAAAATAGATAAACTCGACTTCAAAATTAAAAATTTCTGTGCAAAGGACATGATCACGAAAGTGAAAAGACCAGTTGGTTAGCACACAGTGTTGTAACACCAAGGTCAAGGGTTTGGATCACTGTACCAGTCACCCGCCAAAAAAAAAAAAAAAGGGAAAAGACAACTTATGGAATGGGAGAAAATATTTACAAATAAGGGTCTAATAATCAGAAAATATAAGACACGCTCACAACTCAACAGCAAAGACACCTCCCCACCCATTAAAAAATGGGCAAAGGACTTAAACAGACATTTCTTCAAAGAAGACATACAAATGGCCAACAAGCACATGAAAAGACATTCAACATTATTAGTCATCATGGAAATGCAGAAAAAAACCACAATGAGATACCAATTCACTCTAAGATGGCTAATTATTTTTATTATTATTATTATTTTTTTTTTTTCGTGACCGGCGCTCAGCCAGGGAGTGCACCGGTCATTCTTATATAGGATCCGAACCCGCGGCGGGAGCGTCGCTGCGCTGCTAGCGCAGCACGCTACCGAGTGCGCCACGGGCTCAGCCCTAAGATGGCTAATTAAAAGAAAAGGAAAGGGCCGCCTGCCGCGGGTTCAGATCCTATATAGGAATGGCCGGTGCACTCACTGGCTGAGTGCCGGTCATGAAAAAGACAAAAAAATAATAATAATAATAAAGAAAAGGAAAATAAGTGTTGTCAGGGATGTGGAGAAGTCTTGTACACTGCTGGTGGGAACGTAGAATGGTGTAGCTGCTATTAAAAACAGTTTGACAGTTTCTCAAAAAGGTAAACATAGACTTACTATATGATCCAGCAATTCCACTCCTAGAATTCTACCCAAAGAATTGAAAACAGGTATTCGGACAAAAACTTGTACATGAATGCTCATAGCAGCATTATTTGCAATAGCCAAAAGGTAGAAACAACATAAAGTCCATTATTGGAAGAATGGATAAACAAAATGTGATATTGTACATGCAGTGATGTGATGGGTGATATTGGGCCTCAACTTGACTGGACTGAGGGATGCCTAGGTGGCTGGTGAAGCATTGTTTCTGGGTGTGTTTGTCAGGGTGTTTCCAGATGAGATTTGACATATGAGTAAGTGGACTGACTGAGAGAGTAAGACCTGCCCTTAATGTGGGCAGGCACCATCCAATCAGCAGGCAACCCAGCTGGGACAAACAGGCAGAAGGGAGACTCACTCTCTCTTATGGAGTGAGATGCTTTTTCTCCTCCTGACCTTAGACATCAGATTCCAGATTCTTCACCTCTTGGACTTGCACCAGTGGTCTCCTGGGGGGTCTCAGGCTTTCAGCCTTGGATTGGGGGCTGCACAGTCAGTTTCCCTGGTTCTGAGGCTTCCAGACTAAGTCACACTATCAGCTTCTTTGGTGCTCCAGCTTGTAGATGGCCTATCATGGGACTTCGCCACCTTTGTGACTGTGTGAGCCAATTCCCCCTAATAAATCCCCTTCCATATACTCTATAGGTTCTGTCTCTCTGGAGAACCTTGATTAATACAATGAAATATTATTCAGCTTTAAAAAGGAATGAAGTATTGATACATGTGATAACATGGATGAACCTTGAAAACATATGCTAAATAAAAGAAGCCAAAATGAAAAAAAAAGGTGGCACTAAACAAACTGTGAAAAGAACTTGTTTTTAGTATGAGGGCTGAAACAAGAAGAGAGAGCACTGCCTTATTTGTCCTCAGGTGGGAATATGCATGTTGGACAACTAAATTTTCACCCTTCTACACGTGTCCATGAACGACCACAAAAGCACTATAAGTATCTACTGATTTGGGAGTTACAAATAAATTTAAGCTAGCAAGTAGGTAAATTTGCAAATATAGAATCTGTGAATAATGAAGATCAACTATACTACTTTCCTCCCTGAATAATTCAATCTTAAAACTATTAGGTAGGGCTGAGCATGGATGGCATCCACGTGGTCTGGTAAGGAATAAAGGACTGTGCACATTCAAGGGGATTCGTAAATTAAATAAATATGAGGGTACTTCAAAAAGTTCATGGGAAAACGGAATTAAAACATGGTACCAATCTTTCCATGAACTTTTTGAAGACCCCTCATATATACATGCATATACTGAGAGGGCCCAGGAATGGTGATGCCCTAGTAGAAGCAACGCTCCAATAAGACAATCAGATCTGGTTTCTAAATACATTCTCCAATCAAAGGAACCAGGGCTCCTTGGTGAAATGACTAATTCCAGAGCTGGGGCAGAAGTATAAGAGCTTGGATCATCTTGTTGTGCCAGGGACATGATCAAAGAACAACAGGACATGTCAAAAGGATACAGAAAGGAGCCAGCCTGAACGTGCTTCCACTGGCCAAATCTGAGACAAATTCAGCAAAATAACAAAGTGTATTAATAGATAATGACTTACTGAGTAAAACAGAAATCCGTAAGTCCATACTGATATGTTAATAAGAAACAGGGAGAAAAAGTTTTCCCTTATAATGGCATGTCAATGAATCAATGAGGAAGAGATGATGACACTGGAAAATCACCACTTGGCAACCAGTGTAGCAATAATCCAGCCAAGAAATATCAATGGATGCTAATACTAGGTAGGATATAGTTTGATAAATGGGATATTTACATGGCCTTAAAGCACTTCCTCACAAAATAATTATTGATCACAAAGAGAAAAATATATAAATTTATGGTAGAGAAAACTGGCAGACACAACCTTAATCAAGTGATCGAGATTAATATCATGAGAAATGGAACACATGGAAACTGTACAGCACCCAAGAAGATGGAGTAAGAATATAGAACCATTTATATGGTATTCCTGACAAAATGCATAATCTGAATCTAAACATGAGGAAACATTAGGCCCACATTGAGGGACATTCCTCAAAATAATTACTTCCAAGTGTCAAGGTAATCAAGTCAAGACAGACATGACAACTAAATGTAATGCGTGACTCTAAACTGGATCTTCCTGATATACAAGACATTTTGGGGACAACTAGTAAAATTTGAACAGGGCCTGAGGAGTAGCTGGTAGTACTGTATTGGTGTTAAACTCCTGATTTTAATGGTTGTATTGTAGTTATACAGGAGAATGTCCAAACAAGGAAATATACACTAAAGCATTCAGGGCTGATGGGGCATCAACTGAGCCACTTACTCTCAAATGGTTCAAGGAACAAAAAGGCCCTTTGTATTATTCTTGCAATTTCTCTGTAAATTTTAAATTATTTCAAAATAAAGAAAATGTAAATACAACAAATAAGCACACGCGGATGTCCCAGTATTATAAAACCTAATTCTTCCTTAGTAAAATTTCTGAAAAGTACCCCATTGCCCCTACTCATTTTTACTGGCTTTCTAAAAATGGACCTAGTTTTCACAGCACTCCCACATAGAACTTTCTGTGATGCTGGAAATGTTCTATATATGTGCTGCCCAATATGGGGGCACATATGGCTAATGACTATCATATTGGACAGTGCAGATGTAGAGAACAGCAATTTGGCCATAAAAGATTAATGAGCTCTTTTCATAAAAAAAATAGTTTTAATACTCCTAAGATTTGAACACAAATTAAGTTACTTTAGTTTTTCTATACTTGCTAATGGACCAATAACCCTGTATATTTTTCAAAACTCCTGTCCTCTGATTTTTAAAATCAAATTCAATACCTGTTAGAAGCAACCATCTACCTCTCTTTAGTTTGAGAGTTTTGGGGGCTTTTTTAGACTGACTTCCCTTTTAGTATACCATTGCCATCAATTTATACCCTGTCTTCTCTACTTTTTGAAATAGGCCTTCCTAAAATCTAGGGGATTTGTATATATCTACCTAATACTCATATTCCCACCTTTGCTCTTACAAAATAAGATCCTAAAATCACTTACTCCCATACTACTTATACTTTACACTTTACTTTTAATACCTCGTGTACTCATCTTTGCCCCAGTCATAGCTGCTACAGTGCATATAACTGGTGCTACAAGTTTATTTACTGTCATGCTCAGCATAATATAATCCTGACCAGATCAGGTTATTTCAAGGCAAGCATATTATTCCTTTTCCTCATGAAATATACTTAATTATTGCTTAATCATTGCCATATTTAAGCCAAGATTTAAAAGTCAAAGGCTAATTTAATGACATCATCTACATAGACTATAGGAAAACGAAGCATACTTCATTAAAATCATCAGAACAGGCATTTCAAATTCTACTACTCCTTATTTGAATAGAAACAAATTAGCATTCTCATTCCCTGTGATTCACCTTGGTAACCTAATGCCTTGAGCAAACTCAGTAGTAGTGACTCACCTACCAGGCTCTGCTACTGTTCATTCAGAATAAGAAAAAACATTAGTTTGTATACAACAGGCTCATTAAGCTAACACCTGTGCCAAACATCTTTAGAAACATAACAAATCTAGAAAATCTGGAATCCTACCAAAAGTACAACTACTTTAAGGAAGAATTTGATTTTCAAGATTTCTCCACCCCTTGCTTCTTTAAAAACAAAAATAAAATTAAAAAGCAATTCAAAAATTCTAACACCAAAATTATTTACAAGATGCTTAATGGAACCAGCAAAATTCCACCTTCATACCAAAAAGCAAGCCTCAGCCTTCCAAGGCAACATGGCATCAATGCCAGCAGTGGCCATTACGTTGCCCCAGTAAGACACCCAGAAAGAAACGAAAGCCAGGACTGGGTGGGAAAATCCGATGTGGCTGCACAATCCTAAACTACATGTGCCCTGTCTCTTCTGAACCAGAGCAACATATATAGCATACCAGCAGTAGGAAAGGGACAGGAGTCTCACCTTCTTCTTCCTACCTCTGGGGTCAGGGATACAGAAAATTTAGGAACCAAAAAACCAAGCATCAATTCAAAAATCACATTTTCAGTTTTTTGCATTTTAAAAACTGATAAATGTAATAATACCGGTCTTCAGTAAAAATTTCAAGCAAAACTGAAGTGTATAAAGTGAAAGCCTCCCATGTTTTCATTTGTCTTTCCTAGTTCTGTACTGGATCAGTAGTTGACATAGCTTCCAATGTTTATATTTATTTGGTGAGTTGTCTTCTTGTGCCCTTTGCCAAAATGACTTCTTGTGTCATTTTTCTAATAAGGTTTTGGGCTATTTCTTCTTATTTGTAGGTATTCTTTTATACTAAGATATAGTAAGTAACCATTTCCTGACAAATGGTCACAAATATTTTTTTCCCAATCTGCAAATTATCTTTTAGCTTTGTTTATGGTATCTTTTCAAGCAAATTTTATGCAACCTTCTCCTTCTTGGATTCTGACCTTGGTTTAATGCTTTATACTGAATGGGGGGGGGGTGAGCAAACCATATGTTTTTGTAAGGCCTGCAAGCAAATAACTACTTTTACATTTCTAAAAGGCTGGGGAAAAAAATCAAAAGAATAATATTTAGTGACAAGTGAAAATTATATGAAATTCAAATTTCAGTTCCATAAATAATAACAAACACAGTCGTACTCACTCACTTATTTTTTGTTCACTCATTTTTAAAAAGACATATTAATTGTACATATTTATGGGGTACACTCATTTATGTATTATCTGGCTAGCTTCAACACTACAGTTGCAGAGTTGAGCAGCTATTTGTATACGAGGTGTCTTCAAAAAGTTCATGGAAAGATTTGTATTATTTTTCAATTCCATTTTTTCATGAACTTTTTCAAGTACCCTTGTATGTGGCACTCCACATAGCTTCATAATGCTGCTCAATGTATCACAAATCACAGTGACAAAATTATAACTCAACAGTGTTTCTAGTGCCACACGTGCATATTATGATGATGTAACACTTTATTTTGTATTACCTATACATAGCTATTATGTTAAAACAAGAAAAGAATATTTTGAGTATTCATTTTTTTTAAGGCACAGTGGAGGGTATGGATTATTTTGTTATCAAGTCATATGGGAAAGCACTGTGTTTATTACTCAATGACATTATAGCTGTGAATAAATTCAATATACATCAACATTACCAAACAAAGCAATGGTCACAATATTCCCAATTCATAGGAAAGCAATGGTTGAAAAAATTAGAAAATTTAAAGTAGAATATCTCATTTCAGCAGAAAGAGAGAGAGGAGAGTGAGAAGGAAAGTTTCTAAGTGGCTCATTTGTTAGCAAAGCAAGGAAAGTAATTTCCCAGTGGTGAGTTTATTAAATCACATTTGCAGCAGCTGAAGAAATGTATCCAGAGAAAATAAACTTGTATTAGCCTTTCAGCAAGACCAGTTGCTCCAAAAGTTGAGAATATTGTAAGATCGATAATCTTAATTTAAAAATTTAATTAAGGGCTGGCCCTGTGGCTCACTCGGGAAAGTGTGGCACTGGGAGCACTGAGGCTGCGGGTTCGGATCCTATATAGGGATGGCCAGTTCACTCACTGGTGCGGACAACACCATGCCGAGGGTTGCAATCCCCTTACCGGTAAAAATAAAAATTTAATTAAAAAACAAGGCACGTTTGGCTCAGTAGAGGGTGGTACTGACAACACCAAGGTCAGGGTACCAATCAGCCACCAAAAAAAAAATAAACAAACAAAAATCAATCAATAAATACACAAGGCAAATGATTTCAAGTATATTTCCATCTCTTTTGATGAGTTGACAGATGTTAGCAATACTGTTCAGTTTTTGTTTATTCAAGGAGTCAGTGCCAAGTTTAAAATGATTGAAGAATCAGCTTCTCTTTAATAGTCTGTGTTGAACAACTACAGACAAGAAGTTGGAAAAAAAAAACTAATTCAGTACAACCTGAAGTGAAATCTGCTAAGATTTGCTGTAATTGATAGTAAAAATACGTTTGGGGGTGGAAAAAGGCTCAGTTGGATGACTTACAAAGCTTGTGAAGAAGCTAAGTGGTTATTCATTATGTTTTTCATCAACAGGTACTCTGGAAAATATTTGCATTTATCATGTGTTATAGAACCAATAGTGTCGATGGTGAAGTTAATTTGCTGTCATGGACTTACCCATTATCAGAAATAAAGCTGAATCACCTGACTTGCCCGACCACACAGCAGTTCTGATGGTTTAGCAGCAGTTAAGTTTTACTGAGTTTTTTTTCTTTTTAGCATGGAGCTGAGACTGAAATTTTCCAAAACAATAAGACTGCGTTCAGCCACTATTATCAAACAATGAATGGCTTTGAAAATTAGCTTTTGCTGCAGACTTTAAAACATTTAATAAATTCAACCTAAAATCACAAGGCAGAACAGCACTTATATGTGAAACCTAAACTGTGGTTAAGTCATTTTGACAACTAACTTTTGAATCATAAGCAATGTCAAGCTGCTTTATACACTTCCAGTGCTGTCAAAAGTTAAAACAAGAAGTGAAATACCCATTCCCAAACAAATCTGCACTGGATATATTTACTTAGCTCAAACTACAGTTCCAGAAGCATTTTTTCGACCTTCGATACAAGTGCAAAGGAAATTTCCATATTTCAAAATCTATTTAACAGTGCAATTGTGGAGATTCCACCCAACCTTCAAGTGGAAGTAATTAATCTGCTAAAAGGCAAATATTGTAAGAAAAATGTAATATAAACGCTTCCCAACTGATTAATATGATCAAATAAAATCATACACTGTGGGCTGATATCGATATTTGGCAGTACATCTGTGTGAAGACATTTCCAAGATGAAATACATAAAATCTCATTACAGATCAGCATTAATAGATGAACAATTGCCATCAATTTTGATGATTTATTTATTTATTGAATAGGAAACACTATGAACCCCAATAAGCAAAATGTTATTACTCCAAAAAAGATCTCCATTTCTCTCATTAGTATACCTATATTACAAAAAATTGTATTCAATTACTACTATTTTGAATTTCATCATAAAAAATTTGTGAAAATGTGTTTTCTCTCTTGTTACATACATAAGCACCTACAAAATATGCTTGATTTTGCTTCTTGGACTACAAGGTCTAAAATAAAGTCTAAAATGTTTACTATATGGCTCTTCACACAAAAGACAGATGACTCCTGCTTTGGAGAATAGTTTTCTTCAGCCTGAGAATATGAGTATCTCCTCCACTTTCTTCTGAGATTGGTAACAATTTACCCAACACATATGTAACTTAAATATTTGATTTTTACTCAAAGCAAATACATGTACATTCATCTGCCAATATTTCGGTAGAAAGTCAAAACCTCTTCTTTGAGTATAGATCTGCTCATTAATGTTTCACGTTCTTTCTTGCATAAATCATATACACATTTGTCGTTTTAAATGACAATTTCTTTAAGGTGGAACAAGAATCTAGACGACTGTGAGACAATTGAATGTACAACTTTTAATAAGAATTTTATGATTACCCCCCGCCCCCATCTTTCATTCATTTCATTTCATTCAATTGTTCTTGCCTGCAACTAATAAGACAGTGATTTGGGGGAAGAAGGGATTTGTATTAATCCAATCTGTTCAAGATCTTCAAGTTAATTTTACTAAAAACAACTATATTTGCACTCATATTTCATTAGTTTACAGAATATTTAATTAGATTACAAAACTATAATAGTAAGCATATATATGGCATAAGCAGGTTTGGAACAAACATACTGACCCCTGAAAGTATAAAATTCAACTAGTGAGAGAAGAAAGTGAGATGTATGAGAGAGTAGCCTACCAGCCATGAGCATTCAGCTTTTTTTAGGAATCATTCAGTATATTCTAGAATAAAAATTAAGACTTTGGTTATTTCAGTAATTTGGTTACGTATACTTTACTTAACCTAGATTATTTGAGTTTAGTCTAAATTAGGAACCTTTATGTATTTTTTCCCCCAAGCAGCCCATGGTTGCAGGACCACAGTCAATCTTTCTCCCTGATTTTTAAATGCCACTTTCATCATATTCTAAATTCCCCTGCATTATCCAGGTCTGTTTCTGAGCTTTCTATTCTGCTCTAATTACTTATTTGTCTATTCTAACACAAATACCAAACTGCCTTAAATGCCTTTAACTTTATGATATATTTTACTATCTGGAGGATCAAGTGTCTCATAACTTCTACTGAGCACCAATTATTCACTTTCAAAATTTTCTGAACTATTGAATGCACTCTTCTAAATGAACTGCACATGGAATCTGCCAAGCTCTCAAAAGGGTCATGCAACTGGGCTTACAAATCAATTTGCATTAAATCTGTAGAATAATTTCGGGAGCATTGACATCTGTACAATATCTTTATAATATTTATATCTTTTAAAAAATTCTTTAATAAAGCTTTATAGTTTTCTTCACATTAGTCTTACATATTTCTTAAGATAATTTCTGCTCTCCTCTCTATCCCTATACTGTTTTCTAAATTTTTTAATTCTGCTAGTGTAGCACTTAACACAAGGAATTAAGTTTTGGGAAAAAAAAAAAAAGAATTAAGTTTTGTAAGAATAGGTCGTCCTCATCTCTTCATCCTCTTCCACGCACCCCTCTGAAACAGGAAGCTGTTGAGGGAAGAGGATGTGTTTTACTCACCTTTGTAATCTTAATACCTAGCACGATAGTGATCAATCGATGTTTACCAAATTGAAAAACACCTTGCTAAGTTATGGAAACCCAACAGTGAATCTTTAAAAGGGACAGGAAGACAGATGGTTTATTCATTTGGGGTAGGGTGGAGGTTCCTAAATCTTCCGCCACCCTTGTTAACCTAAAATAAAGTGTATATGTCAAATATACCTTCCTTCATTTAAAGGTCTTTCACCAATGAATTCAGTATAAACCTTCTCTGAATTTATTTTTCATCCTTTACAACCTCATCTATCATAATTTCTTATGTATAACTGGAATAGCCAAATTTTGCTGAGTGCTTTCTATAAATTAAGCATGTTACATAACTTAGCTCATTTACTCCACAGTTCAACCCCATGAAGTGGATGCTATCATTATCCCCCATTTTACAGATGAGAAAACTGAGGCACAGAGAGGTTAAGTAATTTGCCCTAGGTTACATACCAACAAGTAGCAGAGATGGGATATGAACCCAGGCAGTCCTTCTTCAGAATCTACAAAATATTTTAAAGAGCACTTTACTTCATATTTTCATTTCACTAGTGGATTAGATTACTGAGCTAGTTGAGAATCTTTGTGCTCATTGTCCTAAATAAAGCTTAGCACATCTACAACTCTTAACATTTTGAACCTTTAAAGTTAAAAATAAAAAATGTAAACCCTCAAATTATAATTAGAAATGTTTTAAAATATTCTAAAAAATGACTAAACATTAATCGTTCTATATTTTATAGGTCCTTCTGTTTAAATTAGGCAAGCACCTTTTGTTAAATCACTGTAATGCTGTTTAGCAACCTGTTAATACTTAACCAAATCCCTTAAGTTTATTCAACAACATTCCCAGCCACCCTCTAGGATGACTTGGAATCATTTGGCACCAATCTTCCCAAATGTATTATTAAAGAATTTCATGCTTTTAAAAGGAAGGATCAGATCAGTGCCGGCAGCTGCCAAGAATGAGTTTACTGCCTGGTTTCCATGACTGCATCAATCTGAGATCAGCAAAGGACAGAAGATGTATCCTTGGAAACCAACTCTTTGCTCCCCTCAATTAAGAAAAGGAATAGGAAAAAGAGAGAAAGCTTCAGAATAATTTAACTTGTGTTGAATGTGCCCATCGCACATGATAATCATGGGCCAAAGTCCTGTCCCAAACAAAGTTGTAAGAATCATGTGGTGCTTGAAGGAAAACTTCAAATTGGTTTTATCGAGATTATCTTATGATCTATATGCGATATTTTGATTCAATCTCTAAAAGAATCATAATAAAAGCTGTACCAATAAAAACTTTATGAATAGTATCTAATTGGGAACAATACTTAGCACTCCTCAATATCTTTACTATTCAACTGCATGCTAACACCTGAACTCTCCATACATCTTGTATGCTCTAGAAGTGCCCTTTGTTTTAGGTGTTGTATATTGTGAAATTTCAAAATGTGAGATTTTTTCAAATTAGGGAACAGTTTTAATATACTTACAAAAACAACTACACTTCATAAGTTTACAGGCACATTCATCTCAATTACATTTCTAAGGCAAGAACTTACAATGAAGTACAAATGAGTTTTAATGAAATATATATTAAGTACAGCCTCCCAGGTTTTCTTAAACCAGGACTCTTACCACCTCTCCCTCCCTGGAACTATAAATATACTTCCTGTCATCAATAGCAATGGCTGGAGCAACCCCTCTGTTCAAAAGAACTAAAAATATGTTATTGTACATATCCTCCCCTTCTGCTAACCACCCACCATTCCAAGAGGAACTGACAGAGGGAAATGCAAAGCTGTGTAAAGTTCAGCTGAGAGCAGTGCCTAAACTGTAATTTTCCTGAAAGAAAAAAAAAATTAGGCTAGCTCCAACTGAATGATGTTTAGGGAAGTATTAATTAGCTATTACAGGGTCAGAGTAAATTTTAAAAAATTTTAGAGAAGCTGTTCTTGATCACAATTTATATTTTACATTTCCTTAAATGTTATTTAGGGACCCATGTTATTTAATCAAACCATGGTAGCAGAAATTTGTGCATATGGGAACCATGAAAAGTGAGGACTGTCTGTGTTTAAAAATAGCTCGTGGAACTTGAGGGAGTGATTAGCCAGTGCATTCAGTGTCTGGGGCCATGATGATGGCCCTCATGGTCAGGAGATTGTAACCTACAGAAGGATGGAGTAATACGGATAATGAGAGCCAGATTTTTCAATGTTAGAGAAGGGAAGTACAAATACAAAAAAAGGAAAAACTAGAAAAAAAACCTATGGCACTGGATTGGAATTAGGAGTATCCAAGTGAAATCATGGTTTTCAGGTCTGGCCCATTAGCTCAGTTTGTTAGAGCATGATGATATAACACCATGGTCAAGGGTTCGGTCCCCATACTGGCCAGCCGCCAAAAAAAAAAATCAGAGCTTTTAGTATTTATAGGCAGATATTATAGATGTTCGTGTGTGTTTATATACATATGTATGTACAGACATGCATACATATCTGTAATAATCTTTCTCAATATTCTGCAGTTGATTATTTGGCATCTTGAAGGCATGGGCCAAACTAACAGCTAAAGTTGTTTACATTCATACCATCCTTATGTTTTGGAAGGTACATAGAAATCATATTACACACCCTCCAACCACAGACCTCAACATCTGTGCTTTGCTTCCTGCCCCATAGGGGACATTGCCACCTAACAACTTCCCACCATCATAGTAAAAAAGGATCTCACCCATGCCTTCCTCTAGCTTCTTCTGCCTCTTGACCCACCTTTCCCCATATGGTCCTACATAGCATGGTGTGCATTCTGCTTCTGTGAGTAATAAACATTCAATGGTATTGACCTCTCTGTGTTGTCACTCACTCATACCTCTAAATTAAATCCCAGGTGCATTTTAAGACAATATCCCAGTTCTGTCCTCAAATAAAGCCTAAGAGCAATAACGCCCCAGTAGCAAGGAGTACATCTAGTGCCCAGATCTTGTTTTCTAAATACATTCTCTAATAAAAGGAACCAGAGTTCCTTGACAAAATGGTTGATACCAGGACCAAGGCAGCAAAAGTATAAGATAAGCATGAAAAATCTCGCTGGGCCAAAAAGTAAGGAGGAAAAAAGTGATCAAAGAACGATGGAGACATGAAAAAACAACACAGGAGCCAGCTTAAAGGATTCCCCACTGGCCAAATCTGGGACAATTTGAACATCGAAATAAATGATATATGAATAAAACAGAAACCCATGAGTCCATGCTGATATGTTTAAAAGATTTTTTAAAAACAGGGCGAGAAAGCTTTTCCTTATAGTGAAATGCCAAATGGTGAATGCAGAAGGAATGATGAAGCTTTTTAAATTCACCATCTGGCAACCACTACAGCAATAACAGATTAAGGCACGAATCGTTAATGGATGCTAAGACTAGTAGGTGAAAATTTGATGAGAAATGGGCCATTTACATAGTCTCAAAGTATTACCCCACAAAATACATACTATTTACTTATTAATTACTAAGTACAAAATACTTTTGAACTCATTTTACAGAAACCTGTCAGACAACATCTTAACCAAGTGATAAAACTGAACATAACCAGTAATGGGACAAATTTGACATGTGCCTCTTGATCTGATGCAGTGAGAAGAGCACAACATCACGTCTGTGGCATTTCTGCCAATTTGCAGACTAACGCAAACTAAAAAACACTCTACAAAGTAATTGGCCTACTCTTCAAAAATGTCAAGATCATTGAAAAGAAGGAAAGACTGAGGAACTATTCCAGAATGAAGGAGACTGAAGAGATATCACAACTAAATGCAAGGCATGATGCTGAATGGTCCCTGAATCAGAAATAAAAGAAGGGGAAAGGGAAGAGGTTTTTCAGTTTTTGTTTTCTGGAGGGGAGAGTTGGTTTCTGCTGTCATTTTGTTTTTGTTTTTGCTACAAAGGATGTAACTGGGAGATAGATCAGTAAAATCTGAGTGGGGTCTGGGGATTAAATAGCAATATTATATCAATATTTATCTCCTGATTTTAATGGATGTGCTGTGGATATATTCATATAGAGAGAGTGTCCTTGTTTTCAGGAAATACTTGTACACACTGACTTAGGGGTAATGGAGCATCATTATGTCTGCAACTTATTTCTCAAATGATTCAGATAAATTGTATAGATAGATGAATAAAGTGAGAAGGCAATTGTGCTAAAATGTTAACAGCTGTGGAATCTAGGTGACGCTTGTACTAGGCCAAATGGCAAATAAACATCAATTTCCAAAGGACTGAAAGCATATGGGCCATATTCTTTAACCACAATGCAATTAATCTATAACCCCAGTACAAAAATGATAACTAGAAAACCCTCATGTTTGAAAATTAAAAGACATGCTTATAAATACCCACGGATCAAAGAAGAAAACCACAATGGAAATTAGAAAATAGTCTAAACTGCTATTAAAAAAAAAAAAAAAAACTAACCAAAATATCAGTAATCTGACTCCATCAACATATAAGATAAAAATGATACCATACATCATGGCCAAGTTGTGTTCAATCTTAAAAACTGATTAATGAAAGGTGGTTGCCAAGGACTAGGGGGAGGGATAAATGGGGAGTTGCTGTTTAATGGGTACAGTTTCAGTTTGGGATGATGAAAAGTTCTGGAGATGGATGGAGGTGACAGTAGCACAACAATGTGAATGTACACTGAACTGTATACTTAAAAATAGTTAAAATGGTAGATTTTATGTTATGGATATTTTACCACAATAAAAAAAAAAAGATAAAACAATGAGCTTAAAAGAAAAATATAAAAGTTTTTCCTCATTTAAAAAATTGGTTAATGTAACACATTTGACAATTTAAAGAAAAATCATTCAGATCCCCATACCAGCCAGCTACCAAAAAAAGAAAAGAAAAATCATATGTATACAATAGATACAGAAAAAGCAAGGGTATAATTCAACATCCATTCATTTAAAAAAACTTTTCACAGACAGGAGTGGGGGGGAAACTTCCTTAATATGGTAAATGGTGTCTACAACCAAATTGCCCTAAGAATTACAGGGATGTATTCAACAGACTCCTGCCATATCAATAACATTGCAAGGAATATAAAACCCTGCACCTTTCTTTTAAAATTCTATCACAATTACTTGAAACATAAAAGACAGAAAAAGAATTATCTCCTCTATGTTGATAAATATTGTTTTGATGTCAAGAACTAACAATTTACCTCAACAGAAAAATGGTTTTTCTAAGTACCATCAGAAACAATGTCTTATTAAAATCAAAATTATTTCTGTACTAACAGTCTCAGTCTGCATGTTACCACTGGACCCTCATTTTCCCTTTACTATGGCTTGTTTATGCATACACTTATATATTTAAATTTTATTTGTTCTTATTGAATAGGAATATCACGGTGTTATCTAAGGTCAATGGCTGGATCCCCTTAACAGCCAGCTGCCAAAAGCAAAAAGAAAAAGAATGCAGGCTGGCCGGTTAGCTCACTTGGTTAGAGCACGGTGCTGATAACACCAGGTCAAAGGTTCTGAACCCCATACCAGCCAGCTGCCAAAACAACAATAAAGCTCAAAGAATGCAAATGCAAATACACTGAATAGAAGGTCTCCTTCCTGCCAGCCATCTAGGTCCCTTTCCTCCACAGATAATTATTATTATTATCAGTTTCTTCATCTTTCTAGAGAGCTCCTAAACACACACACATTATATGTATTTCAGTAAAGTGCTTCAAATTCTCCTTAGAATGAGGCGGACCATAAGTACTTCCTTCACTGGTCCTAACATTCAGAAATTACACAGTATTTTAGAATTATATAATTTTAGAGACAGAAGGATCTTAGATGATCAAGTCTTTTATCACTTTACAGATGAATAAACTGATCCAAAGAGACCTTCTAAAGTCACATGGCTGCTGGCCAGTTGGCTCAGCTGGTTAGAGCACGGTGTTATAACACAAAGGTCAAAGGGTTCGGATCCCCCTACTGGCCAGCCACCAAAAAGAAAGAAAGAAAGAAAGAAAGAAAAAAAGAAAGAAAGTCACATGGCTAATTAGCAGTATTGCTAGAAACAGAGCTGAGGTCTGCTAACTCCAAATCCTTTCATCATACAAGGTGTACTCACATTTCTTTACATTTTCCACAATCATTACTTGCTTAATTTATCTTAACTATATGCAGTTTATCAACTGTATGAAGCTGAAGGAAATCTCCGCTTGTGATGGATCTTTTCTCATAGGGATAGACCGTTGGTTATTTGTGATTAAGTTGTTTAGTCACCATCTGCACAGACTCAGATTGGTCAACACCAAACCCAGCACAGATATATCATCACTAACATTCTTGGTACTCACTCCAAGAAACACAGCTGAAACATAGTGTAGACATAGCCTTTCAAATCATCAAAAGAAAAAGAATGTTATTATATTATAGACATTTTGGTTTTAATCAATACTTGTTCCTCAACAAACATGTCTCCCTACTACTTTACTCAGTGTTCAACACAGATGCATTGAGCTCCTACTAGTATTACTAAGACATGTTTGTTACTTGCCCTCAATAAACAATCAGGAAATCAGACATTAAAATGAGTGATTAAAATACATAATGGGCTGGCCCTTAGCTCAGTTGGTTAGAGTGTGGTGCTGATAACACCAAGGTTGAAGGTCTGATCCCTGTACCAACCAGTAGCCAAAAAAAACCATAGTGATCAATACTACAGTTGTTACGCCAATCTTATCAGCACCGCACTCTCCCGAGTGAGCCACGGGCCGGCCCGTTACGCCAATCTTAAACGAAGGAAAAACAAAAAACAATTCCTGGGAGAAATCAGGAGCCTTCACTAAGTAGGTGATACTTCAGCTGGGTCTTTTAGAATTAGCAGTATAGTTACTTAAGTTTTTGTTTAATGAATTCAGTTTCAAAGAGAAAGATAAACCAAATCTTATACCCACAATCTTTAACAATCCTTTCACAGTTAAAGTAAAGGTCACAAACTGGTGGCACAATGTGTTTTAAAAAAAAAAAGAACTGGAACCTCCAGTGTGGCACAGAAACCAACAGATCTTTTCTTATTCACACTGCCTGCCTGGCCTCCAAACATATATTTGAGTTTGCAACCTCTGATTTACTTAATGCCAAAAATAAGGGGAATGGAGGAGAGGAGAAGAAAAAGACATCTTAAAGACCTTCTGAGTTTGGAGGGCATTACAGAGGCTTAAAGTTTCTTGTTTAAATATATTTTCCAGTTTTGAAATCAGAAAATAAAACCTACAAACCTAGAAGATGAACAATGACCCAAACATTTCTGTATCAATAAAACTCATATAAAATTATTCTGCTCTTTGATTATAACTATCATAACCCATGACAACCTAGTGGTTAGATGTAGGAATACCACAAATAATTAATTCTTTGGCCATATTATGAATCTCCAACATATTATGAAAAAACTTTCTTGAAAGAGGTGCCGCTGTTATTTTAATTACTAAAAAGGGACTATTTCAAATCTTTGTTAATTTTAATTCTGGTAGAATACTTATATATTTTGTATATAGTTATAAATATTTATTAGTCATAGTAGATACAATCGACTATATTCCTATGTATCTTATATATCAAAATAATTTTTGCAGGCAACATATCTATGAGAAATAAGACAGACTTCCAGAATAGAGACAAATAATCTTCAAAAGCAGTGTACCATGGTTCCACATCCTCTTTGGTCACTGGGTTAGAAGGTCAAGAGCCAAGAAGGAAAATGTTCTGGGTTGTCCTTCAAAAGGTAGAGTGAAAGATTTCACAAGCAACATGGAGATTTTCATGAGCCACAGATAAGCAATAATAAATGGCCACTTGACAACAAAAACAGGTCTACATATCATTTTGGGGATGAAAATATAGCTAAGGATTAAATATGATGAAATGATTAAATATAAGATATACCATATATATATTATATCACATAAATGTTTATATATTAAGATATATTAAATATTAAATACAGCTAAGATTAAATATTTCTAATCTAAACTGTCACCAAAATGTAAGAAATCCCCAGCTCTCCAAAATATCCAGTTGGTGTGTATAACTGCATCTCACAGCTTTGCTATCTGGCCACCTTGAGAGAAACATGATGCCCTTGCTGGAGCCTTGAATTTGATTATGCTTTATGCTTAAGTTGTGTTGCTTCACTTAAATGGAATACCAGTTCATTCCACAAAACTATCTTTTGTAATCCAGAAGTGTGGGGTCTTTAATATGGTTCTATTGGAGTAAATCCCTCATTCCTACTATAAGCCAGGCACCATATTAGAGCTGGAGATACAGATGAAAACTACAATGCTTCCTATCCTCAAAGAACACACAGTTTAGTAGGGAAACAAACTAATAAAACTTAAAAAAAAAAAAAAAAAAAAAGATGACTGGTAAGGGGATCTTAACCCTTGACTTGGTGTTGTCAGCACCACGCTCTCCCAAGTGAGCTAACTGGCTATCCCTATATAGGGATCCGAACCCGTGGCCTTGGTGTTATCAGCACCACTCTCTCCCAAGTGAGCCATGGGCCAACCCTAAAAACTAATAAAACTTTGACATTCAAAGAAAGATGTTTATGAAAACCAAAATTTTCAAGTACCATTGGATATCATTGATTTATTTTAGAGAATACAATCAAATATTTTTGATAATATGAGATTTCTTCAAATCTTGATGACTGTATAAAAATGGAATTAATGGTTGGCTTCTTTTTGAATACCATTTTTCACACATAAAAGTTTTAATCCCATTAGGAGAGCTGTGGCCTACCTAAAGCAGGAAATAAAAAAAAGACAGAATTAGATGCTGAGTAAGGTTAGGCCCACTGAATGTAAATGAACTCAGTCCTGCCGCAACCAAACTCAATGTGCAAGTAATATGAATCCAAGACTCAGTAAAATTACATTTTACTATAAATTTTGGATCACCAGGATCTTTCTGAGACCATAAATACTTAATCTGAACATGCCAATATATGGATTATCATACAATTTAAGTGTATGAATTATCACACAATATGATAAATGACTTGACAGAAATAAGCACAGGATCTATATACCTAGATTGGACATGCAGCAATAAGTAAGGAAATGCTGACTGGAGAAGCTGATCTCTCTCTACCTAACAAATTATAATACTAGGTAAGAAAGAAGGAGATGGGCAGTCCAGCCAAAGGCAGAGAGCCTAAAAGAGCACAGCATAGTCAAGGGGCAGTGTGCTCTGGGGAAAGGTAAGGCTAGAAAGGTTAAGAGGGATTGAACCATGAAAACTTGCTCTGTTAAGGAGTTTACACTTTTTTACCCAGAGGATTTTAAACTGGGGAGTGCTGTGATCAGGATGTCAAAAAGACCACTCTTGGCAGCAATATTATCAATGACTTGGAAAAAAGAAGTAATAATGAGTAGACAACTAGGGAACTTGCAGCAGTCATCTGTGTGAGAAGAAGCCTGAACTAAGGGACAGGAGAGATGGGGAAGTAGGCAATTTTTTTTTTTTTTTTTTTTGTCTTTTTCGTGACCGGCACTCAGCCAGTGAGTGCACCGGCCATTCCTATATAGGATCCGAACCCGCGGCGGGAGCGTCGCCGCGCTCCCAGCGCTGCACTCTCCCGAGTGCGCCACGGGCTCGGCCCAAGTAGGCAAATTTTAAAGATGTAAAACAGACAGGAATGTATCACCAACTGGATGAACAACATTCAAGTTTTTGGTCTGGGTTACTAGGTTGTGCCATGCAGCAAGACAGAGATTATAAAAGTAACACTTTTATGATTAGAGTGCGGAGTTACAAGGGTTCAGATCCCCATACTAGACAGCCACCAATAAATAAATTAATTAATAAAAATAACACATTTAAAGGGAAAACAAGGTCAGGTCTGAGCTTGTTGTAGGTGTCTGGGAAATAACCCAATGGAGAAGAGCAGTAGGTGTTGGCTATCATCCAGACCTGTTCTGAGGACAAATTTTCTCCTAATTAGCAAGGAAGCTGAAATCATGTACACAGGCATTTGCTTCCAGGAAGAATGTGTAGGGTGAAACACAAGAGGAGTGAGGACGGAATCTTTGGCAAGTCAAATAAAGAGTGGTCAAAGAAGAGGGAGAGATCTTGGGGAACTGAGGAGTGGCCACAGAGGTACAGAAAAACCAGGAGAATGTGTCACAGAACTCAGAGGAAGACAGTTCAGGGAGTAAATGCTGCACAATCTATTACATTTACTCAAGTCTTCTCCCTCTCTTCCTTCCCACATCCTTTGCACATTTTACCTTGTTAAAACCAGGAAGGTAAAAAGTTATCCTGTGCTAATTCAAATAGGTACACCATATCCCAAACCAAGTACTTGGGAGGAAAGACAGATATAATCAAGATCATTATAATATTTTCTAACATTTATTGAAGGCTTACTAGGTGCTAAGAACTGTGCTAAACACTTGACATGCACTATCTAATCCTTAAAACAAACATATGCAGTAAAAGAATACTAATGTTGAGCCCAGTTATCAGGTGATGAAACAATTTCAGAAGGGTTAAGTATAATGTCCAAGTTCACAAAGCATGACAGGCATGGAATATGAACCCTGGTCTTCCCAACTCCCAAAATGAAATAATCGTAGGGCCTGACATGGAATATAAGAAAAAAACCCACAAAATCCAATTTGATTTGGAAGGGGAGAAAACTGATTCAAGAGTTAATTAGGGGGAAAAAATGTACAGGGGGTTGCAAAAGAAACTCCAGACATGACACCCCATTCAGGACTCTAATGTAAGGAAGAACACCTCTTGAGTAGAATTATTTCGTTCCCTTTCCTTATTCTTGAACCTCTGACCAATCAATAACTGTATCATGACTGGTCAGATGCCAGAAAAACCCCAAACTATATCACGGTCCTGTATTTTTAATCCAACAAACTTAGCTCTCTCAGATGGTAAAACTGTCCTCCTTAATTGGCTAAATGACATTACAACCCCAGAAAGAAAAGTTGTGAGCAATAAAATGAGATATAGCAAATCCACAGTACTAATACTTTTGAGTTAAGTTTAGGCTATATGTTTTTTACATGTTGGTAATTCAGATTCAGCTAATGAAAAGCACTGGAAGTCTCAAGAGAACCTGCTTTACTACATTTACAAGTTTAATTTCTTACTATCACAGATTGCTCAAGTGCTCAGGGAGATTCTGTTTGTTAAGATCCTTAACTTTGACCTGTTAAGGACTGACTGTTAAGGACTGACTGCTCGACAGACTGAGTATAAGTGTATTTTAAACATCTAAGAAAATTTAATTCACTAAGTAAGGAGTTTGGAGGAATTTAATCTGTTCAACTTAAATTAGCATTAGTTAGAAACCAGTGAAAGTTACTGTTCTTATTTCTATACAAAACTACTATGTTTTCAAGTACAATAACAAGATTAAAGGAAAACTAGGTTTTTAATTTGCCACCTTAATAAATTAAATATTAATTTGAAACCCAAATAATTCTAAGTAGTTCTTTCTGTGCACAAAAGTCCCTCCCCACATTAAAAAAATCACATATATAACTAAACTATTAACCACTGCTTGCTCTACAAAAGCCCTCTTCAAAAGAGAACCCTGAAAAACTTAATAAGTACATCTGAATAAATATAAATGGTTTAAGCAATCTCCTCCACTAAGACTGGGGAAACTGAATTGAACCCCACTTAACCTCTTATTCAAATGTAAGAATGGCACAGCTCAATCTGCTGTAACACGTACTCCTTTTGATAAACATAAAACTCTCATACCTTCCTTTACTATTACTTTAAATATCAAACTTAAGTAGCTCTTCTATTATATGGGCATGTCATATTTCTGGAAGGTTTCCCAAGTACTGTTCATAGTATCTGTGGATGCCTCTGGAAAGGGAAACTTGGAAGATGGGAGGAGAGAGAATTACCTTTTACTATATATTTTAAAGTATTATTTATATATATTTTAATATGTACATGTATTAATTATTCAAATACATACACAATTTTTTTTTTTTTTTTTTTTTTTTTGTCGTTTTTTCGTGACCGGCACTCAGCCAGTGAGTGCACCAGTCATTCCTATATAGGATCCGAACCCGCGGCGGGAGCGTCGCCGCGCTCCCAGCGCAGCACTCTACCAAGTGCGCCACGGGCTCGGCCCACATACACAATTTTAAATGAAACAAAATTTAAAAATACAAACACTAACTAAAAACCATATCAAAGCCATGTTTTTTCTTTTTTGAAAATGCTTTTTCAAAGTTGGGGGGGAGGGGGAGGAAGGTCAGGGAGTAATTGGGTGGGGGACACGGGGAATACTGCAACTTGTGGTAAGGGGTATGCTGATAGTATTGATCTGATCATCACATCTTGGGCAAAGGTGTTGACGGTCAGCTTTGTACTCCATTAATATGCATAATCAATCAATCAATCAAATTTCATAGTAAACAAACAAACAAGTGCAAATTTACCTCCTCCCCACAATAGTCACTCCCTACTGAGAATTACTGCCTGAGAGGTTTACAACTGCTGCCAACAGCACTACTGCTAACCAAGTATGAACTGCAGGAAGAAAAAGGACCTTCTATGACTGCCACCAACTAGTAGCAACATCCTGAGCCAGGCATTGTCTCCCTGGGCTTCTTCCACGTCTATCTGTGAGTGAGGATTTTACACTTGAGCACTATGGAGGACCACTATAGCTAACACCCCAGACTGGGGAAAGAGAAACACCAGCTGCAAGTCACTGTAATCTCAAACCTGTGTTAACAAAGTGGGCAGGCCCAGGCGGGAATTAAGGAGCACGGATGGGCAGTGGTCACAGACAGCATGGGCACAGCCACTGACCCAGGGACTAGCCTCACTTCCTGAATGGTGGGAGAAGAATTCACATCACTGGAGATATGGAAAGGGTGACCAGGAAAGCCAAAGCATACCTGTAAAAGCTTGGGCCCACCAGTTCATTTCAGAACAGTGGAAGTCCTAGAACTACCCCACACTGCTTGGGTAACAGTGCTGCAAATACATAAATGGAAAACATTCTCTTTATTAATGGGTAGTATCAATGCATTTACAATATGGTATTAAGCCACCTGTCAACCAATGTTTGAAAACTAATTGCTGGTTAAGCTATTTGTCAATCAATACTGAGAACTACCTACACGATTCACAGCAGCAGAGTTACAACTTCCCACACAAAAACTCAGTTCACCAACTAACAATCATCTTTTCCAAAAAGCCAGAAATCTAGAACCCTACTAATGTTTCTAATACTTAAATCATTCTTGTCCAAGTATCTCCATCCACATCACCACTCCTCCCACCCTAAACCAGTCCAGAACACCATCATCACTGGCCAAATTTACTCTACACTCACTAGGTAAGTCTTTGTGCTCTGCCCAGTCCATTCATCACAGTGATGACAAACCTTTAGACTGCATGCCCAGTAATAAATAAGAGTACACCTCCCCAGCATATGTTTACTTATAAATATGACACAGGTACTAACACATATAAATACTACAAAATGTTTATTTTCAAATGAAATAAAACAATGATCTCAATAATGGTATTGCTATCACTAAAACTGTTTTTTTATTTGGCTTTTTTGGCGGCTGGCCGGTAAGGGGATCCGAACCCTTGACTTTGGTGTTGTAAGGTGGTGTCACACTGGTTGTTAAAATATTTTAAAATATTTCCATATGATTAAATATTTCTCACTATGTTTGAAAAATTTCATTTTAATATTTTGTGATAGAGTAGTTTAGAAACATGGATCCAAAAGGAAGAAGCACTATGGCTGTACGTACCAAACTGTGATATTTATTTCTCCATCCCATCCAATTAAACAAATATTTTCCTTTAAATATGACTAGAAAATGTCCATCTTCCCTAATGCAATTACTCTTGAACACTAATCAAAAGATGTTACATTTTTATATTTATAACAAATGGGTTTGAAATCTACTAAAATTAGGGCCAGCCTGTGGCTTATTTAGGAGAGTGTGGTGCTGTTAACACCAAGGCCATGGGTTTGGATCCCTATATAGGAATGGCCGGTTAGTTCACTTGGGAGAGCATGGTGCTGACAACACCAAGTGAAGGGTTAAGATCCCCTTACCAATAAGCTTTAAAAAAAAAAAAAGAAAAGAAATCTACTAAAACTCATCACTTGGAGTATTTTCTTTTCTAACTTCTTATTATGGGAATTTTGAAACATACACAACAGTAGAAAGAACACTATAATAAACCCTTATATATACATATTATCCAGCTTCAATAATTGTCAACATATGGCAATTCTTGTCTCATCTATAATCCTCTAAACACACTGAATTATTTTAAAGTAAATTCCAGACAGTATATCATTTTATCCATAAATACTTCAGTACTTATCTCTAACTGAAAGGAGTGGTTTATATTATCATACCTTGTTTTATATTATCATACCTAAAAAAAAATTGTTTAAAAATCATCTAATACACAAGTGGTATTCAAATTACTCTCAATCGTCTCATTAATCTTTTCATAATTGGTTTGCATGAAACAAGATCTAAACAAGTTCTACAAATCACATTTAGTTAATATGTCTCAAGTCATTTTAATCTGTAGTAGTTCCTCTACTCCTTTTTTTCTTGCCATTTATTTGAAGTAACTGGGTTCATTTGTCCTATCGCATTTTCACATTCTGAATTTACTAATTATATCCTACAAACTGGTAAATAGACCTAAAAGCTTAATCAGAGTCAGGTTGGATTTGATTTGTGGGGAGAGCAAGACTATTTCATGAATGATTATGTTCTTCCTATTGCATTACAGAGAAGGAACATAAGGTTTGGTTGCCCCAATTTTAGAGAGGCTATGATTAATCAAAATGTTGCCAGCTTGATCCCTCTATTATAAAGTTCCCTAATGGTTTTAACAGCTACTGATAATCAATGACTAGGTCCCTTATTTGATTAGATCATCTGGAAATTTCCTTAGAAATACATTTGGAGATTTTTATCAGGTTACATAATTATATTTCCAAGTTTTTCCTATGTAAAATTATGAGAATTTTTATACACATGACAAAATCACAATGAGATCATGAGTCATTAGGGAAATACAAATTAAAACCACAATGCAATACCACTTCACACCCACTAGGATGGCTAAAGTTAAAAAGACAATAACAAGTGTTGACAAAGATGTGGAGAAATCAGTACTCATACATTGCTGCTGGGACTGTAAAATGGTGTGGCTGCTCTGGAAAGCAGTTCAGCAGTTCCTCAAAAAGTTAAACACGGTATTACTATTTGACTCAACAATTTCACTCCTAGGTATATCCAAGAGGATATGTCCACACAAAAACCTGAACACGCAACCCACAATTGGGAGAAAATATTTACAAATCACATATGTGATAAGGGACTTATATCCAGAATACATAAATAATTCAATAATAAAAAAGACAACCAAACTTAAAAATGGCCAAAGGATCTGAATAGACATTTCTCCAAAGAACATATACAACTGGCCAATAAGCACGTGAAAAAGACACTCAACATCATTAATCATCAGGGAAATGCAAATAAAAACCACAATGAGATACGACTTCACACACACTAAGATGGTTATAATAAAAAAGACAGAATAACAAGCATCAGCAAGGATGTGGAGAAATTGGAATCCTTGTGCATTGCTGCTGGGAATGTAAAATAGTACAGTCACTTTGGAAAACAGTTTGGTAGTTCCTTAAAAAGTTAAATAGAGTTACCATTTAATCCAGCAATTCCACTCTTATGTAAATACCCAAGAGAAATGAAAAAATATGTCCACATAAAAATTTGTGCATGAATGTTCACAGTAGCATTATTTATAATAGCCAAAAAGTGGAAACAACCCAAATGTTCATCAACTGATGAATGGATCAACAAAATGTGGTACATCCATATAACGGAATATTTTATTATCCAGCCATAAAAAGGAATGAAATACTGATACACGGTACAACACGTATGAACCCGAAAATCATGCTAAGTAAAAGAAGCCAGGCAAAGGCCACAAACATATTGTATGATTCCATTTATACTTGTATGAAATGTCCAGTATAGGCAAATCCATAGAGACAGAAAGATTAGTGGTTGCAAGGAGCTGAAGAGAGGGCAGAATGGGAAGTAAAGCTAATGGGTACAGGGTTTCCTTTTGGGGTGACAAAAATGTTCTTAAATTAGATAGTGGTGATGGCTGCACAACTCTGTGAATATACTAAAAAGTACTAAATTTTAGACTTTAAAAGGGAGAATTTTATAGTATGTAAATTATATCTCAATAAAGCTTATTATTTTTAAAAAATTACAATGAGGAAAATACTCTCCCACAGCGTATTTCTTTCTAAGAAAAAACCAGTTACTTTCTCACTCACTGTTAAAATACCTTTACTTAAAAGGTACTTTATTTAAAAGAAATATGTATAACTCATGAACAACTCTACCACAAAATATCTGAGTGATAACTTGACTCACTAACCTGCCCATGAAGAGGCAATGATATTATTTTATTCAGTCAAAGCAGCTGTTCTGTCAGTAATTTACATTTAGTCAATTACTCCTCATAGCAACATTCCTATTAAGGTAATCATTTATTATTAAAAATATGACCTCTCCAACAAAACTTTTCTCCAGTAGCTCACAAAAGAAATGGTTCTTCTTGGACTTGATTAAGAGAGAATCTAGCAATAGAGACATGCTAGAAGCTTCCGTACTTTTAAAACTATATAGCAGGGCCGAGCCCGTGGCACACTCGGGAGAGTGCGGCGCTGGGAGCGTGGCGTCGCTCCCGGATCCTATATAGGAATGGCCAGTGCACTCACTGACGGAGTACCGGTCACGAAAAAGACAAAAAAAAAAAAAAAAACTATATAGCAAACCTCCCACACTGCAAAATTTCTTCTAATATTGTTTGTTCACATATTCAGCAACGTTTTCTATGCATCCTCCAACAGTATTTGCTGACAAAGGAATGCATTTCGGTTTCTTGACGTATTATTTTCCATACAGTAAGTATCTTTTTTCTGTTGTTTAAGTGGACCTTTGGGAGGGGCAGGGCAGGGGTAGGAAGATTCTGCCAAGGTTATGTGCCTTTCTGTCTTTTATAAGAACAAAAAACCCTCAAAACATAAACTTTAATCATTAAGGTTAGTAAAATTTTGTAAAACATTTGACTGAACGGCCTATAACTAAACATCATTGAAATTTTTTTAAAAAGCAGAGGTTTTCTTTATGTTCCAGATTAAAAAAAATTTTTTTTTGTTTTTTGCTTATGTTTCAGTTGTTTAGTTTTCAAATGTCTTCATACTGATGACAGCCTCATATTTTACTATTTAACATACTCTTAAAGCAAGATTCCTACTAATGATAGAGGATGTAAATCCATGCTTCAAATAAGATTCTTAACACTTTCTAACTTAAGAAAAGCTGACTTGTTTAATCTGATTTAATAGCTCACCAAGAGTTCATAATAGGAGTTGAACAAGTGTCAGCTCTACCATCTTGTTTGTTTGCTTATGCTTGTATTAGTAATTTCTTTAACCACTGGTTTCTTTGCAGGACCATTTCATAAATGTTAATTTAATGAAAACTAGATAATATAAACTGTTAACAATATGTTGCATTACACTGAAAACAAATTTGGCTCTGCTCAATGCAGAACTTCCTTTCTTCCTTCAGGACACCCAAAGTTCTACAGTTAACACATTAACACTGTTTGACCCACAGACCCAAGAAGATGCCAGTAACAGTTCCTAAATTAAATGTTTTATCTTATTTTTTTAGATAAAACAATTAAGAGTTCTAAATTTTCTTCCAGTACCCCAATGAACTGCCTTATCTACCTCACTTTGAAAACTACTGCTCTAGATTGCAGCCACAATGAACTTTTTATAACTGCAAATCAGATCAGTACACTCTCCTGCTTAAAATCCTTCAATGGCAATGGCTTAGCTCTGCCTTCAGGATAAACTCTAAAATCCTTGCATGACATACAGGGGCCTCAACTCCGACCTCTGACTCTCTCTAGTCCAGTGGTTCCCAACCCTTGCTATATATTAGAATCACCTGGGTATATTTAACTAAATATATATGTATATACACATTCTCAGGCCCCATCCAAGACCAATTAAATCAAAATGCCTGGGGGTGGGGTATTTGCATCCTGATTTTTGTAAGGTCCCCCGGTAAATCTAAAGTGCAGCCAGGGCAGAGGATTACCACTCTAATGTCACTGTAAGCTACTTGCTCCTTCCTGTTCACCACGGTCAGCCAGTTTCAGGTGCTAAGCTCTCAATTAGGCCCTGCCATGCCAAAAGTGATCCACCCACCAGCAGCATCTGCCTCACCAAGGGAGTTGATTACAGAATCCCAAGTCCCACCCCAGACCTACTGAATCAGGTCTTGGCATTTTAACAAGATTCCCAGATGGTTTATATGCACATTCAAGTTACAGAAGTGCTGCCCTAAGCTATCAACTCCCTTTCCAGCCCAGGGCCTTTGCAAATGTTATTTAACTGAAAATGCTGTTTAGCTGATGAACTTCTCTGACACTCCCAAGACACCATATTCGTATTCTTCCCCTTTGATTACATCCATCACATCTGTAATTTACCATAAGGTGATTAATGTCTATCTGCTGAACTAACCCATAAGGTCCATGTCCCTGAGGACAGACATCACATCTGTGTTACTCTGGAGGATCCCCAGCTCCTGGTACAATGCCTGGTATTTTCAACTGAACAGCATTTAGTCTTACATTTCATAACAATATGATCCTATCACAATATTTCTGTGTCATCAACCAAGTCTCAAAGCAAGCCTTTCTTTAACCACCAATTGGCTTTAGCTACATGACTCTTGGATATGATACACAACATTGTACTTATTTCAAAAATCTAAATGCAAGGTCCAGGGTTCGATCCCTGGACCAGCCAGCTGCCAAAAAAAAAAAAGCCCCCAAAAATCAATCTAAATGAGCTACTGATCTTTTTTTCTAAAGAAATGTAAATTAAATCTAATTCAGTGTACCATTACATTTATTTTAAATTAATAAAATAACCAAATATCTGGTTTTGTTTGTTATAGCACTGGCAGGGTTGTCAGGGCCACAGAAATTACTAATGGTGCTGTAAACTAATTCAACCTTTCCAGATTGCAAATCGGCACTGGAACTGTATCCTCTGACTCCATGAATCTACTTTAGGAGTAAAAGAAGTATTTGAACAAGGGTGCTCAGGTTTATAAAAGTACCATTTATAAGAGTTTAAAAAGGGGGGGGGGCTGGCCCATTAGCTCACTTGGGAGAGCTTGGTGCTAACAACACCAAGGTCAAGGGTTCAGATCCCCGTACTGACCAGCTGCCAAAAAAATACAATAATAGTAAAAAGGGGGAAAAAATGAAAGAATAATAAAAGATTGTACAAACTATGGCTGTCAATGCATAGAATACTACAATGTGACTTGAAAATAACAAATCCTACCTATTGCCTCTAGAGAAGAAAATAAAATACATAAATGAGTAAATATAAAATATTTCATGCTATTCAAGAATTCAAAAATCATATTCTGTATGTACTAACTGCAATTATAAAAATCTATGTCTGTACACTGACCCAAGTGGATGTGAATTTAGAATAAAGTATAGTTTTACATTTAACAGATTCTTTTTTCCATAGAGAATATATTAAAATAAATTTTAATGTTGGGTTACTTGTGAGTTTGCTGCTCACTTTTATTAAGTTAGTGTTGTTATATTATTGCTATTTTTGTTGCACTCAGACTCACTAAAAAAATATCTTCAGCTTTGGCATTTGGAAACATTTATTAGTTACTGCACTGGAAATAAAAAGACAAGATTCTACATTCCTGCTCATAACTCAAACTTCACCTGCATCTCATTTTTTTCCACATGAAAATGGAGAAAAATAATGCACCAATGTTTACAAATTGACGCTGAGTGTTTCCAATGAAAGGTGCTTGGCAAATACAAATATCAGAGTGGAAAAACAAAACAAAACAAAAACAAAAAACAATACCCATATTGAACGTCTTGTACAAGTTACTTTAACCCTTCTGAGCCTCAATATCTCTCTCCTTAAACTGAAAGAAATGGGCTAGAATCACATAGGGGAGAGGGGACTGGTGGGGGAAAAGTAGGCATATGATAGCTGAAAAAGCATTCCAGGTGATCCCACTGGATACCGGGAAGATCTCTTGAGTCACATTCACATTTTGAGGGACAGGATAAATTGGTACAACCCACTCGAGTGGTAATTTGTTAACGTCTAAAAATAGCCCATGGCTCACTCGTGAGAGTGCGGAGCTGATAGCGCTGAGGCTGCGGGTTCGGATCCTATATAGGGATGGCCGGTGCGCTCACTGGCTGAGCGTGATGCAGAAAACACTGTGTCAAGGGTTACAATCCCCTTACCGGTCAAAAATAAAAAGAGAATTAATAAAATAAATAATAAAATAAAAAATGCACACATATCCTTTGACTTAGTAATTCCACTTCTAAAAGTATATTATTTAGATAATTTTACACATGAGTACATAACAAAGTACATACAATGTCATTTATTGTATTGCTGTACTAGAAAAACCTGGAAATGACGTAAATGTTACTTAACCCAAAGACTAGTTACAAATTATGGTACAGCCATATAATGAAATAAGTAAAAGAATGTCAATACAAAGAATGAACAACTCCATATGTACTAATAAGGAATAATTTCCTAAATATATTAAGTAAAAAAGAGTAAAATGTGACTGGTATGTACCATGGTGGAAGGAGTATAAATGGGCAAATGCACATTTATAAAGGAACAGTGTCTATGTAAGGCCACGGAAACTGGAAACTTCAGCCATCTCTGGGGAGGAGATTAGGGAGACAGAAAACTTGGGGTCAGGGTAGGAGGGAGACTTATTTTTCGCAACATACCCTTTTGTACTGCTGCAATTTTTCTCTCATATGCATTAATTATCTTTTCCCAAAAACTGAGCAGGATTCTCTCTTTGCCTTCCTCTAAGAAGCTGTGATTCTACTTCTGTGGGGCCTAGCCACTGCCTCCTAAATTGCAGGGGCATCAGCATCCCGCCCCACATTGACCCCAAGTGACCTTTCCAAGGCCCAGTCAGTCCAAGTCTCTGACCTCCTTTAAGTTCTCCAGTAGCTCTCCACTGCCCAATTCTAATACATACCCTGATCTCATCTTCCATCCCCTTCCCCCTACCCAACCTAGCTATGTCTAACCTCTTTCTTGCTCCCTAAGGACAGTGGGTTCCGTCCACCTCCAAGCCTGCTTATGCTGCACCCTCTTTCCTATGTGTGTTGTCCACCACACACAAATTCCTATGCATCCTTCATTACCCACCAGGAAAGCTTTCCCAAACCACCTACGGAGGGAATGTTCCTGGCACAGCCTGGCAGAGGTTCTGGAAATAGATTGACAGGATTCAAATCCTAACTACTCCCTCATCTGCCCACTCTACAGCCTCAGTTTCCAGCCCTATAGAATAGGAATAAGCCCTCCGTATGACTGTCAATTATTACATAGCCTGTCACAAGGCAAATAAAATAGCTATCATTATTACACTCTCATAGCACCTGTGATGTAACTATTTATATCCACCTGTCCTGCATTAGACTGTAAGCTCCTCAAAGGTAAGGATGTGACTTCTTCACTTTTATTTTGTATCCCAAGCAATTCACCTGGCAAATGGAAGGCACATGAATGTACTTCAGTCAAGGGGTTGGCTTTTCTAGCCTGTATTTCACACAAATGGTAAATGAGTGGCTAAAAAAGTACCCAGTGGACAGCCTCCTGGATCCCACCATGCTTTATAGTGCACATATCAGCCAGACCACTTTGTGCAAGCAGAGGTGAAAAGAGAAGAGACCGAGGGGCTTTTGGTCTTTCAGGGACAGTCAAGCAGATTGGAGACAAGTGAGATATGGGACTTGCCAGTTCCTGCCTGCTGACTACTTATGGGGGCTGGTTGGGATGGACATGGAGAGATGGGGTATCAAAGATACCAAAAGTCTGGGGCATGTACTCCAAGCAGGCCTCCAGGAAATAACAAAAAATTCCCTTGGGAAGTGGATACAGAGTTGAGGAATAAGGGAGAAGAGATGGGAAATGACCTATAAGACAACTGGGGAGGAAGAATTCTCCCAGCATGGTAGATGGAAAGGTAAGCCACAGCTCCTGCCCTTAAGAAGCTTCTCAAATGAGCTGAGCCTTAAAGGAAGAGGTGGAGTTTGGCAGGTAAAAGTGGGGAAGTAAGAGGATCATTTAAAGCAAAAACATCTCAACATGTGATGGAGCAGCCAAGCAGCTCTGAATGGTTAGGGAGAGGGATGAAGAGAAGGAGAATTGAAGGATTAGGCTACAAGTCTTGAAGCAAGACTATCAAGGGCACTTTTAAGACCTGATAAGGCATTTTGGGCTTCATTTATCCCATAGGAAAAAGAAAGCGAGGGAGTTTTTAAGTAAACAAGTGACAGCATCAGATCTGTGTTTTTGAAAGGAGTGGCCAGGCAGGAAGATGCTCGCCCTTTCCTAGGCATTCCTCCTCTCGCCCACCATCTTCTGGTTCTCGCGCTGCCTCAACAGCTAGCAGGTGGCAGTGAAGCCACGTCCTGGAGATGTGACTGGCTCATGGGTAGGAATCCCTATCCTGGGCAAAGGCTTCTGAAGGCATTCACCCTGCCTGGGAAGGTTTTGAACATTCCTCTTTTCCTGTTTTACAAATATCATCACTGACCTCAAAAAAACCATCAACACTGGGCTCAGCTCTGCCATTATTATTTTTATCTTCAGGAAATACAATTAGAAACCATTTTTTTTTAAAAAAGATATTCTTTATTTACCGAAAGTAAAAAGGGAGAGGGTCTGCATTCCCAATCGGCTCATTTTGAATTCTGGGCAGCTCTGCGCCCTTACTTCCCTTCTTAAGCAGCCTCAACAGTTGGGAGTGGGCGGCAAAGAGAGGGGCTGGGAGACGGGCCAGAGGGGGCTTTGAGGGAAAGAAAACTTAGTCAACGCAAAAGCAAATGTTCTCATGCCTGGAGTTTTTCTCTTTCTTCCCATTTAATGGACCTGAGCAAATTCTATTTTAGCTGTTCCAAGTTTCTTCTTTCAGAATGAACTATGGCAGCGCCCTGGCCTGGCCCAGAAAGACGCACGCAAAGTTTCTGGGCAGTCGAGAGGGTCGGCGCCCTGTCCCGCAGGTTTCCGGGGACACCCCCTCATCCCCGCCAGACCGCGCAAGGATGCGGGATCCGGTTGCAGAAGGCTGATGGGGTCTACCCGGAAAAGAGGGCTCCGGGCTCCGGCCGGGGACCCCTCCCACCCGCTCCGGGGGCCGCCCCCCCTTCCGGAGCCACCCGGGCGGCGGCGGCCGCGAATACTAACCGAGTCCGGCGTTGGGCGGGACCGCTGGGGACGAGGACGGCGGCTCCGCTTCGGTTCCGCGGCGGCGTCTCGGCCCGCCACTCGCCCTCAGGGCCGCCGCCCGGCCCGCGGCTCGGAGCCCCGCGGCGGCGGCGGCGGCCTCGCCTCCATGGCGAGGGGAAGCGACTGAGGGACGACTGGGCGGGCGGCGGTGATGGCGGCTGCGGCTCGGGGTCCGACGCGCGCGCGTCTGTCAGCGCCGCACTCGCCGCAGCCTCGCTCTCGACCCGGCCTTGGCTGTAAGGCGTGTCCTCATTGGCCGTTCAGAGGCGGGCGCTGGTTGGCCGACACCGAACGGGCGTCTCCAGCCCTTGCGGGCCCCGCCCTTGAGCCTCAGAGCGCTTGCTAGTCTGCCCGGGTCTCTGAACCTGGTCTCACGGTCGGTCACCCTATCTGACAGATAGCCCTGGAGAGGTTCGCCGCACGGCAGCCCAATCCTCCGGGAAAGTGGACCTTGGAAGCACCGGCCGCCTGTGCACCCATGCCTTCCGCCGCTCTCTACAGTCCCTGGCCCTTGGATGTGGGCCTTCTTCCCAGTTTACAGGTGCAGAAACTGAGGCCAGGCACAAGCTACCCAATGTCTAGCGACCAGGGCGGCCTAGAGCTCGAAAGCCATCTTTCCACCCCTCTCCAAAAGTGATTCTTTCGGTCTCCCCTCCCCACCTCCCAATCGCTGCAAGGCGTTTAAAGGAAGAAGGATTTCACAGGGGTGAGAGAGGAACCTGCCAAGTCCCTAGAACTGGTTGGTTCCGTGGGTGCCGTCTTACATCAAGTCAGCCCACGCCATCCCCACCCGAGCTCCGGAGAAATCTCCCCCGCTTTCCAGATGCGCATACTGAGGCCTGGTTCTCCACGGAGCTGGGTAGAAGCACCGCACGTGGTGCTCTGCGGTGTGGGTGCCTATTGCGATAGGCCTGGTGGGGGAGGGGAGGTTCAAAGAGCAGAGAGGATCCTGAAGTGCTTCCCCCAGGGGCCAGGGGCAGGGCGCGGACTCCCCGGCACTCCCGGCACTGCCCGAAGCCATCGGTCCGTGCGTCCGGCCGGCAGCGGGTTCCCAGGCGGAGAACCTCGGGAGCTGCAGGACCTGAGCATCTGCGGCTGAAAGCCGATTACACAGTGGTTAGTGGGGAGCGAGTGAGACATTTCTCCGGGTAATAGCCCCCAGCGGGATCTCTCGGACGCTGGGGACCTGCGCAGGATGAGCGGTGCGTGTCTGCAGGCTAGAGGCAGATTGCACTGCAGCGCGCAAGAGCTTGCGGGGGGGATCCTTCCTTCCAGAGCCGGAGTTTGCAGTGCCCAAGGTGGGTGGCGGCAGCCTGTCGTCCAGGCCAGGCTGCCCCTAACTTCCCCCGACCCCCACGCCACACCACACCCCACCAACCCGGGCCGGGGAGAGTCCCAGTCGGTGCGCCCAAGAGGAAGGGCATGTGGCCGGCGGCAATTCTTCATGGCGGGGAAAGTGCAACGGAAATATTTTGGCGTAGAAGGAGCCCACATTAGTTGTCCTTTCTACACGGTTGGTGCCCCTGTCATGTCCGTCCCCCTACCATCTCCAGTCCCCACCACCGTCTGCTGTTGGGGCGCCAACTTAGGACTCTCTGCTCATATTTGTGGAATGAGTGAGCGTATGATGACCAGAGCCACCGCCTGGGAATACCGGGTGCCTCGGGCTTCCCTGAGGCCATCGCCTCCCTGGCAGGGAAGTCCCTCCTTGAGTGGGAGTTGTGACTCTCGTTCCCTCTCAAGCAAGGCCAACCCAGAGATGTTGGTGAAATGACCGAACCGGGGGTGCCTCTGCTCCACAGACAGTCCAGCCCAAAGGCCCAGAAGACACATGTCCAGTCTCCTGTCAGACCCCAGGGGCAGCCAGTGAGGGCGGGTCCTTCCATCCCCTCAACATTCACGTTTCCAGGAAGCCCAATTCAATCTACCCGCACACCGAATGGGAAAGTGAAAAGCCGGAACTCAAAGTGTGGGAAAAAGCAAAAGACCCTGAAAAATAACGACTGTGCAAGAGGTACCCAGGTAGCTAGGACAGCAGCCCCACGTCCTAGCATCAAACCCCACCAGCTTAGTTTTGCTTTAGCGATGTCTAACTTATACTACTATTTCCTGATATGTTTCTTTTGGTTGATTTTTTATTTGTACTTTATATTACCAGAGAAGGGTTTGACATGCTACTTATATTTTCTAATATAATTAAAATAAATAGCTGTTTTAAGAAGTTGAACCGGCTAGCCAGCAGGAAAAAAAAAAAGTGTTCACCCTTGAGACCATCTGACGGACACCCACCCAATCTGACAGCACTTGGGAAAATGCTGCTGTTGGGTGTGGTAATCGGAGAGCCCTGGGTTTCCAGCTCTGCCATGTGCTGGGTGACCTGAGCCTCCCTCTGCTACTCTTCCTGGAACCTCCCAGAGCCGTACTGAGAATTACAGGCACATACAGCTTGGCAAGTAACCCATTCTCAGGAAATGAAAGTTCTTTCTCTCTCTATGACACAGCTGCACTGTGGTCAGAGAATTTGTGGTGTCTGTGCAGGGGTGACATAGAACTTTAGACCAAGGAGGGACAGGGTCTTGGGTGACCCACCCTGAAGACCCTGGGAAGGAAGGTTCAGCTCAGCAACCACCCTGTTTCCACTGGGAGAGGACAGAGTCCGATCCTCATCTACCTGCTTGTAGAAAGCTGCCCAGTCCCCCCATCCTACTTGACTCCCTGGGGTGTCCAGATCCCCCTCCCCCATCAGCACAGGGTAAAGGGCTGTCTTGGAGAAGAAAAGAACAGAGAAGAAGGGGAGGCAGGCTTTTTGTGCCCAGGCCCACCCAAGTGGGAGGCTGCAGCCCTCCTGCTCCTAGTGCTGCTTTAGTCCCAGCCCACAGGAGTGTATACCTACTGGTACACACTTGTCAGCCACCCACAGGTGCCCCAACAGTCAGGACTCATAAGCAAAAAAACTGGACTGGAAGGAGATCTGGAGGATGGGGGGTAAAGGATTCCTGTTTCTTAAGGCAAGTCACTTCCCCTCTCAGGGCCTCCTTTCCCAATCTAGTAAATGGAACAATGAGTCATTCTCTCAACAAATGATTATTGAGTGCAGACCATGTGCTGGACACAGCAGGGAATAAGACAGAAGAGGCCTCTGCTCTCAGGAGCTTGCTTTCTGGATGCAGAGACAGACAATAAACAAACAAATGAACAAGAAAATTTCCTAAATGCTGTAATGAAAATAAAGCCAGGCAATAAGATAGAAAGTTTAAAGTAGATGAGAGCCAAATACCTTTCCAGGCCATTGTTCAACTCCCAAGGGTCATTTGCTGGAGCTTTGTACCTAAAAGAGACTGGACATGCAGTCCCCTTGCCCTGAGAAGGTGTCTTGTAGGAGTCTTTGCTCTGACTCTCACTCTACAGGTATCATTGATATCTCAAACTAGAAGAAAAGTTTCCAGATTCTCTGCCCCAGCCCCGCAGTCCAGGTCCAAGCCCCAATCCTAGCCCCATCCATTAGACAATACTTGGCCTCGTCCATTGTAGGTGCAGGGTTGCTGTACAAATTGCTCAGGATAGAAGGCATTTTACACTAATTTCAATTCAGCAATTGAACACTTGAAAGGAAGTCCTAGTTCTGATTTTTAAATATCGCTATTTATAGGTGTATACATTTGTCGAAAAACCAGCAACTGTACACTTAAGATCTGTGCACTTCATTGTATATAGCTTTTGCCTTAAAAGAAAAAATTGCAAACAAATAATGAACTCTAGTTAATGAAATGCATTCTGAAGTATTTAGGGGGCGGTGTACTGATGTGCAACTTACTTTGAAATACATAAAAAATAAGATGGATTAATGGATAGAGGATTGGATAGATGGGCAGATGTGTGATAAAGCAAGCATAGTAAAATGTTAATGGTAGAATCCAGGTGGTGGTATAAAGGTGTTCACTGTAAGATTCTTTCAACTTGGCTGTATATTTGAAGGTTTTCATGATAAAATGTTGGGGAGAAAATCAGTGATTAACTTTACAAAAAAGTACACAAAACTTCCTTTAAATTTCAAACAACCTTCCTCATGGACAACTCCAATGCTTCTCTACATGCACACACTTTTTATGAAGTTGTAATCACTATGTCTATATAATTTTATCATCGTTAATAGTTATTTCTCACATATTTCTAAAACATCATGTATATAGTGTTGAATGTTTGCATAGCACATGAGTAAATATGCCATATGTTATATTGGGGATGTGGGTTTTTTATTGTGTACACTGGCCAAGGCTCCCTTCCTCTCAAGACTGGGTTGTTTGGTAGCAACCCTTTTTTACTGAGAATTAGAAAAGCTGCAGAAAACATTTTTTTTTTTTAAAGATGACCAGTCAGGGGATCTTAACTCTTGACTTGGTGTTGTCAGCACCACAATCTCCCAAGTGAGCCATGGGCCGGCCCTTGGAAAAAACATTTCGAAGGTATACCTGTTCCCCAATGTTCATCGCAGCACTCTTTATAATAGCCAAGAGTTGGAACCAGCCCAAATGTCCATCATCGGATGAGTGGGTATGGAAAATGTGGTATATCTACACAATGGAATACTACTCAGCTATAAAAACGAATGAAATACTGCCATTTGCAACAACATGGATGGACCTTGAGAGAATTATATTAAGCGAAACAAGTCAGGCACAGAAAGAGAAATACCACATGTTCTCACTTATTGGTGGGAGCTAAAAATAAATAAATTCACACACACACACAAAAACAAACAAACAAAACAAAACAAAAAAACGGGGGGGGGAAGAAGACATAACAACTATAGTTCCTTGAAGTTGATACGACAAGCAAACAGAAAGGACATTGTTGGGTGGGAGGGAGGGAGAGGAAGGAGGGAGGGAGGTATCAGTAATGGGTCACAATAATCAACCACATTGTATATCGACAAAATAAAATAAAATAAATAAATAAAAGTCAATAAAAATAAATAAATAAAATAAATAAAGGTATGGAAGATCTACTGGGGTAGTGAGGAATTATGGGGCCAAAATGGGGAGAAAAAAGCCCAGAATGATGAGCCCAGATTTGGGGATCACTTCCTTTCCTTGGAGTTGTCTGCCGATTCCAAAGGGGAAGGCTAATGGGCTGTGCCAGGTTGAGTCCAGAAACCAGCCACAGCATTTCCAGAACCTTGCTACTCTCATATCAAGAGACGGAGTCTATTTCCCCCTTGAAGTTTGTGGGGTGGGCCTATGTGACTGCCCTGACAAACACAATGTGGCAGGTGTGACACCGTGTGACTTTCAGAGCTAGGTTAGGAAAGATGGTACAGATTCTTCCCGGGTCCCATTTAGCCCCACATTGCCCTTCAGCCCCAGCCGTCATGTTGTGAGGGACCCCAGGTAGTAGGTGTTCTGGCTGACGGCCCCAGCTAAGATCCTGGAGACAACCAGCTTCAACTGCTAGACATAAGTAAGCAAGCCTCAGCTGTCAAGTCACCCCCAACCTGAGAGTCTTCCTGCTGATGCCTCAGATATTGTGGAGCAGACACAAACCATCCCTGTCCAAATTCTTCACCCACAGAATAAATGATGAACATAATAAATGGTTGTTTTACAATTTGGTTGATATCCTCTTGGGGGATTTTCATAAATTTATATTTACAAATCAGGTGGGGGAAAAAGAAATACCTACCAGGCCTTGAGGATCTCTTTTTTTTTTTTTAAAGATGACCGATAAGGGGATCTTAACCCTTGACTAGGTGTTGTCAGCTCCATGCTTTCCCAAGTGAGCCAACCGGCCATTCCTATACAGGGATCTGAACCCTTGGCCTTGGTGTTATCAGCACCACACTCTCCCAAGTGAGCCACTGGCGGCCCCTCACTCTTTTTTAAGCACAGTCAGCCCCAGGTTTTTTTTTTTTTCCCGCCCCCGCTCCCACCCTTGGGGTTTTAAATAGGGAAAGGCCTGAAGGTCTAGTGAGGCCTACCCTCCCTCTTCGCTTTGATTTCTTCCTTTGTCCTCCTTCTAGACAAAGTGGGGGATGGAGACAACAAAAAGAAAGGTAATGCCCTCGGTGCTGGGGTGCTGCACTGGAGTACAGACAGAACGAAGGCTAGAAATAGGGAGTGCAGAGGGCTAAGAAGGTGCCCCCATTGACTGGACGTGAAGCCTCCTTTGGGAGTAGATGGAGCCAGGGGCCTCCAGTTTGTAGTTCCATGGCAGAATTCAGATCTTCCATCTTCCTTTTCTTTTTAGCCCAGCGACCACTCAGCAACTGCTTAGCACTGCTCAGCAGGAAGGGGTTCCAAAGGCTGTTCCTCCAGCCTCCCACAACCCACTGGTCATGTGACTTTCATTAGTCCTCCATCCTCACTGAAGTGTAAACTAGAGGGAGGTGAGGGTGGGGGCTTGCCTCAAGCTCCCCTGCTCACAGACAGCCTGATTCCAGTTCTAGCTGAGTCAGCTTGGGTTTCAAATCCCTGTTTTGCCACATACTTGCTGTTACCAACCTCCCTGGTCCTCAGTGTCCTCTTCTGTAAAATGGGATGATGTTACCTATCTCACAGGGCTGTCATAAGGAATAAATGAAATAATAATGGTAAAGTGTTTAGCATGGTTCTTGTGTGTGTATGTACATGCGAATACTTTTCTGTGTAGTTCTGGATGAATTGGTGCTTGAGTTTTGTGTCATCTCTCTCCAAAATCTTCCTAGGGGCTGTGAGCTTGAGAGAGCTTTCCTTGTGGAGAGGGACAATTCTCTTTAAGTGTAGCTAGAGAAGCCCCCAACCTCCAGCCCCAACACAATCAAACGCAGTGAGTTTTGCTGTGTTGTCTAGATGGTTCTGTCTGAGCTTGCTTTTGCTTAGGCTGGACTGCATAAGACAAGCACCCTAACATGTCCCAACTTTAGGGCTGGCTGGTTAGCTCACTTGGTTAGAGCATGGTGATGGTAACACCAAGGTCAAAAACAGCCAGCCACCAAAAAGATAAAAGTAAATAAATAAATAAATAAAAATGTTCCAACTTTATTTACAACCAGACCCCTTGCCCCCTCCCCTCAGCTCTTCTAGGGGAAGAGCCGGATGAATAGTGATACTTCCACCAAGCCCAGGGGTAAAGGAGGAGCCTCCTGCCCAGGGAGAAGTGCAGGGTCAGCTCCTCACTTCTTCTGGGCCTGTGCCCTGGCCCGTTGAATCTTGTCAGCCGTGGCTCCATCCGTGGCTCCTGTACAGTGGGACAACACGAGGCTCAGCTCGGCCTCGTTCCGGTGCTCGATGGCCACATCTGCAGCCTGAGCCACATCCCTGTGGTTTGAGCAGGAGGGAGATGACATTAGGGCTGCCCAAGGGCACAGACCCTACCTCTCATCAGCCCTTTGGCTCAGCCACCCAGTACCCACAGGGCCCTCTGTCAACGCACCCAACGAGAAGTAAAGCCTTGACCTTCTGATCGGGACCCACACGGGAAGCATACTTCTTGGCCTCATATTTGTTGTGTTGTTTCATGCAGATCTCCACAAAGGGCTTAGCAGGAGAGGGAGGGGGCGGAGGGAGAAGATAAGGCATAGCTTTCCTGTCCTCTCTCTTATGAGCAAAAGTCCAATAGACACATTGTCCATATGTATCTTATACACCCATCAGTACATATAACCCCCCGCCCCCTCAATACAGACAGTTGTGATCTCAACATTCCTAGGGCAAAAACAACCTAAACCAAAGACCTGTTAGAGCCTTGAGACCAATTACGTCCATGCTCCTACTCCATCATACAGTGCTACCCCCTCGCCACAGGTGTTTCCTGCCACCAACCCTCTCACATCCAGGTTTTCTCTCATGGCTGCCATTATCAAACCCACCCTCCACACCTCTTAACTCCTGCCACAGAAAACAAACCCTCTTACTATCCTCCATGTCTCACAGATGCACCCTCCCTGTCCCCCTCCACCCCGACTCAAACAGGATTTTTCTTCAGGCAATAATGTGGCCCTCCTTGGGGAAAGCAGCTCATTCTCGCTTCTCCCAACATTTGTAGGCAGACTCGGGCCCATCCATAGTGCACCAAGCCCAGTGGATAGTGCCTGCCCACGAACCTGGATATGGAGGAAGCACTTGCCAGCCGTGAGGACAGCTGGACAGGTGCATGAATGGGCCATCCTGTCTGCCTCCCTGCCCAGCCCCTCCCTAGGACTGGAGGTGTTCTGGAGGGAGAACCCCCGCCTCACCAAGTAGCCAATCGGTGATTTTTTGCTCTTAGAAAACTTCTCTAGCTCCTCCCAGTCCTCCAAATCTGCCAGGGCAGTCAGCTTCAGCCACCAGAGCCTGTGGAAAAGCTGGGCTTAGAGGTGCTGCAGGAGAGGCAGGTGGTCCTAGCCCCCTATGCAACCCGGCCCTCCCCACCTTTTGTCAGGAATGCGGAAGTCACGAGCCAGCTGCTCCGCACGCTTGTTGTGGCCACCAACGATGAGGGTAGTGACTGTGTCATGTAGAGACAGGTCTAGGAACTGGCCCCCCAGTTCATCTTCAAGGCGCCGCTGTAGCCGCAGGAGCCGCATTTGATCCTCTGTGGCCTGGGGACCCAGATGAGGCAGGGATGAGAGGGACAAGGAGGGAAGACCAGGAGGGGAAGAGAGGAGGCTCTTAGAAAAGGGTGAGCCAAACCTTGGCTGCAAACTCATTCTTGGCCTTGTAGAAGGCGTCGGCAGCTGTTTGCAGAGCTGCTACTCGTCCCTCAATACGCTACAAAGACAAGAAGGAAGACCTGAGCTCACAGCATGCAGCACCCTGGATCTCCCCACCTAGGCGACAGTTTTCTCCCCAATCCCTGTGTCCACTTTACCCGCTAGGTACAACACTCTGGTGTCCTAGTGGGATGGCTAGTGCCTCTGACACCAACCCCCATCCTGGCCTCATGTCTTCTGAAAACTCTCAATAGTGAGGACCACATGGAGGGTACATTCAATATGGAGGCCTAAATTCCTGGAGAAGAAACCAGATCAACAGCCCCAGCACACCCACCCCACTCAGCCCGTGGACCTCACACCTCTTCTGCAGCATAGCTGGCTCGGATGTGGAAGCTGCCCAGCTCCTGGTGATTGTCATCCTGATTGTAAAGGTCCTTCAGCGTCTCTAGCTCCTGATGCTTACAGAACTGGGCCACAAGCAGGCAATCAATCAGCATGGCCAACTCAAGGGTTCAGGAGGATCCATCCCTACCCCTGCCCACCACACACCTGTCGGTACAAACTCAGGGCCATGGGCTGGTTCCGAAGGGTCATGAAAAAGTCTCCTCGGTTCAGCTCGTTCTTCAAGTGCAGCAACACCGTGAACACTGCAGGAGGATAAGGTGGGGTGCGGACTCCAGCCCAGCCCCCTGCTCAGCCTGGGATACACAGCTCTACACTCACCCAAACCCTGCTCACCCAGGTCAGTATCCCCACTCTCGATGGCCTTGCTCAGTGCCAGTTTGCTCCTCTTCATCTTTAGGAGAAGGGGTACCTGCTCCCCTGAGCGTGGCTCATACTCCAGCAGCTATGGGGTGGGGAGGAAGGCACAGAGAAAAGGAGATAGGGTGGGAACCTTGAACACCCACATCACAGTGTCTGGGGAGGGCTGGGCTCCCATACCTTGATGGCCAGCTCTGTGCGGCCACAGCCATAGGCCCGTGCAGCAATGTCAGAGTAAGAGACACCAGGAGTGTCCCCCAGCTTCTGGTTAATGGCCCGAGCAACATCCTCGTCTGACACATCTTTCTGTTGCACCTGCAAGGTATGTGTGGGGTGCTATCATACATACCTGTACGTCATTCCTTAACCCCACCCCCTCAGGCCCTTGATCAGGACTCACCCCTTCAGTTCTACACTATTTCCTACACCTCACCAGGGCATCATCGAATCCTCTAAATGCCCTTGGAGCCCAACCCACATCCTTGCCTTATAGCAGGCCCAGTGGGCCAGGATCCTGCTGACGCCCTGTACTTCAGGAAGGCGCAGATATTCGCATATCTGGATGGCCAGGGGGTAAAGCCTCCGTAACACAAGCCTAGCAGGCAAGAGTAGTAAAGGGTACAAGGGGTGAGGTGGGAAGAGAGAGGGGCAGCATGGCCCCAGCCTATGCCTCAGGCCTCCCAAATCCTAAAGAGATGGGTCAGGAGCAGTGACCATAGGACCCCACCAAAGGCTGTAATGCCACCCACCTATTAACCCTCCTTATAGCACCCCGGGGCTTGTAGTACCTGTCCAGCAGCACCTGGATGGTGAGCTGCTTGTATCTGTATTTTCCTTGGTTAAGGATCCAGTTGCGGGATAAGCCCTGTTTGCCAAAGACCTGCAGACTGCATTTCTAGCTCTTCCCCTGCCACCCCCAGCCATAAACACCCTTCTGGCAGGCATGGGGATACTGGCTATAGGTGAGGGGGATCCCAATGTGATAGTCCCGAACAGCATTGAGTACACGTAGGTCCTGACACATGCGCACAAAGCTGTCAGGTGGAAATCTGTCAAGGAAGCACTTTCCGAAGGAGGCCGCCTGAGAAGAGCCAGAGGGCAATAGAAGACAGCTTATTCTGCTGCCCAGCCCACCCTGTCCCTAGCACCTTTCCCCAGCCCTACCCTCCAGGCCAACCCTGAGAAGACTCTTCTGCATGTCTGGCTGGTGCTCGTGTCCTGCAGCCTCAATGCACTGCTGCACAGCCTGGGTCAGCTGCCCCAGCTCCTGGATCTCCCGCAGGTACTCATCAGCCTTTTGGCTCTCTTTCTGCAGCGGAAGGACCCAGGGACAGTCACAATAGAGTACACTCCCACATCTGGCCCCTGGTCCCCCAGGCTGTGGTTCAAATGGTCTGGTGTGAAGGGGCTGCACAGGCTGGAGACGAAACCTCCTCAGCCCACTCAATCCACCCAAGGTGCCCACAGACATCACCCCATATCAGCCCACAATTTCTTGAGAGGGACCTTGGGACCTCCTAATAGTAGCCCTGACTTGTGCCTAGCTGGAGATAGTGGGAACATCTGCTCTTCCCCATCACCATGTGGAGGACACTATGTCCCCTTAGTCCACCTGAACCAGCCCTATCCAGTCCAGGCCAGTGTCCTGACTGGATCCCTCTCTTGACAGGCAGCACCTGGCTATGCCCACACATGCCCAGGCAGAGGCGAGGGAAGGAAGGGACCATCGGGGGACCTGGGGAGAAGCCCAGGGCTTTACCTCATACTCCTTCTGGGCCTCCAACAGCAGAGCTCCAGGGGCCATTGAGGCAATTTTGAATATCTCCTCACTGGCCACTGAGGAAGGGAGTTGGTGAGTGGGGGAAAGGGCAGAAAACCCCTCAGCTTTGCCTCAATGCCCTGATGCTGTTTTGGGACACTGGCCCAGGGAAGCTGGGGTGCTGAGGAGCCCCCACCCTGGGTTACATGGTGCCCTTGTGAGGGCCTCACCTGGAACCTCGTGCAGAAACTCATGAGTGCTGCGGGAGAAGATGCGGACCCCATCAAGCTCAGGCACCAGATAGGAGTCCTCGTCCAGCACAAATCTGAGCTTGGTTAAGGCTCCTAAGAGCACCCAGATATGGAGTGGGGCAGGTGACCCCTCCCTTCTGTTCCTCCCTCCCATCCCACTTGGCAGCCCTCCAAGGATATTGTATGCTCTCGGGTGCATCGCCCACCACCATTAGCCGCCTCTCCCAGGCCACCACAACGGCCCTCTCCTTGCTGCGAGGACGGCTGCACCTGTGGGCAGCACCACACACAAATGTCTGGGACACACACAGGACACGAGGCCCACAACCATGTCTCCCATATCAGTGCTTACATCTGCCTTGGGACAGCCCTGTACATGCTTGTGCCCCTTATCCCATACTCTGACTGCATGCTGACCCATCTGCTTCCCTCTTACCCCTGCACTGTCAGCTCCCACGGGCAGCTGCGGCCCACGGAGGACAATGGTTTCCTTTAAGTATACACTGGCAGAGAAATAAGATCCAAGCTCCACTTGGCTTGGCCAGTAGACAGGGTGAATCAAGGTGTCCTAGGAAATAAGGCTATATCCCACTCCCAGCATAACACCTCCATCCTCACCAGATCATTTGCTTCGGGGGTGCCCGGATGTTGCAGTTGAATTCACACAGCTTCTCCTAAAAGGGTGTGGAGAATGTCATGGCTCTGTCCCAGCAGTTACCAATCTAGTTGAAAATCTCCTCCCCTACCCCTGACAGATCTCCCTGGATAAGGCATGGTACCCTGTGTTGTCCCAGGATCACACCTTGAGTGATGCTGTCCCCATCCAGATGTAGCCAGTGTCTGTGAAGAGTGCCAGATGTCGGTAGGTGAAGGAGACAGCCATCTGCAGGAAGCTGCTCACTCCTGGGGCCAGGCCAGGGGGTGTCTGGAGCAGAGCCAAAGAGGACACCAGATATACTGACTTCTTGGAGCCTTCCCACTGCCTCCTCAAGACCCTTTACTTCATTCCCCCTCAGGGCCCTCACCACTGTGGAGCAGGCTGCATGGTCTAGAAGGTAAAGATCAGGCCCCACAGCCAGAAGAATGTGTGCCACTCGGTTCTGGCACAGTGTGGTCCAGCATGAGGGTGCACTTTGCAGACCTGCAACCAGGAGAGGGACAACATCAGGATGACCATAGCCCACAGCTTCTGCCTCTCTTGGTCCCACAGTCTGGAGGTATATCTGTAGGTGCTGAATAACTGTCTCAAGGGTATCAGAGCTCACCTGGCACCTCTGGCATCCGGCGGAGTTTGAGGTCACTCACATTGGCACTGAGGGTAAAGCGGTAGGCCCCTGTGAGGATGGCCACCCCAGAACCAAACTCAGTGTGAAAGATCCGGGCATCCAGAACCCGGTTCTGTAGTACCTCCTGGGGAGAGGGGCCATGGGTTGAGGGAGCCACAGGATCATAAACTCCATCCCCTTCCCCAGCCCCCTGTGGCCCCTACATTGCCCATGCTGAAGTGTCTCCGGAAGTCACCATGAATCCCGTAAACCAGTACTGCACCATCTTCCTGCACACAGAGAAGCTCCTCCTCAGCTGACCAGCCCAGGGACACCACAGGCCCACTCTTCCACTGCAGAAGACAGATAGGTTTCTCAGAGTGCATCCTTGGGATGCGGAAGCCCTGCTTAGTCCCCAGCCCCAGGGACAGTCAGGGGGACTCACCAGCAGGCTGGCCAGAGGCATGCCAGAAGCAGAATAGATCTCTAGCACCGGTCGCACACTGGCAGTTTTCTCCTTCCGCCAGGGGTTCCTCAGCAGCGCTGCAGTTTGAAAAGATAACTTCTGACCTAGCTGCCCAGACCCACTCCATGTGAAGCAGACATCATGGACTAGCTGCCCAGACCCACTCCATGTGAAGCAGACCTCATGGACTAGCTGCCCAGGCCCACCCCACGTGAAGCAGGCCTCATGGACTAGCTGCCCAAACCCACCCTGAGTTCATCCCAGGGTTCCAGAGCATGCAGTGGTGGAGAGGAGACCTACCAATGGGTCCCCCATAGGGCGCAGCAGCCACCAGGCAGTCCCTGAGTTCCTCCTTCAGGTCCCAGTCCATGCTGTACAGCTCATATTTCCTGCCCACACAGACAAGCAGAGGTTAGCCTCCTCATAACACTGCATTGGGATGGAATGAGCCCCAGAGGAATCCCCAAAGCCTCCATTTGTCCTCTGCAGGGCAGTCGAAGAGCCCTCCCCTAACCCCAGGCAGAGAGAAGGGTGATGACTAGAAATAGGTAGGCCCATTGACCACATGCATGCCTAGGGACAGCGGGCGAGGGAGCAGAGGGTGTTGGCAGGGAAAGATGTTGTTCTTGGGGCAAGTGTCTAAGGATGACAGGAGCTCCTGAGACAGGGAGGCTGTGTGGCCAATATCCAAGGCACAAACTGAGATAGAACTGGGGTGGGGTGGCTGGCTTGGGCTGGCATTAGCAAGAAATAAGACCTTCAGAGAGGGTCTCTCAGGGTAGGGAGGCTTTCTTGAATCATCAGGTTGTGGGCTCTATACTGCTCAGTGCTTATTAATGATGAACTCAGTTTTAGAGGTATTGAATTAGGGATGCCTGCAAGAAATCCAAGAGTAGTTCTTCACTGAAATGGAGCTGGGGAGAGTCGTGGGTTGGAGATGGCAATCTGTGAGTGCTTGGCTTATGGAAGGTAACAAAATCACAAGCAGGCACGAGATGATTGCAATCTGAGATGTGCATGGATCACCAAGTGTATGCTGCATGAAAAGTCAGAGTAGGGGGCTTGAGGCAAGCCATCATTTGATGCTCGGAGGTGGGAAAAAGGAGACAGCAAAAGTGCCAGAAAATGAATAGGCACTATTCCAGGATGCCAAGAGAAGTCAGTGTTTAAGAAGGATGGTGTTTCAGCTGGAATCATTTCAGGGGCCTTCCCATTAATGATTGGTAAGATGCTCACCATTATCTACCATTTGACATCCTCCTTGGGGGTTCTAGCTAAAATAATTTAAGAAAAAACCCAGAGGTTTATATGTGAGAGGAGGAGCAAGATTGTTACCATTTGCAAATAATGTGATTGTCTACTTAGAAAACCCAAAACAGTCTATGGAATAGTGAATAAATAAGAGAGCTCAGCAGGGTGATCAACAAAAATCAATCAATTTTCTATACCAAGAAATTTTTTATACCATAGCAAGAATCCATTAGAATCATAACATTTTAAAAAATTTTTTGGCGGCTGGCTGGTAAGGGGATCTGAACCCTTGACCTTGGTATTATCAATACCAGCTCTAACCAACTGAGCCAGCTGGCCAGCCTAGAAACATAACTTTTAAAAGATCCTAATCATGACAGCAATAAAACTATAAGATATCCAAGAACAGACCTTGAAAAATTTTACAAAATCAAATCAAATTTTCCTCAAGGACGCAGAAGAAATGGAGAAATATTCCAAAATGAACTATAAATGCACAGGAATTACAATAAAAATCCCCCCCAATTTGGGGGAGGGGTGAGATGCACAAACTGATTCTTATTTATTTATTTATTTATTTTGTCTTTTTCGTGACCGATACTCAGCCAGTGAGTGCACTGGCCATTCCTATATAGGATCCGAACCCGCGGCGGGAGCGTCGCTGCGCTCCCAGCGCCGCACTCTCCCTAGTGCGCCACGGGCTCGGCCGCACAAACTGATTCTAAAGTTCATCTGGGGGGAGAAAAGATCATCTGAAACAGGAAATACTGGAACATATTTAAGGACATTTTGAAAATACAGGAACAGAAAAATACAAGATATCAAACACACCGTCTAAACTAAAGTTAATTAAAACTATTGTTTTCGCACAGATAAGCAAAGAGATCAATGGAAGAGAATAGAGTACAAAAAAATTCTTGTGAACTGAGCATATAATAAAGATAGCGTTTCAAATTAGTACAAATTGATACTTCAAGTGAGACAATTGGCCATACGGGAAAAACCAAAAATAAATACTATTTTATTACTTAATCTCTACAATAAAACATTTTCCAGATGGAATTCAAGATTTAAATATTTAAAAAGGTAAAGCCATGTCAGAAAAAATCTTGGACATTTGTACAATCTCAAAGTAGAAACAAATTCTAAGCATGATATTTAGAGAAGTTATAAAGAAAAAAGACAAACCAATGGATCTAAATAAAAACTAAAGGACTTCTGTAAACTTCTATATGAAAAGGGGTAAATACAGTACATATTCATATATGCTTCTGTTTGAAAAAAGAAACTCTGGAAAAATTTATAAGAATCTCAGAACAGGTGATTTGTAGGTGAGGGGTAGAACTGGTTGAACGAGAGGGGGAATGGGAATGTGACTTTGATTTTTTAAAACCACATTAATGGTTATTTATTAAAATAATTAACATGAAGAAACATTTACACATTAAAAAACCTCACCAAAAACAAAGTAGGAAGACAAACTATCAAAAGGAAAAAAATGTTTGTGGTACAAGTGAAAAAGGAATACTTTTCTTAAAAACACAAAAGGCTTTAATTAATTTTTCAAATGAAAATAAAACTAAAATAAAAATGGTCAGGGGCTATAGCATACTACCTTAATGTGAAAATATTTAAAAACTGAACATAAAAAACTTGAAAAAAAAAAAGGCTAAAACTTTTTATAATGTTGAAATATAGAAAGGTCTTTCAGAGCAAGACACAAAACCCAAGAATTATCAAGGAAAAAACTGACAGATTACATAAAAATTTTAAACCTGTACATTAGAAATTAATACATAAATAAAAGCCAAATGACCACTGTGAGAAAATATTTGTAGATTCGTAACAAAGCATAAATAGGGAGAACATGTAAATGGCTCCTTTACAAATCAATAGAAACAACACAACTGAGAAACAAAGGATATGAACAGACATCCTAATTACTAGGTAAATAAGAATTAAAAAATTATTTTTTTGGTCATCTAAGTGGAAAAAGTTTAAAAAGTCTAATATCTGGTATTGATGAAAATGTAGAAAAATGAACACTTACATACATATTGGTGGAAGTATAAACTGGTTCAACCCTCAAGGAAGAAAACGAAAGGCTATCTATCCAACTTTTCAATGTGTACATCTTTTGAGTTAGCCCAAACCTGGACAAACCTCTTTAAATATCCACCAACACGGGACTTGCACAAACTATGGTATGCCCATTTTGGGGAATACGATGGGGCCATTAATAAGGTGACTCTGCTCTGACACAAAATGCCCTATAAGATACATTGTTAAGTTAAACAAGCTGCAGCCAAATATGAACCACACGAACACATTCATGTAGCAAAAAAAACTGAGCACATTTTTGACAAGCATATTTACATATAATCACATTTGTGTGTAAATACAGTGGACACTAGGTATGGGGAAGGGACTGGTTCCAGAATCTCCACGGATACCAAATTCCATGGATGCTCAAGTCTGATATTAAATAGCTTAGTATTTGCATATAACCTATGCCTATGCTCCTGTATACTTTAAATCACTTCTACATTACTTATAATACCGAATGCAACATAAATGCTATATATTTGTTATACTGTATTGTTTAGGGAATAAAGACAAGAAGTCTGTACATGTTCAGTACAGGCACAACTTTTTTCCCATATATTTTCAATCTGTGGTTGGTTGAATCCCTGGATGCAGAGCCCATGGATACAGAGAACAGACTGTATATAGAGAAACACTGAGAGGCTTCCATACTAAGCCAGAGACAGTGGTTACCTTCGGGCAGGGTGGTGGATGGGGGAGGCATGTAGGGGGACTATTTTTATATTGCATAAATTTTTACCCATATGCATTTCTTTTGACATTTTGTTACTAAAACCACTGAGTGAAAAACCTAAGGAGAAACAGATATTCACACAGACCTAGCATGCCAGTTATCAATTTATTGCCCTTTGACTCCAAATTCACCCTTTGATATGTGATAATGGTCAACATTCCATTAAGCATTTCTCCTTTACAGTGAGCTGGATGTTAAGCTTTCTCAGTAGAGGGTCCTGGAGGGACACTGCACACGGAAGGAGCCTTCTTGCTGCTTCCAGGGGTGGCTGTCAGCCAGGAGTGAGGGTGTGAGGACATCTGGTGGTGCTCTGGCCCAGCCATGCATCTGGAAAGTGGTCCCTCAGCAATCTCGCAGCCCTGCCAGGATCACCTTCCCAGGACTCTCTGGACAGTCACCACACTCCAGACTTCCTGTCCACAACAGGCCCCACTTCTGCTTGTCAAGATGCCTGGAAACTGGCTGCACCCCATCTGTGCTCTAGAGTGTTTCCACTGACTCTCTCTGCACACCTGTATACCTGGCCACTGGTTGTGACTTGCCTTATGGACACACGTGTTTCAGGCCTCTTGCCAGCACCAGCACCCTCACCCCCACTGCATGCCTACACCCCAGGCCACCAGTTGCTTCCTGCTTGCCGGATACTGTGGACCAGCTCTGGCCAGGGAAAACCAGCAAACTTCTCTGTCATCCAGTGGGCTGCAACTATATCTTCCCCAACAAGGTCTGAACCCCAACCTCCTCCAAGTTTGTTGTTCCTTGGGTACTTTCCCTCAGCCCTATGCTGTCATAAAAATTTCTTATATCTTGTACTCTTTTACCACAATTTAATCTCTTGACTGGACCCAGACTGATAAAGATTTGGTACAGGGAATGGTTCCAGGAGAGAGACATGAAGATGGGATTTGAGGACTGGTTTGGTGTTGAGCTCTTAGCCAATGAGGAACAGATGCTAGTAACCCATTGTATGCAGTAGCATCACAATTAATCAAGCCTGCAGTTTATTATGATGAACAGTCAACTAAAATGTGCTTTGGGAGTGACTTCCATGTTCGACTGGATGGCAGTAACAATGACTATAAGGACTGTCATGCAGAATGGATTATTTTGAGTGCACTTAAACATTTACAAAGAGCAAATGACAGGCTCAGGTCCGTTAACTTTCAGTTCAAGTCATGGTCTAAGCAGAAAGCTTCTGTAACAGCCCTAAAAGAATCTCTTATTTCTTGTAGCTATACAGCTGCTATTGCTGAAAATCAAACACAAAATGTAATTCAACAATCTACACAATTAAGATAGTTGAATTCCATTTCTCGTATGATAGTTAGGGTAATGATCAGGAAACAATGTGATCCCAAAACTTGGAAGGAAGATATCTGGTTAAACCCAGATGAAATAATCTTGGACCCCCAAGTCATAAGGAGTCTCCCTTAGCTCTGGAAGTAGCTTGCTTTCCTGTCTCTGAGATTAGTCTTTCTCTCCTTGAAAACCGTGTGATAACTTCACTTGAGGGAGATGTCTTGGAAGCCTCTGTATCCAAGGTGACTTGGCTAACACCGCTGAGTGCCTCATCTGCCTACACCAGAGACCAATAAATGGCCTAGTGTGGCACCATTCCCTGGGGGACCAGCCTGCAAGTTGTAATACATTGGGCTTCTTCCATTACAGAGGGGGCAAAAATTTGTCCTCACTGGAACAGGTACATATTCTGCATGTGAATTTGCCCTTCCTGCCTGTGATGTATTTGACAGCACTCACTATCTGTGAATTTACAGAATGCTTTATCCACCGTTGTGGCATTCTGCAAAGCACTGAATCTAACCAAGGACCTCACTTCACAGCAAAGAAACTGCAGCAGGGTGCTCAGGGCCATCACCTGATCTTACCATATACCCCATCACCCACAAGTGACTGGCCTAAATTTACTGACAATTCAGTTATAGCACCAATTGAGAGACAACACCCTTAAAAGGATGGGATTCTGTATTAATAGGATGAAGCTTATGCTTCAAATCAGAGACCATTACATGGTGGTGTCTCCTCCACAGTTAGAATACATGGGACTTACAATCAAGGGGTGTCTCCTCTCACTATGACACCTAGTAACTATCTTACACAAATGTTGTTTCCAGTCTCAGTAACTTTGAGATCTGGCTTGAAGAGTTTAGTCTCCAAGGGGAGAATGCTTCCAACAGGAGACACAACAATGGGTTCACTGAATTGGAAGACAAGAGTACTACCTTGCCATTTTGGGTTCTTTATGCCATTGAATCAACAGGCATAAAAAATGGGTTCATCTACTGGCTGAAGAGATTATTCTGATTACAAAAGGGAAATTGAGGTGCTGCTACATAAAGGAGAGGAGGAGGACCACATCTGAAATCCAGGGAATCCTCCGGGGCACCTCTTAGTGTCTCCATGCCCAACAGTAAAGGTTAATGAAAAACTTCAGCAACCAAAGAAAGCAGAATGACTGAAGGATGAAAGCTTGGGTCACCTCACTAGGTAAAAACCCCAGAGCGGTGGATGGTCTGGCCGAGGGGGGGAAATATATATATATATATATATATATATATATATATATATATATGGGCAGTTGAAGAAGGAAATCATAGACATCAATTATGATCTTGTGTCCAGTTATGGAAATGAAGACTGTTGTCACTTTGCATATTCTCTTTATGCTTGTTATATACTAACCATTTTCTTCTCTCTCCTTCCGATTTTAATTTTATATACAAGTTATATTGGAGGTTAACTTTACAATTTAGTTTGTTGGTAACAGAATACTCAATGGGACAGTGAGTCAATCTGAGGAGTACTTAATACAGGGATGGATACCATGACTGTTAAGATTCTGTTTTCTCATTTTGGGATGGAGTAGTCCTTTTCATGCGAGGACAGTAGTATCTTGTTAAGCAGAAATATAGAGTTGTTTTGTTGTTGTAAAGGAATTCAAAAGTATGTAGAAGTGTGCATGTGGAAGCTGAGTAGCCAAGCGGTAGATTGTGCCAGTTATCAGTTTATTGCCTCTCAGCTGCAAATTCACGCTTCAATAAATGCTCTGCAGTGAGCTGGATATTAAGATTTCTCAGTAGAGGGTGCTGGATGGACACTGCAGGAGGAAAGGGCTCTCCTGCTGTCTCTAGCATCTGCAAGCTCAGTCAGCAGTGTGGATTTGAGGACACTTGGTGGTGCTCTGCCCCAACCATGTGCCCAGAACACGCAATCCCTGGATGACCTCACAGCCTTGGCCTGGACCAGTGTCCACCTTCCCACTACTTTCTTCATACACTGCATGATCCCAAGTCTCCTGCTCACAATGTTCTCCCACTTGGTGGCAAGCCCAGGTACCTGGCCACGAGCTATGGCTCACCTGTGCCCCATCTATTCCCAAAAGGATTGCTTCCCACTTGCTCAGTGACTGTGGATCAGCTCTGGCCAATGTTCCAAGGAACTGAGCTCACGTGAGGCCTGGATGTGTCTGCTGCAGCGACAGGATATCACTGAGAACAGTGTGGTCAGACCAGAGTAAGTGATCAGTGGGAAGAAAAAAAAAAAAAATGGAAGCCAAGTACAGATGGGGATCTTCAGACCTTTGCCTGGGGATGGTGGTGGGAGAAAGATGGGGCAAGAAGGACCTGTGGGATGAGGAAGTTTATTCTTTTTTTAGGATGGGAGACCTGAGAATTCTCGAAATCTGAGCACTTGGTGGCAGGGATGGTGAAAAACAACGTACAGCAGTGGTCTTTAAATTTTCCTACAGCAAAGAAACACTTGGATGCTTATTAAAATATAAATGGAATTCCCAAGACTCACCCCAGAGATGATGGAATAAGTCTGGCCTAGAAATCCGCAAGTAGCCAGTATCTCAGGTGATCCTGATGCAGGAGGTCCTAGACAGTAGCTGTGGCTGAGGGAGTACATGGGGGTTGGCACATGGTTTCTGAGAAGGCCGAGAGACATCGTGCACAGGGCACATCTCCTCAGTGGGTCAGGAAAGACAGAAGGCAGGTTTGGTTGGGGGAAGCCTACGCCCTTCCACGACAGTAATGACTTCCAGTTCTCTAGGAAGCATGAGGTGAAGTCAGCTGTTGGGAGGAGGGGACAAGGAGACTTCTTTTAAACATTCCCAAAATATTTTAATTGCTCACAATTATTTTTTCCTGTAATATTTTAAAAGGAGAGCCCTTGTGGTGAGTGTAGGCTGACTCCATAAAGGATTGTGAGAGTCCAGTTGAGGTTGGTGACCATGGATCTGTGCTGTAGTAGTCCCAACCTGCCTGCTGTATGACCCTCATGGCAGTGCTCGGCAGCCTGGGTACAGGAAGAGAGATGGTGAGATGCTGATGCACTGGGAAGTGGTTCTGTGCCAGGCAAATGCTACCAAAGGACAAAGAACAAGGTTTTTTTTTTTTTTTTTTAAAGATGACTGGTAAGGGGATCTTAACCCTTGACTTGGTGTTGTCAACACCACGCTCTCCCAAGTGAGTGAACCGGCCACCCCTATACAGGGATCTGAACCCGTGGCTTTGGTGTTATCAGCACCACACTCTCCCAAGTGAGCCATGGGCTGGCCCCAGGACAAGGTTGTTAGGGTAAAGGCAAGAAAGAAACTGAAGTGACTGACTATTAGAGGGTGAACAAAACCAATGCCATTTTGTGCCCCACCTGCCACACTGACTTCTGTTCAACCTCATTCCTTTTTTTTTTGCTGTCCAGTTACACCTTAACCTTAGGGAAAGCTGTAAAAGGAACATAGGTTTAAGAGAGTGAATGATTTATTACAGTAGGTGGCATCAGTGGTCTGAGTACTAACATCACAAGACCCCCTATCTCATGAATCACAAGACACCTGGTAAATGTTATCAACTAATTTTTCTTAAGATGTTTCCTGGAAGTTATTTTTAGTAACAGGGGCTTTTGCTTTATAAACAATGTCTAACTTGCAAAGAGCTAGAGCTCTCATCTGCAGATGCCTGATTCTTCACTGTGTCCAGCTTTCCTGTGTTAAGTAACCCACATTAATAAATATCTTTGTATATCTCTGAAAGGACATGTCCACTTCCTTCTTTGGTCTCAAAGTACCCTCTTAATTTGGAGGGCATTATACTTTAACCTCCTCCTCACACACTTACTGTGGCTATACTCCATGCTGGATGGAGCAGGGGGGAACATCTGTAGAAGGGGGTTCTGCAAGTAGACACGAAGAGAACAGAGGGCCTCACGGATGGGGATCCCAGCGAGGCTGAATGACAGGTCCATCAGGAGGTATCAGAGTATCAGGGCGGGAGAAGAGCTTATGGTCAGAGAGCAGGCAGTCTGAATTTAACATTCCAGAGGTAGAGCAGTTCTGGAAGAGCACAGGGGTGGGGTGGAAGCCAGTGAGGGGGTGGCTGAGGTGGATAAAATCATTTGTTTTTTTTTTTTGTTTGTTTGTTTTTTCCGTGACCGGCGCTCAGCCAGGGAGTGCACCGGTCATCCTTATATAGGATCCGAACCCACGGCAGCGGGAGCGTCGCCGCGCTGCTAGCGCAGCACGCTACCGAGTGCGCCACGGGCTCAGCCCTGGATAAAATCATTTGAGTAGAGGTCGTGGGACTGAAGTCAAGTGGCTACTTAAGTCACCCTGGAAAATGGCAAGAGCTGGGATGCCTACGAGGCTGTGGGCCAAAACCTACAATCAAACAATAAGTGAGATGCAGTCCTGGAGATTGGTCGTGACACAGACCAGGTGGGAAGGAGGCAGAGCGAGGCATAAAGGCACCCCGAAGAGGGTGCAGGACTAAAGGGAGGGAGTGAAGAGCAACAACACATGTGCCACCTTCCCAAGCACTTGAAGCTTCTCAGGGACAGTGAGGTGACACAAAATGCACCTCAAGGGTAGCATGGGGTATGGACAGCCAGAGTGAAGAGCAGCAGGAAGAGCAGCCTCTTGGAAATGCCTACGGGTGAGCACAGGCCGCACCTTCAATGAGGAAGGCCTGCTCCATCTTTCTTCTCCACTCCCAGGTCCCAGAAGCAGAAATCTCAGCAGCAGTAACAGCCCTGGATTCTAATGCCAGGAAATCATTAGACCTAGCCTGGTCTGGTAGCCTCAATTCCAGCTCCCTGCAGGAAACAGTGAAGAAATCCCTCTGGCAGTACAGCTGAACTGGGGAGAAGCATGGTCCACTACAGTGTGAGAAAAGCCCTTGTGTGAAAACAGATGACCTCCAGCCTGTACAAGTTAGAGTACTGGACCATTGGGGTGAAAGAGGAACATTGGGTCTAGCCTTGGGGAATAATCCAATAATTTCCAAAATCCCCAGACCCTATAGGAGAGCCCAACATCACTCCTGAAATCCCTTGACTACAGCCTGTCTCAAAAATGAATACTACTAAAGAACTATTGCTGGGAATGTAAAACAGTACAGCAGTTGTTATGGAAGACAGTATGGCAGGGCCTCAAAAAACTGAACACAGCATTACCATATGATCCAGCAATTTCACTTCTGGGTATATACCTAAAAGAACTGAAAACAGGACTCAAATAGATATTTGTATACCAATGTTCATAGCAGCATTAGTCGCAATAGCCAAGAGGTGACAGCAACCCAAGTGTCCATTGATAGATGAATGGATAAGCAAAATGTGGTTATGTGCAAATAACGGAATATTATTTAGCCTTAAAAAGGAAGGAAATTCTGACACAATATGGATGAAGGTTAAAGATGTTAAGTGAAATAAACCAGTCACAAAAAGACATACTGTATGATTCTACTTGCATGGTATCTAGAGTAATCAAATTCATAGAAACAGACAATAGAATGGTGGTTGACAGGGGTTGTGTAAATGGGGAGTTATTGTTTAATGAGTAAAGAATTTCAGTTTTGAAAGATGAAAGAATTCTGGAGATTACTAAACTGTACACTCAAAAAATGGTTAAGATGGTAAATTTTGTATTATGTATATTTAACCATAATTTTTAAAAGTTCACATTTATATAGGCAAAAAACCAAAAACAGACAACTACTAAAATAGCTGCCTTCCCTTCTAAGAATAATTTCAGGAATTTATCATGTATGTTTGCTCCCCTTTCTTTTACCACAAGGATGTTTCTAAAGTACCTGAAACTGTGTGTTCAAAACCATGCTCACCCTCTTCCCACCTAACTCACTCCTCACTCTTCCTTTCTTATGATTTTAAGCCCCAAACCTAAGTCATCCTTGATTCCTTGCTTTTTCTCCTCCCCAACGAGCATAATCATTACTAAAATCTCTCTCGCACCTCTCACACTGCCCCTTCTCACCACCTCCATCATTCCCACCCCAGTGCTTGCCACCCTCAACTTCCCCCTGGTCTATTCCACAAGGCTCATAACTAGTCTCCTTGCTTCCATTCTTGCTTGCCCCTTCCAACCTGCTCCCCCTTCTACCTCCAGAAGGAACTTAGACAGACAGACACACACAGACACACACACACCCCACCCACCCCCTGCAAATCCAATCACATCAATTCTTCGTTAAGACTCTTTAATTTAGGCTTCCCATTTTTCTTCAGAAAAAGGTGGTCTACAAGTCCCTGCAGGGTGTGGCCTCCATGAAAAGGGGACTAACCTCATCTCATGTCCCTGATGCCTGTGGCACTTCAGCTACACTGGCTCTCTTTGTTTAGGTCACTGGGAATGCCTCAGTCCTTTCTGCCACAGGACTTTCATATATGCTCTTCTCCACCCCACTCCCTGCACCTAAGTCAACTCATCCCCTGGATGGGTTATTATGATTTCTTTCAGAAAGTCTTCTCTACCTCTACCTCTGACCCCCCACTCTCCCCAGTCTGTTATATTCTCTCATAGGTTATATGCTCCTATACCTCTCCTTCATAGTGAGTACGATCAAACAGATACTGAGTGGTTATGAACAGTCTTACCTGCTGGCTGTAAGCTCTATGAGGGCAGACTGGGTCCACGTCTATTTTATTGGTAAATACATGCTCAGCGTGGCAAAGGGTTGGGCCAAATTAATTAATGGGATTAGCCCAAGTAGGATTTTTAGGATAAAAATGGCTAGACTTCTGGAGTCCCATAAAACTGGTCACCATTTCCTCTCCTTGCCTCCCCAAATTCAGTGAGTCCTCCAGAACACTACTTCCAATGTAAAAGAATCTGGTTCTGCAGACAGGACTCAAATGCAATGTCTTCCACCTGTTTATCATTCATTCACTAACTCAAATATGTGTTAGGTCCTAGTTATGCATAAGGCTATGCACACATGCACAAAATCAAGTTCACCTACACTTAAAGCATTTCCACTCTGGTGGAGAAGCTAGAACATGCTCTTGTATTTTTCTGTTTAAAAAAGACAAACACAAAAAAACCTATGCTCGAGCATAGGGTCTAGAACCATATTGTCTGGGTTCAAATTCTGGCTCTACCACTTACTAGCTGTGTAACCTGGCCTCTCTGTGCCTCAGCTTCCTCATCAGTAGATGGGGCATGTGAAACTGTGAGGCTTAAGCAAGTTAATACATAAAGTAGTTAGCATATTGTCTAGCAAATAAGAAAGGCTCCATATCTGTTAGCAATTTAGTACATAAACATCCTCCACAGCAAATCTCAGGTCTCCTAATCCTTTCTGGAAGTACAGTAATAGGTTAGCTATTCAGGTCTCATCTATGGCACATGCTCCACACTTACATTTGTGTAAAACTTTACTGGTGTATCAACAAAGCTAAGACTTCATATGATAGATAGGAGCTCTGTGATAATAAAGTCACTGTCTTCAGTACTCTCTAATTTAACAAGCCTGGGTAGGCAACTTCCATTTTCAAAAATAATACAAGTAAAGTTAATATTTTAAAAAGTGATGCTGTGTCAACCAGCTGGTATGCAAACACTAAATGATATGGCTGCCTTTGTCAGCTGGTATCCTTTCTCCATTAAAACGTTGAAATCATTGTTTCTTACTGATTTTACTGATTTTTAACTAAGTTTTTGCAGTTTTTAAATATTGTATAGGTATATTTCTCAAGAAAGAATTATAAATAAACAACAAATGCAACAGAGCTCTAAAAACTGCCACAAGGCATTTGTCCATCTAGGAAGTGTATCATTTTGTGTATTAAAAATTAACATTTAAAAGTTTTTAGTATGTGAATGAAAATAGTATATAGTTTCACTAGCACAAATGTCTTCTGTTAAAATAAGACCTCAGGGCCAGCCCCGTGGCTCACTCGGGAGAGTGCGGCGCAGGGAGCGCCGAAGCCCCAGGTTCGGATCCTATATAAGGATGGCCCGTGAGCTCACCGGCTGAGCAGGTGACCCCAAGCCAAGGGTTGCGATCCCCTTACCAGTCACACACACACACACAAAAAAAGACCCCAATGTAATGTCTTTGTGATCTTTAGTTGCAATTAATAAGATGTTTTTAAAAACTTTATTGGGCAACTATTACACAGCAGGCACTGTTCTAAACATGCATTAGAGATAAAGAGTTGCAAGAAACATGGTCTCAGACCTCAAGGAGCTTGGTTTAGTAAAAACCTATACAAATATTGCCCTACTGTGCCATACACAACAGACCCTAGCACTAGTCGCTGCGAAGCCTAAAGGATTCTATTGGTAGAGGATCAGGGAAGGTTCCAGAAAGAATCCTTAAACGAAATCCTGAAAGATAAGCAACAACAATTCTTCAATAAGATAAAGAGGGAAATGGTAGTGCCCACAGAAAGAACCGCAGGCTGCTACAAACATAGGAAGCCATGAAACATCATGTTGGGGCCCTGTAATTCTGTGCAGCTGGAACACAAGATTTGGGTAGGAGAGGAGTGGATGAGGCTGGATACACTAACAGGGGCCGCCTTATAGATAGATGTCCCACGAGAAGTTTGCACTTTATTCTATAAAAAGGGGAAACCACTGAAAAAATCCCAATCAAGGTAATGATGTGATCGGTTTGCACTCTATAAAGACCCATGATTTAGGACTCTATAGTTCTCATGAGAGGGCTGCCCCTAGCTAGGGGTCCTCCCTCGAGCTGCCCCGGGATTCACTGATGATTCGCCCCCCTCTCCCAGCCTTGGTCAGCACTGTTACCCCGCCCGCCGTACGATCCCGCCCCCACGAAGCGCCCCAGTGGTCTGACTTCAGGAACACTTTCCGGCAGGAGACTGGGCACTCGCTGTCACCTGCAGGCGGCCTCCCTTTACGTGATCTGAGCATCCTTCCGGAGGCTGACAGACCTGGGCTTTGGGGTGACCACCGTGCTTGACTCAGTTTCCTTCTCTGGAGCAGGGGAAGGCCCAGCTTCCTGCCCATAGGCGGCTGTGCGTTAAGTGGCAGGCGCTCGGGTAGAGCCGGCGCGGGGCGGACCCCAGTACCCGTAGTGACGGGGGCGAGCGCCGCCGGCTCCGCCCGGAGACTCGAGCCGGCGGGCGAGCTGGGTAAGCGAGGCCGTGGGCAGGAGGGCGGAGCGGCTCACCGGTAAAAGGCAGAGTCCCCGAGCGGGTTCCAGTTCGCCGTGTAGCAGTCCATGACTGGTGCAGACGGCTGCAGGGAAGTGCTGAGGAGACGCCAGCCTAGCGCGGGCTCCGGGCCGGCACTTCCGCTTCCGCCCGCCCGGATCACGTGGCGAGGCCGCCGCGGAGGCCATCACCACTGTGGGCAGCTGCACTCGACCGCCGCCGCGCCCCCCACCCGCACCCGGGTTTCGTGCCCGTCCGGGTGGACCCCGATCTGGCTCCTCCCCCCCCCCGCGGAGGCCACCCCCGTCATCTTCCTGTCCCCTTGGGCGTTAAGGGTCGCGCAGGGTGGGACATGGGTGACCGGAAGTGAGAGCTGTGAGCGTCGCCGCCCGGGGCGCCGAGGCCCAAGGCGCCGTCGGGGCCACCGCGACGCCCGCATGGAGAGCGCTGGGCGTCAGGCTGCGCACCGACGACTAACCGGGACGCACGGGATCTGCGGGGCGGGGGCTTTGCAGAACCGAGTGGCCTCCCGGGGCGCGGGAACATGAGACTTGGCCGGGAACTCGCTCCGGGCGAGGCGCGCGGCGCGCGGGCCTGCCCTGGTCGCGGGTGAACAGCGCGGAGCCCCGGGACTCGGTAATAGGCGCGAGCGGGTGCGCGAGCGCGCATGCGCTGGGCGGCGGGCACGTGGCGGGCGCAAGACGGCGCCGCGGGGGAAGCGCCTTAGAGTTTGGAGAGCCCGAGGGCAGGCAACCCCTTGCCTCCCGTGCCAAGTGTGACCAAGGCCGACGCCACCATGGGCCCCCCTTTGCCGCCGCCCCCTCCTCCTCCCTGTAGTTCCAAGCAGCCAGGGAGGAGCCTGCGCAGGTCTCATTTACCCCAGAGTGGGCCCTGGGGCCGACCTGCTCTGAGTCCCCACCCTCGCGCGGCTTAGTGGCCTCTGCCTGCAGCCCGTCGTTGTCGGTGGCAGCATGGTCTTCTGTCTGGAGAGCGAGGAGCCGCGCCGCCCGCTGCGAAGCGCCATGGTCCACTTTCAAGCCTCGGAAGTCCAGCAGCTGCTACACAACAAGTTCGTGGTCATCTTGGGGGACTCCAGTGAGTGCCCCCTCTAGGATGACGCTTCCTTGTCCCCCACCTGCAGCCCATTCTTTGTCTGGAGCCTTTGTCTCCATCTCAGATCTCTTCTCTGCTGCCTAGTCTGTTCTAGTCCAGAAGGTTTTCCCTTCTTTTTATTTCCCCACACACCTCCCACAAGTGTCCTGACAGAGACAATCTGTGCACTTTTAAGCCTATCCTTGCTCAGGGTTTCTCTCCCTGACAGTCCCCCATAATTTCCCTGATGGGAGCAGTGGATTGTGTGGTGGGTCTCCCAGGTGACTTGACTGACTCCTCTGCCCGGTGACCCTGGGTGGCTGTATACTAAGTCGGCGGGGAGGAGCACAACTAGAAGGATCAGAGGTAGTGCTGGGACTTTTTAACCTCAATGATTCTCCTATCTCTAAGACAACATTCACAGAGCTGGTGTTGGGCAGCCCAGCCCTGGGAAGATGGAAGGCCTAGACTTGGGAGGAGCTGCAGTGGGGTGAGGTCTGCCTCAGCCTTGGGATCTCTGTCTCTCCGCAGTCCAGCGGACTGTGTACAAGGACCTTGTGCTCCTGCTCCAGAGAGACTCTCTGCTCACAGCTGCCCAGCTGAAAGCCAAGGTGAGGAAAGCTTGGCGACCATGCCAGTGGTGGGCGGGCAAACCCTGGCCTGGCAGGGTCTTCCTCCCTGGCATGGGTCTGACCAGCATGTTGGGGGGGGGGCTGAGCAGGGGGAGCTGAGCTTTGAACAGGACCAGCTGGTGGCTGGGGGCCAGCTGGGCGAGCTGCACAACGGGACAAAGTACCGCGAGGTCCGCCAGTTCTGTTCGGGTTCTGGCCACCACCTTGTGCGCTTCTACTTCCTCACCCGCGTTTACTCTGAGTACCTCGAGGGCATTCTGGAGGAGCTGACATATGGGCCTGCCCCGGACCTGGTGATCATCAACTCCTGCCTCTGGGATCTCTCCAGGTTGGGGTGGGAGAAAGGGAAATACCGGTTGGGGGTGGAGGTGTGGCTCAGAGGCTGTCCACCCCTGAGTTCTTGCCCACCCTCTGTGTTACCCAACAGGTATGGCCGCTGCTCGATGGAGAGCTACCGAGAGAACCTGGAGCGGGTGTTTGTGCGCATGGACCAGGTGTTGCCAGACTCCTGCCTGCTGGTGTGGAACATGGCAATGCCTCTGGGGGAGCGTATCACAGGGGGTTTCCTCCTACCAGAGGCGAGTGACCGGGGCCCCTAAGGACAGGGGATGGGGCAGCTGGCTGGTCGATAGGGGACCCTCCTGCCCGACCTTGCTTCATTCTGCGGCTCTTAGAGGCTGCACTTCCTTACTCAGCTCCAGCCCCTGGCGGGCTCCCTGCGACGGGATGTGGTTGAAGGGAACTTCTATAGCGCTACACTGGCGGGGGACCACTGCTTCGATGTCCTGGACCTCCACTTTCATTTCCGACATGCAGTGCAGCACCGTCATCGAGATGGTGTCCACTGGGATCAGCACGCACACCGCCACCTCTCACACCTGCTACTGACCCATGTGGCCGATGCCTGGGGTGTGGAATTGCCCAAGCGTGACTATCCTCCTGGTGAGCCCTACCACAATGGGGGAGGGTGGCAATGCAGAGAGGGCCCTCAAAGCACAGGGCTCAGAAACAGAACTGGACAGAGGTACTCAAGAGGAGTAGGGATCCCGTGAAGGACCTTTGTGGTTCCTGAGTGTTTCTTCCTCATCCCCTATGGTGGGTTAGATCACAGGAACAGTATTTTAATTCAAGTTCTAGTTCTCTATGGTCTAGTTGTGTAGTCATTTCTGTTTACATGAATGAACTTGCATAAGCATTGACCATGTAAAGCAGCATGTCAAAAGACTCCCGTCCAGTGGATGAATAGGAAACAAATGTGTTACTTCTGGCTAAGTATGGACATGGGGGGCGGAAAGACAGAAGTGGAGAAAGGGCAGTGCAGGCAGTGTGCAGAAGCAAGGGAGCCCAGGTGGTGATGCACAGTCAGCTGGAAGGTTGTTGAGCAGAGATGTCTGTAACCTGTGGGGTGCTTCAGGAAGATCAGCCTCATGGGGGTGAGCTCAATAGACAACATTTCACAGGCTCCTCAGTTCAGCCTCAGGGTTCCAGTGTGATTGGTCACAGCTTGGAGCAGCTCTCCTCTGGCCCCATCTCCAGGCTGTTGGTGGAGGCTTTGAGGCCCCACCCCTCCTCGTTTTGAGGCACTTCTCACCGTCACATCAGCTATCATGTTCTCTGCTGTGCAACATCTGTTTCCTTGTCAGCTTTCCAGTCCTTGCCTGCTCACAAAGGGGGCATCATGGCTGATTGTTTCTATGGCTGCTTCTCCCCTGCATCATGTACCCAAAGGGCAAGTTTCCTGCCTTTCTTATTAATTCACCCCTGGAAGCCCCAGTGTCTAACACAATTGCTCTATACATAGTACCTACAGGGTAGCATTTGTTTAACTGGAGGCATGAGTCTTGTTAGATGGCTGTTTGTAGCAGCACTAGAGGGTGGGGGGGGCACAGAGAGGTAGACCTCTAGGCCTTGGTGGCCAGAAGTTGGAACATCAGGGAAGTGAATTAGGATTTTGATTGTATAATGGTCTAATTTCCTTGTTTTTTATTTATTTATTTATTTATTTTATTTTATTTTATTTTATTTTATTTTTTTTTTGTCGTTTTTTCGTTACCGGCACTCGGCCAGTGAGTGCACCGGTCAGTCCTATATAGGATCCAAACCTGCGGCGGGAGCGTCGCTGCGCTGCCAGCGCAGCACTCTACCAAGTGCGCCACGGGCTCGGCCCTTCCTTGTTTTTTAGATGAGAGTATGCATCCTCACCAAAGGAAGGGATGCTCTAAAGGTTGTAAAGCTGGTTTGAGGCAGCTCAGTCCTTGTAAATCCCATTTGGAGCTACAGAAGTTAGGAACGACAAAAAGAAGAGTTGACTTGGGGTGGGAGGATGAGTTGGTGAGTTTGGTTAGGGCAGATCTATTTAAGTTCCTGTGGAAATAAAGATTTGGAGTTTCAGAGCTGAAAGTATGAATGTGAACTGTGAAGGCAAGAGCAGAACAATGCTCTAATTTTGGGTTGGCAGGAAAGAGGGACTGATGGCAGAAACAAAAGGAGGTGAGGGTGGAGCCACTTTCAGGTAGGATGGAGGTTACTGGCTATATGATGTGACTGGTGAGAAGAAGAGGATTTGTTAAATTTGTCAGTAAGTGGTTACACTAGTGGGAAAAGTGTTGAGGGTGTGGAGTAGGGTTAAAGAGGCAGTGAGCAGTGGATGAGAGAATGGATATTGGGTAAAATGTTCCATGTGCTAGTTTGGAAGGAAAAGGGAACTAGTGGGAGAAGGGAGGGATGTGATCTTTATTTTGGCTTGTTTATTAGTCTGTGGGAGGAGATAGGGAGAGGAAAAAGTTAAAGATATAGGAATTGGGCAAACAAAGGGAGAAGGTTCTGGAGGGGAACCTGAACAAAAGTAGATCTGAAAGGCAGGAAAGAAGGAACGCACCTTGGGCGTTGCCTGAAACAAGAGGCAAAGAAGAAAACTGGGTAGAAGGCACAAGGTGCTCCAGCCTGGTGGCCCTATTCTCCAGGAGGAGGGAATAGAGCCTTGGAAGTGCAGATGACCAGAGTTGAGGGCAGCCTGGTGCCCCACGCCTACCTAAAACAACCATCCTGTTCCTAGACCCGTGGATTGAGGACTGGCCAGAGACGGATCATCCATTCCAGGGAAGCCATAGGCAGCTCCCAGACTTCGGGGAGCAGCTGGCCTTGCCCCTACCCCCTCCCTCTCCTTTGCCCCCTCCCATGCCTTTTCCGTATCCTCTTCCTCAGCCCTCACCACCTCCCTTGTTCCCACCCCTGCCCCAGGATACCCCTTTTATCCCAGGCCAGCCCTTCCCACCCCATGAGTTCGTCAATTATAATCCAATGGAGGACTTCTCAGTGCCACCCCACTTAGGTAGGTGCCTCCGCAGCCTCCCATTACACCTCTCCTAACCTCCCCTTGCACCTCTCCCAGCCCATCCTCCTGTGTCCAGGTGAGCTGAGAGGAGTTGGGTAGCCCCTTGTCCTCCCAGGATTGAGTTTGGTCATAGCAGTCCCTGTGTCTGAAAAAGCATCTGTAGACTATAAGTCAGCTCATTGATGTAACCTGGTTACAATTTCTCAGTCTGGAAGTAGGGGAAGTGGCATCTCTATTTTGCAGATGGGGAAACTAAATCCCAGAGAGACTTACCCTGGAGGACCAAAGCTGCCTGAAATCAGAGCTGTACTCGCCCTGGTTGCAGGCCCACTTTGATAATAACTGGTTCTTTTGTAGGATGTGGCCCTGGAGTGAACTTTGTGCCTGGCCCCCTGCCACCTCCACTTCCTGGCGCTATCCCTCATGGTCAGCACTGGGGCCCAGTAGTCCACCGGGGGATGCCACGCTGTGTTCCCAATAGCCCCTACTATGTGCCAAGGATGGGGGGTCCCTGCAGGCAGCGGCTCAGACACTCAGACAGACTGATCCACACATACAAACTGGACCAACGACCTTCTCCCCATTCAGGGATGTGGCCTGGGTAGCTGGATCTTGGGCTGGGGCTGGATGTGCCAATGGCTCAGCAGCGTCTGCCTGGTACCCCAGGAGCTGGGCCAGGGTGTCTGCTATGCTTGACATTGTTCTTGTCCATTGCTGTCACCAATAAAGGCATGGAAGAACAGACTGACATATTCCTGTGTGAGGGAGTGGGTCTCCCAAACTGTCATCCTAAGGTTTGGGAGCTTGCCTCTGGGTTCTCTCCAACATTGAGCCTTTGGACCTCACATTATTTAGAAATAGAATGCACCCTTCTGCTGTCTCACACTCGTTTCCATCCTCACCAGAACACATGCACTTAAAGATCCTGGAGGGGTCCCCTGTTGCCAGCAGCTCTTTGGGACTGGGAAAAATCAGGAGCTGAGTTGAAATTGTCAATGTTTTATATGGAATTTTGGATCTGGCTAGTTCTTACCTATACCTTTCAGTCTCCTGCATTCATTTGTACATTTAATATTCTTCTACCCATGGAGATGGACACATACCTTGTCTTGCATAATTCTTGGCAAACAGTGGACACTCAATAAGTGGTTGGAACTAACCAAGAAACTCCCAACCATAGAGCTGGCCAGTTAGCTCAGTTGGTTAAAACACAGCCTTGTAACACCAAGGTCACAGGTTTGGATCCCCATACTGGCCAGCCACCAAAAAAATTAAATTTATAAAGAAATTCCCAACCCAAGTAGGAGACTGATTAGAAACCCACTGTTTAATTGATGTAATGTGCAATGAGAGCAGAGTGAACACAGACCAACTTCTTTGTGTGTGTGTGTGTGGGGGGGGGGCAGACAGAAGAAGCTGAGGGAGAGGAAATGCGAGGGGAGTGCTGGGGCAGGTGGCGCGGAAGACTGTGGTAAACCATATGGAAATTAAAAACAGGCCCGGGACTTCAGCTTTGACGAGTGGTTCTGACCCTACAAAACATCAGTGGGCAAAGTGTGGGCTAAAAGGTGGGGTGGGTTGGGGTGTGGAACATGGCTGTGGGTTGATGAGTGACGTAGGGGCAAAAAAAATAAGGTAACATGAAGACCCCCTTAAGTAACCTTGAAGTAGAATGGGTAGAAGAGAAGAATGCGGAGTGTTTGCATTACCTTTCCGTACTTGTTAATGAAATTCTGCCTTGTCAAAGGACATAACATCTCACACAAAAGGAGACAGTAATAGCAGATCAGAAAAATGTTGAACCTAGCTAGCAATTTACTAGACTGAATGCAAATAACAGGAAGCTATTAAATCAACACACACTGATACTGAGGAAACTGGTACAATGTGTATTAATAAAACCCTTTAAACAAAAAGTGGAAGGGGACATACAAAAGTGGAAGAAAGCTTTTCATTAGATAAGATTTTAGATAACTTTTTTGTAAAAATTGATTTTTCCTTTTCATTAACAAAAACCCATCCTCAGAGCAGCCCTCTTCAGCTGCCTAGTCCCTTGTCACTTCTTTCTGCCTTTCCTTCTCAAAACCCTTTTCTCTGTCCAGATGCCTTTGTACCTCTAGTTCTGGGGCTTTTCAGTGCTGCTGGAGAAAACTACACCCAAACGGATTAGCAAGAAAAAATAATATGAATTACCCAGCCTTGCTGGGTCCTCTCTTGCCATCCTGTTCTCCAAGAATTCCCTGTCCTCTTCCCTGCCCAGCCTTTCTGAGGCTTTCCCATTTGCTTCAAACCCCATTCCAACTCTGCAACGCTCGTTCTAAGCAACCTGAGATTGTCCAATATACTCAATATCCCCTTTGTTCTACCTCTGTATTTCTAATTTCCATCCCATTTTGCCATGTAGCTCACATCACTCACAGTGAGGTTTCATAATCTTTACTTCAGTATCCTAGTGCCTCCTTAAAACTTTCTTACGTCTCTTTAAAATTTGTTGAAATAGCTTAACCACTTTAAATTTGAAATTTATCATAAGTATAGAGTAAAGGAGATTATTTTTGGTTTGTTTTCAGACAAGCATAAAGTACAAAATACTTTTAAAAATTTGACTCATTATTGATTTTATTCAGTCATGACTGGGAAACAAGAAACTTAAAAATAGCCTGATACAAGTCATCACTTGCATTTAAATTGTTTCCTGGCCTTTTTTTGAGATGCGAAAATGATGAAAATCTTATGATGCCCCAGTATATAGGCCTGTTTGCTAGTTAAGCAGGACGGAACTCAAACTTCACTGTCTGAAAAGCCATTTATATTTGACCATTGACAAATTCCTTGATAAGACAATCTTAAACTGACTCCCTTTCATCATGGAATCTTGGTTTTTATAGAATGGATCCATATCCATTTCTTTGCTATACTGGAATATTCCTGAAAGGAGTAAAAGATGCATGAACACTTCAGTTGTGATGTCAGCCTTTATTTTTAGGGAAAAAAAAAATTCTTTTGTGAAAAGTAAAACTAGTGGAATTTTTTTCAAAACATGTTATCTAACCTGGAAGTCCCCTTCCCAAAAGTAGATAACTTGCCTTCTGTTACATTATCCAGTTCTTTGTATAAGTTGTGTTAAGTTTAGTGTTTAAGTACATCTAAACAAGTACGTTGGTGGAAGATAAACACTGACTGCAAAGAAATAAACCTATTTCTTTAAAAATACTCTATTGAAGTATACTTGACATACAATAAACTGCACATATTTGAAGTGTACGTTTTGGTAATGTGTATATTGTGAAACCATCATCTCAGTCAAAATAACGAAATTTGTCTACTTCTTTATAATTCCTCCCTTTCAGCGCTCCTCATAACCACCTCACATCCTACAGCTCCTCACATCTACAAGCAGTCATTGATACTGATAAACTTTATGTTACCATAGATCAATTTGCATTACTAGAATTTTATATAAATGGAATTGTTCAATAGGTACTTTTTAAAATCTGGCTTCTTTCATTCAGCCTAATGAATATGATTAATGGAACAACTGGAAATTTATTCATGTTGTTGTGTGTATCAGTAGTTCAATCCTTATTATAGCTGAGTGGTATTCCATTGTATGGGCATAGTAACATTTATCTATTCACCTGTTGATGGACATTTGAGTTATTTTCAGCTTTTGGCTATTACAAATAAAGCTGCCAGGAACATTTACGTACGACTCTTTGTATGGGCATATGTTTTCATTTTTCTTGGTAAATACCTAAGAATGAAATAGCTGGATCATATTGGAGGTATATGTTTAACTTTATAAGAGACTGCCAAATGATTTTTCAACGTGGTTGTACCATTTACATTCCCACTAGTAGTGTATGAGAGTTGCATTTCCTCCCCATCCTCATCAGCCCTTGGTATGATCAGTCTTATTAGCCATTCCAATAGGTGTGTAATGGTATCTCATTATGGTTTTAATTTTTATTTCCTTAATGACTAATGATGTTGAACATCTTTTCATGCACTTATTTACGATCTATGTATCTTCTTTTGTTAAGTGTCTGTTTAAATATTTTGCTCCTCCTCTACCCCCCCCCCTTTTTTTCATTATTATTGGGCTTTGAGACTTCTTTATTCTGGGTACAAATCCATTATCAGATATGTGATTTGAAAATACTTTCTCCCAGTCTGGGGCTTATCATCTCTTTCTTGTTAAGAAGTGTCTTTTTTAAAAAAATTCTTTTTTAAGTAAAAAATTTTTTCTTAATTTTAACTTATCAATATACAGTGTAGTTGATTTCCAGGTCCCTTTACCAGTTCCACTTTCCCCCTTCCTTTCCCCCCCTCCCTCTGATCTGCTTCGTATCTATTCACTTGTCTTAACAAGTTCAAGGAATTGTTGTGATTGTTGTGTCTCCCCTGCCACCATTTATTTATTTGTTTATTTATTTATTTTTAGCTCCCGCAAATAAGTGAGAACATGTGGTATTTCTCTTTCTGTGCCTGACTTGTTTCACTTAATATAATTTTCTCTAAGTCCATCCATGTTGCTGCAAATGGTAGTATTTCATTCTTTTTTATAGCAGAGTAGTACTCCATTGTGTAGATATATCAAGGTATTCTTATCCACTCATCTGATGATGGACATTTGGGCTGGTTCCAACTCTTGGCTATAGTAAATAGTGCTGAAATAAACATGGGAGTACAAGTATCCCTTCGACATGATGATTTCCTTTCCTCTGGGTCTATTCCCAGCAGTGGGATAGCTGGGTCATATGGTAGGTCTATCTGTAATTGTTTGAGGAACCTCCATACCATTTTCCATAAAGGCTGCACCATTTTGCAGTCCCACCAACAATGTATGAGAGTTCCTTTTTCTCAGCAACCTCGCCAGCATTTATCATTCTCAGTTTTTTGGATATAAGCCATCCTAACTGGAGTGAGATGGTATCTCAAAGTGGTTTTGATTTGCATTTCCTGAATGCTAAGTGATGTTGAGCATTTAAGAAAGAAGTGTCTTTTGAGGAACAGAAGTTTTTTAATTTTGATGATGTGTAGTTTACCAATTTTTTAAAAAATGGTTTGTGCTTTGGTTTTATATCTAAGAAACCTTTGCCTAACCCAAGGTTCACAACTATTTGCCTCTATGTTTTCTTCTAGGTTTATAGTTTTAAGTTTTACATTTAGGTCTATGATCCATTTGAGTTAATTTTTGTATATGGTATGAGTATGAATTGAAATTCATTTTTATATGAATACACAATGGTTCCAGCACCATTTGTTGAAGGCTGTCGTTTTTCTACTGTATTAGTCTGTTTTTGTTGCTTAGAACATAAATACCTGAAACTGGGTAATTTATAAAGAAAACAAAATTTATTGCTTACAGTTTCAGAGACTGGGAAGTCCAAAGTTCAGGGAATACATCTGGTGAAGGTCTTGGTAGTGGCAACATTGACCCAGAGGTCTCACATGGCGGAAATGGCAAAGCAGAGAGAGAGAGAGATTTTCATGTGCTCTCCTTTTAAAACTCTCAGAACCACGCCCCTGGCCACCATTATTAATCCATTCACTATAGCGTGGTCCTACAGTCCAATCACCTGTTGAAGGCCCCACCTTTCAATTACCATAATAGGATTTTCCACCTTCTTAACACTATCATGGTGAGGACCAGGCCTCCAACACATTAAACTTTGGGGGGACAAAATTCAATCCATAATATCCACTAAATTGCCTTTGCCAAACTTTCATTGAAACTTGCCTGTCTGTATATGGGTGGATCCATTTCTGGACCCTACTCTGTTCTATTGATGTATTTGTTTGTCTTCGTGCCCATACCACACTCTCTTGACTGTAGCTTTATGATAAGTCTTGAAATCAGGTAGTGCTAGTCCTCCAACTTTATTCTTCTTTATCAAAGTTATTTTTGCTATTCTAGGTACTTTGAGTTTTAGAATTAGCTTGTTAATTTCTGCAAAAGTGATTGTATTTTCATTGTAATTATATTGTATATATAGATCGATTTGGGGAAAATTGGCATCTTAACAATAGGTCTGACCCATATCTGACCTCACGTGCAAGATTTCTCTTTCCACTTATTTAGGTCTTCTTTAATTTCTTTCAGCAATATTTTGTAGTTATCAGTCTATAGGTATTTCACATTTTTTTGTCAGATTTACCTCTAAGTACTTCATATTTTTCCACTACTGTAAATGTTTTTTGTTTTTTAAAATTTCTATTTCTGATCATTCATTGCTAGTATAGAGAAATACAATTGACTTTTTTGTTTATACAATTGATTTTTTTATATTAACCTTGTGTCATAATGATGACCATACATGTATGTTAGCTACCTTACTAAATTCACCTATTAGTTCTAGTAGCTTTTTAATAAATTCCATTGGATTTTCTACATAGGTGATCTTGCTGTCTGCCAATAAAGACAGTTTTACATTTTGCCTTCCAATCTTTATGCCTTTTATTCATATTTCTTGCATTATTGCAGTGGCTAGGACATCCAATACAATGCTAAATAGAAATGATGAGAGTGGGCTTACGTGTCTTGTTTCTGATCTTAAAGAGAAAGTATTCAATTTTTTCACCATTAAATATGATGTTAGCTGGAAGTTTTTCATGGATGTTTTCCATCAAGTTGAGATTATTTCTTTCTATTCCTAGCTTGCTGAGAGCTTTTATGAGGAATGGATATTGGATTTTGCCAGATGTCTTTTCTGCATCTGTTGCAATGATCATTTTTTAAAAAAACTGATGAATTATGTTAGGTGAATTACATTAGTCATTTTTTGAATGTTAAACTAATTTTGCATTCCTGGCTTTAAAAAGGAAAGAGGTTGTGCAGTTTAAAGGTGATAGAGTAAAGATGATATTTACTCCTCCTCTCAGAAATCATCCAGGCAAAAGTGAAAATGAGAAACAAATGCAAATACTATGTATGATGAAACCAGTAGAGAGCAGAAAATCCAAACATATTAGGTGGACAGGCTGAAAAAAAGCAGTGAGAATTGAGTGTAAATTGGTATAATTACTTTTGAGATTACTGGCCAGCATTTACCAAAGTTGAACATTTACGTACTTAAGACCCAGCAATTCTATTTCAAGAGAAATGAGTGCATCTGTCTACCATAAAGACTTGAACGAATGTCATAGATGCTTTATTGATGATAGCCAAAACCTGGAAGCAACCCAAATGTCCATCAGCAGCAGAATGGATAAATAAATTGTTGCCTTTCCATGGGAATACACATTAGTAAAAAAGAACAAGGTACTGATAGATCAACAACATGGATAAATTTCACAGACATAAACTTGAAAGAAGCCAGACACAAGAGTGCACTTTGTAGAATTTTGTTTCTGTATGATTTCAAGAACAGGCTAATCTATGGTGATGTCAGAATGGTGGTTACATTTTGGGGGATGTATTGATTGAGAAGGGGCATGATGGGACTTTCTGGGATAATGGAAAAGTTCTACATCTTGACCTGGGTTGTGGTTACACGGACACAGACACACACGCATGTTAAAAAGTCATTGAGCCATTTTAGAAGTTTCCAGTCAAGATGGTGGAATAGACAGTCCCCAGCTTCACTCTCTCCCACAAATCAACCAATTTACAAATATTAAAAAGCAACAACAGCCAAGCTGGGCTGCTAGAGCTCAGGGGAAGAGGAGGAGAGACCTACAAGGCACATGAAGACGGGAGAAGCCATGATGAGAGAAAGAAAGAACTGCTCTGACCACTTTGAGCCCCTGCCACTTTAAGGGTGGAGCTGCTGAGTGCGTGGAGCAGGAGCTGGCAAAAGCCACAGCTGTGCTCTTTGGATGAAGTTGCTTGGATGCAGCAGGGGAGAAGAGGGTGTTGGTGGCCCCCAGCCTAGCAAGACCACTCATAGGGTTCCCGTGGACCCATATAGGAGCGAGGAGCCACAACAACTGAAAAAAAGGAACCATTTGAGACCAGTGAGTCATTGCAAGGGACCGTTGCATGGCCCGTCCCATGGGAGGTGTTTGGAGTGTGGGTGGTGGGGGAGATGGACCCACCGGGAGAACACTGGGGCACGGCAAGGACAGCTGATCTGCCCCCCAGTCAGCACAGGACCACTCAGTGGAGACTGGTCAGGAGTATAGAACTGCAGGGGGTGCAGTTTGCTGAAAAGACTCAGGTCTGAGTTTCCACACAACCCGGGTGTACTGGATCTCATGAGACCCAAAAATACCTATAAAGTCAACCATTAAAATCTGAGCTGCACAAGAAGCCTTCCCCAGGGAATCAGCAGCAAAGCAACAATTTAACTCAACCACAGAGCTCAAGTACTGGTCCCCACATGAAGTTCCCCCATTTTAGAAGTAAGCAAAGGACAACAAATTAGTTCCAGTGCAGAGTTTAAATGGTGGAAACAGCAAATAATCCAACACAGAACTGGAAGAAAAAAATACCCACAGCCAGAGCCAAAATTTGATATTAACTAGTAAAGGTCTCATATCACCAAAGAACACCGCTAAAACTTAGAAGGACCAGAAGTCCCCTGGGCTACCAAGCCAGGGAGGGGGGAGGGCTGGGGGCCTTAGCCATGCCCCTTGACACCCACAACCAGCCCAGCAACAACCACTGAGTCACCACAGGAAGTGCCCTGGGCTCTCCCAAGCTGGGGTAGTCGGGGGCCGAGGGCCTTGGCCATGCCACCCTGACATCTGCACCCAGCCCAGCAATGACCAAGGCACTGCTGGAAGCCCACTGGTCTCCCCTGTAGGAATGAGGGGGGTGCCACTGGCCTCAACGCCACCCCTCCTCCTTCCTTCTTCTCTCACCCTATTTCCTTCCCCCTTCCCCCCTCCCCCTCCCCCCAACTGCTCTGCAACATCATAGAATGTAATAAAATAATGTTAATAAATAAATAAACGTAAAAAAAGTCACTGAGCCATACTCTCAAGATCTGCACATTTTACTTGTATGTAAAATATGTGAATTATATGTCAATTAAAAGGGAGTCAGGGTGGGTGGTATTTTTCCAGGAATGCAAGAATGGTTTAATATTGAAACATAAGAATAGTTTAATAATAGAAACAAACATGTAACTCACCATCTAAACAGAATAAAGCAGGACAACCAAGTGGTCCTCATAATTGATGCAGAAAAAGCAGTTTTATTGAACATCCATTCATTCATCTATTGATGAACAATGAATGGAACATTCATCCATTACTGTTAGTAAACTAGTTAAGGAAAGGGATTTCCTTAATTGGATTAAGGTTAACTACCGATAATCTACAGTAAACTACATAATTCTTAATGGCGAACCCTAGAAGCAATTCTTTTTAAGTCAGGATCAAGTCAAAGGTGCCTATGAAGAGCAATTCCATATGCCATTGTTTGGTCATTTGTACAGTAAGATGAGGCACACACAGGAAGAGGCCCTGTCTTGATAACGTCTGTCTTCTGGACTGATGGAGTCTCCCTTGGTGTAGAGAGCTTCATAACTCTCACAGTTGTTACAAATATTTTGCGAGTATACAATATATCAATTTTAAAAATTAATATTTGGAGGGCTAAACGTTTGAAGACACAGGCCAGAAAATATGGTAGAAACCATGGATGTTAAATCAAGTACTTTTATTTTTAAGATAGAAAATATTTGAAAGGCAAGGAAATGGTATAAAGGAAGCAAGGGTTAGTTATAGAATATAGATGGAAATAATTGTTCAGTAGAAAAATAATTTGTCCAAAGTTGGCTGCATCCAGACCCTGACAGAAACTCTCAAAAGACAGCTCCTTACCCCACGGGATATGGGATCAGACTAGGGCTGGGCCAGGAGTCGGGAGACACAGTCAAGCCAGTTCCTTCCCCAGGATTCTCGAGAGTTCTGCCCTCGATGCCTCTGGATCTCTGCCTGGGGAACCGAGGCCGGAGATTTGGGGCAAGGGGTGAGGAGCCAACGCAGCTGCCTCTGTGATGTCGGCGGGCCCGAGATGCCTCTCCCTGGCCCCAGGCCCCTCCCCTCTCCCCAAGTGCTGGTGTCCTAGTCCGTGGGACACCACTTCTCTCCTTCGGTCCTCAAGTCCCCCACCCCAGCCAAGGGCGACTCTTCGTTGCCAGAGCCGGACATCTCCGCCAGGGGGCGCGCCGTCGGTCGCCGCGTCCGCGTGCTGCAATGCCGGGCACTCGGCCGCTTCAGGAGCCCCAGCACCTTCCGTGGCGATACCCTCGGCCCTCCGGTCCCGGGCTGGGCTTGGGATTTCCCTCCCAACCTCAGGCCCTCGCCCACCCCCTTCTGCCCACGGTCAACGCTCCCTCCTCGACGCGCTCCAGCCGTCGCCCTGCCCTTCCATTCCGCTGCGCACCGGAGCCTGAGGAACAGCGCAGTGCCTGCAGCGCCTCCCACCCTGCAGCTGGCCTCAGGTGTCCCCGACGTCGCACAGGGATGCCCCACCGTGACCTCGCCCCAGCCTCAGCGTGGCGGCTGTCTGACAAGGCGCTCCTGTCGCCTCGTTGTGCCCCCCGCCCGGATTCCGCCCCTTCCCTCCCCCGCACGTCTGGGCTGGGGACGGGGGGGACCGCGGCCTCAGTGCCCCGCCCCCCGCCCCTGGTCCTTGGGCCGCCTTCCCTTTCCCGATGACCCAGTTCCCTCCCTCCCTGTGGCGGCTGACTGTTCGGGTCGATGAGCCGCTGTCCCCACCCCAGCCTCGCTCGGCCCCAACACAGCCCTCCCCTTTCCCTTCTTCGTCTGAAGAAGAGCGCCCCCTCCCGGCTTCCCGCCGCTGCCCCTTGGAAGCTTCCCGAACGCCGCACGCACGGCTTGCTCCTTCCAGGGAACCTTCTCCTTCCCCCAGGGCGACCCCCAGCAGCATGCGTCCCCTAACGCGGCCCGGTCGGGCCCTCCTGCGGGGCGGCCTCGCTTTCTCTTTGCTCCCTGTTTTTTGGGATGGAGGGAAGTCCTACTGGGCGCCCCCGCTCCTAGGTACCCTCCAGGACATGTGTCTGCCACCGTGGATCCCCTCTCTTAGATGCAAGGACCCTGTGGCTGATACTTCCTCTGCTCTGGTTCCTTATACCCTGCCTGACCTGATTATTTTTCTGGCCAGGCCAAATGGGTTGCTGGATCCCCGTCCTGCACCCCTATCACAGCAGGCTGCGGGGTGAGGGGAGGTGCGGTAGGGTGGGGTGCAGGAGGGCAGGCAAAGATCTCCACCCAGGCTCCCAGGTCACACAGGCCAATGGGACAGCTCTCCCTTCTTGGCCCAAACCGGAAAGGCTTAGAACTCCTTCATTCCAACATGTTCCTTTTCCCCGGGCTTGCATTTTTAAGCCTTTTAACTCTAAATGGATGGTTTTGTCCACATTTAAAGGAATTTCAGGAATTATGTTGACTATATCATTTTTCATCTCTGCAAGGTCCCTCACTTTACTCCCTTTTATCTCCAAATGCCACTCTCATTGGCCTGCCCCAGTCTTGTCCGTTCTGTTGTTTTTGTTTTTATCTGTTCTTGCCCCCCCCCCAAATGTCGTTTTTCTGGCATGCATTTAAAATTTGTGTAAAAGGAATTCTTTGATTTCTTGTTCCGGTTTTCACTAAATGCTAAGATTTTGAGATTGACTCGTGTAGCTTCTGCCCCTTCTAAGTGCTGCCTCCTCTCCACAGGTTTTACCTTCCCCATCTCCTGCCTTCACGGATAACAGTGGGTAATCATGCCCAAACATAGCCCCTCTTATGCAGTGCTTCCCAAACACCAGTGGGCACATATATCACCTAAGGATCTTGTTAAAGTGCAGGCTCTGACTCAGCAGGTCTGGGGCTGGGCCTGGGACTCTGAATTTCTAATCAGCTGCCAGGGGATGCCTATATTGCTAGTCCTGGCAGGGCACTGTGAGGAGCAAGGCCCTATGGACCTCTGTGAGAACTCCTTGTGTGTTGCTGCACCGTAGGTGTGTGTTGATCTAATTTGATAAGTAGCGCAGGTCTGCCCTCCAGTCTGGCACCACCTTAGCCCACTCCAGCAGGGCAGGAGAATGGAAGGTGTATATTTATGTGGGGAAGGGAAGAGGGCCTTCTTCTTGCTCCTGCCTGCTTTCCAGCCCCTACTGCTTCTGAGAGAGCAGGGCCGAAACCTCCTCTCTCCCTTAATTGCAATGGCAGGAAAGCTCTAGAATGATGTCCCCAGCCGGCAATGCATGACCAAGTAAATGATGGGTTGAGGCTAGGCATCCTGGTCTCCCTCCCCACTGCATAGGACCCGGAGGCCTTAGGCGGCCAGACATCTAGACTGGTTTCACTCTGGCCTCCCTAGGCCTGGGGTTTGTCTTTGACAGGAGCTCTTGAGAATAGGCACTGAGAAGCCATGGGTTCCTCAGTCAGGTTGCTGTATTTCCTCCAGCCCCCATCACTTTCCCTTTAGTAGCCTGTAAGTGTGTACTGGTAGTCAAACGGCCTGGCCTTGCCACTGGTGATGACCATCCCAACCCTGACTTCTCAAAATGGAGTAGTCACAGCATAGCTATCATTTGCGGTGCTAGGAGCTGGTCTGGGTGCTTCACCTGCACGTCAGCAGCCCCACCAGAGCCCGAAGACAGGTTTGCCTTTGTGTAACATACGAGGAAAATGAAGTTGAGGAAAGTTTAGTAATTTCCACCAAGGCCATGGAGCTAGAAACTGACAGTGCTGGGATTCAAATTGAGCCTCAGCTAACCCAAAGCCCGTGCTGACCACAAAGCTATACCACCCCATGTCCTACCTTGCCTTGCTACCAGGCTGTATCCAGCTAAAACTACAAAGGAACAGGAAGGACTGGCCCTTGGGTTTCAGGCACTGATGCTGAAGGCATCTAGACCGTGACATATAGGGTTACGAAGCTCTATAGCAAACGGGTTTTGGCAAAAATGAACTAGGACTCTAGGGGCTGGTCCCCAAGGCCTGAGTATTTAGGTGACAGGAGGGCGGACCTTGGGTCTAGGGCCTCAAGAGCTAGGATTTTAGGATTAGATATAAAGTAGAGGTCAGGATTGGATGAGAGTCGGGGAGGCTCAGGAATTGGGTGGGTGTCTATCATGTACCATACTTGGTAATAACTGGTCACTCAATATTTTGTTTGGAGGGGTCAGCAGATGTGCCAATGGGCAGCATCCAGGGCATCAAGGGATGCCACCTTCCAAAGCCCTCCTGGTGCTGTGAGCTGCTCGCTGGATCAGTTTTGGAAATCCCTGGGCTAAGCTTTCCCTACTCACACAGCTGTGCAAGCACCTCCTGGCACCAAGCCCCAGCCCCAAGCATTTCACAATCAGAAGAGTTCAACATCTGCACATTTTGAGATTTCATGGCACATGACCTTTTACATCTTGTTCTCACCCAACCATCTTCTGTTTACCATTTTATGGCCAAAATTCTACCCATGACAGAGCATTTCCCTGCAAGCTTAGGGAAGCTTCCTGCTCTTTCAATGGCCTTTGGGGTAAAAAGTTCTTTTGAGCCTACAAAATGTTCTTAGAGCTCAAAGCAACATCTTACAGTTTCTTGGTGTTTACAAAGTACTGCACAAATAGGTATTGCCTCTAACTCACAGCAACCCCATGACAGGGCTGGGACATACTTAACACTGAGGCTCAAAAGAGTTAATTGGCCAAAGCCACACCTTGTGTAGGTGGGCGAAATGGGGTTCTTGTTCTTTTCTCCCTAACAGACCTTGGAATTCTCAAATAGTGAGTAGTTTCTTTCTGGGAACCTCACCACCCTAGTCCACCCATTTCCCAGAGCTGGGGATGTGGACTGAGGGAGGAGGCTGAAAATCTAGGGACTGGGGGTGCCTGGCCTGAAAGGTCTGGAAGGTGAGTTGAGGTCTCAGGGGGCTCTGGCCAGCCCTCTCCTAGCTAGGTTTCTGTCAGTGCAGCCCTTGCTAGGGCCCGTGGTTCTCCTGCAAGTGGAAGGAGGAGATCAGTGGGAGGAATGACAAGTCCGGGCCCCCAGGTAGAAGTTCTCCATGAGCCTGAAGCTGAGACAGCCAAGCAGCTGTGAGAAAAAGATGCTGCCAGGTGCTAAAGAGGCCCCGGTGGTGTCACCACAACCACGTGGACACTCTCGGTGGTTTGGCCAAGCTCTGTTCCTGGCTAAGCCATCTGTCCTAACTCCTCTTCTCAAATCCCTTGGTCCTGCACACCAGGTACCCACAGCATCGGCTTGAGGAAGGTGCCCAGAAGTCAGGCCAGACTACCTGCTGCCTCTAGCAATACCACGCATGTCCCAAACCATGCCAGGGACTCGGGGTCTGGGGCCTACTGAAGGCCCTGGTCCCACTGCCTTCACTCTCCCCAGGGCCTCAGGCCCTAGGCCAGGGCTCAACAGACACAGGCAGCGGTATGGGGTTGCCCGTCTATTGGTCCAAGTCCTGAGCATAGCCTGGGTGGGTCATGGAGGTGAGGAGGCCCACGAGGCTCAGCAGCGTGGAGAAAAGCAGCAGGAAGGAGGCTGCCAAGAGCAAGGCAGGCAGGGCGCTCAGCACCAGCAGCAGGACAGCTGGCAGCAGGTGGCGCCACACCGCGGCCACGACGGGCCACAAGGAGGTCAGCAGGTGGGAGCCGGTGGTGAAGAGTGCATGGCACAGCATCAGTGCCAGCAGCAGGTAGAGTATCCCCTCCAGACCCCACAGCACACGCTGCAGTGGTTGCCGCCAGCTCGATGTGCTCCACCACTGGGACCAGCTCCGGGGCACGTGGGACGCCCACCAGCGTGCCAAGCCCTGCCGCGTGACCCAGGCCGACCAGGGCACCTCCTGCTGAGGCCCCTCGCCGGCCCCAGTGGTGTCTGTCTCCATGCGTGGCTGCTGCATCACGGCTGGTGTACCTGGGGAGAGGGCCAGGCCAGCTGCAGAAGCAGCCCTGGAGATGCCTGGGACCGCAGGGCAGATGGGGGTGTGAGGGTCAGGAGGGCACCAGTGTGGGTGGGGTGGGGATTTAAGCTGGGGCCTGGGACTTACCTCGGGGCAGAGCCACCTAAGTCATGTTGCTTCCTGCAGCGCCCAGGATGGCCTGGCGGCCAGATCCAAGCCCCCACTCTCCCCTACCTCTACCCTCCCCAGAGGAGCCCCATTGTGACCCGGGCTGGGGTGGGGTCCAGCCAAGAAAGGAGCCACTGCGGGGTCTGAGGCTCATCTGAGTCCCTCTCCATGGACCCTCCAGGCTGGCAGGTGAGCCTGGACAGCCCGAAAATGTAGTTTCTCCTGTTTACTTGTGGGAAGCCCTCCCTGAATCCCTGGCCCTTCCCCGCTGGCTGATATCCAGCCCCCTCCCCCAACTCTCTTTCAAGTACTTCTCTCTGGACTCTCACTCTCTAGAACCACAGAGGAGGCCAGAATGGCTTTCCCCAACCCACAGGCCCTGGGATGGCCACCCATCCTGTCCCGGCTCCTCGCCTCATATCCAGCCATCTCATGCTGCCCTGCAGCTCAGACCCAGGTATCCGTTGCCCATATTATGAGGCCAGAGGTTGCCGAAGGCTCAGGCTGGGAATAGAAGGATATCCTCCTACCTGTCCAGCCCAGGATGGAGGAAAGGAGGCCTGAGGAATCACAATGGCCAGTGTAGTTTTGGAGGGCACTCAGTGTTTCAGGAGGGGCCCTAAGGCCCAAGGGTGGAGGCAGAAAGCCAGGCCAAGCAGGGCCAAGGGCATGCCATGGGCTTGCAGCAGCAGCCCCAGTCCCATGAGCAGCAGCAGCAGCAGTGCATCCTGGAGGCTGAGTTGTCCTGTGAGCACCCCTGTCGGTAGGAGTAGATCCTACTGCTGTCCTGGACCCTCGCCGGCTGCCTGACTCTGGCCCCTTCTGAGAAGTCTTTGCTGTAGCAGGGTGGGACCTGTGGGCCTGTGGAGAGAGAGGGTGGCACCTAGGCTTACAGAAGTTGACCACTTGCCCACCTGCCTACAATGACTACCTGCCAGGTTGCTGCCCACCTACCTGTGGAGCAGGTCAAAGGCAAGGAAGCTGATCAGTAGCAGCAGCAGCAGGGCTGGGCCAGCCATAGAAAAGACTGCCTGAATTGTCAGACCTAGTGCCCCCAGCCCTAGGACACTGTCTAGGACCTGGGCCCAGCTAGGGTCCCGGGGGGACACACATGGATGCACTTGACTACCCGACCCCTCCCCAGCACCTTGGCCCCTGGAAAGGATTTGGATGGGATCTACAAGGCCTTTGGGCCTGAGTAAGCAGAGCCGGGTCATGGAGGGAGGTGGATGACAGGAAGAGCTAGTGCTGGAAGGGACAACAAAGGGGTATGGGTGGGGTGTGGGAGGGGGTGAGGCCCTTTCAGACTCTCAAGGATGAGTTCAGAGAGTGGGAATTGGGCTGCTTGGGAATCTCCCCCACCCCACACACCCACCCACCAAACCCTCCTCACCTCCTCCCACTTCGGTCCGCCATTCTGGGACTGGGCAGCTGGAGCATTGTGACCTGTTGCCAGGTGAGGCCTTGGGGTAGGGAGGGGGCTGCTGGTAATCTGGCCTCATAAGCAGCTGGTGGCCTAGGTGGGTGAGTATATAGGGAAAAACAAACCAAAGTGTTTTACTATACTCTTACTCAGCAACAATCAAAGCAGAAGACATCTGTGACCAAATGTATATAGGCTTTCCCCAGCACATCAGGCAATCAATTCTGCAGCAAACACCAGCTGGTTGTCCTCTAACTCTGGTGATAGTATCAGATCCCACAAGTTAAGGGCTCAGTCTCCAAGACTGCCCCCACTTCAGATGCCAGTCGCAAGTCCAGGACCCTGGAACTTCTGACCGACCAGCTATAAATCAAGTTTCCTACAAGCCCCCCCCCCACCTCGGGTTTGATTGATTTGCTTGAGAAGCTTACAGAACTCAGGGAAAAACATACTTACAATTACCTATTTATTAAAAAGGATACAAATGAAGAGATGTATAAGGCCAGGTATGGGGGAAGGGGTGCAAAGCTTCCATGCCTTTCCCTTGTGCACCACCCTCCAGGACCCTCCATATGTCAGCTATCAGGGAGCTCTCCGAACCCAGTCCTTTTGGGATTTTATGGAAACTTCATTATATTGGCATGATTGACCAAATCATTGGCCGTTGATGATCAATTTCACCTTCAGCACTTTCCCCTCCCCAAGGTGGGGCTGAAAATCCCAACCCTTTAATCCTGCCTTGGTCTTTCCTATAACCAGCCCCCATCCTGAAGCTACTTAGGGGCTGCCAGCCATCAGTCAACTCATTAGCATATTAAAAAAATCATCACTTTAGAGATTCTAAGGATTTTAGAAGTCGTGTGCTAGGAAACGGACAGGGAAGAATACCAAATATATATTTCACAGTATCACAGTGGGGCTTAGCCAGGAAGTCAGTGATTTCTGAGAACTAAGACTCACCCTCTTGCCTTTGCTAATTCTCTGCCCTAGGGCTCTCCCTTGGGGATCTGAGTTGTCAGGAAGGCATTCTAACCCCATCACTACTTGGGCATCTGTCCAAGGGACAAAGGGCTGCTTTCTTCTTCCCAGAGTTGCGTGTCCAGGGACAAGTCATTCAGTATCTCTGTCCCCAGCTCTTCCTCTCTGAGAGTGGGATGATGCTTGTGGGCTCTCATGGGGGATTTTTCAGGACTGCAGCCCTAGAACGCAGAAACAGGCTCTGCCAGGAAGCAACCAGATGCTTTCTGGCACTGGGCTCCCATGTGAGCTGCTAAATGGGGGTGGGGAGAGGAGGGGGCCATTTAGGTGTTCTAAGGACTACTGTTTGTGTGAAGTGTTACAGATACTGCGGTTTAGAAATGGAGAAGAGCATGTGAACCTAAGAGGGCTATGAAATAGTAAGTCTAATTAGAATAACCTTAATTAGGGGTTAAGGTAACTTTCTGAGAATGCTGTTAAGAAAAATGAACATGTAATAAAGGGATTGGTCTCTAGGGACAGCCCGTGGCTCACTTGGAGAGCATGGTGCTGACAACACCAAGACAAGGGTTAAGATCCTCTTACCAGTCATCTTTTTTTTTTTTTTTTAAAAGGGATTGGTCTCCTGGAAAAGAAACCTGTCCCCAGTGATAATCTGTAAGTGGGTGGCTACAGAGGTTCCAGCACATCTCAGTTTAGTGACTTGAGAGGCAAGAGTGGAAATGAGTCATAATTAGGAGAACTTAATCCTTGTCCCCATATACTTTGAAGGAAAACTAATGGGGTCGAGGGCAGGGGAGATAGCCCCTAGGAGAGGAGGAGATAGAATAAGAATCAGGCTCTACTTTTAGGAATTATGACCCAGCATCTGGCACATAGGAAGCACTTAAACGATTGTCGAATGAAAAATAAACTGAGGAAATCACAACTAGAACTCTCCTATAAATGTATGCAGAATTATCTGGTGCATAGTAAATCTTAAAGAGCATTAGTCACTCCTAAGAGCTTTATAAAAAGAAAAAAGATCACATACATAGAACCAGAAGTTGAAATGGTATCAGACTTTTAAATACCAACACTGGTAGCTAGAAAACAATAAAACAGGCTCTCAAAATTCTGAGGGAAAATGATTTTCAACCTAGAAGTGCGTATCTGTCCAAATGATTACCTAGTGTGAGTGTAGAATAATCACATTTTCAACCTTATGTTGGGGCCCAGACAGTGACACCCCAAAATGAAGACCTCAAAAGCAAAATTTTCCTGTGACCATCTCCTGCCCTCCTGTCTCTCAGCCTCATTCTCCCCTAAGGCAAGCCATAGAAACTAGAACCCCTCTTTGCAAGGCAGGTCATAGATATGCTCTAATCTTTTCCCCTGCCTTTCTGTCTTGCAGCTGGCCACAAAGAATTTCTGTAGCCTATCTTGTCTGATTATAGGTCATAAGATCCCATTCTAGAAAGGGTCCTGTCTCATACCCTGGAGGAATGAATGTTACACAGAGAGACCAAGAAGAATCTGAACAGACAGGCCTTGCTGAGTTTCTGCACTCAGTGTATTAGCATTAGATCATAGTTATTCCTGTCCAATCACATTTCTACATGGCTATGCCTGTTTCATAGAACTTAAGCATAAACACGGGTAATTTTCCCTATTTTTGTGTATTCATTGAGAAGGTTCCTGTGTCACATAAAACTCTGATATCATAAAATTTGTTATGGCTTTTCTTCATATTAATCTGTATTTATCAGGTGATTTTTCAGAGAACCTTCAGGAAGTTGAAAGGGATGTCTCCTCTTGGCCCCTGCACATATAAGGTCTCAAAAATTTGACCTTGCACACATCCTTTTTTAGGAAGCTACTGGATGATGTGTTTCAGCAAAACGAAGAATTAAACTAAGAAAAAGGACAATATGGCGTTCAAGAAATGAGACTAAACATAGCAAAGAGACAATGAGAAAGGCCTGGAATGTCAGTTGTGCCCCCAGATGAAGGAAGCAAGCAACCCATCCTGGAACCAGAAGACAGGCGCTCCAGGAGGGATGTCCCTAGAAGAAAATAAAATCAGTTGATTATGGCTGTGTTAAAATATATTCAGAGTAAATATTCAGTTCTGTTGGAAACTTTGAGATTGAATTAGCAATCGTTGCCTAGAAAACCAAGCAAATGATAAAATAAAGTAATTGCCGACTCCATGGAGCACAGAAAGTTGAAAAATAATATTTCCATGGTCATAATAAAAGCACTAAATATTAACTTCAAATGGCAATTTAGCTTTACTGGGAGGACGGGAGGAGGGGAAGTGTATGTTTGTGTATCTGGATGTATGTTTGTGGAGGAGGGTGGTAGAAAAGCTAAATTCTTAATTCCATAGCAGGAAATCCACAGGTAACATCTAAGCAGAAAAATCAAGCAATAGCAATAGAAGCATAAAGATAAATACAAGGAGAAATAACAAAAAGAACTAAAAGTGGGAATGGAGAGGCATAGAGCAGAGTCTACTATGTGCCCGAATGTGATTTACCTGTAAAACTATATTGTGTGGTATTTTGATAAAAATGATTTAGTTACAAAAAGCAAATAAAAATAAGGTCACACTCTGATCAGGAATACGCCCTCTCGGGATGAATGAAATACCAATTTCTTAATGTTATGTGGATATAATCTTGTGTCTTAAGATAAAATCTCCAGTGACAGCATCAAACTCAGAAAGTTGTGAATCTCATGCATTTTAGATGGAGGTGATCTAAACCTCCATACAGTGCTTCACAGCCTTTAATGTGTATATGAACCTCCTGGGGTTGAATCCTGATTCAGTAGGTCTGGGGCAGAGATTCTGCATTTCTAACAGGTTCCCGGGGGATGCCAATACTGCTATTCCCCAACTGCACTTTGAGGAGCAAGGCTCTCAGAGACGTTGATGTACAAAAGAGAGACAGCGGGGGAGGCAGTGGTGAGGGGAGGATGATCATGTGGGGAGATGGCACTCTGTGCATCTAGATGGCATGGGAATCCCCATCAATGCTCACCTACACCACAGGGAGAGCACCTAGCAGGGAACGACTTCTGCCTTAGCACTAGGGACGGGAGATTAGAAGCATAGGCAGACAGTAGATTCCACTATTTCATTTTTGTGCAGCCAAACACACAGCCTCCTTTCTTTTCCTTGGTATTGTTTTATTCTATCTATGTCTGTGGGAATAAAAGGGCTATGCAAGGCTGTTTTCCCCACCTTTAATTCACTTGATTAATCTAGGGGTTCCCTGGGACCACATATTATCTCACTTCATCATCACAGCAACCTTGGGAGGATGATGTGGTTCTCATTGTACAGATGAGGAAACTGAGTCTCAGAGAAGTGAGACCGCCCAAGGATGTCCAAACAAAATAAACAAAAGTGGGATGTGAAATGAAGCCTGTGTGTCACCAAAGTCATCTGTTCTCTCCATCCCCAGCAACCTGACCACACCAGGGAGCTGTCAGGAGATTCCCAGCCCATCCCTTAGACTAAAATCCCCTTTGAACAGGTGCCACCACCCAGTCCTGTTCAGCTGCACTTTGCCAGCTTGACCCAGTGAGACCTTGAAAGATCCTTTACCTGGCTCCTGGTGATAGAGATCTGGCTGTGCAGGTACCTGGGTGCAAACCGACCTCTGTACGTCTGGAGCCACCACCTCCAGAACCTGCTTTGGCACTTTGCGCCCTTGCAGCCCCAGGTGGCAATGGCCAGAATTGGCAGCTGAGCTGGAAGCACAGAGGGGCATGAAAAGGTGCTGAAGGGCTCAGGGGGCATAAGGGGCACAAAGAGGCTCTCAGGATTACAACAGGGCAGAGAGGCAAGGGGTGCAGAGTAGTGGACAATGGGGATGGCTCATGAGGAAGGGCAATGAGGTGGGCTCAGGGGACACAAGAGGTATGAGCATCTGCAGATCCAGCCACTTGCCCCACCCCAGTCCCTCTGGGACCGGATCTTTCAGTTCATGGATTGCCATCTCCTTTCCCGCAAAATCTGGCGCTGTAGGGGAGGGTCAGTTTCCCTTCAGCCCTACTTGGTCTCCCCTAACCTTGAATATATTACACATAAGCTTTTTGAGTGCTGGCTAGGGACGAGGTGCTGTTCTGTGCCCTGAGGTACAGCTGTGAACATTCTGGTGCAAGGAGGGGCACTCGCCTCCTGCTAGGGGGAACCCAAACAGTGAACATACAACAGATACAACAAGATAATCTCGGACAGCGTTGAATGCGTTGAAGACAATAACAAAACAGGGTGAGGGGATAGTGTGTGTAAAGTGACAGAGCTTACTTTAGTCACCGTGGTCAGGGAAAGCCTTTGGGGGCAGGTGACGTTGAAGGGAAATCTGAATGATGAGCATGGACATGTGGTTAATAAGTGCAAAAGCCTGGAGGCTGGATGGGGCCGGTGCGCTGCAGCAACAGCCCAAATGCCAGCGTGACTGGCAGGAGCCCGAGGAATCGCGGAGGGAGATGGGATGGGAAAGGTGTGGGTAGGCTAGAACTTGGTCATGAAAGGCTTTGCAGGTGAGCTCACTGAGGACTTAAGTCAGGAGGAACTTGACTGAATTTGGCTGCTGAGCGGAGAACGGCTGGGAAGAGGTGGGAGCCTCAGGAAGCTGAGATGTCCTGTTCCTTGTGCCCCCGTGCCCCCTCCTGCCTTTCACATCCCTCTGCAAGACTTGGATGGCGGTGGGGGCCAGGGACAGGGAAGTGGCCAGATTGGGCTTTGGCAAGAGGAGGAGCGGCCCTAGGACCCAATCAGACCTCGGCATGGGGAAGCATAAGCCTGCAGTACTACGCATCTGCCCGCCCTGAGCCCAGGGAGCCCGTGCTTCCCTTGAATTTCTCTCTCCTCCGCCTCCTGTGCTTGGGACCTGGCAGCGCCGTCTAGGCGGGGCGCTCCAAAGAGGGACACGGTCGCGTGTGCACCCTGTCCGGTTACTCCCCTTCGGGGCTCTCAAGTCCTCTACCCGGTGCGCATGGGGTGTACAGGATGCTATGAGGTGGACAAGATGCTTTCCAGGACTCCCGCCTATGGGGTCGTCCCTGCCCTTGGTGGGCCTCTGTTCCAGGAGCGCGCCGTGGTATTTCTTTCCAGGGGTCTTGTGAGCTTGGACCGCCGGAGTGGTGCTGACGCGCTGATTTTGGGTGATTCAAATTGTTTATATAGGTAGTGGTCCTGCAAAAAATATTTGCTCAGTGCCCCGCGCACTCCAGAGGATTCTCGGCCACCTCTGGACGTCCCTTCCCGTGAGGATGACAGCATCTCCCTGGAGGGCTCCTTGCAAAAGCAAAGCGCCTGCCAAAGGCGCACAGTGGACGAGTTTTCTTCCTTCCAGGGAGGCGACCCAGGCATGCGGGATACGGATGGGGCCTCCGACGGAGAATGGCAAGGGTCCTGCGCTCTGGAATCCCCGGATCTGGGGCATTCCAGCAAATAGCCCCAGGGCTGCCGGCTCCCGGGTCCCCGAGGGGCATAGGGAAGGCGAGCAAGGACACGGAGTGGGTAGCGCAAGGCGCGCGTCAAGCTTCGGTCCCTCCACCGCGGCCCCGGCCCGCTGGGTATCGGCTCTGGCGTCTCTCCTCGTGTTATGTAACCCCGGAACGTGGCAGCCGGGCGAGCAAAGGAGTAGGGGAGGGGAGGGAAAGGAGGAAAGAGGAGATCGGAGGCGGGGCCGGGGGACGGGGGTGGTGGGAAGCGCCGCCGCTGGTTGGGCCCCTCGGGTTGTCTTTCAGAAGGATTCCTGGAGGACCACCTCCACCCCCACCCTTCGCGCCCCGTCTTCCGCCTCAGTTTCCCCTCACTTTCTCCCCCTTCTGTCCCACCCGCCCTGGCAGGGGGCCTTTAGCTCTGGATGGATTTCCCTCTCGGGTTGCAGTTTCCTTCCCAAAGTTCTCAGCTTTGCTACCTTGGCCAAGTCAATTAGTCGCTCTCCGCCTCAGTTGACCGGTGTAAAGCGGCCGGCATCATGCATGGTACAAAGTAGGCGCCTGCTGTGGGACGGGCGCGCCACAGCACTGAGACTGGGAGCTTTGCAGAGGGTAAAGGGCAGCGCACGAGCGAGGCCGGTGAGCCCGGGACGGCTGGAGCCCGGGGGTGGGTGCATCCGGAGACCTCGGGAAGCCCGGCTTCTCCCGCGGCCCCTCGGGGGTCCGCCCCGCGCGCTCCGCCCCGGCCCTCCCCTCTCCGGCGAGGTCCGAGGCCCGCGGGCTGGTTGTGGGCGGGCCGCAGGCTGCAGAGGGGCGTGAGGCGACGGCGCGGGCAGCAGGAAGGGGCGGGGGGCTCCGGAGCAGCCGGCAGGAAGAGGCGAGCCCACCGACCGCCGCGGACCCGCGCGCTCCCACCCCTCCACCCGCGCCATGTGGGCTCTCCTGTTCCTCTTGGCCGCCTTCGCGCCTGCTGTCGATCTGGGGCTGGGGGCGTCCGGCGCCTCCGTGCTGAGCCTTGCGACCACCGAGGCCCCGGGCTCGACCCCGGCCCCGCGTAGCAGCTCGGCACAGCCGCCCGCGGAGAAGGCTAACGGTGAGCTCCCGGACCGAGGGCCCTCTCCTCTTCTCGGGCAGGTCGGTCCTCCCCCTCCCCTGCTCAACACACACACAGACACACACAGACACACACACACACAGACACACACACAGACACACAGACACACACACACAGACACACACACAGACACACACAGACTCACACACAGACACACAGACACACACACAGACACACACAGACACACACACACACACACACAGACACACACACAGACACACACACACAGACACACACACAGACACACACACACAGACACACACACAGACACACACACACACAGAGACACACACACAGACACACACACACACAGACACACACACAGACACACACACAGACACAGACACACACACAGGCACACACACACACAGAGACACACACACAGAGACACACACACACAGACACACACACACAGACACAGATACACACACACGGATACACTGATACACACATAGATATACACCTATACACGGATACATACAGATTACAACACAGATACACACAGACACGTACATATAGACGGATACACACACAGATACATACACATACACACAGACACACACACACATACTCCCTTCCCTGGTGCAGTAGCTGCTGACTCAGCAGCCCCGGTTCCGGCCAGACTTAGTCAGCAGTCCAGGGACAGACCCAATGGGATGCTGCCTCTTCCAGCCCCAAACCTTCCCTTTTCATAGATAAGGAAACTGAGGCCAGAGCCTAGAGGAGGGGAGAAAGAGGTGCAAAGGCATGGAGACTAAAATGTGCAGAGCAAGACTGTGTAGGAGGGAGAGTGAGGGGAAGGCTGCCAGGAGAGAACAAAGGAACGGGAGGAGAGAGCCCTTCGTGGAGGCTGCCTGGAGGAAGGGGCACTGTCTCCAGAAGGAGGGGCACGTGGCTGACCTAGCTTCTCAGATGTGGGAGCTGGGGGAGGAAGGCAATGGGGGCAGCCAAGGGCTTCTAGAGGAGGCAAGTAGAGATGGGTCCTGAAGGGTGAGTATCTCTGAGTGAGGAAGAGCTGAAGAGAGAGGGTGGCCAAGAAGGAGACAGTGTGCGCGAAGGCACTGGGAGGGGCACAGACACCAGAATGTGCATCATGTTCTGGAGGCAGCTGTGGAGCTTGGGTGGATGGGGACCTAGCAGCACCCACCCTGTGGAAGGCCCTATGCTGAAGGGTGAGCAGGCAGGCCCAGCCCTGGAAAGCCTCAGCACCCAGGCAAACATGGATTTGAGGATAGGACATCACAGCCCAGAGGGAAGACGCAGCAACGGAGGTGTCACAGAGGCTTTGGGGCATGGGACCTAGTCTGGACCTAAGGGAAGGCTCCTCCAAGGGCATCCTGTCTGAGATGCAAGAGACGAATGGGAATTAGGCAAAAAAAAAAAAAAAAAAAAAAAATCAGAGGTAGTGGATGGTATTACAGGGCTAGTCCCGGAGTTCCTAGTGGCTGGATGTAGCTCTCCATTGGGTTAGAGGGTCAGAAGGAGAAAGAGGAGCCAAGCAAGTGGCTGGAGAGTCAAGTTGGAGTCATACTGCCAGCCTTTAATGCCACGCTGAGGCCCTTGGTACGCAGTGGGGCCTGGTGTAGCCTTGCATGCCTTCTTGGGCTGGCAGACCTTCCCGTCTGTCTGGTGTTTCATGCAATTCTTCCCTCCCCTGGTGCTGTACCTTCCTGAACCCCAGGGACTCCACAACAGCACATTCGAGTGATCAAGAAGAAAAAGATCATTGTGAAGAAGCGAAAGAAGCTAACTCGTCTCAGTCCACTGGTGACTGCTAGGCCTCAGGTGACCACCAGCCCAGCAGGCACCCTCAACCTCCTTGAGAAACAAGAACCAGGTACTGCCTTTCCAGGGACTCTGCCCAGACTTGCAGCCCCTGGAGCACTTATGAGCTTAGATCTTGGCTTCGTGGCTGTAGGCATGCCCCCTGCCTGCCCAGCACAGGAGCAGGCTCAGGCTCAGCTTCCCACCTGCCCTGACTCTGTTCTCTCTGGGCCTGTCTCACGGCTCTATCCCTGCCCCAGGCTGTCCGCCTTTGGGCCTGGAGTCCTTGCGAGTTTCAGATAACCAGCTCGAGGCATCCAGCAGCCAGTCCTTTGGTCTTGGACCACACCGAGGACGGCTCAACATCCAGGTCAGCAACCCTGGCTCAGAGCTTGGGTCTCGGGGGCAGGCAAGGCAGCTCCTGGGATCTTCTCTCCTCCCCCTTCCCTGTCCTAGTCCACCCCACTCTACCCACCTGGGCCTGATCACCATGTCCTGTGCCCACAGTCAGGCCTGGAGGACGGTGATCTGTATGATGGGGCCTGGTGTGCTGAGCAGCAGGACACTAAGCCGTGGCTCCAGGTGGATGCTGGGCACCCTACCCGCTTCTCCGGCATTGTCACACAGGGCAGGAACTCTGTCTGGAGGTGAGGCAGGCCATCCCTAGGCCAGGAAGTCATGGGCAGACACAAGAGGGCTGGGGTAGGAACCCTGGGGGTTCCAATGATCTCCCCCCTACCTCTCTGCCAGGTATGACTGGGTCACATCGTACAAGGTCCAGTTCAGCAATGACAGTCGGACCTGGTGGGGGAGCAGGAACCGCAGCAGTGGGATGGACGCAGTGAGTGGTCCCACTGTGGCTGGGGCCTCTCTGCTGGGAGTTGGGCACCCAGCCCACTGTAGGTGCTCGGCTAGGCTGAGGCTTCTCTGAGGACAAGGGATAGGTGTCCACTTAGGCATTCCAGAAGAAAGGGGGGTTGTAGTCAGGCAGCCTCAGGAGCCAGGCTGCTTTGGGACATGCCCACATCCTCCCCACATGACTCCACTGTGGGGCTGGTACCACTCACTGCTGTAGCTTCCTCCTAGAACACCTCTTCTGGCCGTGAGCCTCTGGTCCTTGCATCGCTTTTCACCTCCTCATGGCTCTGGCTTCCCCATCTCAGGGACCCCTTTTTACACCAGGCTACAGTATGGGGTTCAGGCCAGCTTTAGAATTGGCTCCTCCTGAGTCATGTGGCCATACTGGTCTAATGAGCTGTGACCAAGCCAGAAAGCATGGCTACCTAGGGCTGCCCGTTGGCAGGGGCTGTGGGCAGGAGTCTATGCAGGGTGTGAATCTTCAGTGGAGCCCACCGGAGAGGGTTACCTGGTGAGCTTGGGCCTGAGCTCCTTCCCTGAGCCCTGGGCCAGGCTGCTGGGTTCAAGCAGCCCCAACAAAGGACTTGATGCCCCCAGGTATTTCCTGCCAATTCAGACCCAGAAACCCCAGTGCTGAACCTCTTGCCAGAGCCCCAGGTGGCCCGCTTCATTCGCCTGCTGCCCCAGACCTGGCTCCAGGGAGGCGCCTCTTGCCTCCGGGCAGAGATCCTGGCCTGCCCGGTCTCAGGTGGGCAGTTGGGGTAAGGCTGGATGGGTGGAGCCTGGATGCAGGGAGCATCCGTCCCTGTGAACTCACCCTTTACCATGAACTCACCTTTTACCATGAACTCTCCCTGCACCAGATCCTAAGGACCTAGTCCCGGAGGCCTCTGCACTTGGATCTTCTGACCCCCTGGACTTTCAGCATCACAATTATAAGGCCATGAGAAAGGTCAGATATAACCCCTATGACCCCAGAAGGAGGGCATGCCTAGCTCAGGTCCCCTTCTCACCAGGGCATAACCTGCTGTGACTGCCTGTTTTTTCCCCCTCCCTCAACTGTCTCCTCCACCTGTTGACCCCTAAGCTCTGACCCAGTTTCCCTTGTTATGGCACCTCCCCTGTCTTGCCCCTTCCTTCTGGGTCTGCTGCTGCTCCCCTCCTGTACCATGCCATGATGCTCCCATCTGTGTGGGCCACCGCTGACTCTTGTAAGTCCCTCCATGGCCACACATGGTCTGACCCCTGGGTGTAATCCTCCCATGCCTCATGCTGTGCTACACTCCACCCCCCAGCTGATGAAGCAGGTGAACGAGCAGTGCCCCAACATCACCCGCATCTACAGCATCGGGAAGAGTTACCAGGGCCTGAAGCTGTATGTGATGGAAATGTCGGACCAGCCTGGGGAGCATGAGCTGGGTACTGGCAGGTGGGGTGGAGATAGGTAGGCCCAGGGCAGGGCCAAGGCTGTGAGCCAGCCTCGAGCCCCTGTGTGTTCCCAGGAGAGCCCGAGGTACGCTACGTGGCCAACATGCATGGGAATGAGGCCCTGGGGCGGGAGTTGCTTCTGCTCCTGATGCAGTTCTTGTGCCATGAGTTCCTGCGAGGGGACCCGAGAGTGACCCGGCTGCTCACTGAGACACGCATTCACTTGCTGCCCTCCATGAACCCTGATGGCTATGAGGCTGCCTACCGCCGGGTAGGCCACCTGGCCCAAGGCTCTGCCCCTTCTGTCCTGGTGCTGGAGCCTGCTTGGCTTGAACAGGCCCCTTCCCTGGCAGGGCTCGGAGCTGGTGGGCTGGGCAGAAGGCCGCTGGAACCACCAAGGCATTGACCTGAACCACAATTTTGCTGACCTCAACACACCACTGTGGGAAGCAGAGGATGATGGGCTGGTGCCCCACACTGTCCCCAACCATCACTTGCCACTGCCCACTTATTACACCCTGCCCAATGCCACTGTGAGTATTCTGGAGGCAGGAGTGGAGGACCACCCAGGGACCCCTTGTCTCTGTCTGCCACCCCCCCTGACCTGCCCCTGTCCAGGTGGCTCCTGAAACGCGGGCAGTGATCGAGTGGATGAAGCGCATCCCCTTTGTGCTGAGTGCCAATCTCCACGGGGGTGAGCTTGTGGTGTCCTACCCATTTGACATGACTCGGACTCCATGGGCTGCCCGTGAACTCACACCCACGCCGGATGATGCTGTGTTTCGCTGGCTCAGCACTGTCTATGCTGGCACTAGCCGAGTCATGCAGGACACGGATCGCCGACCCTGCCACAGCCAGGACTTCTCCTTGCACGGCAACGTCATCAACGGGGCGGACTGGCACACAGTCCCTGGGAGTATGTGCCTAAGGGTGGAGTTAGCCCCATCCCCACGACCCCTGCCCTGATAAAACAATTGCTGTTATGTGCTGTGCTAGTGTCAACTCCCACCCTAAAGTCTCCCAGAGGAGGGCATCAGGAGGGTGGGACTCCCATCCCACCCTCTAGGCTCCAGCATCTGTGATACCCCTAGGCATGAATGACTTCAGCTACCTACACACCAACTGCTTCGAGGTCACTGTGGAGCTGTCCTGCGACAAGTTCCCTCATGAGAACGAGCTGCCCCAGGAGTGGGAGAACAACAAGGACGCCCTCCTCACCTACCTGGAGCAGGTGGGATCTGAACCCTGACCCCCAGCCTGCCGAGTCACTCCTGACCAGTCCACTGTCCACTTAGGTCACAGCTCCTGCCAGGGGTTCTTCTAAGGTCCAGCTGGCATCAGACTCACAAGATGTCGGGGGCCACACTTGGCCTTAGGGTGTCTGGGAAGGAGACAGGACAGGAAGCTCAGTCTGCCAGGGTGGAGGCATCAGGCATTGTTAGCCAGTGGGAGCAGACCCTGCAGCAGTCTAGGTGGTGGTCCATAGAGCCATCCCAGAGCCATCTGCAGGAAAGCTGTCATCTGAAAAGACATTAGGCAGGTGCAGGAACTGCCCTGCCACAGAAGCCTCCTGTTCCGCAGGAACTCTTATCCTTTGTAATGGCCCCTAAGAATAGCTTCCAAGCGTTCTGCAAAAGACACGCCCAATAGCAAGGGCCACCAAACTTGGGGAAGCACAACGATAATGGCTTTCTATCAGTCCAGATGTAACTTATCAGTCAGGAGACATTTTTACCAGAAGTATTGTCACCTAGGAACATCGCAGACATATGACCTTTGCAGGGGAACAGAGCCAGAAAGTTAACTGAAGGTCACGTTCTCATGCAGAAGGGAAAGGGTTTTGATAACTTTTTCCCACACAGGTGCGCATGGGCATTGCAGGAGTTGTGCGGGACAAGGACACAGAGCTTGGGATTGCTGATGCTGTCATTGCAGTGGATGGGATTAACCATGACGTTACAACGGGTGGGTGTGGGGGTGGGGAGGAGGAGTCGGAGGAGGGGGTGGAGGGCTTTAGTCTGGGTTGGAAGCTGAGGATCATTGAGCCCTGATCTTGCCCTTCACTCCCCTCAGCATGGGGTGGGGATTACTGGCGGCTGCTGACCCCAGGGGACTATGTGGTGACTGCCAGTGCCGAGGGCTACCATACAGCTACACGGAGCTGCCGGGTCACCTTCGAAGAGGGCCCTTTCCCTTGCAATTTCCTGCTCACCAAGACTCCCAAACAGAGACTGCGAGAGCTGCTGGCAGCAGGGGCCAAGGTGCCCCCTGACCTTCGGAGGCGGCTGGAGCGGCTGAGGGGACAGAAGAAATAACACCTCCAGCTGAAGAGCCTCAGAGCATTGGGCAGGCTGGAACTGTCCAGAACTGAAGGGGAAGAGTGGGGAGGGAGAGACAAAGTGGAGGAAGAGGTGCTTGGGCTCATTAAAGCTACCTGGCACCCTAGCTGATCTTCCTGTTGTCTCTGTGTCCCAGGTCCTCCCCCTGGGGCAGGCCTCAGCCTACCTCTCAGTTCCTGTTCTGCACACGCTTGCACACTCTCATCACTTGAACTCTGGAGACATTGAGCGGAAAGAGGATCCCACCTGGGCTGTCTTGAACCTAGGGCTCGTTTCTGCCCATCAGCTTCTACTACAGGTGTCATTACTGTGCTGTCAAGCAGCCTGTAAGCTCCTACTCAGTACAAAGCATGCAAGGACTCAAGGATCAACAGTGCCCACACCCAACCTCCTGGGGCTTCCAGTCAAGAGAAGGGACAGTTAAACAATACACTGAAGTGTGCCAAGGTGGAGGCCAGTTGCTGTGTGAGCACAGACAGGGGAGTTACACACAGGTGACATAGCACTGCAGATCAACAAGGACTCAAACAGTCAAGGATGCAATAGAATGGTTCTAGCAGTCAGCAGGGTAAATGAATGAATGAATGAGTAATAAATAAATAAATAGAAAGAAAGAAAGAAAGATGGTGCTAAGAGTCAGACGGCAGATGGGCCAGGTGTAGGGGCGTGGACAGGGACAGCTCCAAGGAGGGAACCAAAGGAGGGAAGATAGATCAGTGGAGAGCATTTGAATTTGCTTCAGCCATTCTTGGAGAGTGTTGATAAATGATAAGCTTTGATTAGTATCTTTCAGACAGAAGGGAGAATTATGTGTCAGTCTGAGTCTTGCCAGATAAACAACCCATTCTAGGTATTTCAAGCAGAGGGAAATTTAATGCTTAAAATTAGACGTGAAAGTGTTGGAAGAGCTAGATGAGGAAAAGGGAGAAGGGAATTTTCACCCAGGAATCAGGATATTACCTTTGGTCTGGTGTTTATAAGCCTGTATTTGCTGATGTTGGTGCTGGAGACTACAATCACCTGTAGCCACTTGTTAGCCACCTGTGGTCACTTTTGGCCACCTGCCGTGGCTAGAGCCAGAAACAGTAATTTCTCTCTTCCTCCCACTTTATAATCTCCAACCTATGAAGTCCACTGGTAAAATGTAACTAACCCAGCTGGCAAAGGAGCCTACAAAATGTAGCTCTCCTGCAATTCAGAGTAGATCTTCCAAGGGCAGGAACAGGGCAAATATGAGGAGTCTTCAATAAGTTCATGAAAAGATTTGTATTATCTTTTTTTTTGGTGGCTGGCTGGTATGGTGATCAGAATATCTTTTTAGTTCTATTTTTCCATGAACTTTTAAAAGTTGCCCTCATACTAATAGGCAAAAACTGGCATAAAGGCATCATGTAGCCTTCTGTTATGTGTAAGTTCTACCTAGTGCTTGATTGTTGCACTGTCTGTATCTTGAGGTCTGTCTCTGTCTCTCTCTCACATCACTCCAAAGTTTGATCTATGGTTTCTTGGATTCCATTTTTATTTCACTGGAGATAAGAGTTCTTAGTTGTAGATGATAGAATCCACTCTAGATGGCTTAAGTAAAAAGAGATTGACTAAAGGGTCTTAAGAAGCTTATACAATGTCCATGAAGGCCAGAAACCAGTCTTGGATGCTGTATACATGACCCAAAATAACACAACCAGTGTCAACAAAGACCAGAGAAATGCCCAACTACGTCATGGGAATATCCTAGAGAAATCACCACTCTCACCATTCCTTTCTATCTGGCAGCTAGGATACAAAGGACTGGATGCTAGAAACTTCCATATTTATACCAGAGGAACCATACACCTCCATTACCATGATTACCAGAAAATCTGGTCTCTCTGAAGGTGGCTGTCACCTCCTTTTGCCCATTCTTAGCTCCAACTCTAGGGCCAGTGCATCTGTTTGGCAGGGCCTAGGTTACATGAGGAATCCCAGATAGAAAGGAGTCTAGAGATATTGGCTCTTGGCCTTCTAGCCGGTACAGTATAGGAATTCAGGCCAAAGCAAGGTTGAAATAAATGTTAAGAGAGCCAGTCTATAGTATCTGAAACATTGTATTCACGAGTAGGACTACAGTGTTTTGTACAACTTTAGAGGATTCTATTTAAAGTGAAGCAAGAATTTTATATCTAGTGAACCAGTTACTCAAGTGTGACACAAAGCTTTTTGAGCACAGTAAGCATCACAAAATAAAAAAATCACCAAATGAGGAAACAATGAATCAGCAGAAATAACAAAAAACAAATGTGAGATCTAGACCCACAAAGATTTCATAAATTTGAAACACCAGATGAAGATTATGTTTGCATTATATAAAGAAATAAAAGTCATACTTTGAGATGCCTCCTCAGATCAAAAAACATAAAAAATGAGGTATCTGAAAAAACACCTGACAATTTTTATTAAAAACACAATAACCTAAATTTAAAACTAAATGGATATGTGTAACAGTGAGACAGTTAAAGAGAATTAATGGATGCAAGGCAGGTCAGAAGCAAATACCCAGAACACACAGAGATAGAGGAAAATATGGAAAAAGATAGAACATATTGAAGGGATGTTAAGAGCCATGGAGGAAAAACTGAGAAGTGAAAGAGGGAGACCGGGAAAGAGCAATTTTTGAAGAGATTCTAACTGGGATTTTTTCAGAACTGATGAAAGACACAAATTCACAGGTACAAGAATCCCAACAACCCCAAGAAGGATAAACAATCCAATAGAATAATGGATAAAAGATGTGAATGTGTATTTCACAAAAGAAACAGCTAGTTCAGCATGACAAATCACATGTCAACTCCCCTAAGTGGTATCCAAGCTCTGGATTCTCCCCGTTTTAGCAATACATTTCCATAGTCAGAAATCTCCCTCTGTTACATAGTTTTTCCAGATACTCCCTGTTCCCTCCTACCTTCTTCATAAATATTTAAAGTGGCATGAAAATGGGACCATTGTCCTGGAGCTCTTTCAACAATGAGTTCAGCCCTACCTGGGCTAAGTAAGCCTCCTTTTGGATAAAGGGAATTTGGGGCCTCATATATGTTTTCCCAACTATTTGCCTGAAAGTTCCCTCCAATAAACCCTTATTTGTGTCTGCACCATATATCATTAGAGGTATTTGCTCTACACTTGACATATATGAAAAGATGAAAAAACCTCAGCATAATCTAGTAAAACTGAAGGTATATATGCCCTATTCTTGGGTATACAACATATACTGTAGAGATTGTTAACCTAAAGAACAAATGGAGAGAGGCTCTCTAAAAGCATAATGAGTTTAATTGGAAATATAACATTGCAATGGGAATACACATCCCATAGTAAACTATATCTGTATTCAGGGAAGTAAAGGAAGACAAAGGTTTTTAAAAGCAAAAAAGAAAAGTACACATAATTTATTTTGAAACAAAGACAGCCTTGATTACAGGGGCTTATCTCAGGAGTTGATGCCAATTCATTAGTAGAAATGGTGTCAGGCAAATGTTCTTGTGTATACAGCTAGCTCTCCTTGTGACTCATGTAGCAAGTTGCAGTGTGAAAAATCCTTGGCAAAAGTTTTCGTTACAGGTGCGTAAGAGAGTCCTTGTATTAGTTCTTATCATAGGCTTGTATATGTGAGGGCCCCCCCTTCTCACCCTTCCTGTTTTACTTATTTACTTACTGTTAGGAGTTGCACATGTGAATCCATTTTGATTCTGACAACTTTCACGATACTATGGCACATGTACAAAAAGATACACGTACATAAATGCTTACAGCAGCTTTGTAAGAGACCCAAAATGGAATAAATCCAAATGTCCATTGAGAGTAGAATAGAGAATAAAATATGGTACATTTATGCAATGGAACTATATACAGGAATGAAAATAAGTAAATAAGCAACCATTACATACAACATAAATGACTCTCACAAAACAATTTTGAGTGAAATAAGCAAAATATAATAGGAAAACTGAAATATATGGTTTAGGGATGTGTATTAGTCTGTTTTTGTGTTGCTATGACAGAATACCTGAGACTGGGTAATCTGTAAATAAAAGAGACTTATTTGGCTCATGATTCTGGGACAGCTGCATCTGGCACAGGCCTCACACTGCTTCTACTCTTGGCGAAAAGCAGTAGGCAGCCAGCCAGTGGTGCAAGACCACATGGTGCAAGACCACATGGTGAGAGGAAGCAAGAGAGAGAGGGAGGGGAGGTGTCAGGGTCCTTTAAACAACCAGCTCTCATGGGAACTAATAGAGTGAGAACTCACTCAGTACTCCCCCTCCCCCAGGGAGGGCATTAATCTATTCATGAGGGATCTGCCCCATCATGACCCAAACAGATCCTACCACTGCCAAGTTGGGGATCAGATTTTGACATGAACTTTGGGGTGGGGGGCAACATATCCAAAATATATCAGGATGCATGGGTGGTAAAAAGATAAATAAGAGCAAGAACATGATTATGATAAAATTCATGGCTGGCTAGTTAGCTCAGCTGGTTAGAGCATGGTCAAGGTCAAAGGTTCGGGTCCCTGTACTGGCCAGCTGCCCCCCCACCAAAAAAAAATTCAGGACTGTGATTGATTCTGGGGGTGGGGGTAGCAGCAGGGCAACACTGAGGGAGAAGAATTTGGCGGGGGGGCTTCTGGAGTGCTTGCAATGTTCTTTTCCTTTACCTGGATGAGAGTACACAGGTGTTCACTTAAAATATATATGTAAAACTTTGTGTGGACATTTTATATATTTTTAAAAAATTATCCATCTTCATTTGCTAACATTTAAAAAATTTGCATATAATTAATTTCACTTTTTTGATGTACAGTTCTATGAGTCACATGCATAGATTCTTGTAACCACTACCACCATTGTAGACACAGACACCAAAGAACTCTCTTGAGCATTCCCTTTGTATTCGGATTCTTCTCCCACTCCAACCATAGGCAACCATTGATCTGTTTTCTGTTCCTATATTTTTGCTTTAGTTCACTGAACTTCCAGAAAGATAAACTCAGAGAGATCCACATCGAGGCATATCATAATCGAACTGTCAAATGCCCAAGACAAAGAGAGAATCTTGAAAGCAGCAAGAGAGAAATGACTCATTATGTAGGAGGGATCCTCAACAAGATTAATGGCTCACTTCTTATCAGAAACAAGGTGGGCCCGAAAGCAGTGGGATAACATAGTCAAAGCACTGAAAGAAAAAGACTGTCGATTAATAATTCTACATCCAGCAAAACTATCATTCAAAAATAAAGGAGAAATCAAGATGTATTAGTTCATTTTCTGTTGCTTATAACTGGATAATTTATAAGAAAACAAAATTTATTTCTTATAGTTTTGAGAAGTCCAAGGTCCAGGGAAGACATTTGATGAGGGCTTCTTCTTGGTGGAAACTCTACAGAGTCCTGTGGTGACCTGTGTATCACATGGTGAGAATGGCATGAGAGAGTTAATGTGCTCACTTGCTCTCCTTCTAAAGCCATCAGAACCATTCCCTGATAACACATGAAACCATTAATCTATCACTCCATGAGTGAATTAGTCCATCCATGAGGGCACAGTCCTCACAATCCAATCACCTCTTAAAGGTCCCACTTTTCAAATACCATAATCCGATTTCCCACCCTCTTAACACTGTTACAATGGGGAGTCAAGCTTCAATGAATTTTGGGGGGACATTCATCTGCAGCACAAGACAGTCTCAGATAAACAAAAACTAAGACAATTCATCATTGGCAGACTTGCCTTACAAGAGATACTAAAGGGAGTTCTTCAGGCCAAAATGAAAGGACACGAGACAGTAACTCAAATCCATCTGCGGAAATAAAGAGCACCAGTAAAGGTATCCACATAAGTAAATATGAAAGGCAATATAAATACATTTTACTCTTAACTTTTTCTCCCACATTATTTAAAAGGTAATGTATTAGCTTGTTTCTAGCTTACAACAAAATACTTGGGATTGGGTGATTTGTAAGAAAGTGAAATTTTATTGTTTACAGTTTCTGAGGCTGGGAAGTCCAAAGTGCAGGGAACGCATCTGATGAGGGTCTTTGGTGGTGGTTTTACAGCAATGCAGGGGTCTCACATGGCAGAAAATGGTGGAGTACAGAGAGAGAGACTCTCATGTGTTCTCCTTTTATTTTTTATTTTTTTTAAATTTTATTTTGTCGATATACATTGTGGCTGATTATTGTTGCCCATCATCAAAACCACCCTCCCTCCTCCCACCCCCCTCCCCGCCACCAATGTCCCCTCTGTTTGCTTGTCGTATCAACTTCAAGTAATTGTGGTTGTTATATCTTCTTCCCCCCCCCCCCGGTTTTTTTGTGTGTGTGAATTTATATATTAATTTTTAGCTCCCACCAATAAGTGAGAACATGTGGTATTTCTCTTTCTGTGCCTGACTTGTTTCACTTAATATAATTTTCTCAAGGTCCATCCATGTTGATGCAAATGGCAGTATTTCATTCGTTTTTATAGCTGAGTAGTATTCCATTGTGTAGATGTACCACATTTTCCGTATCCACTCCTCTGATGATGGACATTTGGGCTGGTTCCAACTCTTGGCTATTGTAAAGAGTGCTGCGATGAACATTGGGGAACAGGTATACCGTCGACTTGGTGATTTACATTCCTCTAGGTATATTCCCAGCAGTGGGATAGCTGGGTCATATGGCAGATCTATATGCAATTGTTTGAGGAACCTCCATACCATTTTCCATAGAGGCTGCACCATTTTGCAGTCCCACCAACAATGTATGAGAGTTCCTTTTTCTCAGCAACCTCGCCAGCGTTTATCGTTCAGAGTCTTTTGGATTTTAGCCATCCTAACTGGGGTGAGATGGTATCTCAGTGTAGTTTTGATTTGCATTTCCCGGATGCTGAGTGATGTTGAGCATTTTTTCATATGTCTGTTGGCCATTTGTATATCTTCCTTAGAGAAATGCCTACTTAGCTCTTTTGCCCATTTTTTAATTGGGTTACTTGTTTTTTTCTTGTAAAGTTGTTTGAGTTCCTTATATATTCTGGATATTAACCCTTTGTCAGATGTATATTTTGCAAATATTTTCTCCCACTCTGTTGGTTGTCTTTTAACTCTGTTAATTGTTTCTTTTGCTGTGCAGAAGCTTTTTAGTTTGATATAATCCCATTTGTTTATTTTTCCTTTGGTTGCCTGTGCTTTTGGGGTCGTATACATGAAGTCTGTGTCCAGTCCTATTTCCTGAAGTGTTTCTCCTATGTTTTCTTTAAGAAGTTTTATTGTTTCAGGGTGTATATTTAAATCCTTAATCCATTTTAAGTTGATTTTAGTATATGGTGAGAGGTATGGGTCTAGTTTCATTCTCCTGCATATGGATATCCAGTTATCCCAGCACCATTTGCTGAAGAGGCAGTCCCTTCCCCAGTGAATAGGCTTGGTGCCTTTGTCAAAGATCAGATGGAAGTAAGTGTGTGGGTTGATTTCTGGATTCTCTATTCTATTCCATTGATCAGTGTGTCTGTTTTTATGCCAGTACTGTGTCTGTTTTGGTTATTATAGCTTTGTAGTATAGCTTAAAGTCAGGTAGTGTTATGCCTCCAGCTTTATTTTTTTTGCTCAGCATTTCTTTGGCTATGCGTGGTCTTTTATTATTCCATATAAATGTCTGGATAGTTCTTTCCATTTCTGAGAAAAATGTCTTTGGAATTTTGATGGGGATTGCACTGAATTTGTATATCACTTGGGGTAGTATGGACATTTTCACTATGTTGATTCTTCCAATCCAAGAGCATGGGTTATCTTTCCATCTTCTTGTATCCTCTCTAATTTCTCTCAGCAGTGGTTTGTAGTTCTCATTATAGAGATTTTTCACATCCTTGGTTAACTCAATTCCTAAGTATTTTATTTTTTTGATGGCTATTGTAAATGGGCAGGCTTTCTTGATTTCTCTTTCTGCATGTTCACTATTGGAGAAAAGAAATGCTACTGATTTTTGTGTGTTGATTTTGTATCCTCCTACTGTGCTGAAATCATTTATCAATTCCAAGAGTTTTTTTGTAGAGGTTTTAGGCTGTTCGGTATATAGGATCATGTCATCTGCAAACAGGGACAGTTTGACTTCATCTTTTCCAATCTGGATGCCCTTTATTTCCTTCTCTTCTCTGATTGCTCTGGCTAGTACTTTCAACACTATGTTGAATAGGAGTGGCGAGAGTGGGCATCCTTGTCTAGTTCCTGTTCTTAAAGGAAAAGCTTTCAGCTTTTCCCCATTCAGGATGATATTGGCAGTGGGTTTGGCATATATGGCTTTAATTATGTTGAGATACTTTCCTTCTATACCTAACTTATAGAGGGTCTTTGTCATGAATGAGTGCTGAACTTTATCAAATGCTTTTTCAGCATCTATAGAGATGATCATATGGTCCTTGTGTTTGACTTTATTAATATGGTGTATCACATTTATTGATTTGCATATGTTGAACCAACCTTGCATCCCTGGGATGAATCCCACTTGATCGTGGTGAATAATTTTACGTATGTCTTGCTGTATTCTGTTTGCTAGTATTTTAGTGAGGATTTTTGCATCTATACTCATCAAGGATATCGGCCTGTAGTTTTCTTTTTTGGTTATATCTTTACCTGGTTTTGGTATCAGGATGATGTTTGCTTCATAGAATGAGATTGAGAGATTTGCATCTGTTTCAATCTTTTGGAATAGTTTGTAAAGAATCGGTGTCAATTCCTCTTTGAATGTTTGGTAAAATTCTGCTGTGAATCCATCTGGTCCTGGGCTTTTCTTTGTTGGGAACCTTCTGATAACAGCTTTAATCTCCTTTATTGTTATTGGTCTGTTCAAATTTTCTGCGTCTTCATGGTTCAGTTTTGGGAGCTTGTGTGTGTCCAGAAATTTATCCATTTCCTCCAGATTTTCAAATTTGTTGGCGTATAGTTGTTTATAGTAGTCTCGAATGATTCCTTGTATTTCAGATGAATCAGTTGTAATATCGCCTTTTTCATTTCTTATTTTGTTATTTGAGTCTATTTCTAATTTTTGTTATTTTTTTTGTTAGCCATGCTAATGGTTTGTCAATTTTATTTATCTTTTCAAAAAACCAACTTTTTGATTCATTGATCTTTTGTATTGTTTTTTTGGTTTCAATTTCATTCAGTTCTGCTCTGATCTTAATGATTTCTTTCCGTCTGCTAACTTTAGGTTTGGATTATTGTGTTCCCCTTTTAAAGCCCTCAGAACCATGCCCCTGACCACCATTATTAATTTGTTCACTATAGCATGGTCCTACAATCTATTCACCTCTTCAAGGCCCCACCTTCCAATTACCATAGCAGGATTTCCCACCCTCAACAGTTACAGTGGAAATTAAGCTTCTAATATATGAACTTTGGGGGATACAATTCAACCAATCCACAGCAGATAACAACATAAAGCAATAACTATGTGTATTACAACTCAATAACAAAAAGACAACCCAATTAAAAAGTGGGCAAAGGATCTGAATAGACATTTTTTTCCAAAGAAGGTCTACAAATGGCCAATAAGCACATGACAAGATGCTCAATTCAGTAGTCATCAAATAAATGCAAATCAAAACCACCATGAAATATCACCTTACACCCAACAGGATGGCCATAATAAAGAAGTCAGATAATAACAAGTGTTGGCTAGCATGTGGAGAAATTGGATTCCTCATGCTCTTCTGGTAAGAATGTAAAATGGTGCAGCTACTTTGGAAAACAGTCTGGCACTTCTTCAAATGATTAAGCATAGACTTTTCATTTGACCTATCAGTTCTACTCCTAAGTATATACCCAAGAGAAATGGTAACATATGTCCACATGAAAACTTGAACACAAATGTTTACCACAGGTTTATTCATAAATAGCCGAAAGGTGGAAACAACCCTTACTGCATGACATATTCAGAAATTAACTCAAAATGGATCAAATACCTAAATGTAAGAGTAAAACTATAAAACTCTTAGAAGAAACATAGGTCAAAAGCTTCATGACATTGGATTTGGCAATGACTAATTGAAAATGACACCAAAGGCAGAAGCAACAAAAGAAAAAATAGACAAATTAGACCTCATGACAATTAAAAACTTTTGTATATTGAGGGATATTATCAACAGAGTAGAAAGGTAACCCACAGAATGGGAGAAAATATTTGCAAATCACATACCTGATAAGATTAATATCCAAAATTTATAGAGAACTTCTAAAACTGAAGAACAAAAAACCAAACAACCCAATTTAAGAACGGACAAATATCTTGAATAGACGTTTCCAAATGGCCAATTAGCACATGCAAAGATGCTCAACGTCTCTAGTCATTAGGGAAATGCAAATCAAAACCGCAATGAGATACCACCTCACACCATTAGGATAGCTACTATCAAAAAACAGAAAACAACAAGTGTCAGTGAATATGTGGAGAAATTGGAACCCTGTGTACCATTGGTGGGAATATAAAATGGTATTGCTGTTATAAAAAATGGTCTGGCAGTTCCACAAAAAATTAAACATAGAATTACCATATGCTGTAGCAATTCAACTTCTGGGTATATACCCAAAAGAATTGAAGGCAGGGTCTCAAAGAGATATTTGTGCACCCCTCTTCATTACAGCATTATTCACAATAGCCAAGGGATGCCAGCGAGACAAGTGTTTATTGATGGATAGTTAATAAGCAAAATGTGGAATGTATATACAATGGAATATTATTCAGCCTTAAAGAGGAAGGAAATTCTGACACATGCTACAACATGGATGAAACTTGAAGACATTATGTTAAATGAAAAAAGACAGTCACAAAAAGACAAATCCTGTATGATTCTACTTATAGGAGGTACCTTTTAGAGTAGTCACATTCATAGAGACAGAAACTAGAATGATGGTTACCATGGGCTGAGGGGAGGTGGGAATGAGGAGTTTTTGTTTAAAGGGGAGAACTTCAGCTTTACAAGATGAAAAAAATTCTGGAAATGGCTAGTGGTGGTGGTTGCCCAACAATGTGAATGTACTTAATATATACTGTACACTTAAAAATAGTTAAGATGCTAAATTTTATTTTATGTGTATTTTAGTACCGTTAAAAAATTTTTTTCATCCTTAATAAATTTAACTATTATATTTGGTAAGAAAGGTTAAAGAAAAAAAAAATAGAAAAAAGTGCTAACATATTGCTACATGAATAAACCTTGAAAACATTATGCTAAGTAGAAGTCAGTTACAAGGGCCATATATTGTATGACTCCATTTCTGTTTTTGTTTGTTTGTTTGTTTTTCTTTTTGACCGGTAATGGGATCGCACCCATCAGCACGGTGTGGTCTGCACCACGCTCAGCCAGTGAGCGCACCGGACATCCCTACATAGGATCCGAACCCACGGCCTCGGTGCTACCAGCGCCGCACTCTCCCGAGTGAGCCACGGGGCCGGCCCTGACTCCATTTCTATGCAATGTACAGAATAGGCAAATCTACAGAGACGGACAGCAGATAAGTGGTTTCTTAGGGCTGGTCATAATTGGGGAGGAAGGATGATAGCTAAAAAAAACAGGTTGTTGTCACTGCTGTTGCTTTAAGGTGATAAAAATGTTCTAAAATTGACTGTGCTGATGGTGATACACACCTATAAATATGTTAAAAACCATTCAATTGTGCACTTTAAATGGACGGATTGTATGTTCGTGAATTTTATCAAAGCTTTTACAAAAAAATCTGTGCTGATGGGCACCCAGTGTAAAAATGTAGTCTGTGTGACAATAACAGCACCAAGGAGTGGGGAAGGAATAGAATTAAACAGGAGCAAAGTTTTTGTTTACTGTTGAAATTAAATTGATACTAATCCAAGCTAGTTTTTAAAAGTTGAGATGTTATTGTAATCCTCAGGGCAACCATTAGGAAAATAACTCAAAAACATAGCATCAGAAAGGACAGGGGAATTAAAGGTACAGTAGGAAATATTTATTTAATACAAAAGAAGGCAGCAATGGAGGAAGATGAATAAAAATGTCTTAGAAAACAAATAACAAAATTGCAGTTGTAATCTTACTTTGTCAGTTAAATACAAATAAATGAAACCCTCTAGTTATATGGCATAGAGTGACACAATGGATGAAAAACAATGATTCAACTATCTGCCCTTTACAACAAACACACTATTTAGATTCAGAGACACAAATAGGTTGAAGATGGGATAGAAAAAGATATGCCGTACAAACAGTAGCCAGAAGAGAGCTGAAGTGGCTATATTTTTGCCTTTTCCCAGAATGTTGTAAAAAATGGAATAATAAACTGTGCAACCTTTTGAGACTAGGTTCTTAGCATAATGCATTTGGGATTCATCAATGTCGTTGTATGTATCAATAGTTTGTCCTTTTATCTCTGAGCAGTATTCCAAAGTGTGGATGTATCACAGTTCGTTTATCCATTTGCCGATTGAAGGACCTTTGGGTTGTTTTGGCCATTTTGAATAATGCTGCCATGAACATGTATAGGTTTCTGTGTGAATATAGTTTTTATTCTTTAGGACAAATACCTGGAGGTGGGTTTGCTGGATCATGTGTTAAGTATATGTTTAAATTTATCAGAAACTCTTTTCCAGAGTGACAGTACTGTTTTGAATTCCCACAATTATGAGAGTTCCGGTCGCTCTTATTAGCACTAGGTATTAATAGTATGTTTTTATTTTGTCATTGTAATAGGCATATAGCAAATTTTTATTTCAGTTTTAATTTGCATTTCCCTTAATGACTTAATGATGTCGAACATCTTTTCATGTGATTATTTGCCATTCATATGCTCGTATGTTCTTTGGTGAAGCGTCTGTACAAATCTTTTGCCTGTTGCTTAACTTCTTATTTTGAAATAATTACAATTTCTCAAGAAGTTGCAAACATAGCTGTAGGAATGTTGGGCAGAACTCACTTTATCCTCATAGGCCTCAGGGCTCTGGCTTTAATATTTACAATTTTTCCCCTGCACAAGTCACTTAGCAACTGAGGGAGGGACGAGAACGGAAATGCTATGCTTGAGATAAGGGGAGTGACACTGGCAACCCCAGAGATAAGCAGCAGGAGGCTGTGGAGTGCCTGGAAATCTTGCACAGCCTTTGGCATAGCTCTGCTTTTGTCTCTAAGTCCCTTCTAACCCTCAACTCTCCCTGACCCCCATCCCCACCTCCCGGGGTGCAAAGAAAGCAGCTGCACAGCACTTGGATGGATCAATACTCTGCTTGATCCCTGTAAGTTAGCACGTATCATCATCAACAACAACAATAAACTCCTTGTAAACCATGTGGAGTTGCCTGCTTCATTCTTTGGTCTCAGAATACCTTTCAGTTTGGTGGGTTATACTGTTAGCTCACACTTGCACAACAGTATCAAGAGATGTGTGTGTTTTTTACCCAGCTTGGATATACTTGTATGCAATTTTATCTCATGTATAGATTTGTGTGTATCACCACCACAATTAGGATATAGAACTGCTCCATTACCACAAAAGAACTCCCTCATGTTACCTTTTTGGATTTGCACCTCCCAACCCCCCCCGACCCCCCCAACCCCCACCATTTCTTTCCCTTGGCAACTAATAATTTGTTCTCCATTTCTACAGTTTTTTCATTTAGAGAATGTTATATGAATGGAATAATACAGCATGTAACCTTTTGAGATAATGCCCTTGACATTCATCAAGGTTGTTGCATATATCATATATATATCTTTTTATTGCTGAGCAAATATCGTGTTATACGGTTGTTCCAGAGGTTGTTCAACCATTCATTCATTAAAGGACATTTGAGTTGTTTCTGATATTTTGCTATTATAAATACAGCTAATATGAACATTCATGAGCAGGTTTTTGTGTGAACATAAGTTTTCATTTCTCTGGGATAAATGCCCAAGAGTGAGATTGCTGGGTCATATAGTAAGTGCAGGTTTAGTTTTGTGAGAAACTGCCGGACTATTTCCAGGGTATCTGTACCATTTACCTTCCCACCATCAATGGATGAGAGATCCAGCTCCTCCGCATACTCACCACTGTTTGGTGTTATCATTACTCGTTACGTCAGCTGCTCATTACACACCTATTTTAGTTCTTCTATCGTGGTTTTAAATTGCGTTTCCTTAATGACTAATGATGTCGGACATCTTTTCATGTTCTTATTTGCCATCTGTACCTCTTTTTTTTTTTTGGCAGCTGGCGAGTACAGGGCTTGAACCCTGGACCTTGGTGACATTAGCACCACACTCTAACCAGCTGAGCTAACTGGCCAGCCCTGTTGCTCCTCTTTTGTGAAATATCTGTTAATATCTATTGCCATGTTATAATTGGATTATTTTTAACTTTAAGTTTTGTTAAAAATACTTGGGTTGTTTTCTTATTTTTGAGTTTTAGCAGTTGGGTACGAGTCCTTTATCTGATATGTAATTTGCAAATATTTTCTCCCAATCTGTGACTTGTCTTTTCATTCTCTCTCTTTCGCTCTTTTAAGGCTTATAAAGGCTTGTCTTATTTGAATGATTGAGCTGTATAATCGCCGAGGCCACTGTGTACAGACAAGAGAGGAGGCGTTTTATTTCTTGTCTGTTTCTTCTTGGGCAGTGTTGACGAATCTTCTCCTTCTTGGTTTGGAGACGCTCTTCACTGGAGTTCCATGCTTCCTTGGCCTTAGACCTGTGGGTCTCAGCCTGATCAACCAGGAGTTCCTTGCAGACCTTTCCTGCCCTCAGTGTGTGGATGTGTTCCATGAGAATCCACTTGTTTTTAAATACGTTCCTCTTCAGTTTCAGCTCCAGGCTGTGATAACGTGAGGCAGTCAGTCTTCTTAGACTCATGACGTCTTCTGAGCAGACCGTGCAGAGCTCTCATCCTCCTTATCCAGGTTGCCTTCTCCAGCATCCGAAGATTGGCAGTACCCTTTCACTTACCTATGCCCACATGCCTGCCCTTCTGAGGGGTCAAGTTATTTTTAACCACACCCAATCAGGGAATTTCAATTTGGTAAAGTTTTATGGGATCTGTTGTCAAGGGCATGCCAGGTTATCCCCTCCAAAGTAAGAGACTAATTGCTGCATCTTGTGTCCCCCAGCACAAAGAAGAAAGCACTGTGCCTGGTGGCCTCTGGATTCTGGAAACAACACATGCTCACCCGGGAATACTGCTCTAGCCTGTATATCAGATGACAGACCAAAAGCTGTCAGCTTTGGGAGGGGCCAGGTGCTTCAGTATGTTTGTCCTATTTTTGTTAAGAAATAAACAATATATTAACATAACACTTTTTTCTCTTTTTTTACTTGAGAAGGGGACACCTTTTTCTAATTTGTACAAAGACATTAAATGCACTATGCTTGAGATGGAACCTATTTGATATTCATGGAGAGGAAGAGGTTTCAGCCTTTGAGAGATAAATCTCAAGCTAAATGCCCTCAAGTTTGTGCAGGCAGTGTGGAGGAAATAAAGACCACATGCTCAAAATTTAATGTAAAACTATCCTTTACTAAAATCTGCATGCAGGAAGAATTGGCGGAGCCCACACAATATAGTGACCCAACTCCTCAGGCTTCTTGGAACTTTAAAGTTACAAATGTTCTTTTAATTACACCTTTATAAAAAAAATACAATGATACGGAATTAGGTTATTAATTCAAGCCAAGCCATCAGAGGTCTCTTTTCAAACAATGTCTCAGTGGATGGGGGCCCTTATGACACTAGTAAGAAGTGGAAAGTCTTCAGACACTCTTTTTGAGAACTTTTCAGTCCTGCCTCTTTCTCATCTCCTTCTGAGACTCCAATGACACTAGTGTTAATTCTTTTTTTATAGCTCCTCAGGTGTCTGAGGCTCTCTTTATTTGTTTTTTTCCAGTCTGTTTTCTTTCTGTTTAGATTTGGTAATTTCTATTATACTGTCATCTAATTCACTGATTCTTTCCTTTGTACTCTCCGTTCTGATGTCGACCCATACACTAAGCCTTTTATTTTAGTTATTGTATTTTTCAGTTCTAATGTTTCCATTTGGTTGTTCTTTATATCTTCTATTTCTTCACAGAGATTTTCTATTTCTTTCTGAGTCTATTCTTTTCATTTGTTTTATGCTCATAATCGTTGAAGCATGTTTATTACGACTGCTTTAAAATCTTTGTTGTTAATTCTAACATCTCTGTCATCTCAGTGTTGTATCTATGGATAGCCTTTTTTCATTTAGTTTGAGATCGTTCTGGCTCTTGGTATGATAAGTGATTTTCGGTTGAAACCAGACATTTTTGTATTATGTTATGAAGCTCTATTTCTTATTTTACGTTTTAACTGGCTTTTTCTGACACCAATCTGGCAGGGCAAGGTGGGGTCGTGGGGGGCTGCCAGGTGAAGGTAGAAAGTCCATGTTCCCCACTTGACCTCTGTTGATACCTGTGGTGGTGGGACAGGTGCTCTTTTTACTGATGGGTGAGGGTGGGAAGTCTGGCTTCAAGTGTAATCTCCACTGATACCATCTGTGGGGGCTGAGAAGGTGGGGGTCGGTAGCCTCATTACTTCTGGGCCATGGTGAAAGTCCTGACTCTCCACTAGGCTTCTTGTGACACCATCCAGCAGGGAGGGTAGAGATACCTTTTTACTGCTGAGTAGGGGTTGGAAATCTGGGTTCCACTGAGGAACCAGTGAGACCACATGCATGGAAGGAGGCCTCCTTACCAGCTAGCACAGATGAACATCTTAGCTCCCTACTTGGTTTTCTCTGACACCACTCCAGTGGTGGTGTTGGGGTGCCTCATTGCAGTCTTGGGAGGGTGGAAATTTAAGCTCCCCACTGGGCCTTTACTGGCATGGATGTGGTTGGGGCCACAGTTTATTTTGTGAGTGGCTGGAGTAGAGTGGTTATTGTCTAAAGGTTTCCGTTTTACTAGGTTGCCCCTTTCTTAGTTCTTTGGCTAGAGAGAGCAGACTTTTGTTGGGGCCTTTTTTTTTTTTTTTTTTTTGTACTCATTGACATTTTTGGGCTGCCAGCTTCTTAAGTTCCAAATCTGGGAAATACGGGGCAAAAAGAACCCAGGAAAGTCATGGCCATGTCCTTCCTCAGATCCTGAAGTACCTAGAAAATCTACCTCCTTTTCTCCACCAGAGTCTTTTTATGTACAATGTCCAGAAGGAATAGGGAAAAGTATATTACTCTATATTCTCAGAGGTGGAAGTCTCTATTGCTCTTTTTGTTTGTTTGCTTTATTTTTTTGTCTTTTGGTTCATAAAGTGCTTTCTACACGTCTTTAATTTTTTCCTGATGTGCCCTCCTTTCATCTTTCCTGTTGAGACCCTCCTTCTCAGAGCTTGATGCTCTCAGTGTGATGCTGTCCTTGCTTTCCGGGCACTGCACCGTGTCCCCTTGGACTTCCCTTCACCTCTTTTTTCTCATCATTTCTGTGATCTTTCGTCTAGTCAATCAGTAGTGCCCATATTGTCTATAGGAGGATTAGGATTGCTGTCTCAGCAATGCACAGGGAGAAACAGAACAGGCTTAGTATTTTTTTTTTAAACAGGCTGTTGAGTATCAAAAGGGAAGGCCTGAAGGAAGCAAGAGGTGATGCCAATATAATATCTTAGAAAGAGATTAAAGGGACAGCAAAGTTGCCACTCCTTACCCTACTTTGGGAACTAGCTGAGAGTCACCTGATCTGGGAGTTAGAGGAGAAGGGAAATGGGCCCAACCTGGGCAGGGGATGCATGGAAGAGCAGGTACAAGAGAGTGGGTCTGCTGTTAGAGACATCTGTGGCAATGACTGGGGAGTCCTGGGCCAGCAGAGCCAATGTAGACAGCACCCATTGCCCTCCCAACGAGTGGCCACCATTGAGTCAACTGTCTACCTGCTATATGTGTCCACCTGTTCTGCAATGCTTTGCTGAGCTTCATCTGATCTCCCTGCTGGATCCCTGCCCTTTGTCTGTCAATAGCCCAGGATACTCCCTATAAGCCCCACTCGAAACAGAAGGGAAATCCTTGCCACCCAAGAACTAGGGGTGGCATAAAGGAAGGCCTTGCTCCTGTTCTTGGAGGTACTAGGTAGGCAGGTACAGTAGAGGCTATAATGTCCCACCCAGATCCTCTTTACCAGCTAGTGTACCCATCCCCTAACTGTGGTAAATGTTGGCTGCTAACAGCTCACAGCTGTCCCCTTCTTTCAAGTAGTGCCGTTGGCCAAATGGGAGCTGCTTTACCAAGGAGGTTACATTCTCTCCCCCATTCTGGCAGCCTGCAGCTATGACAGACTGGCACAGGGATATTAAAGCATGACCTTGCCACAAGGAGGGTCCATCTGTGGTGCTTCTTATGTTCCAGAGCTCCAGGTGGGACCATGCTAGACTCTTGCAGAGATCATATTCTTGCCTAGTTCTTTCCCCTGCCCTGTCATGCTTCCCTCACTCATTTTCTTCCAGAGAGCACTTTCATGTGCACCTAAATCCCCATTTCAGGCTCTGCTTCCAGGGAATCCCACCTAAGATAATGGGCTTATGGTCAGTACTGAATAAATTGTGGATCTAATGGCAATGTGGCCCCATCCTCTGGGCTGTCTTGAGAGAAGAGTCCTCTTTATGTTCTTTCTCCTGCTCCGGCAGCTCCTACTTTGTACCCACACCCACATGGGAACACACATGGGCACATGCACTCCCCCCACCCCCAACACCTTCTGCTGCTAAATTGCTCCCCAGAGGAGGTGGGTTTGGAGAAATTCTTGAGGCTCGATGATGGGCTTTTTGGTCTTCAGGTGAGACCAAAAGAAGGAATGCCCCTGGCTTACTCAACAATGAGCAGAGAGATGCCCAGCTCTCTCTTGGCACTTGCTCTAGACCTGGCCTGACCCTGGGGACCCTGTAGGGCTCTGTGCTATGGAACCAGAGGGGGAACACTTGACAGCCTGCAGGCTTGGGCCTGCTCAGTGGCCACTCCACCACATTCCACTGGCAGCCACAATTTATTTTGGCCAGGTGAACTGCTAGGCCCAGCTCCAAGAAGGGCCTGGGAAGTGGCCCAAACAAACCAGCTTTCACCACAGAAGCCAAAGCTGCTGGGCTTAAATCAGTGCCAGCCTGAAAGTGGCTGGATCTTCTACCACTCACCTGAAGGTGGACTCAGCTGTGGGTGAGTGGGTGGGTGGAACCCCAAGAGAGGCAGCAGGGGCAGGAACCAGGCCAGAGGGTTTTTCTGCCCTACACTCATCCTGAGGCAGGCCTTCAGGGACTGGACTCATGGGACAGCTGCCCGGAGCCCTGGCAGCCTAGCCCGGGGCCTTCTGCCCTCAGCGACGGTGCATCGGAGCAGCTTTCCCTCCCAGTCTGGCAGGAGAAGGGGGAACGAAAGGCTTTGGAGAACCAAGATGCTGGGATGCTAGGCCCCAAGGAACAGCAAACCTGCTACTTGATGGCGTTTTTCCTTCCCCTTTAAAACACTTGGCCCCTTCTCTCTCAAGTAATAAAATAGTAGAAAAGAATGTGCAAAACCAATCTTGTTTCTCTTGCTTCCCTGCTAGAAGGCCTCTTCTACATCTTTAGAGTCAGGAAGTCTCTCCCATTCTGTCTTCAGTGGAGGTCTATGCATCCAGAACCCTCCTACCAACTCCCCTCGGCAGTACCTGCAGCTTCAAACCCAGAAACTCCCACCCCCATGGGGGCTGTCACTGTGTGCTCCCTTGCCAAGGTTGGGGCAAGCAGAGGAAGGTTTGGACACCTTCACCTCTAGGAAGTGTGTGGATGCAGGGTATCCTGGACAGACATCCCAAGAGTGCTCTGCTGGGTCTCCAACAGACGGGACCCAGAGCTAGGAAGTCCAGCTGTGTTAGAATCGTAATGGTTACAGAATGGTAAAACATTGGTTAGAATCAAGGTAGAATGACTTGTGAGAGATTAATTTGTGTTTTCTCTTGTGTTTTTTCCTCCCCTGCTCCCAGAAGGTAGCAGAGGGTAGCATGGCATGGTGAGTACTGAAGTGGTCTGTAGATGTCTGTGTTTTATTTCCCAGAAGCCTAGCTTCTTGAGAAGTAGGAAAGGGTGAGGGCCAGTGGGTGTCCCCTGTGAGAGTGGTAGAGAGAGAGGAAGAACGGGGATACATGTTAACAATAGGTATACCAAACATATAATTAGTTAATGCAATAGTTTAAAATTAGACATATAATTAATGTAATTCAGCCCATTAACAAAATAACAGAGAAAGTAATTTGATTATCTTAATACATGCAGAAAAGCACTTCACAAAATTTGGCATCTATTTATAATTTTAAAAAATTTTTAGAAAATTAGGAATGGAAGGATATCTATAAACCAAATATGATACTTAATGATGAAATGTTAAAAGTTTGCCCTTCGGGATTAGGAACAAAACAAAGATGTCCACTAACACTACTTCTATTCAATACTGTATTGGAAGTTCCAGCCAGTGCATTTAGGCAAGAAGAATAAATGAAAATAAAAGAAATAAGGACCAAAAGTGAAGAAATAAAACTATCTTTGTTTGTAGATGACATAACTATGCACTTAAGAAAATCCAAGATAATCTATAGATAAAGTATTACTATAAGTGAGCTAAGCAAGGTTGCTGGATAAAAGGTTATTATACAAAAATCAACTGTTTTTATATAACTGCAATAAATAGTAAGAAAAATGAAATTAAGATAATGATATAATTTATAACAGCACAAAATAATCAAACACTTAGGAATAAATGAAATATGTGCAAGACTTTCACATAGAGGCCTATAAAATATTATTAAGAGGAGTTTTAAAAGACCTAAATAAATGGAGGGATATAGAATATTCATGAATTGAGATACCCAATATTTTAAAGATGCCAATTCTCTATTAATTGATCTATAAATTTAATGCAACCCCAACACAAATCCAGCAGGTTTTTGAAAAATAGAAATTAATAAGCTGATTATGAAATTTGTGTGGAAATGTAAAGGACCAACTAAGATAATCAAGAAGACCTGTTGCAGTGAGCAGGACTGAAGCCATGTGGGGACCTAAAAACCACTGGGGCATTAGAAAAAATTTAAAACAGTTTTTTTTTCTCCTTTCTTTCTTCCCATCTCTTGTTTGCTAAGTAGCGAAACAAGGCTCTTGAAAGCTAATCAGTACCTCGCAAAACTAACATTTCTTCTTTGAGGCTTGCAGAGTTCTGAGAAGTGATCAAAACCAGATGTCTGGAAGATGACCTTGGGCACCAACAAGGAATCACAGGCCCAGCTATGAGATAACAGAAACTAGAGCTTTGGAAAGAAGCTAACTCCCTCCACATTCCAATCCCTACACTTCCCCCCTTAAAATCCCTTTGGTAAATCTGAGCTTTGGAGGTGGGTTAGCCTACCGTCCCCTCCAGGTTACTGGTCCTGAATAAAGCTGCCTTCCCTTTTCACCATTTGACTTTCCAGTCTTTTGTTTCTGTTTGGCAGCAGGCAGCCAGACTTGGGCTCAGCAACAGAACTAAGTTAGAACACTTGTACTAGATACCAAAACTTATTATAAATCTAAAGTAATTAAGATAATGTGGTATTGGTATAAAGTTAGACAAAAAACAAAACAAACAAACAAACAAAAAACCCACAATGGATCAGAATAGAGCATTTAGAACAGACCCATACATATATGGATACTTGATTTATGAGAAAGTTTCCACTGCAGTGAATTGGGTGAAAAGATGATCATTTCAATTAAAGGTGCTGGCCAGCTGGCTATCCATACAAATAAAATTAAATTTGACCCCTAACTTACACCATACACAAAAGCCAATTCTCGTTGGACTGTGGATCTAAATAGCAAAGCTAAAAACAAGAAAACTTAAAAAATTTTTTTTAACATTTACTTGTACATATTTGACAATGTGTAGTTGTGTTGTTTCAATACAGCATATAGTGCACAATGATTCACTTAGGGTAGACAGCCTGTCTCTTCTTGGCAATAAAAACACTAAACTGTGAACTTTTTGAAAAGTTACCTTTGAGAAGAGACTTTGGGATCCATTTGAACCATCTCAAACATATCCAATGCCTGCCTCTCTCTAAAGGTGGCCATGTGGGTGGGAAGTAGACATTGGAGGTCACTCTGGCAAAAGGTTAGTCTATTTTCAAGGGCATGGCGCTTTGTTGTTTTAGGTTTCACATTTTATCCATAATCCATCTGGAACTGATTTTTGTGTGTAGTGTGAGGTAGAGGTCAAGTTTACTTTTTTCTTATGAATATGCAATTGGCCTGACACCATTTTTTGAAAATACCATTTTTTTCCCCACTGCATGGCAGTTTCCATTTTTCTGGGAGATTAAAAAAAATTTTTTTTGGTAGAAACTAAGAGCCCCCACCAATATGGGTGGGGCATAGGGAGAAGTATGTTTTGCAGAATAGTCAGCAGGAAGCTGCTGCCTTGCTTCCCTTGAGCTAGTGAGACCTGTCTATGGTGGGTCCTGTCTGAGTTAAATGCAGCCACAAAGGCTGCCTGGTCCCCAAGGTTGGATGCAGAATGCAGCAGAGTGGTTCTCTGGGAAACATATGCAAGAGGAAAGCAGAGATTTCCTAGAGATGCTATCTCTCTGAAGGGCGAGTGGTCAAGTGTCTGACTACTCCCACCTCCATTGGCCCTGTGGATAAAAGCCCAGGGTGGGCTGACACTGAAAAGGATCCCTTTGTTATCTGGCATCTTGATACCTCAACTAGAAACAGCCTGGGTAGAGTTTCTGCCATCTGGTCCCAGGAGAGGTGGGACCTCCAGATAAAGGGAAATTCATGCCCGCTCTAAACTTACTTCAAGCAGAGAAAACCAATTTCCTCTGGATGACTGCCAGGGACCTTCTCCAGCGCAGACTGTGTGCCACCCATGTCCCTTCCTCTTTACCTCTTCAGTGTACACCTGACTCCAACTGCCCACAGCTGCATCTTCTCACCTGAGTGCTTTCCCTAGCTATTGGAACTGTTTTACCACCCACTGGGCAGACTGGATGTGCTAGGAGGTTAGTGCTCCCCTCCAGCTCTACCCATAAACCCTCAGCCACTGACTGATGGGAGTTGGTGTATAAATACTCCAACTCCCTCATCCCTCAGGTGGAAAATCCCTGAGGCATGAGTTTTATAGTCTTTCAGAGTTCCCTGGTAGGATTAAGCTCCCGAAAACCACAGTAGTAACTTGCTCAGTGGTACACTGTGTTGGGTTTCCTTCCCTCCCCTGCCTCCTTTCTCGGCTCCCTGATTGGTGCTTCCTGGGATTGCTTCTATCTGAACTCAACTCTGTGTTAAGGTATGCTCCTGTGGGAACCCAAACTAAGACAACCTCCTTTGCAGGTGAATGATGTCACCCTGACCAATATTCGCATAGGCATTGGAGCCAAGATGAAGATTTCTAACTCTGGTGTGGTATGTCCAGCACCGGTAGAGGCCAGTGTCAATGAACCAATCAATTCCATCTTGTGCACAAAGTCTCAGGACTATAGCTAAATTAAGCCCTGGTTATCTGATAGCATGTAGAGGGCAGTAGGTCTCCTCTGCAGATTTATGTAAGACTGAGATCAGCTCCTGCCACTTGGCTTTCCAGATTGTTGGAGCTATTGAGAATGAAACCCTTTTTGACTAAGGAATGTGGGAAGCCCACGGAGGTGTGTTCTCTGTGAGGCCCAGAAAATGCCCAGTTGCTTTGTTGGAGGGGCTACAGACCCAGATACAGGCCCAGGCCTGCTGGTGGGCTGATCTTGTACTAATCCATGACTCATGGTCGTGTTTGACTCACTCCTCACTGATTCACTGGCTACAAAGAGGCCAAGAAATCTGTTATTGTGATATTTACCATATTTGGCTAATAGTTTTCATTTCAAGTGACAACTCTGATCAGTGGCTGTGTTGAAAATGATCCTGTGATCCTGGTGGTTCTGTGGCATAGAAGAGGCTGTTGGTGTCCTGACCACATCCCCTAGGACTCACTGTTCCAGATTTGGTCACAACATCCTAGAACAAAAGCCTAATTAGTGTTTTTTTCTCTGTGCAGGCGGGCAGGCCAGAAGTGCCAGAGGGTTAATTCCCTGGGAGCAATCTGCAGCCAATGACAGATGAGGGATGGAAGATCAATATCCTGGATCCTTTGCTCCTCTGGTGGGAAAACTCTGAGGTTTGTTCTACACTGTCTCCCAGAGTTCTCTAGCAGGGAACTTATCTCAGGTTCTGCTTTTAGGGGAACCAAAAACTAAGACATATGGGAAAGGATACTGTGTTAGTCAGCTTAGGCTACCATAACAAAAACCCATAGGCTGAGTAGCTTAAACAGATATTTATTTTCTCACAGTCCTGGAGGCTAGATGTCACAGATCAAGGTGCCAGTTGATCTGGTTCCTAGTGAGGACTCCCTTCCTGGTTTGCAGACAGCTACCTTCTTGCTGTGTGCTACATGATGGAGAGAGAACTCTGGTGTCTCTTCCTCTTCTTATAAGGGCACTAGTTTTATTGGATCAGGACTCCACTCTTATAACCTCTTTCAATGTTAATCATCTCCTTAAAGGCCCTGTCTCCAAAACAGTTACATGGGAGGTTAGGGCTTCAACATATGAATTTTGAGGACACACAATCCAGTGCACAGCAAATATCATAATTGATTAACTGTGTCTGCTGTGGATGAGGGAGAGGGCAGTGTTGACTCAAATGGTGACCTGAGCAGTGTTGTGGGATCAGTGAGGATAGATATCATGTCTCATTTGTATTGATCATGGCACCTGACCCATCCCATTATCACCTATGTCCAGTACAAATTAGAGTTCTGCAGGGGCTCAGCCAGGGAGGGCCCTGGGCAGTGGGAACTGCTCAGACCTGAACAGAGCAGGCTTGGGCAGGCTTCAGTGCTCTGTAACACAGGCTACAAGTAGGAACTGAGGGGGAGGCCAGATGAGCACTGAGAACAGGGCAGGATGACCAGAAGGTAGGATGACTCCCTGTCATGGGTCCTAAGTGAGATAATTCCCGGGTGCTGGCTGAGAACACCAGAGAAAGAAGTGAAGGCCTCTGGAGGACAGGACTAGCCCGTCTGCCTTGGCAAGTGTGTTTGTCCAGAAGGCTGCAGGGCTCATGGATTGGGAGGGGCAGGGTTTCCAGAGGCCACAGCCAAGAAGCACTTCAGGAGGAGAAAGGAGAAGCTTGAGGCTTGGAGCTGGGCCCCGGGCTAACTGGATAGTGGGTCTAAAATGTGGCTTTCAGGGTCAGACAGCCAGACCTTTGTCTAGGGGATGTCTGGGGGTAAAATTGGGATTCATCCTGGGGGCAGGGGTGGGTGGGTGAGTGAATGGGCCTAGGAGACTTGCCGCTTTACCACCCCTCCTCTCAATCACTGAGGCAGGCGAGGCAGAAGGAATCTAGGCCTGGGGAGGAGGGATGGGGGTTGGGGTGTGGCTCAGGCAGCCCTAGGAGCCACAAGCTGCCTCATCCAGCAAGAAGGGTCCCTGCAGCCTCTGTTTGGGACTGGATCTCACTTCTGGGCCTCTGTATATCTGGGTAGTGTTTGGTTTGCTCTGTCTTGGTTCCCAGCGATGTCCTTCTGACAACTCCCACCACAGTCCTGGCCAAACAGCTGGGGGACCAGGTCCTCAATGGCCAAACTGTGTTCCCAGCCAGAGCTCTCGGGGCAGAGCCCGTCTCCTGGGGCCTCAGGCCTGCTAGCCTGCTCTCCCTCGCCCCCTCACAGTACCCAAGAGCAGACACAGGGCAGAGAATACAGCTTAGTTTAACTCTGGGGCTATTTAATAAGCCCAAGGTACCAGAAGGCTGCCCCAGGGCATGGTTTGGAGGGGTCCCATGTGGTCTGCAGAGTGGCTGAGAAATGCAGACCACACCAAGGAAGCAGGCAAGAGAGGCCAGTTGGACACCTGCATCTGGTTTATTGTCCTGTTTTCTCCAAACGTAGCAGAGCAGAGTTTGAGGCCACTTGGGGTCAGTTGGGCCATTCCATGGGGCCAGCCAGAGTCCATGTGTGGGTAGGGCCAGAGTCCATGAGACATCCACTCAGGGGAAGACCCCAAATTCAGGAGGCCTAGCAACCCCTCTTCTGCTTCCTCCATGCCCAAAGCCCCCGCAGGGAGGCATGATGTGGCAAGCATGGGGTCCTCAAAGGACATGGGGGCAGCCGCGGGGTCAAGCAACTGCTGGAAGCTCCATGGGAGCCTGGGCAGGCCTCCTGAGGCTGCTGGGCACCACCCCTTGCACTGGAGAAAAGTTGGGATGCTTGGCCAGTTGAGATGGGTCAGATGCAAACAGGACCTTTCCAGGTCAATTCTCCCTGAGCTGTCCTTTCTCCCATGGTCCCCATCCCATGCTCCCCTCACCCGACATCCCCAGTCTGCACATGATCCATCTCTTCCAGAGGAGCCGACCTAGCAAGTGAGGCCTGGCATCCCAGCATCTCCCCGGGACGCTCTCCTGCCAAGAGCATCAGCACAGTGCTGGGGCTTCCGGCCAGCCCAGAAAACGGGAGGTGAGAAGAGCCTGTGGGGCTGCGGGGCCTTGAGCATGGGGAGGGAGGTCTCTCCCTGTTCGGCCCATGGGTTGAGGTCTGCCTGCAGCCCTAGCCCTGCATCTGTCTGTGCCGTCATCCAGGGCATGGGTGCCGTCACCTCCAGGCCAGGCTCAGCGGGGGCAATACCTGCAGACCTGGTCAGGAGAGACAGGGAGAGAAGGCTGGCTGGAAGGGGACAGGAAGCCACTTCTCTCCACTTGGTCAGCTTGGGCCACTGGGGTGGACTATGTGGCTCTGAGAGCTGTTTAGATGGACCCTGGGCAGGGAGACCAGGACCCCAGCTCCCTATCCTTGAGAAGGCCTTTTGGAGAGAGAGCCCATCCTAGGGCTAGGGGAAGAGGCAAGACCCAGCCAGAGACCTACCGTAGTTAGGAGTATGCCAGGCCCTGAAGCCCCCGGGCTGGAGAGTGGAATTTGTCAGAATCCTCAAAAGGCTGGTCTGCAGTAATCAGGGATAAAAGAGTTATAAGCCATATACAGCCTGGAGACCCTACCTGCCTGGCCCTCTCTGGGCTGGAGAAAGCAGTCAGGGTATGCGGCACTTTCTGAAGGCACCCAGCCACCCCAGCCCTGGCTGGAGTCAGCCCTGCAGATGGACAGGTGAGGGGTGTCCCCCAGACCTCGTAGGAGGTCAAGCCCCAGTCCTTGCTCCCCTAGCTTCCTCAAGATAGAGGTGACTGTGGGTTCTGCTTCCCAGGCCTGCCTCCTCCAGAGGAGCTGTCTCAAGGCGAGAAAGCAGATGGCCAAGTACCAGGACAGAAAAGGAAAGAGGCCAGCCTCTGGGAGTACTGAGATCCAGCAACAGCATCCCGTCTACCTCCCACATCCGTGGAACTCAGCACTTCACCAGCCCCGCCCCTGCCCGACCCCCTGCCATGGTTCTCCTCGCTAGCAGGAGAAATCGGTGGCCCCCTGTCTCCCCATCCCTCACATTTTAAGCTCCAGACACACTTAGCTTAAGACAAATTATCCAAAACTTACAAATAAGGCAAAAAATGACTATATCCTTTCAAAGTCACCCTAGAACATTATCTAATAAGCTCACCTTAAGAGTTGTCTTATTCTGGTGGATCTAACTTTTTTTTTACTTGCTGTACCTTACTGGTTAGGGCCAGGCGTTGCTAGTGTGGATGTTAACGTGGAGGAGACTGATAAATGGCAGACAACTTCTAACTGATAGGAAAGGTAATCCCCAAAGGAAGGTTACAGGTTTACTGCCCTGTAGAAGCAGTTCACACCTGGCAATCTTATTTCAGCCTATTTCACTGGCTTCAGTCTCTCACACTCTCCTTTAAGCCACTGGACATCTTGTTAGCTCCCTCACGAATGAATTAAATAAATCTTTGACATTTACTTGTACGAGTTATGCTTTTATTGTTTTTAATGTGGGCCCTAACAGCCCTACCTTCCCACCCACTCACCTTCATCTGGAGGTATCCTCTATTCAGGGCATTCCTCCTGCTCTAGAAAACTCAACTTTGTTCTTCAAACCCTGCTTGGGCAAGGCCTTCTCTGATGATGGCCCACCCTCGGGATGGGTCACCAACCAGCTCCCTTGCCCCCCTCTGCCTGGCACAGATTCTGTTATTACTTGAATCACCATCACAGGTCTGCCTGTACTGGCTAGAGGAGCAGTTCTCATGTGGAGTGGTCCCATTCTGCCCACACAGCAGGGCTAAGCAGAGTGCCCGAAAGTTTCTGGACTGCACTGGCTTGCTCTGTCCACCGCCACCTAGTGCAGCCGTTCTTCAGGGTGATCCAGTGAATTCTCTGGCTGCTGCATACATTTGTCACCCTCATTTGGTCTCCCAGGCCCCAGGCTTGCTCCACTCGCTCTCCAGTGTCCCCAAACTCTGTCATACAGGGACCCTGGAGCACAAAGCACCCACAGGAATCCCAGCTCGACCAGTCCCCACATCAGGCTGAAGAAACCACAGGGTATTTCTTCCTCTACTCAAGGGCATTCCCTGAGAACTAATCTCAAGATGTTTTTTGAAAAATACATTCTGTGCGCGAATAAATTTGCATCTTCTGCTCCCTAGAAGATTCATAATGCACCCTAGCACATTAAAGGCCCTGATGAATTCTTCAATAATAGACCCATTTACCTAATTTGAACACTGAGTCTTTTCTAATGAATACGTGTTACTGTCTTGGGGAGTATCCAACAGGACACACTCTACCCTGGCTCTATCCCAGACCCTTTCAGCTCTGTGCCCAGCACACTACACTGCAGCCGCCTGCCTCTGGGTTGGAAGGGGACCTTTCTGATTTATTTATTCATTCAATTCAACCATGATTTATTAGGTACCTACAGTGTGCCAGGCATTGAGCTAGGTGCTAACTCTGGATTGAGTCCTAGGAGATTCCCCTAGCCAGACATGGAAACACCTGTAAGCCTCTTGGGGAAGACACCCTCATCCAGCTCTGTCCCCAACTATCCCTGTCAATTGGGACCTGCTCTACCCCAGACACTGTCATCTCCTCCTTTCCCACAGCCAGTCTCTCCCTCTGTCTGCTGGTGAGTTTCTAATGACCACGTGGATGGGGAAAGTTCTGTTGTCTAAAAGGTTCTGCTGCATATGTGTAAAGTGAGAGAACAACTATTTCATTAATTGGACAAGGGAGGAGTGACTTAGTCTCAATTCCTTATCTGTAAAATGGGGTAGCAGAAGACTAAACCTTATCTGAGGTTAGTCCCCTTCCACCCAGTGAGTGACCCAGTGTCCCACAGAGGTGTGTGCTACCCTCTGGCGGACACAGGGAGGCACAGGGCAAAGGCACGCAAACACATGGGGCTCTTCCAGCTCCAGGGTTGGGTCTTTGCTCTTGGCTCAACTGGATGGCGGTGGAGAGTTGGGGTAGTTTCCAGACCTTCTCCATCTGGGATCTGAGTCCCTTCCTCTTGGCCAAGTAGCTAGTTGAGAGAATCCAGAGTAGTGACCACCCCAAGCTGTGAGGCCCAGTGAAGTGGGGCCCAAATGGGCCTCCTTGGGCCCTTGCAGAGCTTCCCACTCACACCCTCCAGGGAGAGCTGGCCAACTGGCTTGAGGTAATGGTGAGATGGGAATGGAGTGGGCCCCTCAAGCCCAATGCTCCACCAGGGACCTATCCTCCGGCCACAATGAAGCAGTGTGGATCACTCACCTGGAAGCCCCTCTCCGTGGGCTCTGGGGCAGGCCTGGGGCGGGGAGCTGGGTGGGCGCAGCACAGGAGCGAACGCGCTCCTCTGTTTGACGGCAGAGATCATGTTGACAGGCGAGAAGGAGAAGACGCTGGTGGTGGGTGCGGCGGCGGGCAGGGACATGGAGGAGGCAGCCGCCAGCGGGGGGCTAGAGGGCATGACTCCGGGGCGGGGCGGGGCAGGGCAGGTGCAGCAGGGAAGGTGGTGGGAGACACAACAGGGAGACAGCACCAGAGTGAGCAGCTCAGTTAGGGCTCTGGTGTGGGCTGCCGACCCAGGCACCAGGCTCAGACCTCACTGGGGCTGTGAGGGTCCTGGGGAGACCAGTACAGGGCAGGTTCAGGAGGCCAGAGGGAGCCTCTGGGGTTCTGGTACAGCTTCGCCTTCTTGGGGGTTCAGGAGACCCTTTCTCAGGGTTGGAGATGACAGGGCCAGACCATGTAAAAACAAAAGCAAACCAAAACATCCAACAAAACCAAAGAATGGGAGGTGCCCCAAAGATGAGAGATGAGTGAGGGATGGAACAGGTTAGGATTCCCGCTGAAAACCTCTGGGATTCTGAGATGCTAAGAAACGCTTATGAGCCCTGGGTGCCAAGGCTAGGGTCAAAGTTCAGAGGTCACAAAAGAGCTGGGACAAGTAGTCAGGGATGAAGTCTGGGGATACATACAGGCACCTCTTATAAAGCCCCTCTGTCCAGGATCACAGTGCACATGGCAAGCACCCTAACTTCCTCCACAAACATGCTCTCTCCCAAGCCCCTACGCTCTGTCTGCCCCACGCCCTTCTACCCCCTCAACCCCTTGCAGGGCACTTTATTTCCTTCCAGCTTAATTCTGGTCTTTGTCATCTCCAGTCTGGGCCCTGGAGGCCTCCTGTGTCTCCTTCTTCCATTTTAAAGAAAAGTGCATGGATCTACATCTTCAAATCTTCCTGTTCTCCAGCTCCCTAGCCATTCAGGGCCTTGGCTTGTTCCCCAGAGAATAGTGAGGGAGCTTCCTGCTTGCCCCTCCTTCCTGCAGCCTCCTGTCCTGGGGGCTCTTGCCCAGGGCATCTCTATATCCCCCCTTTTCTACATCCTTATCTGAACCCAATTCCCTGCCTCTCTCTTCTAAAGACCACTAAAGGTAGGTTTTGAGTGCTGTCCAAGCAGCAGGCAATGGAGTAGGGGTGGGGCTTCCTGGAAGAAACCAACAGCCTGAGAAAGCTGCCTTTGGCATCAGAGTCCCCCCCCCCCACTTTCTTACAATGATATCTCCAACAGCTGCCCCCCTTCCAAATGTCCTGGGCCCCATGGATCACCATCTCCCTTAAGACAATGCTCACTGCTAGCTGGTGAGGCCCACAGAGCCCCATGGAGGGCTTGGGACCAATGCCAGAAAATGTACTATATCTCTCAAGGCCCAGTGCTCACAGCCACATTTTGTACCTTGGGTAGTACTGAGAGTTGTGGGTCATTCCAGGATTGCTGGTGGCTGAAGCAGAAGAGATCCAGGCAGACAGCCCCAGACTCTCTGACTGGGAGAGTTCTGATGCCATTCCAGGAATGTCCTGGCAAACTCAATGAGAATGACACCCCTAGAGTTGTGCCACAAAGCATTCTGCACATGGGGAGTTGATGGGGACCTGGGAAAGTACTGGTCAAGATGATATCATGAGATGGGACTGACCCTCGGGCAAGTTCAGGGTGTTCCCAGCTAATGCTGGAAGCATTAGCTCTAGAATTCTTGATCTTGCTGAGTGGGGAGACCCCAGGTGGGCTGTTTCTGCACACCAGGCAGTGTGTGCCACCGCTGTTGGCTCTACTGTGTGTGGGAGGGGAGGGGGGAGGGGCTGGTGTTTCAGACCCCACCTACATAGGCCCAGGGGGAAAGGTTCAAATCCAAGGGACACCCAGAGAGAGGTTGTGAGGGTACTGTCCCAGAACTGAAGGGAAGCAGGAGCAGCAGAGCCTGGCCTTAGCAAAGGGCCAGGAGAGACAGGCCTTGAGAGGGACACCAGAGGGCCATGGCCTATTTGGACCCTGGCTTACAGGGCCTTGGGTCCCAGAAGTTGAGTCAAGGCCAAGAGCAGGTGCCAGGCTCAAACTCACAGCCAGAAAGAGCAACACCCAGGACACAGGGCACTGGCAAGGACGGCTAGGCAGGTGGCCAGTTAGTTCAGTCCTCAGCAATGGTAAACTTAGGACAGGGAGAGACAAGGCAACGCAGGCAAAGCTACAACCATCTTTTTGAGCAGCCTTCGCCATTTCTCCCACTCAGACGCTCTCCCAGGAGACAATACTTTTTATGATTGTTAGGGAGGTTCCTTGCAGGTGAGTAGGGGTGGAATTATTCCCCAAGCCCAGAGCTTTGCACACAGTAGGCGCTTTAAGAATGCTGAAAAATGAAGCTAAAATGAACTGTGAATATGCTGGTCTGGGACTTGATGTGACGAGGGACTTGAGGGCAGAGTAAAATGGTAAAGCATAAAACCCTGCTGCCCACCCGCCCAGCTCTGAGCTGCCCCTCTCCAAGAAGCGGAACAGGTTGGGTGGCGCCTATAATCAGGGCTGGGACTGCGAAACCATAGGCTCTTCCTGAGATTTGTCTGGGCCCTTTATGGACAGTGGTACATTCAGATCTGAGCACAATCTTAGGCAGGGGGTGTGGTATTGGTCCTATTTTACCGACAGAAAACTAAAGTTCAAAGAAGTGAAGTCACTTGCTGAATGTCGGACAGCTCCTGATCTAACACTCAGCCTCTGAATCCAGCTCTGACCACGCGGAATTCTCTCGCTCTGCCCGCCCAACCGCAGGGAGCCACATCCTCCCACCGCCCTCCGGCGCCTCCGACTCCCGGGGGGCGTGGAAGAAGCCCGCTTCTCCGGAGCCCCGAGTTTCCTTAGGTTTCCGGCAGGGGGCGCCAGCCTACTCCCGAAGTCTCGGTGTAGGACGGAAAGGTGGCGGTCCACCAGGCTTCAGCCGGATGTCCCCCCAGTTAAAGCCGGTGTCAGGAGGGCGGGAGGGCTAGAAGCGGTGTGCACAACTGGGGTCAGCAAAGACAGCTAAAGGCGCAAGTAGTACTCTGGCCCCAGGACCCCGGGATGGATAGTCGAGGGGTGGATTAAGGTCCAACGGCAGGGAGAGGTCACACGCCCGGAGGGCTGAGCTTGCTCCGGAGGGCAAGGCCAGGGTCGACCCTCAAGGGGCACGCGCCGCAAGCCCGCCCCCGAGATGAGCTGGGGCCAGGGTTGCGCCCCATTCTGCTTCCCAGGGTCCCAGGTCCCTTCAACCCCCCGCAGGCGGGGGACACTCACTAGCGAAGGGCGAGGTGGCCGTGGAGCCGTTGAGGAAGCTCGGGGAGCCCGGCACGCCGAGGCCGGCCACTCCCGGCGCGCCGTAGCCGCCGAGGCCAGCGCCGAGGCCGCCGCCGTAGCTGCTCTGCTGCGAGCCGGGGCTGGGCGCGAACCCGCGGGGGGACGCGCTGCTGCAGCTGCGCGCGTAGCCTGCGGGAGAGCGGCCGTCAGCGGTGCGGCGCTGGCGGGGAAGGGGGCGTGGGGGCGCCCGGGGACTGCGGGAAGCGGCGGCGGGACGCACCCGGCTCGGGCCCCGGCGTGGCGTCCCCGACGGCGATGGCCAGAGGGCTGCTGAAGGCGTTGATGCCCACGACGGCGGGGTGCGCATGGCTCGGGGCCAGGGGTCCGAGCGACGCGGGCGCGCGGGGGGCGCTGTACAGAGCCTCGGCCACGTCCGCCGCGCGCTTCAGGAGGACCTCCTGCGAAGACAAGAGCAGGGCACGGCCGGGGCAGCCGCGGGCGCCGGCTGGGGGACAGCCTCGGGCCCCGCGGCGCTAGGAGGCGCCATACCTGGTTACTGCTGGGCACTCCGTACAGGGCCTCCGCCAAGTCGGCCGCCCGCTTCAGCAGCACTTCCTGGGGGCAGGGGAGGAGACAGCGGGACGGAGGGGCAGCCCCTGGGGGCGGCGGAGGTCCTTGGGAGCCCCTCTTCACCCCCTAGCCCATGGGACACCCTCATCCCGCCCCGCCTCTCTGGGTACCTTGGGCAGCCTCTCGGGGTCCCCGGGGTGTCTGGGAATGACTTTCTGTAGCCTCTGGAATCCGTAGTCAATGGTGGGCTCATTCAGGGCTGGGGAGAATAGTGGCGTTTGTAGGACGCCCCCGCCCAGCGCGGGACGCAGGGTGCTAAAAGCTTGCGACCCTCTCCACAAAGCTGCAGACCCTCTCCACAAAACCCAGCCCAAGTCCCCCGAAACAGTCCTGGCACACCGATCACCGAAGTTCAGGGAAGTTTCCTCAGGTCCTCCGTTTGTTTATTCATTCAAACATTTACAGAGCCCGGCTCGGTGCCAGGCGCTTGGCGTTAACACACTTGCACCATACAATGCCATTTGTAATTAGAAAAGAAAAAAAGGGGGGGGGAATTGCATATAAATATTAGTTTCTATATTTCTAGGGGCAGGACTCAAGGGAGAAGAGTCTGTTTGCATTTGGTCATATGAGGAGTTTATTATAAAAAAGAATAAAAAGACGACAGTCTCTATCTATCCCTCGGATGGACTGAGCAGCATCTGACGGTTAGAGGCTCACATGCACCCCAGGGAAGGAACCGGCCCACACCCGGGGCTCAGCAGCCTCCCGACTCGGCTCCCCACGCCCCCCCCAATTCATTCCTCCCTCCCTCCTTCCTTCTCCTTGGGTAGCCTGGCCCCGACCTAATGCACGAGCCTCCCCATCTAACTCCAGATTTGGTGAATTTCCTTCAGTTTCCCCCAGAGCAAAGCACTAACTGCCGGGTCTTTGCATTCGCCATCCTTCTCTCGCTGCCACCCTTCCTTCCCCGTGTCTACTTCTCTCTACTCATCTCTTCGGTTCCAGCTCAGCCCGTTCGGCCTACACTCCCCGCAAGAGGTTTTCATTGGCTGTCAACCCCTCGACCTTGTAACTCCACCCACCCCACGCTGCGTCCCCTGCTCAGCCTTCCTAGGTCAGACAGGAGCTCCCTGAGGATGGAGTCACTAGGGTCACTAGGGAGTGTGCGTTGCCCCACGAAGGGCTGGGTACATATCTGTTGGTGGTGGGGTGGCGAGAAGTGGGTGGCTTGGGCTGGGGCAGGGCGGGAGGACGGGGGTGAAGATCCTGGCCAGTGGCTACACAGAACTGGGGTGGGGGATTCTGCGCTGCATCTCCACGTGTCTTTTGTTAACTGCTCGCCCTGGCGTCGTGCAAGGGGTATGTGTAAGTGTGTGTGCATATGTGCGTGTGCATGCAGAGGCCTGGGGTGGCCTAGGGGAGCCAAGAGACCCAGGAAAGATTCGGGGAGCAGCGAGCCCATTTGGGGGCTTCTTTGAAATAAACATACCTTTGGAAAGGTTCAACACCCTGGAGGGTGGGGCGTGGGTGGGCGGCGACACCCTGTTGAGAAGGCCCAAGGCGGACAGAATGCCCAGGAGGGCCCTGGAGGGGACTGAGGAGCCAGAGGCCGAGGAGGGAAACGTAGAAGGCCAGGGAAGGAAGGTCCCGCGTGAGGAACGGTCATGAGGGGGAGGTGGGGAGCAGCCGCCTAGGGGGCGTGGCCACACGGCAGACGGTCGCGAACTCCGAGAACAGTGCTCCAGTTCGGCTGTAGGGCTCCCTCCGCTGACCTTAGGCTTCCCCTCCCCCGCCTGACTCCTTACCTGTGTAGACAAAGCGGCCAGGGGCTCCCTTGCAAAATTGCTTGGACTTGTAGGAGAGGGTCACCTCCACCACCCCCGGGATGTGCCGCGGGGGCGTCTGCACCCGGATGGCGTGGGGCGTGATGAGCTGCGAGGGGAGAGGGGAGGCCTGCAGGTCCCGTCCCCGAGAGGGGAGGGCCCAGCCCCGAAGCCCGGAGGGAGACTGGCGGGGTTGGCCCACCTCGCTCCACACGAGCACGTTTCCGAACACGACCTGTAACCCGTCGAAGAAGTTGTCGCCGATGACAATGACGGTGGCGCCGCCCGTGGTCCAGCCCTCCCCGGGGCTGATGGCCTTGATGCAGGGGGTAGCAGCTGGGAGGCAGGAGAGGACCCAGGTCACGGAACTGCGCCAAGGTGGGGACTAGGGGCTGGCTGGGCCAGCGGCGGCTTGGGCTGGGCCGGGGGTCCTGACCTTCGGAGGGGTCTAGGCGGCGAGCCCTGCGGCCATGCTTGGAGTTGTTGTGCACAAACATGTTGTCGGACACGGCCAGCACATGTCCGTCCACGCTCACCGTCGTGGACACCACCACCTGCGGGAAGAGCCAAGGCCAGCCTAGCCAGGGCCCTTGGGGGCACCTGGGGAGGGGACTGTGGTGGGGAACTAGCAACTTGAGTCTGGTGGCTGCGTTGGTCGAAGGGGGGCCGGCTGTATCAGGTGACACCTTCAGATGAACTGACCCCCCAGGAGCTGGAAAAATCAAGCTCTCTGAAGACTCTGGCTCCTTGGGCAAGGAGTGGCTACAAAGAGTTTTCGCACACACCGGAAGGCCGGGCTGTACTTGGGGCTCCAAGGCAGGAACGAGGTCTTAGGCAGGGGGCGGGCAGCATGAGCCGAAGAACCCAGCAGCAGGAGCCCCTACCTTGTCTGGGGAGGAAATAGGGGCTGCCTTCTCTCACTGCCGCCTGCACTGGGAGGGGTGTGCAGGCTGGGGATGTGCTAAGGGCAGCTGCTCTCTGCCTCACGCTATGCAAATTACCTGGGTCGTTAATCATGTAAAAATGTCACAATTAGCATCTTCTTAAGTGGGACTCTAATGAAGCCTCCCTTGGCAGCCAGCATAAGTTGAGATGAGCTGCCCCACCCCCGCAGGCACCAGGCCCTGGAGGCACAGTGCTGGGCAGAGATCTGCCCTGGAGGCCTTTCCCAGGGCGGGTGGTCATGGCCATTCCCCCTAACCCCCCTCTATCAGGAAAGGGCGAATTTGCAGGGGGGAACCCTCTCCCCAAACCCACCTGGAAGCGGCGCATGTCTCGGGGATTCCCCGCATTCTTCAGGCAGTTCTGGTTGCATTTGAGGAAGAACTTGAGGAAGAACCTGAAACAGTGTGGTCGGTGGGCCAACTGCTCCCTGCCATGATGAAGAGCCAACTGCTCCCTGCCATGTCCCCTCCCAGTAGGATGACTCCCCTCTGCCTGCTCACGCACTGGCACATGCCCCATGTTCCCATCAGGAGCTGCATATACACAGGGTGCCTGGTACACTCCAAATAGACTCATCACAATGACTACACAGAATACCCCCCATACACACACACAGTGTACACAGCACACAGTGCTCATGTTTATCACACACACACAATTTATATTCACCATAAAGAGTATGTCCATTATATACGGTGTATATACCTATTAATAGATCTGCAACATAACCAGCACCATCTTAGACAAGCCCAAGTACAAAATGGCGCCGCCCACCTCCTCCCCTCCCCTCCCCCCTTCCCTTTACAAGAAGCCTCCTGACTCAGAAACAAGTTTCCGGTGGTGCAGTTCTCCACCCAGTTACATCAACCTAATGGTCCCTCCCCTCATACATTTCACGCCCAAAAGCTAATATAAACTCTGGCAAACTCATTGTTGGGGCTGTCCACCATTTTCAGGGCAGCCATGGGCCCTGTGCCACTCTGAGCACAGCCCAGCAGATTTTCTTCCTTTAATAAAGCTTGAATGGTACCCGGAATCTCTGCTCACTTTCTTTCACCTATTACTCATAAATTATACCCAACACACTGCATACCCATCACGCATACAATGTACACTCTATATGCTACATGTATGCACTTACCCAATGTAAACTTGTATATCTGTCAGAGTATATGTCACCACCTATATAGTACATCCAGCACATAGCCTATCCCTCCCCATCACCCACACAATGCATGAGGGTACTTCAAAAAGTTCCTGGAAAAATAGAATTAAAAGATATTACGAATCTTTCCATGAACTTTTTGACGTGCTCTCATATATTCATCATAAACAGTATATCCATTATAGACTCTGTATATGCTTTGTATGCTATTACTCACAAAATAGAGCCATCACACACATTCAAGGTATACCTTCACACAGCACATACAATAAGTATTCCACATACAGCCTATATTTGTCACACCCATGGTATACGAATCACCGTCTATAGTGGTTAGGCACAGCATATGCCCACCCTACAGAGTATATGCACATAAAGAATATGGAACATATATATACACATACATTAATACACCAGTGTTTTGTTGTACGAGAGGTCTTCAAAAAGTTCATGGAAAGATTCGTATTATCCTTTAATTCTATTTTTCCATGAACTTTTAAAAGTACCCTCGTATATGATTACCCAAAATATAGTCATTGTAAATACTGTACAGCCATCCCATATGGCAGATCTAATGAGCATTTCCTCTGAGCATCACGTTGGTGCTCAAAAAGTTTCAGATTTTGAAGCATTCTGGATTTCAGATTTTTGGATTTGGGATGCTTGATCTGTACACATAGCAAACACCTAATCACACAGAGAACATACCCACCATATACACATGATATATCTGTCATACACGCTGTACAGATACACAGTGAATATCTTCTTTTTCACATACAGTAATTGGAAAAAGGCACAGTATATGCAGAGACAAGGCTGCATTTTGGACAAGCACATGGGCACTTGGTCCTCCACTCCTTCCAGGCAGTTGGCTGAGAGGGTGGGGCGTTGGCCTTGCCACCCACCGGTAAGATAACCATGGACAACATTCTAAATAAACTCAAAATACTACCGGTATCTGCCTTAGCCCCTACTTGACTCTGTGAGCATCTGGGGAGATGTCCTTTACAAACTGTAGTCTGCAGGGCTAAGGTCTAGTGTGGCCTGCTGTCCATATCAGTCAGCTTCATTTTACCTCCACCCATTTGGGAGGTATTTTTACTATACTATTTACTATAGTATGTAGGTATATACTATATATAATAATATACATAGTATACCAGTAGATACTATTTACTATATACTATAGTATGTAGGGGTCCAAAACCAGGAGGTGGACCCTTAACTACTATATAGTTATTTATGTACTAATTATATACCCCAAATTTAAACATCCATTTATTTCACCAGAGCCCTCCAAAGTCTAAAAGTATGAAATTCACATTCAGGGAAAGATTTGTTACAGGCCCTGAAAGCCTAGTCCCCAAAGAAGAGGTACCAAGTTTTGGGAGGAGTGGTCACCAGCCTTGGAACAGAGGTGTCCCAAGTGGGCAGCCCCTGCTTGGCAGCTGGTGGTAGTGTCCTTCCTGGAGCTGCACCTCCCTGGGGTGCAGGGTGCCTCTGTCCATACTGTGGACCCCTCAGCGCCTGTCATAGTCCCCCACTCAGTGGGCGCCCCCTGGGAATCCCCTTTATTCCTCTTTCCATAGAGACATTACATCAGCGCTTATTTCCATCCACAGTGGACACTCCCCAGAAAACATTTTCATGTAGTGAAGACCTTCTATTCACCCCCATAGAGCGCTCTTAGGTGCGGATACCTCATGGGATCCCAAACAGTGCACACCCACAGTATAACACTCTACAGGATACCCTGCAGTACAGACAGCTTATATGATCCCAGACAATAGTCACTGAAGTGTAGACACCATATATATACCCCTATAGGTCATCCCAAAGTGCAGGCACCTCCAATGCTCCCAAATAGTACACCTGTACAGTGTAGACACTCCATTTATCTCACATTATATGCCATCGTAATCACTCCCTACACCCCTTAAGACACCCCATAGTTTAGACACCCCTACACCCACCCACATTAGTCAACTCATACATGACCCACACTCATATCACAGTGCAGACCAGTTTGTTTAAATTCAGTACTCATGTGCTCTTTTATCAGGTGCTGGCAGGAGGGAAAAAAACCTGAAGGGACACAGTTCCTGTCCTGCAGGGGATTAATGCTAACCCTTGGATACCATTTATGATGCAATAAGCACGGGAGCCCCAAAAGATGACACACACTTGCCTTACATCCACACATGTGCCCACTGCACCCAAGCCCACTTGCAAACCTACAGAATCTAGAGAAAGGGCCCCTGGGAGGCGGCCCAAGAACTGACTCACTGTGTGTCCTGGGGTAAATCCTTCTGCATCCATGACTGGGAGAGAAGCAACTGATGGCTGCTGACGCGTCTTCCAGTCCTGACTCTGGGACATCCTTTACTTCTGACCCCCCAAGGCTGCAGTTTCCTGCAGAGTCCTGGTCCCTCACTGGCCCTCCCACAAGCCTTTGCTCAGCAGAGCTTCCCATAATTTTCCTTTCTAATAAAGGTGACATTTGTCCTTGGGGTCCACACAAATTCCCATGCCTTATCTGGCCAGGTTTTTCTGGCTACTTCAGGGATCACCCCTCTCTGAGAGCCCTGGGGCCCTGCTAGCACCTCAATTCACGTGGACCAGGACACCTCAGTTTTTGAGCCTGGTTGGCATTACCTGCAGAGCATTGATGAGGTAGAAGCAGCCAGCACAAGGCCTGGGCCTGCGTGGGGTTTCGAGGATCAGTCTCTCTTTCCTTCCCTCCGAGCCTCTAGCTCAGAGCCAGCACACTGTCAATGCTGTTAATGGTGCTGCTGAAACCTCACCCACCGCCAGCTGGTAGGCCACAAGGCTGCTCCCAGCTGGCAGCCCAGCCAGCCAGAGGCCAAGCCAATGCCAACACTCCCCAGAGAGCCTGCTGCTACCACTGCCCACCCTGACAGCCTGCGGGGCGTGACGAAAATTATCCGCAACTTGGAAATAAGGCAACAAGATGATTGTGAGTCCTTTCAAAGTCATCCTGGAACCGTGGTTTTCAAGGTATGGTGCCCAGACCAGCAGCATCAGCATCACTCAGGATCTTGCTAGAAATACAGAATCTCAGACTTCACCTGCTGAATCAGAGACTCTTGGGGTGGGGCCCAGACATCTGTGTTTTCATCAGCACTCCAGGTGATTCTGATGTGCCCTAAAGTCTGAGAACCACTGCTTAGGGGTGTGCCATCCAGTACAGCAGCCACTAGCCCCATGTAGTATTGAACCCCTGAAATGAGGCTAGTCCGAATTTGAAATGCGCTGTAAATGTAAAACACACATCGGATTTCAAAGACTTAGAAAACAAAGAATATAAAACAATAACTCTTTGTATTGATTACATGTTGAAATGATAATATTTTACATATATTGGGTTAAAAAATATATACTATCGCAATTAATTTTAGCAGTTTTTTTCTTGTTCTTTAAAATGTGGCTACTAGAAAATTTAACATTACGTATGTGGCTAGCATTACATTTACATTAAACAATGCTGCTCTAGAGTATTATGTTAACAAAGCCACCTAAGAGTCAATCTGATTCTCCAGGGGGAAGTAACTTTGATTTATATTTACTGTTGATTGGGGCACAAACTCTATAAAGTTAGGTGCTAACTTGTGGAAAACTGGTAGGTGCAAATGATATTTGTCAGGAGAAACAAATAATTTCTGTTTGGTGGAGAAATTACCCCTGAAGCCTGTAATTTTTTTGTCCCATGGACATTAACTAGCTTTGTATCTAATTTGACAAACTTACTCCAGTATTTTTCATGCACTTCCTTCCCTTCTCCATCTCTCTCTCTCTCTCTCTCTCTCTCTCTCTGTGTATGTGTCTGTGTGTATCATCTTCTTTGTCATTCCACTGGTTCCCTCATCAATAAGTTATAGGAAACGTCAACACATGCTCAGTAACAATTTGTATGAGACTCATGCTTTAAACATTTGTATGAAGATCATGCTTTGGGAAAGGTGACTGGCCCCCAAAGGCTCCTGCCTTCCAAGGCTAGGCCTGGAGTTGGAGGACTTCCATTTTGGTCTAGGAGAACCAGGGGTAATACTCAAACCTCTCCCCTGTCCTACAGTGCTCTGTCCCTAGAGGCTCAGGACCTGCTCATCCTCTCTTTTCCTAACACTGGGAGACAGACGCACCGTGGAGGCTGGAGGGGCCAATGTGAGGACACCCTGGGAAGCTTCCCATAAATAAAGTGCCCATGAGGTGGCACTTTATTCCACCTGAGCAGTCAGGGAAGGATGAGAATGGAGTCAGGGAAGAAGAAAGAGGGGCAGCTGGTCCTCCAAGCCAGGTCTGTGCAGAGGCCAGGTGTGGGGGCTGGGAACGGGCAAGGGTCAGGTGGGCAGGGAAGCTGGATGGAGACAAAGACACACAAATGGATGTGATAACTGGGGGCTGCGCCCCCTTGAAAGAAGAGAGCCTGGCAGGGTCTGGATAGTTGAGGACAAGGTTCTGGGGTGTGGGACACTCTATAGGGACCTGAGGCAGGAAGGGATATGCACTTTACTGGAGCTGTGGAGCCCTGCTCGTCACTAAGGAAGTTCCTCCCACTCCCAGCACCTGGATGTGCCCAGGGGTGTCCTCTGAACAGCCCTCCCCACCCCAGGCCCTCTGGGGTTGGAGAGGAGTCTAGGGAAGCCCCTTTTTCCTGACTGATGGGCCACAGGCTGGGGGAAGCAAGTCAAGGCCTAGTGCAGTGCCCTGGCTGACCTGAGTATCCCCATGGAGGGTGAGCATTTAGGACCAGTGCCCAGTGCCATTCCCATGGCAGCCACGAGGCTCCCTGAGGTCCTCTATGGACCTCAAAGAAAGGGAGGTGAGGGAAATGTCAAGTTCCAGGAGCTGCCATTAGAATCACTGGGAGAAAACACCATTAACACAGTGGGAATTGCAAATAAAATGCTTTAGGGAGGTGACCAAGCAAAATTATAAAAAGTGAACCAGGTCTAATCTATCAGGCATTTAGGAAGTGCCTGGATCTCTGCTGAGTTTGTCACTTGGTATTATCTTGTCTAATCCTCTCAAACTCCGAGGCGGGGGAGGTCTGCAGTCATTTTCACTGTACAGATGAGAAGACCGAGGTTAAGCTAGAATAACTGACAAACTCAACAAATGCCAATGTCGGGATATGAACTTGGGTCCTTATGAACCACGGATGCTGACAATAGTCATGGGAAAGTCCCTCTATGTCTCTATGTGGGACTCTCAGAATCTAGCTCTGCCATGGCCTCAGGGTGTGCAGCAAATCTTCCCTCCAGAGCAGCCCTGAGAGGCAGGATGTGCAGGGACCAGTATGGCTATTTTATGGGGATCCTCAAGGCTACTTGTGAATCAGGATTGCAAGGGAGAAACTCAGTCCCCTTGCTCCTTGTTTTGGGCCTTTGGCTGTTGTGACTGCTGCTCTCAGTCTGAGAAGATTTTCAGGATTTAAGAACAGTTGAAAAAGATGAACCAAGTGTTGATAATTGTTGAAGCTCATTGAGGGTATATGTGGTTCATTATTCTGTTCTGCCTGTATTCAACATTCTCCATAATAAAAAAAGACCAGATGCAGTAGATTGAATGGTCCCCCAAAGTCACTGAAGCTTAATCCCCACTGTATCCGTTGAGGGTGGGAAATCCTATTACGATAATTGAAAGGCAGGACCTTGAAGAGGTGATTAGATTGTAAGGATCATGCACTAGTTCACTGGTGTGGTTCTGGGGGATTTAAAAGGAGAGCATGTGAGAGTCTCTCTCTCTCTCTCTGCTTCCACCATCTTGCAATGTGATTCCCCGTGTCACTAAAGCCACGACCAAGGGAGACCCTCAATGGATATGATCTTTGGACTTTGGACTTCCCAGCATCTGTAACTATAAGCAATAAATTTTGTTTTCTTATAAATTACCCAGATCCACGTATTTTGTTATAAGCAACAGAAATGGACTAATACACCAGATGAAGAGCTGTGAACAGTGGTAATCCAGCTTACAAAGCATTTAAAAGGTGTAGTTATGTGTCACAACTCTGATGTCTATGATTTAAATGAAAGGTGAGAGTAGTTCATCCACACACCTACCTTACGATGTCCTGTACTTAGTCTAGCCTTCCTAATAGTTTCTAGGAATGCCTTTTATTCCTCCTTGTAAAAACAGCTCAAGATGAAATTAAAATGAACCTTTCTTATCAGTGGAGTATTTCCTACCAAAGAAGCAAGTACTGGGTTGAATATGACTCAAGTGCAAACACTGGACTTACCACTTCTCAGGGGTGACACCATTGCATAAGGAAAGCTCCCCTAGCACAGTGCTTTACTCAAAGGAGACACTTGATAGATAAGGAAAATGTGGAGGTGACTGAGGTGAGTACACTGTTAAACTCTGGGTTCTTAGAGGGTACAGAGCAGAGTGGGATGGAGCCGCTCCTTGGAAGGCAATGTCCAGTGGGTTGGTGTCCATTCAGATTCCCCCATCCCCCAGCTGCTGTGACTGTTGGCTGTTAAAGGGCCCACAGCTGACCCTACTACCCGAGAACTACCCTGGCCAGGAGCATATACTCCCCACCAGCAGCCCACAGACAATGATACATTGATATCACAAGGAGGACCAACTCTTGGTGCCACTCACACTCCAGACCACCCCATGGGGTCAGGCCGATGCTAGACTCCAGCTGGGACCACCTCCTTGCTAAACTCCCTCTCCTGTTCTACCCAGCTTCCATCGTTCCCTTTCTTTGAAGTGCTCTCCTCCAGTACACCGCTTTCACAAGAATCCCCGCCGCAGGCTCTGCTTCTAGGAATCCCATCCTAAGAAGCCTCAGGTCACAGAGCTAAGGATTTTCACCAGTTTTCCTCCCTACATCCCCCTGAGACACTCTAAGGGCCGAAATTATGTCCCCATTTCCAAAGAGAAATCTGTTAGAAACTGTAAGAGCTGGATTGAGAACCCAAGTGCGTTTTCACTGCCGACTATCAGGAGCAGGAAAGCAAATGTCTAGATTACAGTGTTGTCCAGTAGAATTTTTTCCAGAATGATATGCACTAGCCACACATGGCCTTTGAGCATTTGAAATGTGGCTAGTGTGACTGATGAATTAAATTTAAAATTTTATTTCATTTTACTTAATTTAAATAGTCACATGTTGCTCGTGGTTACCATATTGGATAATGCAGATATAGAAAGAGGGAGTGAGGTGAATGGATACAAGAGTTGGGGCAGGGTGTTCAAAACAACAGAGTGTCTTGTGAAGGCCTGGGGAAAGAAAGTAGATTGATTGGGAGCAAAGAGTAGAATAAAATTGGGCATATATTTCCAATCCTGAAGTTGGCACTGCAGGCTGGGATGAGGAAATAGGGTCGGGGGGTACTCTGCTAATTTTCACCCTAAAGGACTTGCATTTGAGCTTATGGGGTGATCTGGCTCTCCAGTGTTGTCACTGTCTGCTCTCTACCCCCAGCTCGGGGACAGAGGAGGATACAGATGGCTGTATTCGTTCCCTCATTCATCCCATACTCCCATTTAAAAATATTTATTAAATACCTTCTATGTGTCAGGCAGTGTGGATCTAGAAGTGAACAATATCTTAAGGAAATTACAATCCAATAGGAGAGAGAGGAACTCAAAGTACAGGGCATGCTGGTTAGCTCACTCAATTAGAATGTGGTGGTGATAACACCAAGGTCAAGCGTTCAGATCCCTGTACTGGCCAGTTGCCAAAAAGAAAAGGAACTCAAGGTACAACCAGTAAGACAGAGTGGTGGGCACAGCAGGAGAATTTGTCAAGTGCCATCTGCAGTGGTCACGCACTTTGATTGGGAAAGGTGGGAGCGTTCTTACAGCTCACATGTGATCCTGGGCATTGGGTCTCGGAGGACCTCACAGAGAAGTGGGAGGCAGGGGCACTCTGCGCAAAGGGAATAACAGCTCTGCCAAGGGGCAGTTGCCCATATGGCACCCTCGCCCAGTGGTGCCTGACAGGACTGGGGAGGGCAGCCGTGGACCAGGGACTGGGGGCTGGCACCAAGTCATGGGATTTGGGCCCTGTGGGCGATGGGGAGTCCGCAGAGGGTGCCTTATTGACTGTGTCATCTGGAAGAATCATTTTGCCTCCAGGGAGAAGGAGGCACCAAAGGGCCTAGGCTAGAGAAGGGAACATGAATGAGAAAGTTGCTGCAATAGTTCAGGCCTGTGTGGGGTGGCCCAGGCTGCTTCCAGGTCTTGACCTGCAGTAGCAGCCAAGACAGTGTCCCCAGGGCCACAGCCACCTGCCAGGCCTGGACCAGGCCTCCCCACCATGATCTCCACCCGGGGTAGAGGTGGCTGCAGTGCAGATGGGCTGGGGGACTATAAATAGCCAGGGCGCATACATTAGCATGCCAATGCACCCGCGCCCCATCCTCTATGCTAATGGCCCACCATGCGCCTGAACACCTTCTGTTCCCCTGCATGCATTTGCATGCACAATTAGCATAATCTTGTATAATTAATGAACAGCGTCAATTTTAGCTCCTAAGTAATTTGATTAACATGTTGATAGGGCACTTACTAGGCTCTCCAAACCTCAGGCTGGGCATGGGGCCTGAGGAGAAGAGGAGAGGGGGTGGAGAGACTGCTAAGGGGCCCCCAGCTTCCCATGAAGAGTAGTGGTGACTCTATTTCCCCCAAACTGGGCTGGAGAGGAGGGGAGAAAGGGTGGAGAAGCTGCTAACAGGAGGCTTCTGGGCACTCCATGTGAAGTGGCAGGGACAGGCTGGAGCCATTACAGCGGGTGACCTGAGCACTAAGCCTGTTTGTGCCTGTATGGACAGAGACATACATACACATCACTTGCATGTCCCCCCAGTTTGGGGAGTCCTCTGTGAATGAAAGATATTGGATTCCATGGGAAGAACAGAAGAGGAAGGACAGTAGGAGAAAAAGTAGGAGGAATAGGGGTGGGGATGGAGACAGGGAAGCCACAGAGGATGAAAGTGAGCTCATGAGTAATATGGGGCCATAGAGGGGAAGATGGGAGTCCTGAGACTGAAGGGAAGAAGTTGTGTGGCCTTGGAGGGAGAGGTGAGCTGAGCTCCAAGGCCAGAGACCTTGGTACTTCCTACTTATGAACCATGTGAGAGGTGGATAGGGAGAGGTTGGCAAGGCTGGCATCTTCTACAATGCACCAAGCGACTTAGGGCAGAGAGAACAGAGAAGGCTGAGCGTGTCCCCTTCCTATTCTGAGAAAGACCCGCTCCCAGCCTGGACATCCCAGGGCCCCCAGCAGAGGCTCGCACTTTCCTGCTCATCTCTGACTGTGGTCAGAGTCTGGAAGTTCTTCCTTGGCTCTGACTGAATCTTCTTGCTGCTGTCTAGCTCACTCACCCTCTAAGAAGATCAACAGAGGTGGGATGGCAGGGGTGGGGTGGGGTGAGAAATGACATTGTGGCAGACCCTGTACCGGGCACTGAATGGATACATTTCACTTAACTTCACAACATCCCAGCCTTTCCCTACCCAACGTCCCTACCAGGTGGCGTGATCGCTCAGCTCCATTTTGCACTTTAGGAAACCGAAGCTGAGAGAGGTGGGACCTTGCTCCAAGTCACATGGCTAGACATCCCAGGCTGGCTTGAGCCCTCAACCCTGAGTAACATTCTAAGGAGAACTTATCATTCAGGTTGCAGATGGTCCATTCACTAGCCATGCGCACTCTACCTATTATGGTCCTTAGGTCTCCTCATGCCTACACTCCCTCTTTTCCTCCAATTTCTTCTGGGGGCATTGCCCACAGCTCCTCTCCTGCCTCAGAATGGGGGTAACTTTGGCTCCAAGCTTGGCTTTAGCTGCTCAGAGGTCTTCCCATAACTCCTTACTCTGAGTTAGGGGTCCCTTGGGGACCCTTCTCTTTACAACTGGCATTTCAGCCTCTGTCACCTCCAGGGCACATGGGGGAATCTCTTTTGAATCCTCTGTGCTTCTCCTTCCCTCAAATGCTCCCAGCTCTGAAAACGGTGGGGCAGGGGAAGAAAGTACAGTTCATTCAGGTGGCAAGAGGGAAAACCTTAGTCCCACCTCCGCACTGACCCAGCAGGGTGGTTCTGGGACCTCCAGGGGAATTGACAGAATGTGTCCTGGACAGAAGCCTCTGCTTGCGGTGTGAGCATGGGAGCAGAGACCCTGCTGGAAAGGGCAGAAGGAGATGCACACTATTGTGGGCTTGTTTTGTGGCAGTGGAGGAAACAGGGAGTGTTGCCTTGACCATTGTATTAGGAAGGGAGCATGATTCTTTCGTAGATGACACAGCTCCTTCTCATCAAATTGCATTTTCCAAGTTGTGCCTGATCTAGGGATTTGGATCTAAGTTTGGCCTTAACAGGGCAGACTGGAGCTTACCTCTGCCAGATGACTTAGACTTGACCTGATTCAGCTGTCACTGAACAATACCCACTGCGCAGCAGGCACAACTACATGCCAGGGAGTGTCCACAGCCCACAGCTCCTGTCTACCCCTGGAACCAGAGAAGGAGAACTAAGGGCCTCCCATGGGAGGGTATCTTCCATCCTCACCCCCAGCCCAGGATCATCCTGGCCAATCAAGCAAACATTTAAAGTCCCATAGGGTAGCCACATGTGCTTATTTAAATTTGACTTAACTAAAATTAAACACAATTCAATACTCAGTTCTTCACAGTAGCTACATTTCAAGTGCCCAATCATTATGTGTGGCTATTGGCTACCATATTGGTCAGTGCAGAACATTCCATCATGGCAGAAAGTTCTACTGGATAGTGTTGCCTTAAAGCCTTACCTTGTTCTCTTTTTCCTCTTATCATTACGTAATTACGAATAATCTCAATTGACCTATCCTCAAGTTCACTGATTTTTTTTTCATAATTATGAAGCATTGTTTACATAATTATATTTTGTCTCCTCAACTGCTTTGTAAGGCCTCAGAGGGCAGGAATCATTTTTGAACCTCCTTCTCTTCTCCCGAGGATCTATCATAGGTGCCTACCCCACAGCAGTTGCTAGTTGATTCATGATGGAATTCAAGAGTCAAAAATTACTGTGACAGGATGAATGCTGGATCAAAGCCCCTGAATCACTTTAAACAGAGAACAATGTAAAATCCTGTACTCAGGTTAAAAATATCAATTGCAGGAACAGGACTTTGAGAATTCCAGAATAAGGACCTCTGAAAATCCATTCCTTCATAAAGCAACAAGAACACTGGCAAAAGTGGTCAAAAGCAACTTTTTCAGAACTTTGAAAATTAATAAAATGTTCGCAAGAAGCATTTATTCAAGAAAAATGACTGAATCTTAGTAAGAATAGAAAGCATGTAGTATTTTAAGTTGCCCTATTCCCATCCCCCCTCCTCAGCCCTGTTGAAAACCAGCAACCTTGCAACCATGGTAGTTGTGAAAACTAGAAGCCCAGCAACCACTGGAAGGGGCAGAGTGGGTTTGGTGCTTCTCAAAAAGATGTATTCCCAGACAACTGTTACTATTTGAACTGTCTGGCAGCCCTATTTGCAAAACTTGTTATATGACCTGACTCAGAGCTTGCTCAGTGGGAAAAGCCCTATCCTTAAGGTGTTTGTTGAAAATCACCAGAGGCAATTGTTTAACATTGCTGCAGCAATACTAGTTGGGGAAAATTAGAGCCTGGTTGAAAAGCTGAAAAGAAAAAAGTGTAAAGGAGTAAGATGTCCACAGGGGGCTCTGCAAAGCTCTGACATGTGTGGGGAGATCTAGAAAGCCATGCATACTTGCAGGGAAAGGTGCATGCCCAGGAAAGGACTGGAAGGGCCCCAATCTCTCACCTCTGGCTGACCCTGAGGCCCTGTACAAATGGAAGTGAAGGTCAAGGCCGAGTTCTAAATTTCTGTAGCAATGAAGGCATGTCCCAACACACACACAGAGGCTTTTGGCAAAGAGCTAAAGGCTTGTTGGTTCAAAGCATTTAGGGAAATGCCTCTCTAGTCACTAAGCTAACAGTAGAAACTTCAGTGACCGCACATGACAAGAAATAAAGACCTAATACAATTAGTCCAGGAAAGTCACTAAACAAAGAAATAGCAACAACAGCAAACATTCACAGGGAGGATCTTTTTTCCAGAGGTGCTACATTATAATATTAAAATGTCCAGTTTTCAACAAATAATTATGATACATTCAAAGTAACAGGAAAGTAAGGCCCACACTTAGGAAATAAAGCAGTCAATAGCAACTGTCCTGAGGAATCCTAGATGTCAGACTTTCTAGACAAAGGCTTTAAATCAGCTGTCATAAATATGTTTATGGAACTAAAGAAAACCATGTCTAAAGAACTTAAGAAAAGTGGGGGAAGAAGACAGAATAACCACAAAAATTCCTTGAGCTATTTAAGTCAAGTGAACAGATATGATGGGGGGTAGGGGAGCAGGTGGAGAGGAACGGGTAAAGGGGCATGAAAATCAATTACAATGTATATTGAGAAGTAAAATAAAAAAAAAAATAGAATTCAAAAAAAGCATAAGAATGATGTCTCACCAAAAAGAGAACATCAATAAAGAGACCAAATTACTTTTAAAAAAAAACCCCAAATTGAAATTCTGGAGTTGAAAAGCACAATAACTGAAATGAAAAATTTCCTAAAAGAACTCAACAGCATATTTCAGTTGGCAGAAGAAAAAAAAAAATGAGTGAACTTGAACATAGGCCAATTGGGATTATCTAGTTCAGGAGCAGAAAGAAGAAAGAATGAAGAAAAATGAACAGAGCCTAAGAGACCTGTGGACACCATCAAGCATATCAATATATGCACAATGGGATTTCAAGAAGGAGGAAAAAAAAGAGAAAGCGGCAGAAAAAAACGTTTGAAGAAATAATGGCCAAGAACTTCTCAAATTTGATGAAAAACCTTATTGTGCACATCCAAGAAGCTCAATGAACTCTAAGTAGTATGAACTCAAAAATATTCACACAAGGACACATCATACTCAAACTGTCAGAAGCCAAAGCCAAAGAAAGAATCTGGGAAGTAACAAGTGAGAGAAAAGTAACTCATTATAGGTAAGCAATCCTTAATAAGATGAAGATCTTGCTTCTCATCAGAAACCATGGCAGTCAGAAGGCAGAGGGATAATGTTATTGTTAAAAGAAAACAATTGTCAACCCAAAATTCTACACCCAGCAAAACCATCAAATTAGAAAATGGGCAACTTCAAAAATAAAGGCGAAATTGAGACATTTTCAGATAAACAAACACTGAGAGTTCCATTTGTGCATTTTTGCTTTAGTTGCCTGTGCCTTTGTAGTCTCATTCTAAAAATTACTGCCCCTCCCATTTTGTGTAGCATTTCTTGTTTTCTTCTAGTAGTTGCATAGTTTTGGGTCTTAAATTTAGATGTTTAATCCATTTGGAGTTGATTTTTGTGTATGGTAAGAGCTAGGCGTCTAGTTTCAATCTTCTGCGTGTAGACATCCAGTTTTCCCAGCATCATTTATTGAAGAGGCTGTCCTTTCTCCACTGTATATTCTTGGCACTTTTGTTGAAATTCAGTTAACTCTAAGTGTGTGGGTTTATTTCTGGGCTCTCTGTTTTGTTTCATTGGTCCATTTGTCTGTTTTTTTGGCAGTATCATGCTGTTTTGGTTACTATAACTTTATAGTATATTTTGAAGTCAGGAAGTGTGACTCCTCCAACTTAGTTCTGTTTTGTTCAAGATTAATATAGCTATATGGGGTCTTTTGTGGTTCTACACAAATTTAAAAATTGTTTTTCTGTTTCTGTTAAGAATATCATTGGTATTTTGATAAGGATTTCATTGAATCTATAGACTGCTTTGGGTAGTGTGGACGTTTTGATGATGTTAATTCTTCCAACCAAAGAACATGGGATATCTTTCCATTTATTTGTGTCCTCTTCAAATTTTTTTTTTAACAATGTTTTATAGTTTTCATTGTAGATTCTTTCACCTCCTTCGTTAAATTTATTCCTAGGTATTTCATTTTTTTGGTAGCTGTTTTGAATGGAATTACTTTCTTGATTTCTTCTTCAGCCATTTCATTACTGGTGTATAGGAGGGCTACTGATTTTTGTGTATTGATTTTGTATCCTGTCACTATACTGAATCTACTTATTAGTTCTAGTAATTTTTTGGTGGAGTCCTTAGTGATTTTTATGTATATGATCATGTCATGTGCAAAAGGGGATAATTTGACTTTCTGCTTTTCAATTTGTATGTCCTTCGATGCTTGCTCTTGCCTTATTGTGCCGGCTAGAATGTCCAGTACTATGTTGAATAAGAGTAGGGAAAGTTGGCATCCTGGTCTTGTTCTAGATCTTAGAGGAAAAGCCTTCAATTTTTGTCCATTCAGTGTGATATTAGCTGTGGGTTTGTCGCATATGGCCTTTCTTGTGTTGACGTACATTCCTTCCATACCTAATTTGTTGAGTTTTCTTATCATGAAGCGGTGCTGGATTTTATCAAATGCTTTATCTGCATTTATTGAAATTATCATATTTTTTTCTTCATTTTTTTGATGTGATGTATTATGTTCCTGCACAGCAAGGGACACTATCAACAAAGTGAAGAAACAACCTACAGAATGGGAGAACTGTTTGCAAACTACAAATCAGACAAGAAGCTAATATACAGATGTATAAGGAACTAAAACAACTTTACAGCAACAACATGAACAATTCAATTAAAAAATGGGCAAATGATCTGAACAGACATTTCTCAAAGAAGACATACAAATGGCCAACAAGCACATGAAAAAATGCTCAGAATCACTAATCGTCAGGGAAATGCACATTAAAACCACAATGAGATATCTTACCCCAGTTAAAATGGCTATTTATCAACAAAACAGAAAAAAACAAATGCTGGTGAGGATGCAGAGAAAAGGAAACCCTCCAACATTGCTGGTGGGAATGTAAATTGGTACAACCATTGTGGAAAACAGTATGGAGGTTCCTCAGAGAATTAAGAATAGGTCTACCTTATGACCTACCTATCCTATTACTGAGTATATACCCAAAGAAAATGAAATCAATATGTCAAAAAGACACCTTCACTCCCATGCTCATTGCAGTGCTATTCCCAATAGCCAAAATATGGAATCAACCTAAATGCCCATCAATGGATAAACAGATTTAAAAAAACTAGTAAATATACACAATGGCATACTATTTAGCTATATAAAGAAATGATATCCTATCATTTGCTGCAAGATGGATGGAACTAGAAACCATCATGTTAAGTGAAGTAAGTCAGGCACAGAAAGATAAAGATACTGTACCACCTCACTCATTTGTGGAACCTAAAAAAAAAGATGTGGTTCTCATGGAATTAGAGAGTAGAATAATGATAACCAGAAGCTTGGAAGGGATGGGGGTGAGGTGAAGAAGAAGTGGTGAACTAACAGGTATAAAACTATGCTATGTATCCTAAGTGAATCATTGTGCAGTATATGCATGTATTGAAACAACACACTTTACCCCACAAATATGTACAAATAAATGTTAAAATAAATTTTTTTAAGTTAAAAAAAAACTGAGAAGATTCATGATGAATAGATCTTTCCTATAAGAAAGACTAAAGGGAGGTGTACCTGGGGACCTCAGCAGCCATGGGAAGCTCCTGCCCAACAGACAGCAGGAGAGGACGGGACCTCAGCAGTCAAGGGCAGCCCCTGCCACTGCTGCAGACACCACTGCCACAAATATCACTGCGACAAACACCATTTCCACATGGGTGGTCCACCACAGCCACTGCCACAGCTGCTTCTGCAAGAGCAACTCGCTGCCACAGCAACAGCCACTGCTGCCATGCAGGTGGCTCACTGACCATTTGACTGCATTGACAGGAGAGTCACTAGGGAAAGAGGTGAGCAAGTGCAGACGTGTGACCCAGTGGCCTGACCCGAAGGAGGAATTACACTGCCACACACAGCAGCACACCTGGAGGTGGCAGGTGTGTACACAGTCCAAGCAACTGCCTTCAACTGGGAAGAGACACATGGAATCCCCTGAGAGTGCAGAAACCCAGGATACCCAAATACAGAAGAAAATTCCCAATCATCACCAATACATCCCCCAACTAGGGCAAGCAAGGATGTAGGAGGAGCCTCTGCCTCCTGCAGAGGAAAGAGAAACCCTGCCCAGGGTCACCCACCCAACTGAGGAGCTCCAGTATACTCCAGTGCACCCATCAGGGTCATGCAATGCTACCTGGCATGCCAACAAGTCCACCCAGGGCCACCCACCCCAGCCAAAGAGTGAGAGCATACCCAGGCACTTCTGCCAAGAACTCAAGAGCTTGCCTATGTCCTTGATGAATCAACACAGTGTCACTAATCTCAGCAAGGAATCACTAAGTGCCCCAGTGCCTAGGCCACGGAGGTACTTACACTCGATTCTGACACTGAATATGGCTGAAGTACCCACACAGAGACTATACTACTGTGTCCACCTGGACCCAATACTAAAACACCCTTCTTAATGGTCAATATAAAACACATCTACAGGAGAAAATCTCGCTCCTAAAAGCCCACTTCAGAGTAATAGAAGAAGCAACTGCTCTACCATATGACTAGACATTGATGTAGAGATACTAGAAATACAAACCAAAACCGGAAAATGAACAACAACAAAAAACCAAGAAAATATGACACTACCAAAGGAATACAATAATTCTTAAGTACCAGACCCTATAGAGCAGAAAAGCCTTGAACTGACTGACAAGGAATTCCCAGCAACAATCTTAAGGAAACTTAATGAGAAACAAGAAGACCCAGTTAGACATATGAGAAACGAGAAAAAGTATCCAGGATATGAAGGAGGAAAGTTGCAAAGAGGTGAACACTTTAAAAAAGAATGTAGCAGAACTCTTAGAATTGAAAGATTCATTCAAAGAAATAGAAAACACAACCAAGAGCTTAAGCATCAGGTTAAAGCAAGCAGAAGAAAGAATTTCTGATCTTAAAGATGGTCTTTTTGAAATAGCCCAGGCATACAAAAAAAAAAAAAAAAAAAAAAAAAGAAAAGAAAGAAAAAGAAAAAAGAATCACAAAAAATAAAGACAATCTAAGAGAGCTAGCAGAAGACCTTAAGCACACAAACATCGTAATCATGGGTGTTCTGGAAGGAGAGGAGAAAGGAAAAGCATGGAAAGCCAATTCAATGAAATAATAGTAGAAAACTTCCCAGGTATAGGGAGAGACATGGTCCTTCAGACCCAGAAGACTCAAAGATCCCCAAACAGATTCAATCCAAAAAGGTCCTCTCTGAGACATTATAGTCAAACTGGCAAATCTCAGAGACAAAGAGAATCTTAAAAACAGCAGAAGAAAAGCATCAAGACACCTATGAGGGAGTACCCATCAGACTCACAGCAGAGTTCTCAACAGAAACTCTACAGGTCAAAAGAGAGGTCAGAAAAAACAAACCTGCCAGCCAAGAATAATATACGCAGCAAGACTGTCCTTCAGAAATGAGGGAGAAATAGTGTATTTCCCAGACAATCAAACCTGTGAGAGTTCACCACCACACAAACCAGCCCTACAAGAAATCCTCAACAGAGTCCTGCATCTGGAATCCAGTAAATGATAATCACTACCATGAATACACAAGAAAGAACAAAATCAACTGATAGAACAAAAATGCAGATGAGAAAGAGAGAGAAACTATATCTCAACATCTCATAAAACCAACAAACACCAAAAACAAGCAATATAAGGGGAAGAAAGAAACAAAAGATGTTTAAAACATCCAAGCAAAAATCAATAGAATGCCAGGAGTAAGACAGTACCCTTCAATAACAACCCTAAATGTAAATGCATTAAATTCCCCGCTTAGAAGAACAGGCTGACTGATTAGATTAATAGCTAGACCCAACTATATGCTGTCTTCAAGAGATTCACCTCACCTGTAAAAACACATGCAGACTGAGAGTGAAAAGATGGGAAAAGATATACTACACAAATGGAAACCAAAAATGAGCAGGAGTAGCTATTCTTATATTGGGTAAAAACAGGCTTTAAACCAAAAACCATAAAAAGAGAAAAAGAAGGCCATTATGTAACAATAAAGGGATCTATCCAGCAAAAAGACATAATAATCATAAACATATATGCACCCAACACTGGAGCACCCAGATACAGAAAACAAACACTATCAGATCTAAAGAAATAGACCCCAATATTATAATAGATGGGGACCTGAGCACCCCTCTCTCAGCATTGGAGAGATCATCTATGCAACAAATCAACAGAAAAACTCAGGTTTAAACTACACTCAAACTACTACATTTGACCTGGCAGATATCTATAGAACATTTCATCCAACAACTACAGAATACATATTATTCTCATTAGCACATGGAACATTTTCCAGGATAGACCACAAGTTTGGTCATAAATCAGGTCTCAACAAATTTAAAAATATTGAAATCATTTCAAGTATCCTTTCAGACCACAGTGAATTAAAACTAGAAATCAATAACAAGCAAACTTCTGAAAACTATATAAATACATGGAAATTAAAAAACATGCTCTTAGGGCCCGCCCGTGGCTCACTTGGGAGAGCGCGGTGCTGACAACACCAAGTCAAAGATTATGATCCCCTTACTGGTCATCTTTAAAACAAACAAACAAAAAGCTCCTGAATGACCTATGGATCCAAGAAGAAATTAAACAAGAAACCAAAAAAGAAAAATTGAAACTAATGAAAATAAAGATGCACCATACCAAAACCTTTGCGATACTACAAAAACAGTACTAAGAGGGAAGTTTATTGCAATAAATGCTTACATCAAAGGAATAGAAAGATTTCAAATAAACAACCTAACATTACACCTCAAATAACTAGAAAAACAAGAGCAATCCAATCCCCTAACTAGTAGACAAAAAGAAACAATTAAGATCAGAGCAGAACTAAATGAAATAGAGACACCCAAAATCATACAAAAGATCAATGAAACAAAGAGTTGGTTTTTTTTTTTTTTTGGGAGAAGATTGAAAAAATAGCTAGGCTAACTAAAAAAAGAAAAGGGAAGATCCAAATAACAAAAACCAGAAGTGAAAAAGGAGACATTACAACCAATACCACAGAAATACAATGAATCATTAGAGACTATTATAAACAACTAGATGCCAACAAACTTGAAAACGTGAACATAATGGATAAATTTCTGGACACATACAAACTACCAAGACTGAGCCAAGAAGAAACAGAAAGCCTGAACAGATCAATAACAAGCAATGAGACCGAAGCAGTAATCAGCAGTCTTCCAACAAAGAAAAGCCCAGGACTGGATGATTTTACTGCTGAATTCTACCATACCTTCAAACTATCCTCCCAAATTGAAACAGAGGCCATTCTCCCAAACTCATTCTATGAGGCCACCATCACCTTGGTACCAAAACCAGACACAGATACACCAAAAACAAGAAAAGAAAACTATGGGCCAATATCTCTGATGAACATAGATGCAAAAATCCTCAACAAAATATTAGCAAAGAGAATACAGCAACACATCAAAAAATTTATATGCTATGATCAAGTGAAATTTATCCCAGGGACACAAGGATAGTTCAACACACTCAAGTCAATAAATGTGATACAAAACCAAGGACAAAAAACATATGATAACCTCAACAGATGCAGAAAAAGCAGTAGACAAAATTCAGCATCCCTCCATGATAAAGACTCAGAAAATTAGGTATAGAAGGAAAGTATTGCAACAAAATAAAAGCCATATACAACAAACCCACTGCCAACTTCATCCTGAATGGATGAACAGGAACAAGAAGAGGATGTCCACTCTCACCACTCTTATTTAACATAGTATTGGAAGTACTATCCAGAGCAATCTGGCAAGAGAAAGAAATAAAAGGCATCCAGATTGGAAAAGACAAAGTCAAACTGTCCCTTTTTGCATATGACATGATACTATATATAGAAAAACCTAAGGACTCTAGAAAAATACTCTTAGAGCCGATAAACTGTTTCAGTAAAGTTGTAAGATACAAAATCAACAAGCAAAAATCAGTAGCATTTTTATACTCTAACAACGAACTAGCAGAAAAAAATATCAAGAAAGCAAACCCACTTACAATAGTCACCAAAAGAATAAAATACCTAGGAATAAGCTGGAACCAACCTAAATGTCCATTAATGGATGACTGGATAAGGGAAATGTGGCATATATACATAATGGGATAGTACTCACCCATAAAAAAAATAAAATTCTGCCATTCACAGCAATGTGGATGAACTTAGAGAAAATTATGTTAAGTGAAATAAGCTAGGCACAGAAAGAGAAATACTTCATGTCCTCACTCATAAGTGGGAGCTATAAAAAGAAAAGAAGGAAGGAAGGAAGAAAGGAAGGAAGGAAGGAAGAAACAACAATCACATAATTTGCTGAACTTTCAAAAGGAGAGAACAGAACTGAGGCCACCATAGGTGGGAAAGGGGGAGGGGGTTAGCAAGAAATTGGTAAAGGACCACAAAAAATGATTACATTGTGTAATGCTGAATATACTAATTATCCTGATTTGAGCATCACATATTTCAGAGAGGTATTGATATTCAACTCTGTACCCCACAGATATGTACTATAAATTATGTTTCAGTAAATAAAAAAATTTTTAAAAAGAAAGAAATACTAGATGGAGTCCTTCAGTCAGAAATGAAAGAACATGGGATAGTAATTTGAATTCACATGAAGAAATAAAGAGCATTGGCAAACATAGCTACATAGGTAAATACGAAAGACAGTATAAATGTATTTTTGTCTGTAAATATTTCGTTTCCTATCTACTTTAAAGGACAACTGCACATGTGTGGGGGCAGAGGATATATGGGAACTTTCCACTCAATTTTGATGTAAACATAAAACTTCTCTAAATATGTTCTATTTTTAAAAAAAGGTCATTGCACAAAGCAAAAATTATAAAACAGGATTGATAGGCTTAAAATGTGTAAAGCTATAATGTGATTGACAATAATAAGCCAAAGGAGGGGAGAGAGAATGGAGCTATGTTGGAGCATTGTTTTTGAATACTATTGAAATTAGTGTTATTGTTCATTTAAAATAGATTACTTTAAATTTAGATATTAATTGTAATCCCTAGGGCAACCACTAATAAAAAAAAATCACTTAAAATATAGTGAAACAACAGCAACAACAACAACAATGGAATTAAAACAGTAAACAGGAAAATATCTATTTAATACAAAAGAGACAAGAATGGAGGAATAGAGAAAAAATACATGACAGATAGAAACACATGGCAAAATTTCAGATGTAAATCCTGCTTTATCAGTAATTACATTAAATATAAATGAATTAAATGCTACAATTGAATGGCAGAGATTGGCAGAACGGATTGAAAAAACAAAATGATTCAACTATATGTGGTCTATGTGAGAAACACTTTGTTGCTTTTATTTTGTATTTTTTTTACATTTCATCAACATGTGTTTTCTTTTTTCTTTTTGCTAAAAGAGAAATTTATTTAATGTAAATGTGTAAATTAATAAAAAAGAAAAATCTCAAATCAACAATCACTTTTGCACCTCAAGAAACTAGAAAATGAAGAGCAAACTGAACCCAGACAGACCTAGCAAAGGAAGTAAATAATAAAAATTAGAACCTAGATAAAAGAAGTAGAAAATAGAAAAAAAAAATAGAGAAAATCAGTGAAACCAAAAGTTGATACTTTGATGAGATCCACAAAATTGACAAATCTGTACCTAGAAAAAAGAGAGAAGACTGAAATAACTAACATCAGAAATGAATGAGAGGTCATTACAACCAAATTTACAGAATTAAAAAGGGTTACAAGGGAATATCATGAAAAATCATTGGTCAACAAATTAGATCATCTAGATGAAATTAATAAATTCCTAGAAACATGCCACCTACCAAGACTGAATTATGAAAAAACAGAGAGTCTGAAGAGAACTATAGCTAGTACAATGAGAGATTATAGCTTTTCAGATTCCAGATGCAGGACTCCCTTGAGGATTTCTTGCAGGACTGACCGTGCGGTGGTGAACTCCCACAGGTTTTGTTTATCTGGAAAATACACTATTTCCCCCTCATTTCTGAAGGACAGCCTTGCTGGGTATAGTATTCTTGGCCAGCAATTTTTTTCTTTTAGTATTTTGAGTATTTCATCCGATTTTCTTCTGGCCTGTTTCTGTTGAGAAGTTTCTGTTGGAAAGTCTGCTGTTTGTTTGATGGGGCTCCTTATAAGTGTCTTGATGCTATTCTCTCTTTGTCTTTGAACTTTGCCAGTTTGACTATAATGTGTCTCAGAGAGAACCTTTTTGGATTGAATCTGTTTGGGGATCTTTGAGCCTTCTGGGTCTGAAGGATCATGTCTCTCCCTATACCTGGGAAGTTTTCCATTATTATTTCATTGATTAGATTTTCCATGCCCTTTCCTTTGTCCTCCCCTTCTGGAGCACCCATGATTCAAATGTTTGTGTGCTTAAGGTTGTCTGCTAGCTCTCTTAGATTTTCTTCATTTTTTAAAATTCTTTTTTCCTCTTTTTTTTTTTTTGTCTGCCTGGGTTATTTCAAAAAGACTATCTTCAAAATCAGAAATTCTTTCTTCTGCTTGTTCTAGCCTACTACTTAAGCTCTCAGTTGTGTTTTTTATTTTGTTGGGTGAATTTTTTAGTTCCATGAGTTCTGCTACATTCTTTTTTAAGGTATTAATTTCTTTGTAAATTTGCTCCTGCACGTCCTGGATTTTTTTTTTTTTTTTCTTGTTTCATTATGTTGTCTAACTGAGTCTTGTCCTATCTCGAGTTTCTTTAAGGTTATTGCTTGGAATTTCTTTTCAGTCATTTCAATGGTTTCCAGCTGTAAAGGGAGAATTAGTGAGAGAATTAGTGTATTCTTTTGGTGCTATCACATTTTCTTGGATTTTCATATTTCTAGTATCTCTATGTTGATGTCTAGTCATCTGCAGAGCAGTTGCTTTTTCTACTACTCTGGAATGGGCTTTGAGCACAGAGACATCCTCTTCTTTTTCCAGTCTCCACTGGTGACTCTCTTTATATCGATGCAGTCAAGTGTCTGGCAGGCTGCCTGCTTGGTGGCTGTGGTTACTGCTGTGGCATCAAGCTGCTTTTGTAGCAGTTGTGGCTATGGCAGTGGCTGTGGTGGGCCACCCATGTTGAAGTGGTGTTTTTGGCATGCTCCTTGCCTGCTTCCAGGCTGGTGATGCTGCCCTCGGCTCCTGTCTGAGGACCCTGGGTGTGCTCTGCTGCTTGCTTGCCTCCAGGTAGTGGGGGCTGCCCTTAGCTCTTGTCTGAGGGCCCTGGGTATGCCCTTGAGACACACTTTAGATTCAAAGGTATTAGTAGGTTGAAAATAAAAGGATAGGAAAACATATATCGTGGAAATCCTAACCAAAAGAGAGCTGGAGTGGCTATACTAATATCATATAAAACAGACTTTAAGACAAAAATTGTTATGATAGACAAAGGACATTTTATAACAATAAAAGTGTCAATATATCAGAATGAAATAATTATAAACATATGCACCTAATGATAGAGATCCAAAATACATGAAGCAAAAACTAACAGAATTGAAGAAAGAAGATAATTCAACGATAATAGTTGGCAAATTTAATACCCTACTTTTTGTTTTGTTTTGTTTTTGGCAGCTGGCCAGTAGTTTGGGGATCCAAAACCCTGACCTTGGTGTTACAAGGCTGTGCTCTAACCAACTGAGCTAAACGACCAGCCCTAGGCAATGCCTTTTTAGATGTGACACCAAAAGTACAAGTAACCCAAGAAAAAAATAGACAAGTTGGACTTTATCAAAATTAAAAACTTTTGGGCCGAGCCCGTGGCGCACTCGGGAGAGTGCTGCGCTGGGAGTGCCGCGAGGCTCCCGCCGCGGGTTCGGATCCTATATAGGAATGGCTAGTGCACTCACTGGCTGAGTGCCGGTCACGAAAAAGACCAAAAAAAAAAAATTAAAAACTTTTGTGCTTCAAATGACACTAACTAGAAAGTGAAAAGACAACCCACAGAATGAGAGAAAATACTTGCAAATTATGCATCTGGTAAGGGCCTAGTATCCACAATGTATCAAGAACTCTTACAACTTAAAAATAAAAAGATAACCCAATTAAAAAATGGGCAACGGATCTGAATAGACTTTCTCCAAAGAAGATATGAAATGGCCTACATGCATATGAAAAGATGTTCAACATCATTAGTCATCAGGGAAATGCAAGTGAAAACCATAATGAGATAGCGCTTACATTCACAAGAACAGCTATAGTAAAAAAGTTAGACAATAACTAGTGTTGTTAACGATGTGAGAAACTGGAACCCTCATATATTCCTAGCGGGGCAGTCAAATAGTGAAGCTGCTTTGAAAATCAGTTTGACATTTCCTCAAAATGTGAAACATAAAGTTACTTTATAACCCAGCAATTCCACTCATAGGTGTATACCCAGGAGAATTAAAAACAATTGTACACCCAAAGCCTTGTACATGAATGTGCACAGCAACTTTATTAATAACAGCCCAAAAGTAGAAACAACCCAGATACCGACCAACTGATGAAGGGTATATCTTTACAAAGGAATAGTATTTGGCAATAAAATGGAATGAAATACTAATGTATACTATGACATTTATGAACCTTAAAAGATATGCTAAGTGAAAAAAGCCAGTCACAAAAGACCATGTACTCTATGATTCCATTTATATGAAAAGTCCAGAATAAGCAAATCCATAGAGAAAGCAAATTAGTGGTTTTTGGGGGCTGGGAAGGGGGAGGTGGAAATGAGGAACAACTGTCAATGGGTTTGAGGTTTCTTTTTGGAGTGATGAAATGTTCTAAAGTTAGGTAGTGATGATGGTTGTATAATTTTGTGAATACCCTAAAAACCACCTAATTGTACACTTTAAAAGAGTACAATTTTTGGACTGTCAATTATATCTCAAAAAATCTGTCATAAAAAATTCAATCGCAACAGCACAGGTAGGTGTTCCTGGGCTGATGGTAGTGGGGAAACTAGGTATTGTAGGGATTCAAGTTTGATATGGGCCAAAACTAGCATGCAATTGTTTAAAGAAACCCACACTCTGTGTGCAAGCTCTGCACAATGTGAAGCAGCAGGTGGAAGGTGAGGTACTCCTGGTTTTAGCTCCATTCCTATGAATTCACCTTCACATCCCCAGAAGCACAAGGCCCCTCAAGCCACAGACAGATGTAGGCCTGGGTTCTGTGCCAGATCCCTGCTGTGAAAGGGGTATTATAGATTGCAGGGGCTTTCTCAAGCGTGGGGAACATCTAGTAGCTGTGGATGAAGGAGAACGTGGTTTGTTCGTAGGAAGCAGGACAGTGAGAGTGGCCAGACAGAAGGTGTCTGAGGCAGAGAATGCCTGCCATCCTGTTATCCATCTTCCTTCCCTTCTTTTCGTGATAAGCCCTTCAAATTTTTCCTGGGTTTAGGGATTCCCACTGAGAGCCTACCTTTCCCAGCCTTCCTTGCAGCGAGGTGCAGCCATGTGACTAAGTTCTGGTCAATCGCATGAGCAGAAATGAGGTGTAGCTTTCAGATCATGTCCTTATAAGGAAGCTGCTCACCCCATTTCTTCCATCCCCCTTTGGTGTCTCTGAACCTGCTTGGACTATGCAGATGAGGGTGTCATCTTAGGGAAAAGCTGAGGACAAGACAGCTTGGTCCTAGATGATTGTGGAGAACAGTCACCTTGGACTGTTTTGTGAGAGGCAGAACTAAACAAGTCCTTAAGCCACTACACGTGGGGACTCTTTTATAGTACATTACCCTAGGTGGGGCTGACAAGAGGGAGGGGAAATGGAATTTATGATTGGAGCACTGACTGACGGGATGGTAGCAAGAACTTTGGTGGAGGAGGGAGAGAAAGCTTTCTACCAGCGGATGCCACACTGCCAATGGGTCCCTGTGTGTGCTCTTTGTGCAGAGAGTGAGCAAAGCTTCAGCTTGCAGGGAACAATGCTTGTGCCTGTGCTCACACATCCCCGCAGCAGCTAAGGGTACTGCAGAGCCCACAGAGATTGTCTCGGGGGATTTACTGGCTTGAGGATTACATGTGTAGGGGATATTGTTGGTGCCTCACTGGGTGTAGTGGGTTGAATGGTGGCCACCAAAAAGATATGTCCATGTCCCAGAACCTGTGAATGTGACCTTCTTTGGAAAAGAGTATTTGCAGATGCAATTAAGTTAAGGGTCTTGAGATGAAATCATCCTGGATTATCTGAGTGGGCCCTAAATTCAATGATAAGCGTCCTTATAAGAATAAGGCAAAGAGAGATTACACAGAAGAGGAGGTGGAGCCACGTGAAGACAAAGGTAGAGACTGGAGTGATGCAGCCACAGGAATGCTGACAGCCACCATAGGCTAGAAGAGGCAAGGAAAGAGCCTTCAGAGGGAACTCGGCCTTGCCAGCACGTTGGTTTTGAACTTCTGGCCTCCATAACTGTGAGAGCATAAATTTCTGCTTTAAGTTACCAAGTTTGTGGTAATTTGTTATGGCAGCGCTGGGAAACTAATGCCCTGGGTCAGTGCATTTATCCCACTGTGAACTGCACTGGGCAGACATGGCCCCTGGAAATGCCTGGGTGGTTATCCCCAACCACAGGGCTGGCCTGCAGCCTCTGACTGACTTTGCTCACACAAGAGTGCCAAAGGCTAGCCCCTTGACACAGGGTGCGAGCAATGCTCTGGAGCTCCTGGTGGGACTGGGCTGAAGCTAGACTCCGGCTCAACCCACACCCTTGCTTGGCTCCTCCCCCTGCCTCATCTCCTGCACTTCAGGAGAAGACACGTCCCTCAATAAATCCCTTGCACAAGAATCCACATCTCAGGCTCTGCTTCTAGGTCTATAAACAGTAACAAGCACTACTTACATTTGTGTAATAGGATGTGAAAATGGATTCTTTTTGTCTGGGTTTCAGCTGCTGGAGCACCTATGCTACCTGGTAATAGACTGTGGAATGGGTTTTGTGACCTTGAGCTTATCAATCTATCTGTAGGGATAAAAATAGGAACTGTATCAGATGGAGCTCTCAGGGGGTTGTAGCCCCCCGCCCCCCACCATCTCAATGGGGAGGGAAGGTGTAGGGTGCTTCCGTCTCACTTCAGACTAGTGGGGGAGCTTCAAAAGAACTGGAGAAGTTGACAAGAGGCCCTAGAATTTGAAGAGCACAGAAATCGATACTGAACTCATACCTGTGAAGTTTAACAAGAAGAAGCTGGGGAAAGGCAGGCTCATCCTGGGCGCTGAGGAGGGCCAGGTGTTGGCAGGGTTGGCTTTAGGAGCCAGATGCTCTTCCAGAGCTTAATCAGGGCAAGGATCATGCCTGGTTTCCTTCAGCCAGATTCGGGCTCTTTGAGGATAGCTGCCTGTGAACTGTCATGAAAATGCACTCAGGAGGGAGTGGCGGGAGGCTCTAAATCCAGAGTAATTAACCCCTTTTTTTTGTTGCCATGGACCCCACTGGACCCATTCTCAGAAAAATGTTTCCATATGTACAAAATGAAATACATAGGATTATAAAGGAAACTGATTATATTGAAATACAATTATCAAAATGTATTTTAAATTATGAAATACTTTATACATACTTTCTTAATTCATTTCATAACAAGATCGAGCAGCAGTTCTATCAACTACAGTAATTTTGAAGTAGCAACGAATGTAATGATATTTCAAAATATCTGCAATAGCTCTTATGATATGAAAATTATCTATTCTGGTGACAAAATTACATACATAGTGCTAATACTATATTGTGATCTGTTACTTATTCCTACAATTGAAGGAAACACTAAAGGTTAGCTAAATGTTTCCTGTACTGGAAGTTATGTAAAATAAAGATGGGATTTTTCCCACCCAAGTTCACAGACCCTCCAGAATTCTATCTATGGACCCACAGGGATTCTTGTGGACCTCAAGTTAGGAATTCCTCCCATGGGTGAAGAATTAGGTGTAGAAGCTGAGGGAATCATAAGAAGCCGTAAGAGGGGTTCCCAGTGGGAGGATCTGAGAGATCTACAAAAGCTCACCCAGAGAGAAAGCCAGAGTCATTCACCATATTCAGAGGCATGAATGCCAGATGGCCACGATGTCAACCTGGGAAAACGTTTTCTCCCTTCTTCTCTTCCACTACCTCAACCATGGAGGTGACTCTAGACTACAGGTAATAAGAAGAGGTGAAGGTGAATGGAGAAAGGAAGAAGATCCTTCTACCAACTCCTTCCCCCACCACTAGACCCAAGGCAAGATCAAGCCAAGAAGATTGGATGCTTTACAATTAGACAATCTCTGGAGTTCCCATGACAGACTCCTCTGGAAATTTTATTACTTAAAAGTGACCAGAGGATTTTGATTTTATGAATGATGAGAAAAAGATGAAGGCACAGTCCATGATTTCATTTAGGAACAGAGAGAAATGATCCAGAAGAGCAGGTTTATTGGGCAGTTGTTACAGTAAAACTGCTTTTACTTTTGTTACAGTTTTACTGTAAGAATTGCCCAATAAACCTGCTATTGTTTGCACCTTCCCTACTGCAGCTGATACAATGAACAAGTTACATTATACAAAGCATTTTCAAGATTTGGCATCATAAAGATTTCATTTCCCTCTAGGTTAATCTGAATTAAACATGATTTCAATAAAAATGACACAATCAATAGAGTGAAAAGTCAACCTATGGAATGGGAGAAAATGTTTGCAAATCATATATCTAATTAGGAGTTATTATACAAAATATATAAAGAACTCCTACAACTCAGCAACAACAAAAAAACCCAAATAACCTGGTTAAAAAATTGGCAAAGGACTTTAATGGGCATTTCTCTAAAGAAGATATACAAATGGCCAAGAAGCATAAGAAAAGATGCTCACTATCATTAGAGAAATGCAAATCAAAACTACAATCAGATGTCACCTCACACACATTACGATAACTACTATTTTTCGAAAAGGTAATAACAAATGTCGGGGAGTATGTGGAGAAATTGGAAACTTTGTGCACTGTTGCTGGGATTGTAAAATTGTAAAATGGTACAAGCTATGTGGAACACAATATGGTGGCTCCTCAAACAATTAAAAGTAAAACTACCACATAATCCAGCAATCTCACTTCTAGGTATATATCCAAAATAACTGAAAGCAAGGTCTTGAAGAGATATTTGCACACCCATGTTCATAGACGCATTATTCACAACAGCCAAGAAACAGAAACAACTCATGTTTACTGACAGATGAATGTGGCATATACATACAATAAAATGTACATATGTAACAAAACATAACATATATATGTGTTATAAACATATATAACAAAATGTGGTATATAGATACAATGTTATATTATTCAGCCTTAACAAAGGAAGAAAATCCTGTCACATACTACAACATGGATGAACCTTGAGGGCATTATGCTAAGTAAAATAAGCTGGTCACAGACAGACAAATCATGCAGACAAATACTGTATAATCCCACTTATACGAGTTACCTAAAGTAGTCAAATTCATAGAAAGTAGAATGATGGCTACCAGGGGCCGTGGGGAGTGGGCAATAGAAATTGTTGTTTAGTGAGTATAGCATTTAAGTTTTGCAAGATGAATAATTCAGGAGATCTGTTGCATAACAATGTGAATATACTTAATATTACTAAACCATACCCTTAAAAATGTACAGATGGTAAATTTTATGTTACATGTTTTTTTACAACAATTTTTAAAAAATGTCATCAGGAAGTTATTTATGTTTTGGTGACCTAGATAATATAACTGTAAAGTTCATATGAAAAAATAATAAAAAATAGTTAAGAAATTTCTAAAATATAAGAGTAATGGAGAGACGGGACTAGATCTACCAGTTATTGACATGTTTTAAATCTTCAACAATTAAAACAGTATCATATTTCCACATGAATAAACAGATGGAATAATGAAGGAGAATGGAAAGTCCAGAAATACACACAATTATATTTAGGAACTTAGAATATGGCATGGATATTTCCAATTAGTGAAAAGATGGATTACTCAATAAATGCTGTTGAGACAACTGGCAGCCATAAGAAGAAATACAGGTAGATCCAGGGTAAATTCTGAATGGATGATTTCCTCTTCTAAAATTATAGCAGACTACATATTCTGATGTGCCCTCCCTATACAACTAGATTCTGAGCTTTTATCAAAAAGTGAAAGAAATCTCCAAGGATATTAAAAAATAAAAATAAGTGAGTTGATATCTGATTGGGAGTCATAAGCTATGAGCTAACACAAATATTGGAGTTGTGCTTTTGAAAATGCCAATATAAATGCTGGGATTGAGAATAGGAACCACCTGACTTGGTAGCACCCCTTGTTCCTGGCAGAATCAAATAAAACCCTTCTAGAGGAAAACATACTCAGTTTTGGTTCAACTAAATATGAGCTAAAACCACCACCACCACCACAATAACAACAAAAACATCAAACAACAAAACAAGCCACCATGAGTGATAGCCGAAATAATGAACAACAGATTTACAGTAAAAAAGACATCAAATATTGAAATTATCAAATACAGAATGTTAAATAACTTGAAAAGTTTAAAGAAATAAAAAATTAATTTAAAAAATGAGCAAGCAAGAAGAGACCACCCAAATAAGAGGACACATTTGAAAAAGACCTAAGTAAAACTTTCAGAAATAAAAAACACAAGTGTTCAAATTAAAAGATTATTGGATGAATTAAACACTAGATTAGATATAGCGAAAGAGAGAATTAATGAACTGGAAGATGGATAAAAAATAGTCACCCAGAATGCAGTACAAAAAGAAAATAGGTGAAAAACAGGAAATTGTTTCAAATACATGGAGGATAGAATGAAAACGTCTAAATTGGAATATTCTTTGGAGTGCCCGGGGAGAAAAGACAGAAAATGAATGAGATGTAACATTAAGAGAGACAAAGTCTAAGAAATTTCCAGAGTTGGTGGCAGATGTATATCCACAGATGCAAATAGGCCAACAAATTCTAAGCAGGATAAAACAAATCCACACATAGATACATCAGAGTGAAACTGAAGAGCTTTAAAGGCAAAGAAAGCTCTTACATACTGGCAGAGAGAAAAATAAGTTTACCGACAAAAGAATGACAAGTATGCTAGACTTTTCAACAGCAAAAAATGGAAATATTTTCAAAGTGCTAAGTAAAAAATAACTGTCAATCTAGAATTTTGTTCCTAGAAAAAAACATTTTTCAAGAAAGTGATATAAAAGACATTCGTAGTAAACAAAAGTAAGATGTTGTTTACTACCAGCAGACCTTCACTAAAGGAACTTCTAAAAGATGTACTTCAGAAAGAAAGAAAATGACCCCAAAGGAAGTTGTGAGATGCAAAAAGGAAAAAAACAAGCAAAAAATTTGGTAAATCTAAAGAAAAATTATTACTATATAATGAAAAGAATAATAACAATGTATGGAGTTAAAAGTAGGGTAGGGTTAATAGAAAGTTCTAAGGTCAGTGATGTGCTGGGAAATGTTTAAGAAATATTTCCAGAGGGTGAAAAACCCCTAATTTACAGTGGTGTTGATTTCCATGGTTATATGTTCCCATCACGACTGATTTCAAGCTACCAATGTGATGTCTCTAAATATGGAGCTGATAAAAGATGCTAACAAGCAGATCTTGTGAGCCAGCATGAGCCTGCTCCAGCACATCACTGTCAAAGATTCCAATATTAGTCAGGAAAGGAATTATAACTTTCTTTAGACTTTGTAGTAAATTTCAAGGGTAATAACCAAAAGAATATAAAAGAAGTAAATAAACTTTCAAACCAGTAAAGGGGAAAAATGGAATAAGAAACAGACACACCACATTAAGAAAATACCCAATTTTTAAAATAGCAAGAAAGGAAAACAAAGAAACACAGAAGTGGAACAAATAGAAAGCACAAAAGTAATATGGTAGAAAATAGTTCAAATACATTGTACATATTAAATATATACAATTTTTATTTGTCAATTATAGTTTAATAAAGCTGGAAAAAATCAATAATCTCAATAAAATAAATAAACTAAACCTGCCAGTTAAAAAATAAACTAGATTAAAAAAAATAAATCCAAGGGGATCTTAACCCTTGACTTGGTGTTGTCAGCACCACACTCTCCCAAGTGAGCTAACCAGCCATCCCTATATAGGGATCTGAACCTGTGGCCTTGGTGTTATCCGCACCACACTCTCCCAGATGAGCCATGGGCTGGCCCAAACTTGTCCACATTTAATAAAATAGTCAATAATATATATGTATCAAAAATTGATGGAACAATAGGGATAAGCTGAAAATTCGTGTGGGAGATTGCAACCTTATCTCTAATTTTTTAATAGGTCAAGCAGACAATGATAAGTAAAGATAGATCTGAACAACACAATTAACAATCTTGATTTAGTGGACACATATAATACAGTAAATTCAATTAGATACACAATTACATTGAAAATTAGTAACAAAACATAACTAGAAAAATATCACATGCTTGGAAATTAAGAAACACACTTCTGCTTCTAGCCAAGATGGAGTAAGAGACCACATTTATCTGCAGCCTGAAAACAAAACAAGAAAAAACAAAGCAAACCAGACAAATACACAAAACAACATATTTCAAGATAATAAATATATGACAAAGAAAAGTGATCCCCAAGAGATGGGAAATAAACAAGGTGAACCTTACAAATGTTCCAGCATATTGCTTTGAGCGTTTCCAGGCTGTGGCACAGAGAGGAGAAACTGAGGCACAGCACAATAGACTCCCACAGCTGAGGGTCCAGGGAGAACAAGGGAGCTAGACTTCATAAGACAGAGTATTGGAAAGGAGAGAGCTGCATACAGGGAGAATTCTAGAGATCTGAGGAGGGCCTCCTGTAAGTATTTAGTAGAGTACTGATCAGTGCATGCATGTGCAGAAACTACCTAAGTCCAGGGAAAGAACCACTCAAAAGGAATAAAGCAAGCAGTCTTGGTGGTCACATAGGGATGAAAATAGCATTTGTTTCTACTAGCTAGTCTGAGAAAACTCATAATTCATGGGACGTTGGGTAGAGTACTCAGGAAGGTCTTATTTTAGTAGTAAGGAATAATTAGCCCCAGACAGTACTGTGGTGAGCCCATCTAATAAACCCTAAAAGCAAGACACAAAAAGAAAAAACCATCTCTAAGTAAGTTAACTGCATCTCAGAAAAAGGTCAAGATTTATAAAAAATACAAAAATATCTACCACTCAACAAAAAAATTCACAATATATGAAATCCAATTGCAAATTACCAGGCACACCAAGATGCAAAAAAAAAAAAAATGACCCATAGTGAAGAGAATAATCAATCAATTAAAACTGATATAGAATGGATACAGATTTTAGAATTAGCAGAAAAGGGGCCGGCCCTGTGGCTCACTTGGGAGAGTGCGGTGCTGGGAGCACAGCAACGCTCCCGCTGCGGGTTCAGATCCTATATAGGGATGGCCGGTGTGCTCACTGGCTGAGTGTGGTGTGGAGGACACCAAGCCAAGGGTTGCAATCCCCTTACCAGTCACACACACACAAAAAAGAATTAGCAGAAAAGAACAGCAGAAGAGTTATTATAACTGTATTTTATATGTTCAAAAATTTAAGTAGAGACATGAAAGATAGAAAAAAGACACAAATCAAACTTGTAGAGATGAAACCTAGTGTTTGAGATAGAAAAAAATAGATGGGATGGGATTAAAAGCAGATGAGACATTGTAGAAGAAAAGATTAGTGAATTTGAAGACATAGCAGTAGAAACTATCCATAAGGAACACAGAAAAAACAAAAACCAACTCTTCCAAATAAAAAAGTATCAGTGAGCTGCAGGAAAACTTTAAGCAACCTAATATATGGGCAATTGGAGTCCCCAAAGAGGAGAGGGTAGAAAAAGTATTTGAAGAAATAATGGTCAAAAACTTTCCAAGGCTAATAAAACTATGAACTCATAGATCCAAAAACATTAATGCACCCCAAGCACATGAAACATGAAGAAAACTCTATCAATGTACACCATAATTAAACTGCTCAAAATGAATGATAAAAGAATATCTTAAAAGTGGACAGAAATAAAAGACATGTTATATGCAGAGGAACAAACATAAGACATCAGATTTCTCAATAGAAATGCAAGAGAGTAGATAGTGAAGCAACATCTTAAAAAACAAAACAACTATTAACTTAAAATTCTATACCTAACAAAAATATCTTTCAAAAATAATACAAGAAATACTAAAGGTTGCCCTTCAGGCATAAAAAAAATGATACCATATGGAAATCTGGATCAACAGAAAGGAATAAAGAGGCACTGGAAATGATAACTACATATATAAATATATAAGAAAATCTTCATATTATTTAAATCTCTTTAAAAATAATTGTTTAAACAAAATGATGACAATGTATTGTATATTTTATAACACATGTAAAAACAAAAAACATGACTAAAGCACAGCCTTATAATACCAAGGTCATGGGTTCATATCCCTGCACACAGGCCAACCACAAAACAAACAAACAACCAAACAAACAAAAACCCAACATGACAGCAAGAGCATACAACACACAAAAAATGGTATAACTGAAGGTAGATTGCAATAAGTTAAGGACGTAAACTATAATCTATAAATTAACAACCGAAATAACAAAATACAGAGTTTTGCTAATAAGCCAACATGGAAGACAAAATAGAATACTAAAAATGACCTGAATAATCTGAAAGAAGGCCAAAAACAAAAGGAAAGGAAAAAAATGAACAAAAAAGAGAACAAATGGAAAGCACATATCAAGATGATGGACTCAGGCTAGCTGGTTAGCTCAGTTGGTTAGAGCTTGGTGTTATAACACCAAGGCCAAGGGTTCAGATCCCTGTACCAGCCAGCCACCAAAAAAAAAAAAAAAAAAAAAAAAAAGATGGTCTCAAACCTTACCACATCAGTAATCTCATTTCAAATGTAAATGGTGTAAATATCCCAATAAAAGGCAGAGATTATCATTTTGAATTTAAAAAAGACCTATCTAACATTATGCTGCTTACAAGAAATGCACTTTAAATATAAAGACACAAACAGGTTAAAAGTAACAAGATGGAAAAGATTTATCATGTTAACACTAGTCAAAAAAAAGCAAGTATGGCTACATATTATCAACGTAAATGTCAGGGATTTTATGACAAAGGAGTCAATAAACAAGAGGACATAATAATTCTAAACATCTATGCACCTAATAACAAATCTTCTAATTATATCATGCAAAACTGATAGAATTTCAAGGAGAAATGCACAAATACACAATAATAGTCAGTGATTTTAATACTTTTCTCTTACTAATAGAATAAATAAGAGGGTTTTTCAAAAAGTTCATGGAAATATTTGTATTATCTTATAATTCTATTTTTCCATGAACTTTCTGAAGTACCTACATACAAAGAAAATCAGCAAGAATATACTAGATTTGCTCGCCACTACCAACTAACTCGATCAGTTTTATATTTATAGAACACTTCACCCAACAACAACCAAATACACAAGTGTACATTAAGCAAGGTAGGCCCTGTTTTGGGCCATAAAATAAGTCACAATAAGTTAAAAAGGATTCAAGTCATACAAAGTGTATGTTCTCTGACAACAACAGAATTAAATTAGAAATTAATAATGAAAAGATCCTAGGAGAATCCCCCAAATTTAAGAAACTAAGTAACATATGGGTCAAAAATGACCTCAAACAGGAAATTATAAAGTATTCTAAACTGAGTGAAAATCAAAACACAACATACCAGAATTTGTGGTATGCCCTGAAAGCAGTACTTAGAAACGTATAGCCCCCAAAGTCTATTTTAGACAAAATAAAAGATTTTAAATCAATGACTTAGCCTCCACCTTAAGAAACCAGAAAAAGGGGAGGAGATTAAACTAAATGTAAGCAGAAGAAAGAAAATAAATATTAGGGCTGGCTGGTTAGCTCAGTTAGTAAGAGTGTGGTGCTGATAACACCAAGGTCCGGGGTTTGAAATCAATAAAATAGAAAATAGAAAAACAATGGAAAAAATCAATGAAACCAAAAGCTGTTTTTTAAAAGATCAATAAAATGTATAAAACTGTAGCCAGACTTTTGCTAATAAGCCAACATAGGAGATAAAAGATCAGGAAAAAAAGAGAGAAGACACAATTTGCCAATATCAGGAATGAGAGACGTGACATCACTACAGGTTCTATAGATATAAAAGAATAAGAGAATATTATGAACAATTTTATGCCAACAGATTCAACAATTTATAAGAAAGAGACACACTGCTTGGAAGACACAAATTACCAAAGCTTGCTCATGAATAAGTAACCTCCTATATCTATTCGAAACATTGAAGTTATAGTCAAAATCCTTTCAACAAAGAAAACTCCAGGCCCAGATGGCTTCGCTAGTGAATTCTACCAAACACTTAGGAAGAAATAATACCAGTTCTACACAAACTCTTCCAAAAAGCTGAAGAGGAGGAAATACTTTCTAACTAATTTAAATGAGGCCAGCATTATCCTGATACCAAAACCAGACAAAGAAATTAAAACAAAACTACAGACAAATATCCATCATGAACATAGTTGCAAAAATTTGAAATAAAATTTTATTAAAATTTTGAATCCAACAGTATATTAAAAAGATAATTACCAAGTGGGGTTTACTAGAAAATGTAGAATTGGTTTAACATTAGAAAACCAATCAATGTAATTCACATTAAACCAAAAAAAAAAAAAAAAAGGTGCATATATATATATATATATATATATATATATATATATATATATATATATAATTTCAACAGATGCAGAAAAAGCATTTGGCAAAATCTAACATCTATCCTGATAAAAGCTCTCAGTAACTAAAAATAGTAGGGAACTTCCTCATCCTGATAAAGGGCACCTATGAAAAGCCTATAGCTAACATCCTCTGGCTAAACCTATAGCACACACAATGGTGAAAGACTGAATGCTTTCCACCCAAGATCAAGACCAAGACAGATAGATGTCTAGTCTCACCACTACTATTCAACATTATACTGGAAGGTCTAGCCAGTATAGTCAGTCAAGAAAAATAAATAAAAGGTATCTAGATTGGAAAGGAATAAATAAATGTGTCTTTATTTGCAGATGACATGATTGTATTTGTAGAAAATCCAATGAAATCTTGAAAAAGCTACTATAGAACTAATAAGTGAGTTCATTGAGGTTGTAGGCTACAAAATCAATATATAAAAATCATTTGTATTTATATATACCAGAAAAAAATTGAAATTTAAAATAACATTTACAATAGCATGAAAATAATGAAATACTTAGGGGTAAATCTGAATAAAGGATGCAAAAGATCTGTACACTGAAGACTACAAAATATTGATGAGAGAGATTAGGGAAGATCTAAATAAATGGAGAGATATACATTGTTCATAGGTTGGAAGACTTGATATTTTTAAAATATCAGTTTTTCCAAATTGATCTAGAATTTAATGTAATCTCAATCAAAATTCCAGTAGGCTTTTTTTAGGGTAGAAATTGACAAGCTGATTCCCAAATTCATATGGAAATGCAAAGGACTTAGAACAGCCAAACAATTCTGAAAATGAAGAACAAAGTTGGAGGACTTACATTACCTTATTTCAAGAATTGTTGTAAGGCAACAGTAATCAAAACAGTGTGGTATTAGCACAAAACCCGGACTAATGAATCAATTGTACAGAATACAGTTCAGAAATAAACCCACACATATATGAACAACGGATTTTTGACAAAGGAGCAAAGGCAATGTAATGAAAAAAGGATAGTTTTTTTAAAGAAATGATGCTGGAATAATTAAATATCTATTGCCAAAATAAATAAATAAATAGATAGATAAATCACCTACCTAACCAACCAACAAAAACATCTCTCCTCATTTAAAAAATAACTTAAAATGGATCATAGGCCTAAATGTAAAACCTAAAACTTCAAAACTTACAGAAAAAAGGGGAAAATTTCCATGACCTTGGGTTAGGCAAAGATTTCTTAACTCTGACACCAAAACACAATCCACAAAAGAAAAAATTTATAAATTGAACTTCATCAAAATAAAAAACTTGTGCTCTTCAAAAGACATTGTTAAGAGAATGAAAAGACAAGCCATTGAATGGAAGAAAATTTTTGCAAAGCATATATCTATCTGATAAAGGATTTTTATCTACAGTGTATACAGAACTCCCACAGCTCAGTAATAACCCAATTTTAAAAAAGGGATTGTGGGAGAAGATTTGAACAGACACTTCTCCAAAGAAAATATATGAACGGCAAATTAGCACATGAAAAGATGTTTAACGTTGTTAGTTGTTAGGGACAACAAATTAAAAGTACAGACCTATTAGAATGGCTAAAATTAAAAAGAGAGTGCTGACGAGAATGTAGAGGAACTACAACTTTCATACACTGCTGGTAGAAATGTAAAATGGTACAACCACTTTGGAAAACAGGCTGTTTCTTATAAAGTTAAACATATACTTAACATAAGATCCAACCATTCCACTCCTAGGTATTTTACCCAAGAGAAATGAAGACATTTATTCATGCAAAGACTTGTGTTTAGATGTTTATAAAGCTTTACTTGTAATAGCCCCAAACTGGAAACGACCCAAATGTCTATCAAGAGACAAATGAACAAATACATTTTGCTATATTAATACAATGGAACACTACTCAGCAATATAAGAAAATGAACTATTGATACATGCAAAAACATGGATGAATCTTAAAAAAATAATTATGATGAGTGAAAGAAGCTAGACAAATAAACGACCACATACTGTACAATTCCATTTATATGAAACTCTAGAAAATGCAAACAGACCTATAATGACAGAAAGCAGATCAATGGTTGCCTGGAGATGAAGGGAAGGGGAGAGAGAAAGAGACCCTTAAAGGGCATGAAGAAACTTTGGGGATGAAGGATATCTCCACTATCTTGATTGTGTTGGTGGTTTCATGAGTGTATACATATGACAGAACTTTTCAAACTGTATACTTTATGTACTTTTTTGTACCTCAGTTATACCTAAGTAAAGCTATTTTTAAAAATAAAGAATAAGAATACATACTACTGATAGCCCATACATTAAAAGAGGAATCATAACAGAAATTTAACAGTACTTGGAACTTACTGATAATGAAATATGAAAATATGAGATACAGGAAAAGTGCTATTTTAAGAAAATGTCATAGCCTTAAATGATTATATTAGTAAAGAAGGTCAAAAATTAATGAGCTAAGCATCCATCTTAAGAAGTTAGAAAAGAGGGCTGGCGGATTAGCTTAGCTGGTTAGAGTGTGGCCCTGTAACACCAAAGTCAAGGGTTTGGTTCTTGTACTGACCAGCCACCCCCTCCCCCCCAAAAAAAAGAAGTTAGAAAAGAACAACAAAATAAACTCAGTGAAAGAGTTAGGAAGAGAATAAAGATAATTGCAGAAATTAATGTAATGGAAGACAAACACACATTAGAAAAAGACTGACAAAGCTAAAAGTTAGTTCTTAGAAAAGACTAATAAAAATGACAAATTGCTGGCAAAGTTATCAATAACAAAGACATGATACAAGCAATATCAGGAATAGAAAAGGTTCACAGCTCAAGATACATCAGAGATAAAAAAAAAAATATTAGAGCAGATTGTGAACAACTTTACGGAAACAAATTTGAAAACTTAGGTACCATGTACAAATTCCTTAAAAATATAACTCACCAAAACCAAGTAAAAAAGAAATAGAATAGAAATAGAAGGTTAAATAATCAATGGTTTAAAAATCCTCTCTCCTTTATCCCTAAAAATTTAAGGCAAATTGTAACAAATTTTTAAGAAATGAATTATTCCAAATTCAAGCAAACTCACTCAGCAGAGAGTAAAAAGAGAGAACATGCCTCCTCTAATTAATTGAGGCTAGCAAACCAATGATTGTCAAAATCAAACAAGGACATCATGAGAAAAGAAAATTACAAGTCAATCACTGATAAACATAGAAGCAAAAACCCTAAAAACATTAACAAAGCAAACACTGCAGCATATGAAGAAGACAGTAAATCATCAACAGGTTATCTTTATACCAGGAGTAATTAAGCATTAGAAAATCCATTAATGTAATTCAGTACATTAACAGATTAAAGAGAAAAGCTATATAATCAACTCAATACATGTAGAGAAAAGCAACATGTGAAATTCAACATCCGTTCATGATTAAAAGGAAAAACGAACTCTCTTAACTTGATGAAGTATAGCTACAAAGTTGCTATAGTTAACAGCATTCTTAATGGTGCAACATTAGAAGCATTTTCTTTAAAATCAAGAATAAGATGAGAATGGCCATTGCCACTGCTTATATTTAAGGCTATACTTGAGGTCCTAGTCAGTGCAATAAAGCAAGAAAAAGAAATAAAATATATAAGGACTAGATAGGAAAACAAAGCAGTTGTTGTTTGCATAAGATATCTGTCCATAGAAAAAACAAAGCAAATCTAAACACAAAGATCACATTAACAAAATCAATTGCATTTATCTATACTATCAACAAAGAATTAGAAGATATAGCAAATGATATTATTTATAGCAGTGATAAAACATAAATGGTACTGAGAATCCATGGTATTTCTCCCCTGCTTTCTTTCTCTGCTTCCTGAATTTTAACTTCTATTTATTTATTTATTTTTTTGGCAGCTGGCTGGCATGGCGATCTGAACCCTTGACTTTGGTGTTATAACACCATGCTCTAACCAACTAAGCTAACCAGCCAGCCTATAGATGGTACTGAGAAATAAGCTACCCATACATCATAATGGCTCATTCCTTCATCTCTTCATGTCTTTCTTCAAGCTCCACCTTCTCAATTTGGCCTAATGCGGCCACCCCTTTTAAAGTTGTACCTCCCCCACATCCTGTTTAGTTTTATTTTTCTTTAGTTTTTCCCACTTATTACCTTCTAACAGACTTACAATAACTGTTTGTTGCCCATCTCCCCTATGTCTTCTCCCTCCACAAGGACAGGTATTTTTGTCCACTTTGTTTACTCATATTTCTACAGCCTAGAATCTGGTACATGGACTATGTACCTAGTACCTGGTACATAGTAGATGCTCAATAAATACCTATTGAATAAGTGAATGAGTGAAAACAATAAGTATGTATAGCCTTTATTGAGAAAATTATAAAACTTTATTGAACGGCATTAAAGATCTACATAAATGGAGAGATAGACATATTTATGAATAGAAAGACTCAGTAGCATAAAGATGTAAATTTTCTTTCAAATTGATGTATAAGTTCATTGTAATATTAGTCAAAACCCCCAGAATAGTGTGTGTGTGTGTGTGTGTGTGTGTGTGTGTGTGTGTGTGTGTGTGAGAGAGAGAGAGAGAGAGAGAGAGAGAGACGGTGAGGAACTTTACAAGTGGATTCTAAAATTTATATGGAAACACAAAAGGCCAAAATTTCTCAAAATCCCCCCAGGAATGTTCAGAGAAGGCAGAAGACTTGCCCTATAAACTTGTCCTATGCTGGTATTATAAAACAATAAAAGGTGATTAAAACAATGTGATATTAGCACAGGGATTATCACACAGATGAAAGGAATAAAACAGAAAGTCTAGAAACAGACCCACAAGTAAAAGGAAACCTGATTTAGGACATAGTTGGTACTACAAGTGAGAAACAATGAGCTATTTAATAAATAGTACTGGAATAATTAGAGAGTCATAAGTAAAAAACAATTACACTGATTTCTTAATTCATACCATGTCCCCAAATTAGTTCCACGTGGATTACAAACTTAAATGTGAAAGGGAAACTGTGAAACCTTTGGAAGAAAATATAGAAGAATATCTTCATGACCTCAGCAGGAAAGATGTGTTAAATAAAACACAGAGTAAAAACCATGAGGAATATATTGATAAATTCAACTACCTTAAGATACTTGCAATATACTACCCTGAGAAAGAATCAGCATCTAGGATCTATAAAGAATTGCTAAAATCAATATGAAAAAACCCAAACAATTCGAAAGGAAAAATGGGCAAAAGACTTTAGCACATACTTAACAGAAGCAATGCAAATACCAGTAATCAAATAAAAAGGTGTTCAATCTCATTAATAATCAGGAAAATGCAAATTAAGTCCACCACAAAATCCCCTACATAACCACTAGACTGGCAAACAGTAAGAAGTTTGACATTATTAAGTGATGGTGAGGGTGTGGAGCAGTAGAAACTCAATCCTGCTGGTGGGAGTGTTTGACATTAACTTGTGATGCTGACCATGTATATACCCCATGACCTGGCAATTCCAGTCCTCGTTTATATCCTAAACAAACTCTTGTAGCTATTCAAATTAGGAGACACAAACAAGAATGTTCATAGCAGCTTTGCTTGTAATAGCAAAAACTAAATGTGACAAATTACAGCTAAATACAGGAACAGAAATAAATCTTAGAAATATAATGCTGAATTAAAAAAGAACATCGCAGAAGACTACTACAACATGATATTTTTATAAAGTTAAACACAAGCACAACTAAACAACATATTGTTTAGAATTATACAGCCTGTGATAAATCATTTTTTTTATTTTCATAAATTATTTTTTAAAAAGTGAGGTCATGGTAAAACAAAACTCAGCTTATCTTTAGGAGAGGGGCAGACAATGGTATGAGACCAGGGAGAACTGGCTTCAGTGGTATTTTTAATGTTTCAATTATTTTAAGTTTGTTGGTGGGTTCACATGTGTACATTGATTATTATGCTTCATAATTTCTATTTTGTTATATTTTTCTTTTGTACATATCATATAGGACATAACTTAAAATTTTTTTCAAATGGAGAACAAATATTTAAGTGTAAACAATGAAGCCATCAAAGCACTAGAATAAGCCACAGGATAAATCTTTTAAAATAATCTTGGAGTGATAAAGGCCTTTCTAAATATAACAAAAACCCAAAGTACTTAAAAGATTGAGAGAATGGGCAAATTTCACCATAAGCAAAGTTAAAAGACAACAAACACCCAACTAGAAAAAAATATGAGTAACTCATGACAAAGGGCTAATTTCCTTAATATATACTCCTACAAATCAGTAAGAAAAACCAGTCCCTTACAGAAAAATAAGCACAGCTTATGAACAGACAGTTCACAGGAAGGAAACACAAACAGCCTTTAAACACATGAGAGGTGTGCACAATCTCACTTAGAGTAAAAAAAAAAAATGGAATTCATTGGGATACCATGGTTCACTTATGATGGAGAAAGATGGTAACCTCTTTGTTGCAGTCATCTACGAGCCCTGAGATTACCTGCCTTCACTCCTTGAAGCTTTTACTCCTTGTTCACTATACACACTCTTGAACACTGGTCCTGTCATAATTTTTGGTGATTTCAATATCCGTATAGGTGGGGGGGGGGGGGGGCTGGCTGGTTAGCTCAATTGGAGCATGATGTTACAACAGCAAGGTCAAAGGTTCAGATCCCCATAATGGCCAGCCACCAAAAAAAAAAAATCAATACAGGTATATAATTCTTCCAACACACTCTCCTCTCCATTCCCTGAGCATTTTCTCCAATGATCTTGTCTCCACCCTTACTTGGGCACACATTACCAATAAACGCAAGCCCCAAATAATCCCACCTACAGGCACAACCGAGTCTCCAACCACCATCTAACTTCCAGCACCACCCATCTGTACCTAAACTCTAACAATTCTTTTGCCCCGTGAGAACCTATATTCTCTCTCAAATACTCCTCTCCTTACCTAGCTTAAATCCCTTGTTCCATTTTGTACATACCCTCTTGCATACACTTTTCTCTTTCTTGTCCTCTCCTGTTTCATTGTACTCAATGGGAAACACCCTGACTCTGGTTTTCACACTACTGCTCACCTGTTCTGCACCAGCACCTGCGCGGCTCAACATGGCTGGAGAAAGTTTTCACTAAATTTATGGCCTCAGGAGGGACCTTAGTGCTGCTTAGCAATCACATGACATTTCCCTGGTCCACTAATTCTCCTGGACAACTACTCCATGTCCTCCAAGTGTCTCCCTCTCCATCGTCATCCTCAACTGTTAACTTTGTTTCCTATTTCACTGAGAAAACAAAGAAATCAGAAGAGATCTTTGACAAGCTCCCACGGTGGATATACCCACGTACCCATTTCCGTGTCCATGTTCTCTGTCTCCCCTGCGGTTTCCATGGATGAACTGTCTATGCTTCCAGCTAATCTCAGTCCCTCTACCTGTTCACAAGGCCCCATCCCCTTTGCCAACTAAAGGACATTGCTTCAGCAATTCTCCCTTCTCTCTCTTGCATCCTCATCCTTCCCTTCCCTACTCGACGTTTCTCGTCCGCATATGAACAAGCTATATTGTTTCTTGGTCTTACACTGTGATCCAGCACCATTCCATTTCTTTTTCTTTCTTTTTTTTTTTTTGTCTTTTTCGTGACCGGCACTCAGCCAGTGAGTGCACCGGCCATTCCCATATAGGATCCGAACGCGCGGCGGGAGTGTCGCTGCGCTCCCAGCACCGCACTCTCCCGAGTGCGCCACGGGCTCGGCCCACCATTCCATTTCTTTGACCCCTTTAGAGCAAACTCACAAGAGTTCCTCTATTCATTGTCTGTAACCTCTCTTCTCCCATTCTCTCTTAGACACAGTCCTATCAGACTTCTGCCCCTCCACTCCACTGAAATGGCTCCTGTTAAGGTCACCAATGTCCTCCACATCACTAAATTTAACAGTCATCTCTTAGTCGTTTTATCATATCCATGAGAAACACTTGATGCAGTTGCCTCCTAACTCCTTCTTAGAGCATTTTGTAATCTAAGCTCCAGGACACAACACCTCTGATTTCTCTCTTACCTCACTGGCTGCTATTTCTCATTCTCTTTTGCTGATTCCAAATCTCCATGACCTCTAAACACTGGACACCCCAGGATTCAGCTCTTAGACCTCTTCTGTTTTTTTATCAAACTCATTCCCTCAACAATTTTATTCATTCAAATTTATAATTTATTTAGTGCAGCCTGAAACTTTCGTTTCAGATCTTCATGTTTTCAGCTGCTTTCTAAACATCCCCACATGGATGTTTAGTAAGAACCTTAAACATAACATGTCCAAAAGCAAACTCACAATTTCCTCCCCCAAACCTGTTTTTCCCCTCTCTCAGTAAACTCCAGCCTTCTAAGTTAATCAGGTCAGAAATTTTGGAGACGTCTTTGGCTTTCTCTCTCCTTCCATAACAAATCCTGTCAGTTCTGTCGATGAAATAAAATGTATCCAGAATCCAACCATTTCTTAACAACCTCCCCAATACCCTACAACCTCCCTGGACTCAGCCTCCACTATCTGTCACCAGGATTATTGTAATGGCTTCCTATCTCATCTTGCTGCCTCCTCCAGGTCATCCTTAACACAGCAGCTAGAGTGGTCTTTGTAAAATATAAGCCAGGACATATCATCCTTCTCAATATCCCCCAAAGGTTTCCATGTCATTCAGAATAAAAGCAAAAGTCCTTACAATGGCCTGTACACACAGCCCACACACAGAGCCTGCAAGGCCCTGCATTGGTCTTGCAATCCTCCTGCCCCCTCATTACTTCTGATGTTATCTCCTCTTCCTGTACCCCTCACTGCAGGCACCTGGCCTCCTTGCTGTTACTTAAACACACCAGACACGCTCCTGATGAGAATATTCTTCCTCCAGATACATACATGGTTTGCTCCCTTCCTTCCTTCAGCTCTTGGCTCAAATGTCATCTTTCAGTGAGGCCTTAAATACTCTAAAATTGCAATCCCCCCTTCCTAGGCACCCCTTATCTTACTTGATTGGAGTAACAATGCTTACTTATTTGGAGGAGAATGAATGCAGGGAGGCAGAGGTGGAAGACATCTTGCTGTAAACCCTCTTAAATTTCTTGAGTTTTGCACCTTGTATTTTGGGAGAATAAGACATGGTTTTTGTTCTGATAAGGAATGATATCTAAGATATATTGTTACCAAAAAAAGTCAGGTGCAAAAGCGTGTGTACAGCAAGCTCCACATTGGGGTGGGGACGCACTTGCTTTTCATAATTTACTCTCTTGTACCTTTTAAATATTGTACCTTATTTATGCATTTCCTATTCAACAAGTAATAAAATAATTTTAAAAAAGATAAACCTCATGGTGGGAGAATGCATTTTCCCATGCATCACCTTGACAATCCTGCGACTGAAACCGGCCAAATAACTTCTCCATTTTCCCATTGGAGGAAACGGAAGTCCAAAGGAGTCAAGTCCAACAGCGCAGAGCTGGACCCGGGCCTGGAGAGGCTTTGGCTGACGCGCGTCCCCTCGCTGCGGGCCGCTCGCCTCCCCGTCCCCACCCCACAATCTCCCCGCCCGGCCCGGGCTCCTCGCGTCGGCGAGTCAGGGAACGGGGCTCCAGATTGTTGGACACCGGGGGCTTTACTCGGGGGGGCTGGCAGCTCCCTAGTCCCCGACAGTTTCTCTCTGCTCAGAGCCACCAACATGGTGCCCTGGGGGCAGCTCTGTGGCTGAACCCAAGCCCCTGGTCCCCGCAGCTGTCAGAGCCCCTCCCCCAGCCCGTACCTGTCGATAATGACGGGGTCTGAGGGCGTCTCATTCCGGTTGCCACAGCTCTTCCGGTCACAGCAGCGACTGAAGGAAAGACGAGGAGGAAGGACGGAGGGCAGATTTCAGCGTGTGTGTGTGTGTGTGTGTGTGTGTGTGCGTGTGTGAGCATGTGTGTGTGTGTGAGCGTGTGCGTGAGTGTGTGCGTGTGGGTGAGCCTGTGCGTGTGTGAGCGTGTGCATGTGTGTGAGCATGTGCGTGAGTGTGTGTGTGCGTGTGTGAGCGTGAGTGTGAGCCTGTGCGTGTGGGTGAGCATGTGCGTGCATGTGTGTGTGAGCGTGTGTGTGTGAGCGTGTGCGTGTGTGAGCGTGAGTGTGTGCGCGTGTGGGTGTGTGCGTGTGAGCGTGTACATGTGTGAGCGTGTGCGTGTGTGAGCGTGTGGGGGGGCGGCCTCGGGTAGGTGCTGGCGGAAGGGGCTCACTCCCAGGGGCCTGGGGTGAAAGGCAGTGAGGGTCCCTGGCAGGGATTTGAGAGCCCCGGCTTGGGAATAGCCAGGAAACCCTTGTCCCAAAGGCACATGGCCAATGGAGGACCCCCAGGAAAGGGCAGGCTGCGGGCCACCTACAGGGGTCTCTCTCCCTCTGTACACTTTTGTGGAAGCGCAGTCTACATAGAGAAAGGAGCACAAATTGTAAGCATGCAGCTCCTGAATGATCACAAAGTGAACCTGCCCACATAAGCAGCATCCAGACCAAGAAATACCACGTGAGCAGCACCCCCGAAGCCCCCTCGGCCCCCTTCCTTGTTACTCCCCTGGCCAAAGGTAGCCACTGTCCCAAGCACAGATTTTTGAACATTATTCTCTTTTCTATACATCAGGAACTGCCTCCGGAGACTCTCTACGACTGGCTGGGGTAATGGGGACGAAGAAGCCAAGAGCTTTGTCTCCCCCACACCCTCCTGCCCCACCAGAGAGCTGCCCTGGGGTTCGCGCAGTTTCTGAGCTAATCCTGGAGGCCTTCAGGTTGCCTGGCCCGGGGCCCTGCCCCCACATCCCCAGCGAGCCTCTCCCCTGCGCTTTATTAGTTAAGTTTCCCAGTAGCGGCAGGAGGCCTCTCTTACAAAAACACTTGGAGAAGCCACATAAACAGGCCAGGCTAATGGGGCCTCAAGGACCCTCTCCTCAGCCAGCACTGTGCCTAGGGGCCTCACTCCTCCCTCGTCCCTTCCCCCACCAGGTTTCTCCAGGGAGCAGCAGCAGAGATGGGAAGACTGGTTTGCAGCCGTAGGGGCGGGGCCTGCTGGGAGTCCTTGGCAACATCTTGGCAAAGGGGCAAGGTGCAAGGGACACAGCCCATCTCACCTGCACATGATCTCGTGGGTGAGCAGCACTCGGCACATTTCGGGGTTCTTGTCCTGCCCCTCATAGATGATGGCCTGGGGGAGGGGGAAGTGCACAGGCTGGAGGGGAAGGAGGCGCCTCTCAAGTCCCTGGGCAGTGCATAAATGGCCTGGGGGTCTACACTGGCATCACCCAAGCCCAGGCCGAGGGGAAGCCCTGCCCCTAGGGAAGATCATGCCCTCGGCCTTGCTCTGGAGGAGCCCAGGAGCACAAAGCAGGAGCTCTGAGCCTGGCTGCCCAGGTGGAGGGTGACCTCCTCTCCTCAAACCAGGACCAGGGTGGCAAAAATGGTGGGATGTCTGCAGGTTCTGTTTGTCTGCAGGCAGCTCCTTCCAGAGTTAGCTCTGCTTGGGGCCAGGGGTCCCTAGACCACCAGGATCAAGGTCAGGCTGCTGGTTGGCTAGACCCACTGCTATCCCCACCCTGCATCATACTCCTCCCCTTGCCTCCGGCATCCTCCCATGATCAGTCTGTTCTGATGCTCTTGGTGGACCTCGGCCCCTGCTCTTGAGCGTTGTCCTTCTCAGCTGTCCCCACCAGCTAATCAGTCCCAAGGGCCACACAACTGCCTCTTCTCCTTCCCTGTCACCTCCCCAGCCCAGCCTAAGATCTTCCCCTTGGACTCACCAGTCTCTCAGCCTCCCTTTGCTCTGAAGCAAGGACTGGACTTCCTAAACTGCCAATCTGGCTTCCCAGTTTATAACTTTCTGGGCCTCCCAGCCTCCCTCCATTTGTGGGGTCCCTTTTTCTCTGCACTTCCTTGAACCCCTTCCACACTCATCCCCCCACAGTCTCACTTTGCCACTGCCTGGCCTGCTTCCCCACCACAGTGACCACAGGCTTTCTGGAAACAAACCATTTCTTCCTCTGCCCTGGACTTGGGTGGAGCCTACAAGAAGACCCTGCTTGGGTGGGAAAGCCCAAATCTCCACCTCACATTTCGGGCCCATTAATCCGGCCCATTTGAGACCAAACACCCTCCTTAGTAGCACACACAACTTCTCTAAAAGCACCGAGACAGGGCCCTGCCTAAGCAGAATCCATTGATGCTTATTCAGGTTTCAGCTCCTGATGCTGGCCCCCTGAGTCTCCTTCCTGTGACTGGCACATCATTGAGGAGCTGAGGGTGTGCCGTGGAAGCTCCTGGGGCCGCACCAGGTCCCCTTTGCTGGATCAGCGCTCCTATCCCTTGGCTGTGGTTAGTGCTGGCTGCTGAGAGCTTTCTCTTGAGAATCACTCTCAGTGGATAGGAGATGCCTTGTCTGAAAGTGGCTGGGAGGTTAAGCTCCCCTTAGCAGTCCCCAGCCAATGACTAACTGATACAGGGTACAGAATTGTGGCCTCCTTGCTTCAAGGGGGGACAAGTCTGGTGCCTTTCCTTCCCCAGAGCTACCTGTGGCTCAGGCTGAGGCCAGACTCCAGCTGAGGCCACATCCTTCCTGAGCATCTTCCTGTCCAGCCTCCCTCCCTCCCCTTCTCCTGAGAGCCCCCTCCTACCTCTCCAATAAACTTTGTGCACCCAAATTCCCATCTCAGGCTGGGCTGCAAAAATATGCCCTAAGCCAGGGTCTTGGTGTAAATATTGTCTTTTCTAGCCTGGAGGGCAAGAACCACATGCCCTCCTGCTGTAGACTGGGGCAGGAACTGGAGGAGCCAGACTCATGGGGATGAAGGGCACAGGGGAGACAAGGGCAGGGATGAGGATGCTCACTCAGACCAAGGGGGAGATGGGGTCTGAGATGAGGGCGGGACGGGTCTGAGCATCCTCTGGGCTGACTCACCTGCTTGGACATGGAGTCAATGAGACGTACATAGAGGTCTTGCTCTGTCCGAAGTCCTGGGGGGGATGATGGAGAGAGAAAGCTGTTGGAAGAGCATCTGTGGCCTCTGGTGACTGGGCCACACCCACGCCCTCCCAAGCCCTGATGAGTGTGGCATTATGTGCCACACAGTGCTGCTGTGGTACCCAGACCTCTTCCTGGTCAGGGCAGGGCAGGGGCAGTAGCCTTCACTCACCATTGTTGTACACCAGCCTGAGGCGGTAATGGATCCCATTGTTCGTCTTTTCAGCCCCAGGCTCCTACAGGGACAAGATGGAGAGGATGCTCAGGTGCTCAGGGATCCTCCAGCCTCCCTCACCCACACCCTTGTCCCTAATGACGCCCTCCATTCCTCCCTTCCAGCCATGCACCCACCCTCCTCCGCCATCTGTCTGTTCATCTGCCCCAGTGTGGTGTGTGTGTTGGGGGGGGGGTTCCTGGAGCCCTCCCACCCCTCCCTGTGCTGGTCCAGCGAGCCCACGAGCCTCTCACTCGGTCCTTTTCCACGAAGTCGATGAAGGCCGTGCGCTCCACCTCCACAGGCTGCCCTTGCCGGTCGTACATGGCCAACACGAAGTGGAAGAAGTTGGATTTCCTGAGGTTGGAGGGAGGCTGCTTCTCAAAATGTGCACGTGCCAGGCCCACACCACTGTGGGAAGAAGGAAGCTGGAAAACCACTAGAAGGGCCCTCCATTGAGAAAGACCCCAGCACCTCGGCTAGGTAGGTGGGCTGGCCAGGACTTGGCTCTGACATATCAAGAGTTTGGGCAAGAAATCAAATTGTACGGGCCCTTTCCACCCTGGCCAGGGCCATTTTCGTTCCAGATAGAGGCCTTCCAGCACCGAGGTCAACCCAGTCCGCTCCCTGGGCAACAGAGCTGGTGACCGCAATGGAGGCATCCCTGTCAGGCTCCCACCCAGGCTTTCCCTGGGCCCATCATGTTGAAAGGTGATCTCCAAAATCAAATGTATGAAGCAATCCATCTTACTGATCAGCGGCTCCTGTGACTGCTCTTTCGGGCACCAAGGGAAAACTGGCAGGTTCTGTAACAAATATCCCACTGAACCCCCAGCCCACAGCTGAGGCTTCCATGAGGCTGTGGTGTTGCCTGGGAAGTGATGATGCCTCAGAGACATCAAACTGGCTCAGGACCACTAGTCTGCCCAGCCTGGACCCAGGGTTGTGGTTGAAGATGGGGGACACTCTCCCCGCTGTAGAGGGACCTGCCTCCAGCTTAGGGAAAGACAACCACGGGCTTCCTTGAGCAGGAGGAACTTTTAGTCTGGCCTTGCCAAGGGCGCTCTCCTGACTCATCAGAAACCCATCTGAGATGCAAGGGCAGGGCAAGAGCAGGAGGATGGGAAGAACCCAGGCTCTGTTCACCAGATACCTCCTGAATTCCAATGATGTACCAAGCACCAGGCACATGGCAACGAGTGGGGATTGAGGTAAATGCCTGGAAGGGGAGGGAAGACACATACAGAGAACTAGAACACAAGACAAAGTGGCAGTGCCCCAGAAGGTGTTAGCATGTAAAAAACTAGAGAAGCAAAGGAAGAAAAAGTGAATTCTTGCTAGAGATGAGGGGAAGACTTCATGGAGAGGGTGGCTTTCCCCCTGGTTCTCGAGGAATAAGCAGGAGCTCCGCAGGTTGGGGAGGCAAAAGGGAGAGCAAGCCATAAGAAGTGGCTGTGTGCACAAGGGTTAGTGTCACTGGGCCACAGGTTTCAGAGAGTAAAGTGGAAAGAAGAGTTTGTATTGGAAGTTCATGCCTGACCATGAAGGGACACAGATGTCAGGGGGGGGATTTAGACTTTCTTCTCTGGGCTGGTGTCTTCCAAAGTGTGTTCCTTGTATCTCACCCAGCTTAAATCCCCCCTTTAGAAAAGGGTGCTGTGGCCACAATTGCTAGGAAACACAGCTTCATAGCATAAGGGTATTTGGGGGGCTCTGGGACACCTTCCAGGGATGGACCCCACTTAAGTGGGCTCAACCTGGTGCTTTCCAAGTGTGGTAGCCTGCCTCCAAGGTGGTTCCCAATGAGCCCCGCCTCCTGGTATTTATGCCTTTGTGTAGTCCAGTCCCCTTTCATAGTATGTCAGGATTGTCTGTGTGGCCAACAGAATATGGCAGAAGTGACAACATAGGACTTCTGAGGTTAGATCATGAAAAGCATTGCGCCTTCTGTCTTGTTCTTTCTCTTGGATCAGTCACTTCGGTCATGCCAGCTGCCATGTTGTGAGGACACTCAAGTAGCCCTATGGAGAGGGCCACATGGAGAACTGAGGCCTCCTGTCAACAGCCAGCACCAACTTGCCAGTTTGAGCCACCTGAGGAAGCAGATCCACCAGCCTCAGTCAATCCTTCAGATGACTGCAACCCCAGCTGTCACCGTGACTGTAACCTCACGGAAGTCACTGAGCCAGAACCACCGAGCTAAGCTGCTCCCCGAGTTCTGACTCAGAAATTGTACAACATAATGAATGTTTGTCGTTTTAAGCTGCTGAGTTTCGGGGTAATTTTTTATGCAGCAATAGGTTACTAATACACCATGCTTACTTAGCTACAGAGCATTTTTGTTGAGGGACCTGGTTTGGGAAATGTGACTAAAGGCCACTAGAAAGTTCTGAAGCCAAGCAGAGCTTAGAAGACCCTGGGAGATGGGGGAGCAGGCACAGTGTGAAGGACAAGTAGAAGCTGCCGCAGGGATGAGGGTAGAGGCTGAGGACGGTAGAACTGCTCTGAGAGCCATTTAGACCAGCTTTTCCAGATGCCCATCACGGGCATGCCACTGTGACAACGGCTGCCATAGTCATCACTGCTCAATGATTTTCTTCATATGAGCATAATTTTAAATCAATTTACTCTTTTACTTGGCTTCATGCTAAGCCATAATATCTGGGTTGTCATGGGCATGAGGAGCTAGCTGTGTTGTTTCTCATACAGATTACTATAAATACATAAATAATAAAGTGGAAATTGTTCCTCCTCCTCAAAGTCTGCTTGGGAGCCTCAGTGGCCCCAAGTCATGTGAAATGCTGACTTAGGAGGCAGAAGTGATGGGTCTTCTTGTCCCCTGATGTGGATGACGGGTATGGGGGGCACCAGCACTGTTTCTTCCCTTCCACAGGTTCTTTTTCCAGATGTTTCTTTCTCTAGGCACTTTACCCCACCTCTACCCTCCTTTTTTCCCTCCCCTCCTCTCAGGCTGCAGTCCTTTCAAGCCAAAGCCTTGACCAGCTTCTCCCTGCCAACCCCTTTCTCAGCCTGCCAAGAGGCAGGGAAGACAGAAGATGGCTTTCGATCATAGCAGGCCCCTGATTACTGTTGATGAATATGCTAATGAGGTATCAACCCCAAGCCCCTCCCTCCTGTTCTCAGGACCAGCTTAGCTTGAACTCCACCAGGGACAGGTTCCAGGACCACCTAGTGGTAGAGATAGCCAGAGGAGGTGGGCTTGTGAAGCAATCCAAGATTACTATGGCCTTTCATTGTCATATATCCCAGGAAAGTTGCCTGGAATGCTCTGAGACCTTGGGGAGGGAATGCACAGAGAAAGAAAGAGGCATTGGCATTGGATGGGCAGATGCTGAGAAATGACAGAATCTCCTAGACCACTCAACATGCCCCTTCCACATAGACACCCTGCACTGCCCAAGCTGACTTCCAAACTGGTGCCAAATAAATCAATGACTCTGGACTGAGCATCCTCTCCCACCTATCCCCCTGGGCACCATCAGTCAGTCCTGGATCCTGGCTGCCCCCCAGCTCCCACTAGCCTCCTTAGGAACAGATCTGGGAAATCCCCAAGCACGCAGTAGGTCACCAATTAACACCATTGAATGGAATTGCAAGCCCCAAAGTAGATGGTTGGGAAGGGGAAGCGGAGATTTTTTCATTCTTTTCCCCTTGGGAATAGCTGATACTATGAGAAAACAAACTGAGATGAAAGAACACAAAGAAAGAAACAGGGATACGCTCAAACAACTCGGGAGCGGCCTGGTGGTCTGAGAGCTCCCGATGGGCGCATCCTGGATGCAGACGTGTGGGAGACAGGTGGGAGGTGGGGGCCACTGTCCACTCTCAGACCAGCTTAGAGACAGATTGGGTAAAGGCCAATGTCTCTGATTCTGTGGTCTCCAAAGTGGGGCTGCCTAAGACAACCGTATCTATTGGTATGTATCCTCTGTGTAAAAGATAGGTGGAGGGAAAGGGGAGTAGAAGCCTGGAGAGGCAAGAGTTTTATTTGGGTTCCCCTAAAAGCACACCCTGAGACAAAGATTTAAACACCAAGTTTATTTGGGCAGTGATTCCAGGAAGCATTGAGGGTCGGGGAGAGACAGAGATGAGAAGGCAGCCCATAAAGGGCGTGTTTTCAACAAGTTACACTGTGGGCAGCCAGAGCCAAGCCCATGGGCGATGCTGGAAGTGGCACAGAATGTGTGTGTGCCTCAGTTATCCCACCAGAGGGACGGGTGAGGGGGTGGGGTACTTATCCACCAACTCCAGTCAGTCACTACTGGGGGGCTTCCAGGGCTGTTATTTCTCAGCTACTTCTGGCCTGCGTGCGAGTGAGCAGAGCAGGATCTGGCAGCCTGAGCAAGCCCTCAAGCAAAGGGAAGCAGACCCTTGGCCAAGGGTCCTGCGGGGATCTGGGTGGGGCACCAGCCACTAGCCATCCAGAGGCTTGAGGTATGACCAAAGCCTGCAAAACCACAGCCCCAAGGGCCTGAGTGCAGCTTGGCAGGTGTCAGTTTATGACAAATATAAGTAAGAACGGCCTCACCTGGCACACGGATTGCTGGAGCCCATAATTCAGAAACATTTCATTCACTTAGCGTCATTAGTGGACAAAGCAGCCACATAAGCGCCTTTTTCAGATAAATGCTGAGTGATGAAACGGCCACAGCAACCACTTTCATAAGACTCCAAAATGAATGACACATTTCCTTGCTTTCCTAAAAAGAATGTTTTAAACACAATGTTCAAAACGCTTTCGTCTCAGCTCCAGAGTATGCTGAGGTGGCGAGGGATTTGCTCATGTGCTAAGGAGCCCACACTTGGGAGGAGAAAGCGCTCACTTCTGTATTCCCTCCATACCTATTCTTTCCCATCTTCTGTTCTGAAATGGACCAAAAGTGAAAGGAGACTGTGACACCAGAAAAGATTTAGTTTGAACATTTAGTTTGGGAGAAGGAAATCTGCCTTGTAGCGAGCATTGTTGTGCGTAGGCTCTCTGAGCACCGTGTTGGGAATCCAGATGCAAGTCAACACCAAGGACAACCTGACCTTCACGGTGCATGTGGGGTCATGGGGTGGGGAGGGGTGGGGACGCTGTAGAGTGGTCTGGCTGCTATTGCTGGGACCACCCAACAGGTCCCTGGTGATGCTCCTTTGCAAGGCTGAGCAGGATGCCCAGAGCCCTTCTCATGGCAGCAGCTTGACCCTGCCACGGCTCTCTAGCAGAGGCAAAGCCCCTCTTGCAGTCTCTGCACTCTACCCAGAATGCCACCCATGGCACTTTCCATCTTGACACATGCTTACTATAACTTTCTTTCTTTTTTTTGGTGGCTGGCCAGTATGGGGATCCGAACCCTTGACCTTGGTGTTATAAGGCCATGCTCTAACCAACTGAGCTAACTGGCCAGCCCCATGCTTACTATAAATACGAGCAATTTAGTAACAACCATTCCAAACCCCACAGAGGACAAGTGACTGAGGCTGGAGCCTTGGCCAACCCTCAGAGGCAATCCCAGGCCTTCTACCTTCCCGTCCCCCCACCAAATCCTAACTCTTGCCCACCTAGACAGCCCAAAGTTCTAAGCAGTGCCTTGGCTTGTGCCTGATTCATCTTCAAGTCTGGGATGCTGGGGAAATGGGGGACAAGCCTCAAGGTCATCAACAATGGGGGGAGGCTCTTTGTTGATCTCTCTCTCCCACCAGGAGGTGGAAGGAACAAAAGTGAATGTCTCCTGCATCACATCCTTGTCTCAGATCTCCCCAAAGTCCCTCTCTGCTAAATGCAGCTCTTCTTTCCCCATCCTGGCACAGCTCTGCAAGTACCCACTTCCTCTCCTCTACATCCTCCCTTCCTCTAAGCATCCCATTGGCTGCCAGCCTCCCCTGCAGGCATCCTCTGGGCCCCTGGGACTGCTGCTGATCATCAAGCGGGGCCTGGCACTCCTGCCTCCAGCCAAGATCTTATTGGCTTAGCACTGCCCAGCACCTGACATGCTTAGAGCCTGGCCGTGCCGCAGACCAGGGAACATAAAAGCGGCAGCTCACTGGGGCACACCCACCTCAACAGTGCAGGCAGAGAGAGGGCCTGGCGGCTGGAGGCAGCTGCCCAGAACCTGCGTCCTGATGGTCCTGCTGGAGAGGACGTTTGGGGCTAGGGAGGCTCCATATCCCCTCTGCCCACTGCTCTGTTCACTTGCCCCAGGAAATTGGCTCAGCCACCAAGGTCTCTGAGGCAGGTGGGGAGGGAAGGTGAAGGAAGGATCACACTAGCCTGATCTCCCACTCTCCCTCTGGCCCTCAATTCTACCTAAAGACTGCCCACCCTGCTTCTCTTCTGCCCACCCTCTCGCCACCCACACACAGGCCTGCCTGCCAGGTCCCAGGCTGAGGAGCAGCTATTAATTATTAAAGCAAACAAAAGCATTTCCTAGCAGGGAGGCTAGCCTGCAGCTGCTTACAGGAAAGGCAGCCCCAGCTGGCTTTCCTCTCTGGGGCCCTGTTGGTGTGCTGAGACCAGCTCAAGAGAGAGGGCTAGCTTGGGTCCTCCAGGGGTCTCCTCAAGGGGGAGGGCTGATTTGGGTCCTCCAGGGGTCTCCTCTGAGGAGAAGGCTGGCTTGGGCCCTCCAGAGGTCTCCCCAGGCTGGAAGCACATCAGAAGGAGAAGAGAGCTACTTTTGTGCTGAGAGCTCCAGCAGGACTTGAGTCTGCAGGGGCTGGGCATATGGGTCTAAGAGATAAAGTCCTGTTAGTTCCCAGCAGGAGCAGTCACAGCAATGGCCAGGGTCCTTGTGCAGACTTCTCTGGTAGGGAGACCCTGCCATCCCTTTCCAACAGCCTTTCTTCCCTTCCCCACTGTCTCCAGTTTAAGGGTTCACAGCCCCTCTTCTCTCCTACCCCTCTTTTGCTCAGAACTTTCCTTCCTGTTGACAGAGCCTCCTTCATGGAACCTAGCAGGACTTCTCCTGACCCACCTTCTGTAAAACCTTGGCATTGTTCTAAATGCCAAGTTGTAAAACTGGGGAGAAGTAGCTGCTCCAATACCTGCTTCCTTCAAGGTTGAGAGGGGAGCCCAACAGAATGGGATTTGGGAGCCTTCTAAGATACACTCCTGCTTTCTTCAGCACATACTCAGTGTCCCCCTATGGACTGCTTGAGCCTATCCTGGGTGCTGTGGACTCAAGAATGAATGGGCCACCATCACTGTCATAGAGGAAGACCTCAGCTGGCAGGGCAAGGAAGACCCAGACAGACAGAGGACAGCAGACTCTGGCGTATGGTGAGCTTCTGTAGGCAACACTAAGCTCTGCTCCCCGGGCAGTGGGGAAGGGCACAGACAGAGCAGGTGCTGGGCTGTGGTAGGTCCTGGAGGCTGGTAAGAATTCATTCAGTGGGTGTGTGGGTGCTGCGGGCAGGGGGACTGTTTTGAGAGAAAGTGGGCCTTAATGGTGGTCCACTAATTCTCCAACACTGCATGCCGAGTATTGCACACAAGCTGGCAAGGAAGGTTGGGATCAGACTGTGATGGGCCTTGAACGCTGAATATCAGGAGGAAGTGGGGGTCACTTTATTTTTAATCAGGGGAGAGAAATGATCAGAGAAAAGTACTTTGGAAATATTGCTTTGGTCCCTGGAGCAGGGAAGATGGTTTTGGGGGAGTGGGGAGAGGTTAGGGCTGGAGCACCGGGCCAGGAGGCTGAGGTTTTAAACCCAGGTGCACGTGACCTTCAAGCCAGGGGGGAATGGGGTGGACTGCAAGAGTGATTTACAGTTACCAGTGGTGGCTGTGGGCACTGCGATTGGGACTAGGACACAGAAGGGAACATCCATAAGCTTTGGCAACCAAATGGCTGTGGTGTGAAGGTGAGAAAGGCATTGAAGACCATTCTCAGGCTCCAAGCAGGCTGGGGGCAAGGGCCTCTGGGAAAGTCTCTCAGAGATGACAGGGAGAGGACGAAGGAGGAGGCAAGGACAGGGAAAGAAATTTTCCTTGCTGCTGTTTTAGGGTGGGAAGACCTGAGCAGACAGAGGACTGACTGAGGAACGAGATACAAATGGGAGAGTCAACAGGCAACGTTGGGATGAACAGGGAGAAGGGATTAGCATGCTCCCCTGGGAAGGGGGAGAAGAGTCAACCAAACGTGTGGGGGCTCCCAATCTGTGTTCTGAGACAGAGTAGTCTCCAGACTAGGGGATAACAGGCCAGGCCTGAAGAAATGTCCTTGTTCGAACCGAAGAAGTCCTCTGAGTGCCAGCAATGTGGCTCTGAGGACTCAGACTGGACATCTCAACCCCGCTCAAGAGCCCCCACGAACAGACAAGACTGCTAGTCGCGCGGTCCGCTGGGTGGAGCCTCATCCCCACACTTCCTTGCCCCACACAGGCACCTGCTTCCCCTCATCAAACCTGCTGGCTCTGGGCAGGCACTGGGGGAAGGCCAGAGAGAAGTAGGAGCCCTAAGTCCCATAGGCCCCACTGGAATTCCCCACCCACTCTTACAGGGAGCTCTTGCTGCACGGCTAGTGGTGGGATGAAGATGGGTCCACGTTAAGAAACTGACCATCTCAAGTTAAATAAAAAGCCAAAATCAACAGAATATCAGGCAGAATGCAGAACTGTAAGCACAGTATGGGGGAAAAGTTAATGGGAAGAAACATGGTAAGGAAATATGCTAAAATGTTGACAAAAGTTGTGTTAGTGAGGTGGGATTTGGTCTTCTATTTTCCAGTGTTTCTGGAATATAAAACTAATGGGAATTAATTAATCTGCAAGACTCTTTTTGGTCCTGAAGGATCAGCTCCAGACAGCCCCCGATCTCCCTCTTGATAGACGCGAAAGGGCAGCAGTGCAGAAACATGGCTCCTGTTTGCGCATAAAACACGGTATATGTCTGTTACACCGTGACTATGAGCGGTGTGCCCCTGTGACAGGTCTGGTCTGTCCCGACAGCCCCCTACCAGAATCCCTTCAGGTTGATGGACAGAAGCTGCTCAGACTACCTGGAGGCCCAGTGTTAACTCTGTCCCGGCTGTCTGCAGAGTTCGCACCTCCCAGTGCTAACCACAGTGAACTCACCATAGCACGTCTAAACGCCCCCTACCCCTCACCTGCTCACAGCTGGGGGTAGGTACAAGAAGCCCCAGGTCTCAGGTGCTGCGGGGGCAAGTCAATAAACCTTTAAAGTTCCCGTCCAAATCCATTCCCCACCGAGGTCCCCTGCCCAAAACCTTTCAAAAAAAGTCAGAGGAGACTGGTGTGGGTGCTGGGTTCTCAAGGACTCCCTGCCTCCGCAGGACCTACCAGAAAAACACCTGACGTAGAGGCGGGGCCCTGTCCTATTCCCAACCCCAATGAGTCCAGCCAGGCCGACAACCCACCTCATATCTTCCCTACTCTCCAACACCCAGCCGCTCCTGTGGCTCTGCATACCCCCATCTTCCAACTCCGAGGGGCGTGGGAAAGGAGAAGGGGGCTGGGTTTCTTGCCTTTCTGGGCAGAGAGCCGCGGAATTGGACAAGGAGAGGCACTGGGACTGCCCAGAGAGGAGGGGGTTGGACGTTCCTAGACGGCTGATGGCTGTGGGTCATGGCGCAAGGACTGCGGGCAGCTGGATGCCTCCTCTTTCAGAGCCGAAGATGGCCCGGCCGGGGTGGCGTTCACAGCCGCGCCCGCGAGCGACCGTCAGAAATCAGCGCCGGGACAGCCCGGAGTGGAGACAGAAGCCCCGCCCCGGCCCGCCCCACATCCTCAGGAGGAAGCACAGGCGCTCGGGACAGGGTGGGCGGGAGAGCTCGCACGGACGCTCCAGAGTTAGGGCTCCCTCCAGCTCTCGCTCCGGCAGCTAAGCAAGCAGAGCGAAGGCGGCGCGGAGCCGTCCAGCCCGAGCGCGTCGGGTCCCGTCCGAGCGCTTACCTCTGCGCCGCGGTGCTGGCGTCCAGGATGCCTGCGCCCTGCATCCAGGAGCGCACCGAGCCCAGGCCGGCGGGCAGCAGCGGCTCCTCCTTCAGGTTCAGCCCGCCGCGGGGCAGAGCGTCCTGCGCAGGGAACATAAGGGCGCGCAGTCTGTGGGCGCCCCCGCCGCCCGGGATCCGGTCCCGCCGAGGCTGCGGGCGTCTCGCTCAGCCCGACCCGACGGCACCAGGAGCCTCCAGAAGCGCAGCGCGCGCGGAGTCCGGATGCTCAGTGCGCGCTTGCTTCTTGGGCGCTCCCTCGGAGAAAGCGGGTCCGCGGGCGCGGGCGCTGTCCCCTCCCCTCCCGGGACGCGGGGCGGGGAGATGGAGGGATTCCCCCGCGGCCTGAGCGCTGGCGGGCGGACTGCGAGCGGGGCGGGGAGGGAAGGGAGCGGAGCCCGCGCCCGGTCCGCGCGGAGGCGCCCCAGAGGCGCGCTCTGGAGGCTGCCCAGGGCCGCGGTCGTCGGAGGGGGGGCCCAAGCGCCCCAGGAGCTGCCTCGGGCAAGGCGGGGGCGCGGGGCCGCCCGCCCTTTCCCCTCACCGCCCCCACCTCCCTCCCGCCCGCGGCGCCGGCGCGGGGCGCTGATTACCATCCGGGAGGCGGAGGCTGCGGGCGCGGAGCTCGGCGGCGGCGGCGGCGACAGCGGTGGCAGAGGCGGCAGGAGCAGCAGCAGCCGCGCGTCCCGGGGAAAGGCAGGGGCAGCGGCGGGCCAGCAGACGCCGCCGCCGCCAGCGCCCCGCGTGCCCCGGCGCCCCGGCCCTGCCGCAGCCCCGGGCGGCAGCACCTGGAGCAGCAGCAGCAGCAGCCCGGCCGACTCCCCCCGGGGTCCGGTTCCCGCGCCGCCCCGCCGCGGCCGCCGCCGCCCGCTGCTCCCCGGGGCCTGGCCGCGGGCCCGGGCCATCCCGCCGCCGCCGCCGCCGCTCCCGGGGGAGCGGGAGCCGAAGGGAGGGAGCGCGGGCGGGAGGAGGGATGTCGGGAGCAGGCGGGCCCAGGGGACTGGGGGCCGGGGGAGGCGGGGGCGGGGCGGCGCGGCCGGCCGAGGGGCGGCCGGGGACGTGACATCATCGGGGGAGGAGCGGCCGGGCCCGGGCCGCGGCGGCGGGGCGGACCCTGGCGAGTTGGTCGCCGGGGCTGGGGGCTGCGGCCTGGCTGAGGCCGCGGGAGGGAGCAGGAGGGACCGGCGGGGGCCAGGGAGGCCCGGGCAGGGAGGATCCGGCGCTGCGTGGCGAGGGAGCCCGGCCGAAGCCGGAGGAGCGTGCCACGGCGCGCTCAGGAACCTCCATGGCCTCCCGTCGCCACCGGACGAAGCTCCAGCATCTTCGCGGCCTCATCTCCCACGTCCGACCCCTGTTCCTGGACTTGCAGCTTATTTTGACGCCTCCAAGCTTTACTCTTCAGGTCCTCCGCCCGCCTGGGCTGCCCTCCCCGCACTCTGCCTGCGATCCTGACCTCGGTTTAACCTCAGCCGAGGACTCAAACATCTCTCTTAGGCTGGGGCCCCAGATAAACGGAGGGACTTGTCTGCACCCCCATCCCTATTTCTGCCCCTGGGTTGCCTAAATCTAAAGCATTTTCGTTTCCCACTTGTGCCTTTCAGAAACCTCCTGATTTGTGATTGCAAGTTTGACGCACACGTAGGGCTCAGAGTTAGGGCTCAGAGATTAGCTCACCTCCTCTTTCTCCTCAGCCAGGTCCCCTGTGAGATTTCATTCCTCCTGGCACAGAAATCATCTTCTCCTTGACCCTGGGGCAGAGCCATTTCTGCCCCTCTCCCCACACTCTGGTCTGGTGTGTCTTGGCCAGGCTTGAACAAGCCCAGAAGGTGCCACCCTGATGTTGCTTCTCTGACCCTCTGAGCCCCCAAGCTGTTGGGCCCACCTCTCTTCTCGCTTTCTCCCTTCAGACAACTCGTGTTCTGTCACAGTCTTAGAGTCCATCTTTGGGGTAATGATCTTTTAGTAGAAGCCTCTATCCTGCTACTCAGTCCTGAACATCAATTGGTGAGGATGGAGCTGGGCTTGACCCTTGCAGAGGAGAGGAGCACCTGCCTCCAGGGAGGGCCCCTATCACAAGTGACTTTGCCCCTGGGCCAGGGTGGGGCTGCTTGATCTCCACACAGCCACTCCCCAGAAACCAGCTCTTCCTCTGGACTCCCCTGTGTCTTTCCATGCCACTTCCTCTTGCCACCCGCCAGGCTTGGGGCTTGGGAGTCATCTTTGATACTTTTCTCTCCCTGCACCACAGCCACCTGTTTGTCAGGTTTCAAGGATTCTCCTTCCATGTCCTTCTCCTTACCCAGTGCCCACAGAGAACATCTTTAACAGTGAAACTTACTTATCTTGCGCTGGACTCCACCCTGGCTTGGAGGAGAAGTATGCCCCAGTTCTGCCCACAGCCTCATCTATCTCCCTGTCCCCAGCTGCTCTCTCCCAACCACGCTCCATCCTCCTGCCATAAATTTTAAAAATGTTGCTTGAATTGGGCCATTGCTGACTTAGAAACTGTTAAATGTCTCTCACGGGTCCCCAAATAGACACTTCAGGGGATTCAGTTTAGGAACATTCTAGGCTCTTTGATGCCTGGTCCAATTTCTCTTGCCAGTCAGCCTTCCCTCCCTGTCTTTGCTGCGTGTTGCTTGCTTGACTTGGAGGATCTCATCATTTCCCTAACATAGTGCCCACCCTCCTAGCTCCATGTCCCCTCCAGCTGGAATGCCTCCACTTTTGCCACACCTTTCTGCTGGGACGCAATGGAGTCCACATTCCTCTTCATGGTGGTTAGAGTGCTTTGGTGTTGGTGTTCTGAAAGGTTCTCCAGAATGTAGATTTAGGGGTTAGATGCTCAGAATTAACCTGGGACAGAAGGGGGAATCAGTCAGCCTGGGAAAGGGACTCTGAGCTAAGGCTTATGACTGAGGCTGGGACAAGCTCCTAACCACACGGAATAGAAAGAAACAAGATGGATGGAGGTTGAGTCTTCCCAGAGTCTGCAGCTCTAGAGAAGGGCATCTGGGTTAGAGGTGCTGAACCAAAGGGAAAGATGCGGGGGGGTCCCTCTTGGGCCTGGGGCTGGGGGGAGGCTAGTGAACAATTCTGGGATCAGAGGTTAGTACCTCTGCTTCAGATCCAGTTGAAAGTCTGTTTCTTGGAGCACTTGTTTTTATTTTGCTTTATTCCTCTTATCTCCTTTGGCATATTTCCTCCTTTAAACTGCTGCAACTTCTCCATGAGAAAGGAATTTGGGGGTGCTGCTGTGTCCAGCCTCAGAGAGCTGGAGGGGTGGTGGGGACAGATAGAAGAGGCTTGGTGCAAGACTGCAGGAATGCCACCCCCTTCTGACCCAGGCAGGGGCTTGCCCCAAACCCTCAGGCCAGAGTCTCTGACCTCATCCTTCTCCTTCGTGGACATTTGTGCTCATGTCTACGGGAAGGGCTCTTGTCGTGTGCCCTGTGCTGGAGAGTAAAACACAGGTGTGCCCTTGTGGAGCTCTCAGTCTGGTGGTGGAAGACTCGTCAACACTCAGTGTCACTCCAGAGTGACCTGGGCTGTTACAGAATCAGGTGCAAGGCCTGGGATAAGCACAGAAGGGCCTGAGCCTGGGGTGGGGGCTGGGACAGTGTCTCAGGCAGAAGGGTCAGCCAAGTAAAGACTTGCTGAGCTGAGTAAGTGGGTTTGCTGCACTTGCTTGGAGGTGGAAGTGTTAGCACCTGCAGCATCACGCTAGTGCCTAATACGCCATGCTAAGGAGCTTAGAGTTTCTCTGTAGCCCTCCTCTCTGTCTCTTTCTTTCTTTTAATTTTATTTTAAAATTAACTTGCACATCTTTGTGGGATACAGTGTGTTCTTTCTATACAGGCATATATTGCACAATGATTCACTTAGGGTACATAGCATAGTGTTGTACCCATTAGTTCACCACCTAAAAACAAACAAAAAAAACCCCAGCAGAACTCTTTCCTCTTCTTTTTCTTTTCACTAAAAGGGGGTGCAAACCATAGAAAACAGATCCAAGTGGTATATTAGGCTGAGGCTTTCTTGGCCAGGCTGTGTGTTGGGCCATAGCGCCCCCTAAAGGCCCCAGAGTGTCAGGCTGGCACTTGCATTCACTTCCTGGCAAGTCCCCTGATGGGAATTAATGCGAAGAAAACATACAAAAATTAAAGCATGCATTTATTATGGCTGTTCGCATAGTTCCATGAAGGAAAAACCAAAAAGACAAGGGCCGTCCTAAGAAGGGTGGGTGGTGGATATGTTCCAACTCTCAGCTTTCGTCTCTCTAGACTCCTGAGGTCTCTTAATTGCTTCAGGAAAAAACCACACCACAAGTGTTAGCCTTACCTTAGGATCCATCCCATTCCCCACATATAGGCTGAGTTATTCATTCTTAAATAATAACACAACAGGAGCCGTAATGGATGTCCCATCACTATTCCTGGTTGCCCACACCTCTGCCAAGCAGGAACAATCTCAAAGACAACCAGTCTCAATCCGCATACAGGAAGAGGAAAGGACCATTTTCCTCAGTGCAGCAAGATATGCCCACTCAATGCTACTTTGCAGAGACATGGCTGTCCCCTTTTGTTCATCGTCCAGCTTCCAGAGAGGGTCCAGGGCCTGCAGGTTTCTGACCTAAAGCTGTATCAGCACCCGACACTATCCCTGGATGGCTGCCCCTTAGCTACCCACTGGTGAGGCAAGATCAAATTCCTTTTCAGATTGTTATGGAGTCAACAGGAAAGGAAGCTACCACCCCTAAGTGGAGCACCATGGTATAGGGGATAAGAGGATTGTAGAGGGTAGGCAGGAGAGGCCTGTTCTTCCCCTTGTCTTGGGTGAAGGGGAGAGGAACTGGCAGAGACTGATTCTCTATGAGGCTTAATCTTCAGGGTCTAACCTACACAGGCTCCTTTCAAGGCCCCTCAACACCTCCTGGTGACATGCTCACTTATTTATAAATAATTGTATATTCATAACTTTGTATTTTTCTTAAGGAGCTACACTTCCCCTCCAAGCTGTATAAGCTTCAGGTCCCCAAAACCCTAGATCTGCCAGTGGGGCCGGGAGCTGGGTAGGAACAGTTCAGGTAAGAGATAGTAAAGACCTAAATTAAAGCAGAGTCAATGGGGAGTGAGATGTGTCTTAATAGAAAAGGGCTGTCACTTATTGGCCTGTAGCTCTTGCAGATGGGGATTTTTGTCTCTTTTCTTCTCTCTCATATCCATAGTGCTCAGGAACAGTACCTGGTTCATAAATATTTGTGGAATGAATATTTGGCTGGGAGGTAGAGGTCAGGAACTCACAACTGATTGGATATATGGGGTCCTACAGCGTGCTCCAAAGAAATGAGCTCAGCACACCTACCACCTGTCACCCGGGCCCATTCCTGGGAGAGAGAGCATAAAGACCTCTCTCCTCTTAGCCTTCAATGACCGCTTGGCCAGCTGGAGCCAGGTCCTTGGAATGTGCCACATGGTGGAAAGGACACTGGATTTGGGGTCTAGAGACCTGACCTGAGTAGGCAAGTCACCTAATTATTCTTAGCTTTAGTGACTACAAGAGTAAACGTGGGGTGCTGGGGGGTCCTGTGGTGTGGTGGTAGGTGTTTAACAGCTGCTTCAAAAGAATAAACCTGATTTGTAGTATTTGCTGATTTTCATGATGTATATGTTCCCAGCACGCTGATTTCAAACTACTAATGTGATGTTACTGAACACATTGGAAAGAGATGCACACAGTAGGTTTTCCAGAGCCTGCGCGGTCTGACTCCAGCACACTCTCGTGTGGGTGCCAGTGACTGAGGTCTCCCCTTACTTGAACAAGAGTGTTGGACGATGGGGTCCTATATTCTGTGCCAAGCTGTACGTGGGCAGTTCTTTCTGCTGAAGAGATCATTTCATGTGGGTGAAATGGATATGGACGATCAATTTGGCCTAATGCCTTTCTTTTTTCTTTTTTTTTTAAGTTTAAAAAATTATTTGCTTTTTTTCATTATGGCATGATTTACAGTAAAGCACACAAATATTACATGCATGCCTTGGTAAAGTTTTACACATATATAAAACCATATAAGGGCCGGCCTGTGGCTCACTCGGGAGAGTGCGGTGCTGATAACACCAAGGCCACGGGTTCGGATCCTATATAGGGATGGCCGGTTTGCTCACTGGCTGAGCGTGGTGCTGACAACACCAAGCCAAGCGTTAAGATCCCCTTACCGGTCATCTTTAAAAAACAAAAACAAAAACCAAAAAACCATATAACCACCATCCAGATTACAATATGAGACATTTCTAACATCCCAGCAGCCTCCTCCCAATCAACACATGCCCCTCAGAGGTAACCCTTCTCCCCACAGACTAGTTTTTCTCACGTTTTAATTTTTATTTTTGATGACTGGCTGGTACAGGGAACTGAACCCTTGACTTTGGTGTTATAAAGCCAAGCTCCAACCAACTGAGCTAAACATCCAGCCAGTTTTTCTCATTCTTGAAATGATAAATGTAAATGGTACCGTGCACTATGTAGTTTTTTGTATCTGGCTTTCACTCATCATTGTTATCTGTGAGATTTATCCATGTTGTGTGTAAGAGTAGCTCACTTATTTTCATTTCTGTATAGTATTTCTGGCACCGCCTTTAAAAAATTTTAACTTAATACAAGTTTCTGTGCTTCTCACATCTGTTTTTGTTGCTCACCTCCAAAACTGGGTCTCACTGGTTAGCCCTCCTGGCCACATACTCAGTCCCACAATTCCCTGTTTCTCTCTGGCCCTGATCCCTCCTCCACCACTTCTTTACCTCCAACATCTGCCATACACTTCAGAATTCCTTTTGCAAAATTAACCAGCTTTCTCATATTCCCAACATTTCATTTAAAGGTTTCTCTCACCTCTAGCCTTAATTAAAACCTGGATGACACCTGTTGTGGAATGAATTTTTGTGTCCCCCTCTGAATTCATACGTTGAAGCCCTAACCCCCAAGTGACTGTATTTAAAGATAGGGTCTATGAAGAGGTGATAAAGGTTAAATGAAGTCATAAGTGTGGGGCCCTCATCCGACAGAGTTGGTGCCCTTATAAGAAGAGGAAGAGACACTAGAGCTCTCTAGCGCCACCATGTGAAGACAAAGCAAGAAGGCAACCATCTGCAAGCAGGGAAGAGAACCCTTACCAGGAACAAAACCAGCTGTTACCTTGGTCTTGGAGTTCGCACCCTCCAGAACTCAGAGAAGATAAATTTCTGTTGTTTAAGCCACCCAGTCTGTTATTTTGTTATGGTAACCCAAGTAGACTAAGACAACATCCAAAGATACACTGTCCCCTAAGGCCCTTTCTAGCAGTTACTATTTATTCTTTTTCATTTCACTATGTGTAAATATCTAGGATTTGCTTTTGCCCTACTTTCAAGATATTAAATTAGCTTGTTACTGTTTCAAGAAAGCTGGCAGAAAACATGAGATTATTGGATTAAAGACAAAGAAGTTTACTACTCACAGCACAGCAAGTAGCAAAAGCATCATGTTTGCATCAGTTCCCCTTGTTCCCCAAGTACCACAGGGGCGAGGTGGAGGAGCCATGTGGATACTGTGCATATAGTGAGTTTGTGTCCCATGTGAGGAACACTGGACATTGGGAACCCACCTCTTTTAAAGATGGCAGTAAGCAAGCCTGCTTTGTCCTGAAGAGATATTATGTCATTCCTCGAGGCTATTTGCTGCAGACACACCCTGAGAAATAGCCTGGGAAAAGAGTGGTCATGGCCTTGCATTCTTGGCATGCCCTGTAAAAAATGTGCAGGGGTGCTCAGGGCCTGTGCTGACTTGCCTGTCCCAACAATTGGTCCAACACATTCTTGGCTGAACTCAAATATTCACATGAGTATGCCACTCCATCCAGCACTCTGCTTAATCTGATCAGCAGAGGCTGGGACCAAATCTGTTCAACTTGTGTTGTACCAAATTTAATTAAGGTTACTATCAATAGAACTTCAAGCAAGATGAGACCAGCCTGCAGTATTGGCTTCAACCCTGCTGCCCAGGGTCTTAGACTCAGTCACCTGTGAATAAGTGCCAAGGGTACAGTAGGTCTTATTTCAGACAGCCAGAATATAGTCTAAGGCCGGATTATTATCCATTACAGTCTGCATAAGTGAGTTTTAGACTGATCTGCTGACCTTTGATGTCACTGCCAATAATTGTAGGAGGCCATAGATGGGCCAAAAAGCAATTCCCTTCCCTAATGGAGAGGTATTCCATGGCCCACGTATAAACATACAACCTGAAGGGTTGGTCACATATCTCTCCAACTCAGAATTTGTTGTTGAATATGATTTGGATGAACCATTACACTTTAGTCAGGCCACTTGGGCAGTGTCACTGAATAGTTACAGCCTCAGTCACCATACATAAACCAAGGCCACTTGGGTAACAGGAAAAGTACCTGAATTTGTACCAGTCAGATTGAAACAGGTTGTGTTGGATGTCGTGTTTGCACATGTACAGGGGAGGGAAAGGTTCCATATTCAGGAGCTGCCACTGATGGCTGGAAAAAGGCAAAACTGAATAGTCAGGACTAACCATGCCCGTATGAATTTCCCTGTTTTCATAGCACATGGGCAGCATGATAAACCCAGAAGAGGTCAGGTTGTCAGCCACAGCTACTGCTCAACCCAGATGGACCAGATAATGGGTTTGCTGGGCTGCAGTGCCGGATCTAGGCAACAGAGAACACACTAGTCACTCGCCACTCTCTGCACCTGCTGGTGTCTAAGATGTCTTCTCACTAGGCCTCCATGGCAATGAAAGCAGTGTGTCCTATTCCAGTAGCTATAACTTCATCTTTTCTCCAGTCTTTCCCTACTCATACCCAGACCCTTTGTCTGGAGGGTCCAGGAGTGAGTGGGATAAGGGCATTTTTACAAAATTTACAGAGACCCCCTTGTAACTCCCACCTTGGCCTGTGTGGCCCAGTGGCGGGGGGATGGGGGTACTTGGCAAGCAGTGTACTCAACCAAGTGGTCATGACCTTTATGATCCCAGGATCATGTTAATCCATCAAGATAATCCAGGTGGCTAAACCAGAATTAAAATTAAGTTTGAATCCCATCCCTCCTTTTGCCAGGCTGACACTTGGAGAGTGTACCAACAAGGCTGGCCTAGGCTTGCTTTTGGGGGTGGGGTGCGGGGAAAGAAGCTTCATGCTCAGGAATGGTCAGATCCCAACGTTTCAGAAAAGGTCTATGTAACTCTCCACTCCTTTTTTCCTGATCATTGCCCGGGAAGTGGCTGAGTGGAGATGATCCTTGCCTGGGGATGGCTGCATTCAGTGACCACACTGCCTCACTGTATGTGGACCAGAAGGAGGTGAGGCAGGTAATCAGAAGCTTTTGAGAAGGCCACTCCAGGGCTCAGCAATGATGGATGCCCGAAGATGAGAGGGAGATGTCATGGCCATCAAATACCTTGACTATCGGTCCATTGCTGGGTGGCTTTTGCAACAAAGGGTGCATCATTGTTAGACTGTAGATGGTCTGAAAAACCAAAAAACTTGACATGGCTGAGTTTCAAGGGTCAAAACGGTGTGGCCAGAGCCGTAGACTTTGATCAGACTAGAACAGCCTAAACTCTGTAACCCGAAAATGTGCTGACAGCAGTGAGGTACCAATGATAGTCTAGAGAGGGAGTCAGTGGTCTGATACCGTCAATCACCCAGGAGCAAGTTGGGGCAATGCCCTGTGCATGGTGGCCTCCTTCACTGCAAGACAAATGGTCCAGATTTGGGGAGGCATAACAACTCTGGAAGGTGGTGGTGGCTTCTGCGTCAGAAACATTCTTCACTTTGTGCCCCGTCCGTGATGGTGGATGTGTTGCCATGTCTGGTTCGATGATGGATCCAGGCAGTGATGGAAGTGGTATGAGCAGTGAAAGCTGGATCAGCAGCTTGATTCCAGTTGGTCTTATTAGAGAAGGTCCCTTACCAAGGGCATCTCCAAAGTGGCCCAGGCTGTTTGATAGGCTGCTGAATTTGTTTCCACAGTTTGCAGCTCCAACAAGGAATTTCTTTAGTCAGCCTAAAGCTAGGCCCCTGGCAACTACACAAAAGGAAGTAAAAATGTAGCAAGTCTCATCAAGCAGAGCATTGGCTGGGGCTATCAACACTGCCTTGAGTTATGGTCACTGAGCAGAGCGTCCATAGTTACCTTAGATTCTGCACAGCTGGCGCTGAGGTTGAACATGGATACCACAAGGTGTCAGCTTAGCCAAAGCACAATTGTACTAGGCCAGGTGCTTAGGGGACCTTCTGTGACTTGAGGGCCCCATTGAACCAGCAGCTTTGCTTCAGGTGATGAAGTGAAGAATAAAGTTCTCCCCAAAGGGATTTTTGCTGCTACTTTTTCAAAACCCAGATAATGCCAGGGCCAGGGCAGCTGTGCTCTTGAATATAGCATTTCTGTTTGACTAAAAGGCCTTTGTGCCCTTCTCTTAATAGTCAACAAATCCAAGTTGACTCATCCCAAAACAGGGGTGTCAAGTTGAATAGTCACAGGACCTCTTTGGGCTGGTAACCAGTTAATACTGTCCTTTTTTGGAAAGGGATGTGCTTGAGGACCATGTCAGGCAGGTGTGCTGTTACACTGGAAAATGGCCTGTCTGATCAATCTGGCAGTCTTTAATGTGAGAATTTCCCTTTTTCCTCTTGAAAGTCTGTACTTTTTCTTCTGGACCATGCAAGAGGCTTCAGGAATCATCCTTCTGCAAGCAGCAGTCTCTGAATGGGCAAATCCCATCTGACACTTAAAGGCCTTCCCTGTAGAAGCCTGTCCAAACATCAATACCAGTGACACATTCAGCAGTGGAAGCCACTGCATTGGCCAAAAGCCTCACTTCCAGGGTCACTTTAATTTGCCTTCCCCACTGCAAACTTTTCTCAGAGCCCATTAATCAAACTTGGGTGATTTTTTACCTTATAGGTAAACAGGAGTCTATCTGGTGGGCACGCATCAGGAGCTAGAACAACGGCTGCCGCAGATCATGCCGCCCCAGCCTGGAGAGAAGTGCAGGGTGGTGGGGAGACTAGCCCACAGTGGGCATCTGGGAGGCTTTTATTTTCCCTTGGCCCCTGGCTTCAGCGTTTGTATCACTGCTGCTTCCCCGCTCATATTCCTCCAGCATCATCTGTCCAGAGAGTGCCTGAGCCTAGGGCCCCCTCTATTTCCCCCTCACTCCACACTGCAGTCCTTGGTACCTTCAGCCATCCCCACATCATCCACAGGACTAGGTATGATGGTGACTTGGGCCCTTGGGCCCAACAGACTATAAAAGTTTTGAGGCACATGGCTGCATGATATTCCCCAGCATGCTGAGCTTTTTCATTTAAGCTGCTGAAGGTAGAGGGGAAGAGAGAGGTGGGGGAGCCCAGAGGAGAGAGCAAGGCTGTGCACATAACCAAGGCTCTGCATTCACTTTTGGATTTGAGTGACTGCCTGTGGGGCTCAACCAAGTAAACGTGCCATGTTTTTGGTTCACCTACAGCCCTATACCAAACATCATGGCTGATACCATTTAGTTTAGCTTTTGGGACCCTTTGACTAGGCAGCCACATCTGTATTGCTCTTTGGGTCAGGCTGCGGGGCTTGCTGCCTATGGTCATAACACCCCTTTCTCCTCCTGCATGGAGGAGAGTGAGCAAGGACCTAAGTACCACTCAGGTGGCTTGTTTCAATCCTACCTCTCACCACTTAGCCCACCCTGACCCTAGCCAACACCCCCCCCCCACCCGCCGGCCACTAGGGTGAGAGGATTCACTAACATTTGCCAAGGAGTCTTTTTATATTCTCCTAATTTAGTTCACAGGGTCCTCGTCCTTCCTCTTCCATGGCACCATCAGCATCCCCTCCTCATTGCCAAAACTGCTGGGGTCTGGCATTGGTATTTATCCTGCTAAGTGAATAATTAGCCTTTTATTGTTTCATGGGTGCTGGCAAAGATGAGGCTCCTGGGTCTGAGACAAAGGACTTTGTTACTTGCAGCACAGCTTGCAGCATAAGGATCATGTTTGCATTGGCTCCCTTGTCCCCCAAGTCCCACAAGAGCAATGGGGAAGGGCCCAGTAAATGCTGTGCATGCAGTAGGTTTGTGTGGCATCTGGGGAGCACTGAGCTTAGGGAACCTACCTCTTTCATAGCAGGAAATAAGCAAGCCTGCTCTTCATCCTGGAGAGAAATATTAGCTCATTCTTCAAGGTTGCTTACTGAGAAGACAAGCAATAGTATATTTAAAGAATAAATATATAATATGACATCTAGTAGGGATTGGTATAATTGAGGAAATAAAGCTGGGTCAAGGTGATAGATATCAGCAGTTTCATCTGGTTTAACCTAATGTACAAGTGGGAATTTAGTATTTGATAAAGGTAGAATTTCTTACCTGTAAGAGATTATTTAATGACACTGGGCAATTAGCTAATCTTTTGGAGAAAAAAATAAAGTTAGGACCTTATCTTTTACCTTTTACAAAACTAAATATCAGATCAATTAATGACCGAAACCACACAAACATACAAAATTATAACAGTCTTAGAAAAATACTGGAGAATATGCTTATCATCTCAAGGTAGAGGAGGTCTTCTGAAATGAAAGCTAGAGTTTTGAAGGAAAAGACTGACACCTTTTTTTTTTTTTTTTTTTTTTGTGGCAACTGACTGGTACAGGGATCAAACCCTGGACCTTGGTGTCATCAGCACCATGCTTTAACCAACTAAGCTAACCAGCCAGCCCAAGACTCTCACATTTCTGTATCATGTGGGATGTAAGCAGAAATGGCATTCCAACTTCCAGGAAGTATCATTAAAGGGCTGGGGGCCTCTGCTCTTCACCTTACCTGTCCTTCTTCCTGATGGTTGGAATGTGGGAGTTGGAATAACCATCTTGGATCTTGAATGACCTTGGGAATGGAGGCCATGAGAGATGGACCAGCAAGCTAATGAAGTCTATGCCTCTGACACTGTGAAGGGCCACTCCAGCCCTGGATCATCTGTCACCGAACTTTTATGTGAGGGAGAAAGAACCCCCCTCTCTTGTTTAGGCTAATGAGTATATTGTGTGTTATCACTCACAGCTGAATCTAATCTTAACTGATACACCTTTCCAGGTCCAATCAATAAAGGATCTTGATTGATGTAAGCCACTGGTTCTCAGCTCTGGTTGACTTCTAGTCATCCATGGAGTTTTTATGTATGTATGTATGTATGTATTTATTTTATCTATCTATCTATCTATCTATCTATCTATCTATCTATCTATCTATCTATCTATCTCTCTATCTATCTCTCTATCTCTCTATCTCTCTCTCTCTCTCTATCTCTCTCTCTATCTCTCTCTCTATCTATCTATCTCTCTATCTATCTATCTAAAAAAGATGACCAGTAAGGGGATCTCAACCCTTGGCTTGGTGTTGTCAGCGCCACACTGACCCAGTTAACTAACCGGCCATCCCTATACAGGATCCGAACCTGGGGCCTTGGTGTTCTCAGTACCACTCTCCCGCATGAGCCACGGGCCAGCCCTATCCATAGAGCTTTTTAAGAACATCAGTGTCTGGGCCCTACCCCAGTCCAATTACATCAAAACTTCTGGAGGTGAGGCCAAGAGAGGTATTTTTTAAAAGCTCCTCAGATGATTCTAATGTGCAGCCAGTATGTGAAGAATTAGTTTAAGTCAATCAGGGCAACTCTCTTCCCCTCTTTCCCACCTCTCTTGCAGTAGGAGTGGTCATGGATCTGATTCTGGCCTCTGATACCTAAGAAATCTGCTAGCAACGTTTCTAGGAAAGATTTTACATTTCTGATAAGAAAGAGTGGATGTGGCTAGGATTGTTATTTCTCCCCTTTTCTAGCTCTGAATGCACAAGTGATGTCCAGAGCGCAGCAGCCACGTTGTAATTATGAGGCACCAAGGATGACTATATCAGGCAACATATTAAGGCTGGCAGAGCAGAAAGTTAGAGAGCCTGGACCTCTGGGGGCATCACCAAGCAGCCAGACCCATTTCAATAATCTCCTAGCTTCAGAAGTGAGGGGGAAATATCAACAACCTCTATTTTATTTAATGAATTTTTTGTTTATTGCAGCAGAACACATTCATAACTGAAACATACACATGGTTAAAGGTGCTTTGTGGGCTCTTTGTGACATTCATCATGTGTACAAAGAAAAATGTGGAGGGATATACACAGAAATGTTGCTGATAATGGCCCAAACTTGATACCACACTAAGTATCCATCAATTTAAGAAAGGCCCAATAAGTTTAGTAAATTCATATTATAGAACACTATGCAACAGAATAAAAGGATTCCATCCATTCTCTAAGACATCTAGGATACAGTGTTGAATGAAAAAAGTGAATTATAGAACAGTAAGCATATACAGTATGAAACCATTTATTCTGAAGCACATATCCATAGTATATATTCTGTGTGTGCATGTACACATAGGAACAAAGTTTTGGAGGAGACAACTAACTGCCTCTGAGGTAGGGCAAAAGGAGTGGCTGTTGTGGTTGGAGTGGTAAGAAACTTTGGTCTTATTTATAATTTATATATTTTAAAAAGAGGATTGTAACCACCTACTGTCTATTAAAAATAGTCAAGCAAAATTTTATATCAAAACTAACTATATCATAACAAAAAGAAATGTTACTCTTTGTGGCTCTTCCCAGTCCTTGATATCACCTCTGTCATTCTCTGCCATCTCTGACTTCCTGGTCTCTCCTGCTTAGCAAGAGAAGACTGTAGCACCTGGATCCTACTCTTTCTTCTGTCTCAATTGAGGCCACTATCCAGGTTGACTCCTATGGTGACATGGATGACCCATCCAATATTATGGGTCTGAGTCCTCATCTGCAGGGGCTCCTCGAGCTCTCCTCAGCACACATTCCCATAATCCCATCTCAGACTTTGCTGCCACTGGCATCCATCTCCAAAACTACTAGTGGAAGTTTCTTCCTTCCTCTCCTTCCGTCTTACTTGCTTAATGACTCCCACAAGTGCTACTCTTTGAATACTTTGGGGTCTTTGATTATTTTCTCACCCACCTATCGATTAGGTCTCTTCTGACTGTCTTCATTTACCTCCTGATCCCATTTTGCTGACACTTTCAACTCCCTTGTACCTCTCTCTGGAAAAATGCCACTTTTGGATGAACCCAAGTGTTTGCTTTCTCCATGAAATAATACACAACCGTACCACCATAAATTTCATTGTCACCAACCTCAACAGTGTCCTTAGATTGCTCAAAAATCCTCTTCATTTCCTTCAGGCCTAGAACTTGCACCAGTGTTACTTACTCACTGCTCCTCACTACACCTCATCTCCTCAAATGTGTCTTCTCCCTTCATTGTTTTTCAGCACACCATGTTCTCACCTCCACAAGGTAGTAGCTGCCTTGCTCAGAACCTCTTTGCCAGCTGGTACATCCATTCCCACAACTGCTTCAGGTGTTGGTCGTTAACTGCTACAGTTTCTTCCTTCTCTGGAGGGTGGTCCATGACCTCTGAGGGATCCTTAAAAAGCCTCACACTGGGACAACTTTGAGACATCGTTCATGCTCCAGAGCTCTCCAGGAGCTGAGGAAGATTCAGCTGAGGCCATAGCTTGCTGAGCTCATTTCCCTGCCGTCTTCTGCTTATTCAGGTCCTGACATGTTTCTCCTGAGAACACTCCTTCAATAAGTCACTTGCATGAGAATCAGTCTTAGACTCTGCTTCTAGGGAGGCTGACCTAAGACAGTACCTTTGCTTACCTTTCACTATCCTCTAGAGTGTAGTCACTTCTCCTCTGTAATCTGGTTTATCCTTCAATCACAGATCAAATTCTCCCTCTTTCAAGAAGCTTTCTCACACTTCAATCTTCAAGGAATTGTCATTTATTGAAATTACTCTTGCTCATGACTACAGAAAAAGACCCAATAGGCCTATTACAGCAGAAATTCTGAATCTTTTGTGTGCCATGGACCTCTTTGGAAGGTTGTTGAAGTCTTCTTAGAAAAGACTATTAAATGCACAAAATAAAATAAACAGGAGTACAAAGAAAACCCATTACGGGTTTTGTTTTTGGTTTTTTTGGGCTGCCAGCTGGTAAGGGGATTTGAACCCCCTAGACCTTGGTGTTATAACATGGAGCTAACCCATTATGTTGACATATAGTAATTAAAAAGCTACTTTGTAATATAGTATATATGTGTGCTTGTATGGCTATGCCGATCATATTGCTAGAGCTCAGGGCCCACAGACCCTTCAAATCTGTTGTGCTGGCTGGGTCACCAGATCCCTCACACACAGGTCCACAAGCTAGGTAATTGAGAAAGATCCTGGGAGCCATTGGCAAACAATGCGAGCTCAGTCCTCAGTTTCCTCAGCAGCAGCAGCAGCCTCCAGCAGATACAAGAGCAGCAGTAGCTGTCTCCCTGTGGCCCCCTGGGGGCAGGGTGGTGGTGGCTGTGGATCAAAGCCACTCATCCTTTTTACTTAAGTTTGATAACCCAGGACACCTGGGTGTGAGTCAGACAACCCAGGAACACCAGGGTGCCCATACACAATTACATTAGATAATAACCAAGGAACACCTGGGTGCATGTGCATATTTACACCAAATGCTTGGCAAGACTCTGAACCCCCGAGGGACCCTGACCATTTATCTTTACTTTCCCTACAGTGCTGCTTTATTAATATATTAAATAATAATATCTAGCATTGGGTCAAAAAATGTAAAAGTAGGAATGAGAGTAAATGACATGTTAAGATATCTGCCACAACTGAAATATGTATGAAAATATCTACAATTTATATTAGCTACTAAGTCAGGGGTACTACACTGTGACCTGTGAGTAGCACTGTGACCCGTGGCCTACATTCAAAATGAAAAGAAATGCTAAATTTCAGTTAGAATTTAGTGAGAATAAAGTTGTGATTTTTGGATTTTCCCCATCCAAGTTCACAGTACTGATTTCTATTCATGGATAGCTGGGGGTTCTGCGGACCCCAAGTTAGGATTCCTGTACTGGAGGATTTGCAGGTATTGGAAACTAACTAATTTAATTCACTCAGCCTCTCACTGAACACTCAAGTACAGACAGGTTATTAATTATACCTGGTGCTAACTGGAGGAGGCTCCATAACAATTAGAAGGGAACAAGATGGTATCATCTCCCTACCCTGCCTCAAGAGATTGGTTAAGAAACTTTTCAGAAGCTCTGACTGGACTTCTCCATTATCAAACAATATTGGTCAAAGATGCCTTCATGAGGACTTGAAGGCCAGAAGAACTTGCCAAGCTCATGGAGAGAACACAGTGGCCTTCAGACAATAATAGTCTCATCTCCTTGGCCTGGGTTAGTTGAAAATCTCCATTAGTCCCTCTTACCCTGGTGACAGCCACACAGTGTTATATCAGTCAGTAGATTTTTTTTGAGTGTTAGGCTGAGTTCAGTGCTGTGCAGAATTTAGAGATGGAAATGATGTTCTAGTTGCCTTAAAGAAAATTAATATTTTCTGGATTGAAAATTAGTTTATTTTCAGAGATTGGATCAAGATGACATCTTTTTCTTCTTTCCCACCCTAAATTTCCTGAATTAACAGAAAATGTAGTCTTTTTTTTTTTCAAGAGTAAATCTCCTACTTTTTCTACATCAGAAAGATATTTGGTAAGAAAAATGACGGTGAATGACAATAGTAATGCGGAAATTGGGACTAGGCAGTCTCGGGGGCAAGATGGTGGTTCTCTCTGGTTTTGATTTGTTTCATGGGATGAGTGGAGAAAGAGGAGTATGTTACATTAATTATATTAACTATAATAATGACAACCTTATATTTACACAGTATTTTTCATTTGTTCAAAACTCTTATACATTACTTAATTTAGTCTTCTCATCCTACTACTATAGAGGAGAATGACCCATCTAGTGGAATGCAGAGAAGTAGGTAGAAGCTTATATTTGGTTCCCAAGATTAGAACCACTGTATCCTCTCTCAGGCTGGAAGAATGCCCTGCTACCTTTTCAGTTGGTTGACGTATACAAATGAGTTGTTTATCATACAGAGAATCTAGCTAGTGGTTCTTAACTCTTAGTGTTTATCATTTAGGAGAGACTGTTAAGAATTATCTTCTGGGGCCCCAACCTTGAGATTTGGATTCAGCAACTCTGGGATGAGACTCATATCCCTGCAATTTTAAAAGTGCTCCTGGTCTACTTGCACAGGTGATCCAAAACCACACTTCCATACTGAGTTAGGCAAATCTTCCTGTGTCATTTTGTTTTTAGGCATGTCAGTTGTAAACAACATGTCACCGTTATTTTAAAAATCGGTCTGAAATTCCCCTTCAGACATGCTTGAACTAATTTCTGGCACCAATTATGGACCTGTTCTGGGGAGTTCAAGTCTGGGACACGCTATTGGGGAAATAATTGTCAGAGAAAAGAACAAGACTCTATATGAAAAACAAACAAACAAAAACAATGAGGAAACTTGATTAACGTAGAGTAAGTAGGCAGGCTAGGAGATTGAAGGAGAAAGCAGACACACACCTTCTCCCATGGCGTGACATATGTGTTCAGTGAGTACTGGTTAAAAGAATAACAAACACATAGACACAGAAACATTAAGAAAAGACACAGATTCCCCAGAGTTCTCAACCTCCTCTTAAACTCATGTCCTCATTTAATAAACATGAAGTCACATATTTTCCTTTAATGCTATTTTGAAGTGTCAAAATGAATTAAATATGGCGACTGAAAATAAAGCGATAGACAAAGTGCTTGTGTGTCCCGTGACCCTGCCATCATGAAAGACAGGGAGGAAGAGGAGCGTCCACGCGGTGTGGTCGGCAGGAGAGAACCACCAAGCTCCCCTGAGGGGCCGGAAGTCGGAGTGCAGGGCCGCGCCGGCTTCTGGCGTCACTTCCCGCGCGACTCCCAGCGCAGACCATGGCGGCGCAGAGTGGTGTCCGTTGTTTGACCCGGGTGAGGCCCGGGGACACGCCGCGCGAGAGGCAGAATGGGGAGCGGAGGGGTTGTCACAGGGTTTTCTAAAGAGGGCAAGGTCGCTGCAGTGTTCGGGGACTGGGGGTCCCATATCTGACCTCACAGGCCCGTGTGTCCGCCGCAGGCGCTGCTCGCCGCCCCGAACTCTGGGGCATGGAGAGGTCTGGGTACCTCGACCGGAGCGCGTGCCGCCTCGCGCAGCCAGGTACGTGCGAGTCCACCTCCGGTCTCGCCCATGTCCCCTTCTTGAATATCCCCCGGCTTTTCCCCTACCCCTCCCGAACCTCGCACCTTCCCCTCCCCGCAGGATCCCTGCTCCCTCCCCAGCTCTAGCTTTGCTGGCCCCACCCGCAGGCAGAGGACATGAGGGTGGAGGGTGCCTTTCCTGTGACCATGCTGCCGGGTGACGGTGTGGGGCCTGAGCTGATGCATGCTGTCAAGGAGGTGTTCAAGGTGAGTGGCCTGGAGGATCACACGGTAGGGACGATGGGGTGGGTTGGAAAGGACTTACTGACCTTGACCCTATGATGTTTTGGGACCTGTCTCTGAAGGCTGCCGCTGTCCCTGTGGAGTTCAAGGAGCACCACCTGAGCGAGGTGCAGAATATGGCATCTGAGGAGAAGCTGGAGCAGGTGCTGAGTTCCATGAAAGAAAACAAGGTGGCCATCATTGGTATGTGTCCCACCTTGCCACCCTGTCCATATGTCATTTAAAAACCAAATGAAAAAAAAAAATTCATTAAACCATTCTCCCCACATACAAATATATTAACTCTCAAGCACTCCCACTACTGATACTTGGGCATTTTCTCTTCCTGTTGGGAACTCAGGAATTGAGATATCATGTCAGCTGTCTTTGCAGGAAGGCTCAAAGGGTTTGGAGTCTGTCCTGAGGCTCCATCACCCTTCATCAAGTCTTGTCGATTGTGTTTCTACGATGATCCTTCTAGCTGCCCTTTTTCTTCTGTCTTCCCTTCTGCTACCCTACTTTAATCTCCTCATTAGATTTTTTGGCTTCTGGTTTTGCCCCTACGGTTCATCTTCGATATCTCTTCTCTTGGAAAGACCAGCCTGACATTGCCAGGCCCAACCTTGGCATAGGAAAGTAAATTATTTATAAGCTGGCCCTCAGCTTTTCTGCTTTGGTTTCCACAACACTTATTCTTTGCTTTGGTCACACTAGATTGTGTGTTAGCTTCCACATACAAGGGTACTTCTAAAAGTTTGTGGGAAATTGAATTAAAAGACACAGACAAATCTTTTCATGAACTTTTTGAAGACTTTCTCATATATGTACTGTCTTGACTTATGCTATTCCCTCTGCCCAGAATGCTCCTTTGATGCTACCTGTCAGAATCCTCATTCACTCACTATATTAATTTCCTACAACTGCCATAACACACTACCACAAACCTGGTGGCTTAAAATAATGGAAACATATTCTCTCACAGTTCTGGAGGCCAGAAGTCAGAAATTAAGGTGTTGGCAGTGTCACACTCCCCCTGAAAGCTTAGGGGAGAACACTTTTTTGCCTCTTCCAGCCCCTGGTGTTCCTTGACTTGTATGCGCATCACTCCAATCTCTGCCTCTGGCTTCATACGGCTTTCTCCCCTCTTTGTCTTCATGTCTCTTCTCTGTAAAGATTTATCTCTGGGTTTAGAGCCCACCCTAATCCAGGGCAATTTCATCTCAGGATCCTCAACTACATCTGCAAAGTCCCTTTTCCCAAATAAGGTCACATTTACAGGTTCTGTGGGTTAGGGCATGGACAGTCATTTTTAGGGACCACTACTCAACCCACTACACTCACTTAACATAAGGTCTGATGGAGATGCCAGCTCTTCTGTGACATTTCTTAGTATTACCAGAGGGGATTTCTTCTCTGTGTTCCTATGCACATTGTAAATACCTTTCCCATGGTCTTTATCCTGTCTTTCCTTTTGTCTGTCTTCCCCGTGCATTGTTTGCAACTCAAGAGCAGGAGTTGTGTGGTTTTTGGTTGATGTGCCTATTACTTGACATACAGTCCATATTCAGTAAATGTTGGTGGAAAAATGGTCAGATAAGTAGACCCAGAAACATCAAGAAAGGTCACAGATCCCCTAGCATTGTTTCTCAACGTGTTATTTTTTTTTTTTTTTAAAGATGACCGGTAAGGGGATCTCAACCCTTGGCTTGGTGTTGTCAGCACCACGCTCAGCCAGTGAGCAAACCGGCCATCCCTATATAGGATCCGAACCCGTGGCCTTGGTGTTATCAGCACCGCACTCTACCGAGTGAGCCACGGGCTGGCCTTCTCAACCTGTTATTAAACCCAGGCTCTTCTTTGATGAACATGAAAAAAATCTGGCCTCCTGTTAGGTTATTTTGAAGTTTTAATATAAATTAAATAGGCGACTAAAAATAAAGTAGAAGACAAAATGTTTCTGATTTTAACTGTGTTATTCTCCTTTGCTTCTTGCCCCCAGAGGCTATTAAAAGTCATTGATTAGGAGTGAGAGATGAAGGGTTGCATTATGTCCCTGAGGGGATTGGACACTGTTCTGGTCTCCCTGGGCTTGGCCTGTGTCTGACACTCCTCCCCACTCTTTGTTTACACAGGAAAGATCCACACCCCAATGGAGTATAAGGGGGAACTAGCTTCCTACGATATGCGGCTGAGGTAGGTGCGGGGTGAGGGATAGAGCGGTACTGGGGCACCAGGTGTAGAGCTGATGGCTCTGCCCACCCTCAGGCGTAAGCTGGACTTATTTGCGAACGTAGTCCATGTGAAGTCACTTCCTGGGTACATGACTCGGCACAACAATCTGGACCTGGTGATCATTCGAGAGCAGACTGAAGGGGAGTACAGCTCTCTGGAACATGAGGTGAGGCCGCAGAAGCTGGGGAGGGCAGGGATGGAGGTAGGATGCTCCTTCCCAGTGTCACCCATCTTCTCTCTTCTTACCCAGAGTGTGAGGGGTGTGATTGAGTGCTTGAAGATTGTCACTCGAGCCAAGTCTCAGCGGATTGCAAAGTTCGCCTTTGACTACGCCACCAAGAAGGGGCGGAGCAAGGTTACTGCTGTCCACAAGGCCAACATCATGTGAGGGACATGGCTTTGTGCAGGATGGGTTTCTGGGAAGGGAGCCTCCTGCTCTCTCTTGGCTGATTCTGTTTTCTTTGGCCCATGGACAGGAAACTTGGGGATGGATTGTTCCTGCAGTGCTGTGAGGAGATTGCTGAGCTATACCCCAAAATCAAGTTTGAGACAATGATCATAGACAACTGCTGCATGCAGGTGAAGCCCTCCTCATGCCTCCACCCTCATGGTGCTGAGGGAGGGTGGGGAGTGGGATTCACTTCTCTTCTTCATGCCCGCATCTCACCCCCTAGCTGGTGCAGAATCCTTACCAGTTTGATGTACTTGTGATGCCCAATCTCTATGGGAATATTATTGATAATCTGGCTGCTGGCCTGGTTGGGGGAGCTGGTGTGGTCCCCGGTGAGAGCTACAGTGCAGAGTACGCAGTCTTTGAGATGGTGAGTGAGGTCACTTCCTCCCTCTGCCCTGTCTATGTGCCTTTCATCTGACCTCACTCAGGTCCACCTGTTCTCCCTTGCCATCCCAATGTCCCTGCCTCCTAAGTGACCCCAGCCTGCCATCCTTCTCCCACAATGTCCTTTCCTGACCTCAGCCTCTGCATATTTCCTGCAGTGACTGGCCTGCCCCTCTCTCTCTCCACAGGGTGCCCGGCACCCATTTGCCCAGGCAGTTGGCAGAAATATAGCAAACCCCACGGCCATGCTGCTGTCAGCTTCCAACATGCTCCGGCATCTCAAGTAGGTTGTGGGAGGCTGGGGGTGGAGGCTGGGTGTTGCAAGGGGGAGCCAGGTGGGGAGACCAGGGGAAGGTGTTTGGGGAATCTCAGTTTCTTTCTGTCCACATTGACAGTCTTGAGTATCACTCCAACATGATTGCAGATGCAGTGAAGAAGGTGATCAAAGTTGGCAAGGTGAGTTTAGAAAGGCTATGGGGCTCAGGGCCTCGGCACTACTCTCTGGGGAACCTGAATGGGGCCTCCTTTCCCCTCAGGTCCCTAGAACATCTGCTGTCTGATCTTGCTCCGTCCCTCTCAAGGCTGCTCTTTGCGTCCCTTCTCTTGGCTGTTTCATCCTCTTGATCTCCTTTGCCTCTTTTAGATCCCATCTGCTATTCCGTCTTTCCTGCTCCTTCTACTGCCCTTTTCATGGGCGTCTGAATTCAGAACGTGCAGCTCTCTGGGATAGAGCAGCTGAGGGAGATAGGCAGGATGCTTCACCTTCACACCTCGGGGGCCCATCCTCATCTTCCTTCCCCTGCTGTCTCCGGTCTGCATTTTCCCATCTCACTTCATGCTCAGCCTCCCATCCTGTGCTGGCAGCAGTGCAGCTTTAATAGTGGTTCAGGAGAGAGATGGGCAGGTTCATGTGCTCCCAAACCTGGCCACCTCCTTCTTCCCGTCACTGCTGCATTGCATCTTCTGTTACCCCTTGGATTCCGTTTCTTTGATCCCACTGCCCTACCCCCCTTCATGGGCTCTCTTCTCTTCCTCCCCACGGCTATTGCCGGTGGTGGCTGTAGGTGCGGACACGAGACATGGGCGGCTACAGCACCACAACCGACTTCATCAAGTCTGTCATCGGCCACCTGCACCCCCATGGGGGCTAAAGCCCTTTATTCCTTCCAACCTCACAAGGACCATACTACCTATACATCCCTTCAGTACAGTGGACCAGGGAAGACAACATGAACCTCTAGACAGTGGACCATAACCTCCTTTCTGGGCAGGGCCTAGGTTGTCCTGGGGCTGGCTTCCTTAGGGAATTGTTGGGTGGTGGTGTTGTTAGGGATGGGGCCCTGGCCCCACAGATGATGACAGTTCTCCCCCACAGGTTCGAACCTCTGACATGGGTGGCTATGCCACTTGCCACGACTTCACTGAGGCTGTCATGGCTGCCCTGTCCCACCCATAGGTCCTGCCCACACCCAAGTATGGTGTTCAATAAAACATGTGGATCAACTTTTGTCAATTTGTTTTTATTGGAGTACAGAACACGGGCTGGGAAATGTTAACTGGAGGTATGTCTCCCCCCAGGCAATGTCCATTTTAATCTTCCTGGGATAGTTTTTGAAGTTTTTTCTTTTTCTTGGAGCTGCTCTTGCTGCCAGCAGCCTCTTCAGGTCCACTGCTGATGGGCTCCTCCTTGGAAGAGAATTTCCTCTTTTTCTTGGGGACACTCCTGTTGCCTGCCTCTTCGGGATCACTGACTGTTTCCTCCTTGGGTGAGGGTTTCTTTCTCTTGGGAACATTTGTGCTACCAGCTGTCTCTTCAAGGTCACTACTAATCAGCTCCTCCTTGGAAAAAGGTTTCTTTTTCTTGGGTTTGGAGAAAGAGATAGGTGTGTCCTCCATTCCATTCTCTTGAGGAGCCTCCTGGGGCTTTTTCTTTTTCTTTTTGGGTTTTTCACACGTCTCCTAAAAGGGAAAGTGGTCATGAAAACTGTGTTAGCTATGGTATGCACACGCACGCACACACCCCCATTAAAAATTTCAGCAGTTAAGTAGTCCAAGGCAGAAAGACTGGTGAAGTTGTTAAAATTGCCTAATGTTCTGGGATGGTTTTATAATTATGCAGGCTTAACTTTGGAAATCCACCCCCAAACTACTCCCAATTAGAAGCTGGGGAGAACAGATAATGAGAGATTATCTCTGCCCATTAAATAAACTATAGGAAAATGCACCACGTTGGTCACAACACCCATCATGCCAAATTGCAGAAGGGACCCTGACACAGTTTAACAAACTGGATACTTAATGAAAATCCCAGGGAGAATGAGTTTAGCCTAGTACATTGGAGACATAACTGTCCCATCCCCACTGTGAACCACCACCTCCGGACACACATCTGAGAACAAGCAGAGCAGGAATTTACACTACTCCTGGTTGAGGACTCCTGGGAGGCAGCCGAGGACAGAACACACTTGCCCATGGAATGGCTGTGTGCCACAACCAGCTCTCTGGGCTCCTGAGCAAGTTCTCTCAGCACCTATATCCTTCCTATAGAATCAAGAGGTAGTTTTAGATGTTTCAGTCCAAAAGCCTGGACCCAGGACCGTGGTTTTTACACAATGTCCTTTGTTCTGCTGTTGGAAAACCCTGCAGCCTAGGACCTTCAATGAGCGCTGCCCTGGCCACTGACCTCACACTCCTCTGGAGTACTGCTGCTGTTTTCCGAAGACATGAGGGCAAGTGCAGCCAGCCGTTTCTTTTCCTTCTTTAAGCGTTTCTTCTCCTGTTTCTCCAGCTTCCTGGTGATCTCTGCAGCTGCTTCCTCTGCCTGGTCAAAGAGAAGTGCTGAAAAGGCTTTAAGACCTCTGGCCCTCCAAAGCCTGCTTCCTGGCTTTACTGGATCAGGCTCATTAAATCAGTTTTTTTGCCTCCACTCTACAAGGTCAGGCTAAGACAGTTCATCACCTCCAACAGCCAGCTCTGGTTCGTTCTCCCCCACCCAGCAAAGCCCAAACTGACCTGAACCATTGCTTCCTTCATGACATCCAGATTCTTCCGGGGAATCTCTCCAGTCTCATAGAAGGACAGCCGCTCTTCAACTTGCTCTCGGAGCTTCTCCCCAAATACACTTGTGGGCACCTCTGGATGTGTGCAGGTAAACAAAGCCTATCAGCCCCCAAAGGCAAACTATCCCCCACCCCGGTATTCCCTCTACCCTCAGCTTCACTCAGACCCAAAGTATCAACACTCACTAGGTGAACTGCTGTTGACGAAAAATATTGCCATCATTGTGGAAGCTAAGGTAACTGGACTCCCCTTCTGCCCAGCCCCTCTTCCCCACAACTGCCAACCCTGCACCCATACCAGAAAAGCAATCGATTCGTGAGGCAATGCTGCATTTGTTTGCCAGGTATCGTGAGATGCGGCCTTTGTTCTTGGCAGCTGCTCGGCCAATGAAGGTGGAGTGGAATATGAGTCCATATTTTGGTGTGTTACCCCTTGTCTTCAGGGCTCTGGGAGAATATTCAGTGGAGAGTTAAATATCACTCCTCCCTTCCCATCCCTTCTTTCCCACGTTTCCAGGTGAGCCTCAGGCCTGACTGGATCTCTACTCCAATGCATGCCAACCCACAGCTCCCAGAGACAGAAGGAAGGCATCTGATGCCGCTGACCTGGAAGCTTGCTCCCTTTGCTGGACCCTGGGAATCACTCAGACACCAGGACTGGCCATCACCCCCATAGCAGAGGCCTGCATAGGTCAGGGAGCCCTGGTCAGCCATCACTGTGATCCCCAAACAAGTAGTGGGCACCAGAAGTGGCACCTGAGTGCCCTCACTGGTACCTGAACAGGGCCTTTTCGGCCCCAAGGATCTGCACTGTGGATGCTGGATACTTGGCCAGGTTGGTGAGGCTGCCAGCATGAGCAATGAGACGAGCACCTACCTGGGGAAAGATTCAATGATTAAGTAAGAGAAGCTGGAGGTGCCAGCCTTCCAGCTGCAAAATCCTGCTCTTCTCCCCACCAAACTGGGGAGGATATGGTGGGCCAGGAAGTGCAGCAGTGCAGACATACATGGTTACGTTCCTTATTCACCCCATTTGTGTGTTCCCCATGACGCACCGCTTCCCCAATCAGGGCTGACAGGCTGGGGGCTACTTGGCTCATCTTGGAGCGCAGGTAAGTGTGTAGGCTCTGGCGGTACTCTGACAAAGACACCACACGACTGGAAAAGCTCTCGATGTTTATCAAGTCGATGGCAGATATGTCCATGCCTAGGGAACACCAAGTGTGAATGCAGGAGCCAGAGATTCAGAGCCCCACATCTTATGCCAGCAACCAAGCTCCGCACTGACCCATGGAGGACCGTGAGGCATCCAGGATAGCCTTAGCCTTGGCCCCGTCCATTGTCAGCTCCTCCAGCTTCTCCAACTTTTCCTCACTCAGCTCCCTTCGGTTTCCAATGAACTGGGCGAGGCGGCAGTAGGTGGCATTGTCGTTGATAATCTTCACCAGCTCCGGGAAGTGATACCCATACCACTCCCTGCAAAGAGCCACAACCACTCACTCCCTGGCCCAGCTGCCATGTCTCAACAAAGCTTTGTCCTCAGCCCTCTCCACACCTACTCTTTGCCTCAAGAAATGAGAACAAGTCAGATTCAAATCCCCCTCAACACTATGTCCCCCCATTCACAATTCAAACCAAGCACAGGGCCTGGGCTGAGGTGTACATGGGGTTAAGTTTACTCTGCCTCCTCTTTCTATACAGTCAGTGTAAGAACACAGCCTGTGGTAAGCACCAGGAGGTGAGATGAGGTCCAGGTCCAGCCCCACCCCCATGGCTCTACCCACAAGAATTTTAAGTCCTGATCTCAGGATTCAAAATTAGCTTAACTACAGAATGAAGACTTCATTGTCGGGGTGCCCCTGCACCTTACCTGACACGCATAGAGAAAGTATTGATGTCTTTATCCAGCTGGTCCAGGAGGCTAATGGACTGGATGATCATATTGTCCACCCGGTTCACATTAAACTTAACTTTGGCACGAGAATAGCTGTGTCCCAGCCCCAGTTGGGCTTTACAAGCTGACACGTCGGTCAGACCCTTCACCAGGTTATGGAAGTGCAGGCGAACTCCTAAAAGGAGCAAGAAAGGGCTCTGAGCTAGCTCCCACACCCACAGGCACCAGACAGCCCAGGTTTCCCAGAAGCAGCCTCAAGCATTCTAGTAAGTTTCCAGAACCCCCTCAAAGATGTCAAGAATGACAGCAGTAAAAGAGATGATGGTCTCACCTCGCATTATCTCTGCTATCACACCTCCAGTCTGGCAGTTGTAACCTAACTCCTCTTGAATAGCAGCACCAATCTTGGGGTCCCCAACTCCCAAGAGTACTTTCTTCTTTTTGGACGGCAGGTGGGTCTCCAAGAGCAGGCGGAGGTCCTCATGAACAATGCCTCAGGGCAAAGAACATAGTTCCCACTAAAATGCTGTAGGATGCTTAAATTTTAAGAGGATCCCATCCCCTCGGGTGATTACACTTCTCCTGCAGAGCATGCTGGGATGGCATGCCGAGACCACTCCCCTTCAGGCTTTGCTCAGAGACACGAAGACATCAGAGACTGCACTCAGTGGATTGACAGATTCGCAAGTCATCACTGCAAAGCCTGGCTCGACCACAGGAAGAACTGGACTTAAGTCCAATAGCACAAGTATGAACAACATAACTGAAAACCTGTAACACGCCCTCGAGTATTTAGTACTCGATTTACCTTCTGAGACCAAACCCTCTTTTCTTGGCCTATATTATAAAAATTGCCCTTGCCAATCAATTGAAAGATACGACAGAGAACCAGACATTTGTTCGGGCAAACTAGGGCACAGGTGGGCATGTAAATGAGCCGCTCACCACCCTCCCCATCCCATTTCATTGAAGAATCACTTATCACTACAATACCCACAAGTAAGTAAAATCTACATCCTGAATCGTGTGCTTTTAATTGCGGTAACATTGAGCCTACCATACTTCCCAGACCTTGAGCTCGTGTAGTCTGAAATACTGCTCAGCACACATCAGTTTTAGAACTGGCCAAAGAAAGGCAAATACCATTACAAGCCCCGTAAGAAGATAACGGCAGGAACCCCATTTCGCTCAACTCCCTTAAAAACTTGGCGGTGGCCGGACTCACCTTCGGACACTGCATTGGCATTTTCCAAGGCAACCTGGGATGATGCAAAGGGACAAAAGGCCACGAGACGAACGATGTTGTGGAACTTGCCCAGGTTGAGCACACACTCCTCCACCTGGGGGAGAAATACAACGCGTGGTTTCCTTTCATGGCCCTTGCTCTGTGGCCCACTCAAGCAGCGGTTCTCAGCCCTGGACCACTTTAAGATACACCGATGCCTAGGCCCTACAGTCCGGGTTCTGCTTTAGTCGGTAAAGGGCTGAGTCCGGGAGGCTTATTCTTAACTGTTCCCAAAGCAGTTGTAATCGTGAGTCAAGGTAAGGACCCCCTGCTTCAGAGCTTTTCAGGCCCAGCTCCCCACACCCGCGCGGCCGGCCACGTGGGCGCGCGCGGTGCATGCTGGGGCCCGCGCGGCCGGAGGAGAAGCGGCGCGTCCGCGCGAGCCCACCGAGCCACCCACCTGTGGCAGCAGCAGACTGATCTCCTCCACCTCTTTCAGCGCCAGCAGCGCGTAACCGACCGCGTGCTCGAACAGCACGTGCAGCAGCACCTGGAACGGGATCCCGGGCGCGAGCGTCAGCGCGGCCCCCGCGTTCGCCTGGCCCTGCTCCCAGGGCAGGTCTCGGCCCGGGCTCGGGCCCGAACCCAGGCCCTAACCACGGCATTCGCCTCGCCCGCGACCCGCAACCACTCCTCACCATGGCGCCTGCTCCTTGCCTGCCTCGCAATGCGGCTAGCAGGCTCTAGCGCGCGGAAACAGGCTCCCGAGGTCACGCCCCCCAGGTCTACCAATCAGAGGCCGGGGACGGCACCATTTCCGGGACCTCGGAGGGGTCCGCCGCGGTGGTATCGTCCAGAGGGGTGCTGGGAGTGGCGCCCAGCGCAAGCGCGCCGGCTTTTTCCGGCCTCTGCACGGAACTCGGCGGGTTTGTGCTGTTGCTGGGGACGCGCGGTACCTGGCCGCTCCTGCAGGCCGCAAACCCGCATGGAGAGGCGCTTTTCAGGATAATAGTTCGATCCCTCATGTTTACATCGTTTAAGTGGCGGGCAGCACAGCTCGGTGAAGTCGGGGCGGGAGGCTCCGCGTGGGGCGCGGCTACTACCTCCCTCTGCCCCCACACCGTTGCCGAGCCGGCTTCCCGCAGCGCCGGTGCCTCCGGACCCCAGAACCCTCCCTGCGCCCCACGCCCCCAGGACCCCTCGGTCCCCACCTCCTGCCCGAGGACGACCCTCCCTGCCGTGGCCGCGCTCCCTTTCCTCCTGCCAGGGACTGGAGCGGGCCTGGGGCGCTCTGGCGCAGACCCTGCAGGAAACGTGGCTCCTGGCGGCTAAGTGCTTCAAGATTTTATTTTATTTATCTTTTAAAAAGTGTCGGTGCCAGGCAATAACCTAGAAAAGAAAGACGATTCCACGTCTTCCTAGGCCGGTTTCTTGTTCCCCTGCTTCACGGGATCCAGCTCCTTTCGCGGGGCCACATGTTGCTCACCCGCTTGAATGGCCCTAAGTTCTTAACACGGAGTTGGCAGCAAGTGAATGGCAGCTGTTTCCCTGTCCTCCAGGGCGGCTTTGGGGCACTCAAGTGGCTATTTTGAAACTGCTTTTGCTTAATAATTATTAGAGTTGTAAATCCAAAACCTGGTTATCCTCAAATAGTACGTGCCCTTGGTATTCTTCAATCATTCTAAGGGGAGTTTTATAACTTAAATTCTTGTAACTAGAAACTGCATTTTAAAATTTATTTTAATTACTTCTTAAGCGATTCAGTTACTTGAGAAAATCCAAGTACTTAGTGCACTTTTTTTTCTTAGTTCACCCTTATAAATCTAATGTATTAAACGTACAAATAGGGTTGGTAAATCTTAAAATCTGATAATCTCAATATTGCTTACAGACGTAGTTAAATTCAGTTACACATACCAACTTACAATCATGATTCCAAATCAGTTACTCTATTTCACATTTAAAAATGGAATTGCAAAATTAATCTATTATATACTTTATATGTTAAATTCACTTAGACATTATAAATGCTTAAAATACCAAATTAAACAGATAATTCCAAAATCATTGGAAAGTATAATGCTATGACTTGGATTTACTTTATTATTTCTATACTTAATACTAAATCTTTCTGGGGTTACCACACCTGTGTCATACCTGGCCTATAGTAGATGTTTAATAAATGTTTGTTAAAGGGATGAATGAATCCTTAACTTTTTTTTTTTTTTTTTAAGGGGAGAGCATGAAGGCATTTCCCTGCTATCACAAATTATGCAGTGGAGTTTTCCATGTTTGGGTAAATTGCAGGAGCCAGCACATCCGGAGAGCAAAGGTGAATCCTTAACTTTATTATGCAGAAAAAATGGAAGCTCAGGAAGGTTGAGTGATTAAAAGCACGCTGTAAATATTGGCAGAGCTGGGTTTGAACTGAGTTTTGCTGACTTTGTTTCATATTTACTGCGCTTAACAAATCACCCCTAAATCTAGCATATTAAAACCACAATGTATTATTTTTCACAGTAAGGGTAGACGGCACAGGTGGTGGTTCTGCTGGTCTTGTTTGGGGTCTCAATTGCGGCAGGGGCTAGAACACACAAAGGGACTTCATCCACGTATCTGCTATCTTGGCAGGGATGGCTGGAAGGCTGGACCTCTGTCCCACTGCATGTAATCTCAAGGCCTCTCTCTTTCCTTCTGCTCTCTCTAGCAGGGTAGGTGAGCTTCTTATAAAGCAAACCAAGGCTCCTGAGAATGCAAAAGGCTGAGGCCTGAGTGACACAGAATCACTTTTGCCGTATTCTATTGGCTGAAACAAGTCATGGACTCAGCCTGGTTCAATGTGGGACACAGGACCTGATACTAGTAGGCATGGAGCATCAGTGGCCATTTTTGGAAACCAGGTACCACAGATGATCCTGGGATATGAAGGCTCATAATCTTTCCATTACTTCATGCCACTATGAGCACCCACAAATAGAATGCAATTGGATATTCTGCCTGAGAAAGATCATTCTGGCAGTAGAGAGAAAGGTGGCTCAGAGAATGGGAAACCAAAGGTTTTGTAAAAGTCTACTTTGGTGGTGAAGATCTCAGCCTAGGTAGGAGCAGTGAACCTAGCGAACAGTCCAAGGGGAAGGAAGAGATGGTCACATGCTGCAGAGATGTCCACTGGGGTCAGGATTACAAGCATCAGGAAGATATTTTAGTGAAGGGATGGAGGTAAGGAAACCAAAGGAATTTTATTTTAGTATTTACACCATATCCCCATCTAATCACAAGCATTTGTATCTCACTAGTTGAAGTGCACTTTTCTGCAGCCATCTCTTTAAGTCAGCAAACTACTTCATTACAGCTCCTTTGTAACCAGAAGACTCGAATCTGTCCAAAGTATGACTGTGGTTATCTTTTGGCTCATTGAGTAACTCAGGTTTTTTATTTCCTGATCTGATAGACAGAAATGTGTATGTCTATGTAGTGTACATATATGTGTATATATATGAAAAAAATATTTCTGTGTGTACATATGTATATCTATGTGTATATATACATCTCTGTATTATATATACAGTTATGCACTGAATAACAACCACCTGTGCCCCATCAACCTTTACTGTGAGAAATGATATATTGTGGTTTTAAGCCACTAAGTTAAGAGGTGGTTTGTTAAGCAGTGGTAAAGTCAGCAAACCTGGGTTCAAACCCAGCTCTGCCAATACTTATGTGTGATCTTATTATTATTTAAAAAATTTTTTTTGTGGCTGGCAAGTATGGGGATCCAAACCCTTGACCTTGGTTTTACAACACCACACACTAACCAACTGAGCTAACTGGCCAGTCTACTGTGTGATCTTAATCATCCAACATTCCGGAGCTTTCGTTTCTTCTGCAGAATGATGGAGGATTCATTCACCCCTCCCTTCAACAAACATTTATTGAACATCTGCTATAGGCCAGGTGTGACGTAGGTGTGGTGCCTGGTACATAGTGTGAACTCAAAAAATTTGTGGTCTTTCATCTTGCTCTTTTGTACCTTTAGCAATAAATATCACAGTATTTCATACGACGTGTTCTCAGCTGAGTCCCAGTTCTCCCATCACCTCCGATAGAATCTACTAACACCTCATTTGTTTATACACTCACTTACCCCGACTCAGTTCTATCACTTTTGCTGTTAACTTACACATGTAGACACATCATCTCTAAACACAATTTAGTTTCACATGGTAAAAGTTTCCTATTCCATTTGTAACTTCCAGTGGCAGTACAGCACCCTGATTACACGTTGGAACCTGGAAAATACATTGAATGTGTAAACTCACCATTCATTGGTATCTCAGTTGTTCCTGGTTTAAACAGTCTTGCTAAGGGAGAGTCCTCTCTCGGCTTATTTCAAATTGGCGATGGGGTTATGAGAAGACTCTCACTGCCTACTTGCAGGGAAAAGGGTCTGGTATTTCAGGTCTTTGTGCTTAGGTTTTGGTGCTGTGTCCTGGGAGCCATTAATCCCTACTGTAAAGTGGCTGCTTTGGGCTGGCCCCTGGGCCTGTGCACTCTGTCCTGTGAGATGTGCTGATTCCAGCCAGGCGCTCAGAATCTCTGGGCTCAGGGTCTCCTTACTGCAGACCTCTACTGGTTCCATGCCATTTGGCATCCATGTACCTCTACTGGTTCCATGCCATTTGGCATCCAGGTATTTGTCATTGATGCATGCATGGTCTTGGGGATCATCTGCCTGCCACATAATGAGGACCAGACTCATTACCAGAGAGACTTTACCCTAGCACTTCCTTCATGAATGCTGTGTCGTATTGACCATCACATTGGGTTGAGTGTGGGACCTTTAGAGCAGGGGTCTTCAAACTATGACCCATGGGCCAGATCTGGCCAGTGGCTTGTTTTGGTAGGGCCCAAGAGCAAAGAATGATTTTTACTTTTTTAAAAGATTGTGGGCTGGCTGGTTAGCTCAGTTGGTTAGAGCATGGTGTTATAACACCAAGGACAAGGATTTGGATCCCCATACTTGCCAGCCAAAAAATAAAATAAATAAAAATAAACAATTTTTTTTAAAAAGAATATGAGACAGAGATTATGTGGCTCACTAAATCCAAAATATTTCTGATACTTTATAGAAAAAGATTGCCAGACCCTGTTTTCGAGGCATGCAGCTTCACCTGTACCACGGTCAGGGGAGCAGGGCAGAAATGGACAGATGTGTGGTACTTGTGGAAGTGAAAACTTTTTTGAAACTGAAAAGAAATGCAAATGACTCATTAGTAAATTATGCACAGCTGAAGAGAGTATTAGTGAACTGGAAGATACAGCTAAATAATTTATCCAGAATGCAAGAGACAGATAAGGAGGTGAAAGAGAAATTAGGAGACATAGAATGTGGAATGAAAGTATCCAACATCTGTTCTGATTGGAGCCCAGGCAGGTGGGAAGGAAAAAGAGGAGGAACAATATTTTAAGAGATAATGATGCAGTTTCCCCACAACTGATGAAAAGCATGGATCCAAAGGTACAGGAATGTGTCCCAAGCAGGATAAATAAAAAGGAGTTCACACTTGTACCCATTGTAATGAAACAGAAAACCACCCAAACCAAAGAGAGCATCTTGAAAGCATATTTTACATTATGATTCAAATTTACTAATTGTCATAAAATTATTCAGGTTCCCTATCTTCTGGGACCAATTTTTGTTAATTGGGAATTTGTTCATTTCATCTATGCTTTCACATTTTTTGGTATAGGTTTGAATTGGAAAAGTTTTTATCTTTTCTGCAGTATCTGTGGCTATGATCTCTTTTTTAAAAATTCCTAATGTTTACTTTTGTCATCTTTTTTATTTTGTCAGTCTTGTCAGAAAAATGTCACTCTCACCCACATTTTAAAGAACGAAATTTTGTTGATCCTCTCTATTGTATGTTTTTCTTTTTAATTAATTTCTGCTCTTCTACTTTTGGGGATTTATTTTGCTGTTCTCTAACTTTTCTTTTTTTTTTTTAGGAACTCATTGGTACTGGGATCTGAGCCCTTGACCTTGGTGTTATAACACTGAGCTCTAACCAACTGAGCTAACTGGCCAGCCTGTTTAACTTCTTCTTTTTAAAAATTTTTATTGAATCATGTTTTTATTGATTATACATATTTTTTGGGTTCAATGTTGAGATATATTGATCAAATCAATATTACTAGTATATATATGTTACAAATCATACTTATTCTTTATGCCCCTTGTCCAATCTCTCCCTATCCCCAACTTCCTCTCCCCTCCTTCCTCTAATCACCCTAGATTTCTTCTCTCCTTCTGAAAGAGTAATGGTTACTCTATTGATTTGTTGCCTAGATGATCTGTCCAATGCTGAGAAGTGTGTTCAGGACCCTAATATTATCGTAGAAGAGATGCTTCTTCTGTCACTCTGGAATGGGCTTTGTGGAGAGAGACATCCTCTTTTTTTCTTTGGTCTCTGCTGGTGACTCTCCTTGTGTCAATGCACTCCAGTGGCTGCAGACCATTCGTGTGGTGGTTGTGGCGTTTAGCTGCTTTTGCGGCATTAGTGGTTATTGTGGTGGCTGTGGTGGGCCACTCACATGGAGGTGATGTTTTTGGTATGCTCCTTACCTAGTTGCTCGTGGCTCCCAGATCCAAGCCTCAGGACCCCGGGTGGGTTCCGAGGTGCTGGGTGGTGTGCCTGGGCCAGAACTAATTTTTTGTCCTTTGCTTCTAAAATGGGGGAACTTCCTGTGAGGAGCAGCACCTGAACTCTGTGGTTTAGCTAAATTGCTGCTTTGCTGCCGCTTCCCTAGGGAAGGCTTTTTGTGCAGCTCGTGTTTTAATGGTTGACTTTATAAGTACTTCTGGCTCTCCAGAGACCTGGTGCGGCTGGGTTGTGTAGAAACTCTGATCTGGGCCTGAGTCTGTTCATCAAACTGCACCCATGCAATTCTGCATTCCCTACCAGTCTCCTCTGAGCGGTCCTGTGCTGACTGGGGGGCAGATCAGCTGTCCTTGCTGTGTCCCAGTGTTCCCCATGGTGGGCCCGTCTCCCCCACTGCCTGTGCTCCAAACACTTCCCGTGGGACAGGCCATGCTTCGATCCCTTGCGATGACTCACTGGCCTCTGAGTGGCTCCTTTTTTCACTTGTTGTGGCTCATCGCTCCTATGTGGGTCCACGGGAGCACTATTAGTGGTCTTGCTGTCCTGGGGGCCACCAAGGCCCTCTTCTACCCTGCCACCTTCAAGCAACTTCATCCAAAGGGCACAGCTGTGACTTTTGCCAGCTCCTGCTCTGTGCGCTTAGCAGCTCCAGCCTTAAAGCGGCTGTGGCACGAAATGGTTGGAGCGGTTTTTTCTTTCTCTCATCGTGGCTTCTCCCACCTTCATGCACTCTGTAGGTCTCTCCTCCTCTTCCCCTGAGCTCTAGTGGTCCCAGCTTGGCTGTTGTTGCTTTTTTATAGTTGTGAATTGGTTGATTTGTGGGAGAGAGTGACGCTGGGGACTGTATATTGTGCCATCTTGACCGGAAGCCCTGTTTAACTTCTTAATGTGGGTGTTTGGTTCATTAATTTAAACTTTTCTTCTTAAATGTGCATTTCCCTCTAAATACTGCTTTAGCTGCATTCTACAAATTTTGGTATGTAATATTTCATTATACTGCAAATTTATTCTGTTTTCCATGATGATTGCTTCTTTGGCCCACAAGTTTTTTGTTTTTTTTAAAATTTAACTTAATTTTGTCAATATTCAATGTGGTTGATTATTGTGGCCCATTACCAAAACCTCCCTCCCTCTCCCCAACCTCATATCTGTTCACTTGTTGTATCAACTTCAAGGAATTGTAATTGTTGTGTCTTCCCCGCCCCCCGTTGTTTGTGTATTTATTTATTTATTTATAGCTCCCGCATATAAGTGAGAACATGTGATATTTCTCTTTCTGTGCCTGACTAGTTTCACTTAATATAATTCTCTCTAGGTCCATCCATGTTGTTGCAAATGGCAGTATTTCATTCTTTTTTATGGCAGAGTAGTATTCCATCGTGTAGATGTACCACATTTTCCATATCCACTCATCTGATGATGGACATTTGGGCTGGTTCCAACTCTTGGCTATTGTAAAGAGTGCTGCAATGAACACTAGAGAACAGGTATACCTTCGACTTGATGATTTCCATTCCTCTGGGTATATTCCCAGCAGTGGGATAGCTGGGTCATATGGTAGATCTATCTGCAATTGTTTGAGGAACCTCCATACCATTTTCCATAGAGGCTGCACCATTTTGCAGTCCCATCAACAATGTATGAGAGTTCCTTTTTCTCAGCAACCTCGCCAACATTTTTTATTCACAGTCTTCTGGATATTAGCCATCCTAACTGGGGTGAGATGGTATCTCAGTGTGGTTTTGATTTGCATTTCCCAAATGCTGAGTGATGCTGAGCATTTTTTTATGTGTCTTTTGGCCATTCATATATCTTCCTTTGAGAAATGCCTAATTTGCTCTTTTGCACATTTCTTAATTGGGTTACTTGTTTTTTTGTTGTAAAGTTGTTTGAGTTCCTTGTATATTCTGGATATTAATCCTTGTCAGATGTATATTTTGCAAATATTTTCTCCCACTCTGTTGGTTCTCTTTTAACTCTGTTAATTGTTTCTTTTGCTGTGCAGAAGCTTTTTAGTTTGATATAATCCCATTTGTTTATTTTTCTTTTGGTTGCCTTTGCTTTTGGGGTCGTATTCATGAAGTCTGTGCCCAATCCTACTTCCTGAAGTGTTTCTCCTATGTTTTCTTTAAGAAGTTTTATTGTTTCAGGGTGTATATTTAATTCTTTAATCCATTTTGAGTTGATTTCCACAAGTTGTTTTGAGAGGTATTAGAGGTTGATGTTCTCCTGGCTTCCTGTTGTTGCTTTCTAAGCATTATTTTCTCCTTTTTGAAGAATGCTTGCCACTCATAGCTGCCTATTAGCATTCGATTTTGCATGGAAAAGACATTATTTACCCTTTGGATGAGGAGGTAAGGTGGTGTGAATCAAAACAATTTTGGTGTGCCACAAACTGGTGAGTTTCCTAACCTCAGATTAACTATCCTGATTGTATCATTGCAGCTTCTGTCAACTTCAGCTCAGTTCTTTAAGTGCTGGTGTGCCCCTGAAAGCTGGCATCATTATATGTGCATTAGGCCCAAGGGACTCATTTTAATATGCAGGCACCTCACACGCATGAAGATTGGGGTGGTGGTGGGTGGTGGGAGGAATGAGCAGAGAATGCAGCCCAAAGCTGCGTCTTTTCATCTTCTCAGAACCCAGCTAAGCAGTTTGATGCTGCTGGTCTTTTGTGGACCCTGAGAGCTAGAGGGCGCCTTGGAGACTATGATCCAACATCCTTTTTTTTTTTTTTTTTCACAGATGAGGAATCAGCTATCAACCCCTGGTATTCAAGAAGTCACAGAGATCTGGCCAGTTAGCTCTGTTATTTAGAGTGTGGTGCTGATAATACCAAGGTCCGGAGTTCAATCCCTGTCACTGACCAGCTGCAAAAAAAAAAAAAAAAAAAAAAAAAAAAAGTTACAGAATTAATCAGTTTGTTCTTTCATTCATCAAAGAAGTTGTTTTTGTGTGTCTGCTGCATGCCATAGATATCTCTAGGTGTTGGGAATACACACAGTAGTAAGCAAACCCAAGTGCCTGCCATCATGGAGTTTACACTATAGTAGAGACAGAAAATCAGTAAATATGTAGCACATCAGATGTTGATAAGAATTAAGGGATGTTGCATTGTTTTATACAGGCTCTCAATGAAGAGGTGATGTTTGAGCAGAGACCTTAGGAAGCAAGCCAGTGAGCCATGCGGAGATCTGGGAGAATAATAAAAACAATGGTAATAATAATCCATGATCTCTGACTTCAGAGACTTTATAATCCTGGAACACTGAATATAATCAAGTGCTAAAATGCAGTCATGGAGGCTGACTGGAAGACAATTTGGCCTGGTGTTCCTTTGGTAGACTTCATGGCTAGAGGGGATTTTAGGTATTCATGGCAGAATGTGTAGGTCATTTAGAGACGGAAGATGGAAAGAGAGGGGAAGCAAAAGGGAGAAACAAGAGAACCTGTTAGAGGTGTTAAGTCCAACCTGGTCAGTGTTTGGACAAAAGACTGAAGGATCTAGAATGTAAGATCTGGAATATAAGAAGTCTTTTGAATGAAAGCCAGGATGAGTCTGATGAGACTCGATTCTCCATCAAGCACTGTTTGCAGATTAATTTGGAGCTGATGTGCAAGACAGCTTGTCCAAAGTTTTTCAGCTGAGAAAATGTCCTATATGGGAGCAGGTCTGAGTGGGAGTTGTGGGATTCTCAGGTGTGCTCCAAGTTCGTCTAAAGTCATGAGGCACCTGGGGCTTTTTCTTTTTGTGTATAGATAAGAGTGTTCACCCATTGGGAAGGGTCATACATTATATCATCTGACCATTTTTATCTAGGCCAGCCTATGGCTAACTGTGATTTTGGTGTAAATTAATCCAGAGTTCTTATTCTGAGCAATGCTAATGGGGAATATACTGTTTTAATCCCAGTGACTAGTGAGAGTTTCAGGAAAGGAAATTGCATGAAACCACCACAAGATGGCAGCACTTCATACTCAGTTCGTGAGTGAGAAAATCCTCATCAAATTTGAAAGAGCTGCTAGCAATTCCTGGGGCTTTTTCTCAAATGTGGAAAGAAACCCTGCAACAGGCTTTGGTAATGAGTTACACATATATACAACTTCTTTACATCGACACAGAAGAATGGAAAGCGTCTTGGGAAGGTTGTTTAGCCCGATTTTTCTTCTCTTTTTTGCTTTTTTTTTTTTTTTTTTTTGTGGGCTGGTTGGTACATGGATCGAAACTTGGACCCTGGTGTTATCAGCACTATGCTTTAACTAACTGAGTTAACTGGCCATCCCACTTGTCTTTTTTGGCAATGACAACCTGGCAGCTTCTGAAGCCCAGCAGTTGATTAGGCTTATAGGGCAAAGGTTTTGGTCATTTGAGCTGTTTGTGTTCATAACCCGAGCCTGAGGGTGTTCAATCTTATCCATGCCTGTGATACTATTATTATTCGCTGAGCACTTAGCGTAATGCTTGGCATGTAGCCTTGCATGCATCAACTTGTTGCATCTTTACAACAGAATTTGGGGGTCAGCTTTGTATGGCCCATTTTCCAGACATGGGTCAGTGATAGAGGTATCTGTATGCTCTGTATCCCTCATCTACCCCAGCTATGTCCTTGGGCCTTTCTTCATATTTTCCAAACTAATACTGCATTGAAGAATAAATTACCTAGCAGTGCAGGTGGCTGTCTTTAATAGTCATCCTCAGCCCTCAAAAACAAGCCTGACTAACATCTGATGACACTCACACAGTTGGTGACTTTGCCCTTGAAGATTATATTTCAGTTTTTATTTCTGAGGACCCAAAAGGGAAAAAGTCCTTACCCACTCTATCCTTAGGTTTAAAAGGTATCTCTTGGAAACAGCATATGGGATTTCTTTTTTGACCGGTAAGGGGATCACAACCCTCAGCACGGGGTGGTCCACACCACGCTCAGCCAGTGAGCGCAGTGGCCATCCCTATGTACGATCTGAACCCGCGGTCTCAGCGCTACCTGCGCCGCACTCTCTCGAGTGAGCCACAGGGCCGGCCCAAAACAGCATATGGGATTTTTAAATATTCATCAGATAATCTTTGCCTACTATCTGGACAGTTTTGTCCATTTGCATTTATTTTGATTCCTGATGTAATATTGATCTATTTCTGTCATCTTACATGCTTTGTATTTGTAATGCTGTTTTTGTTTCTTTGCCCTTTACTTCCTCTCCTGGAGGTACTACCAACATAAGATCACTTTAAATTAAAATTTCCATTTGAGTTTTTTGGAACATACAGATCGTATGGGAATTTAGATCCTCTGGGTGAGGGCTGCCTTGTGGATAAAACTTCTCAAGGGAGACTTTTTCTCCTCCCTTTCTGCCGAGGTCAAAAGAGACAAATGTCCATTTCTGCATGGCAGGTTTATTTCCTCTTGTCCCTTACAGAGCATGAGGTTCGTGGTGCTCCAGCTTTGAGTGGGGCTCTACAGAACATATCTGAAATGACTTTACTGAGGGGAGGGTGCAGTGGATGCTGTTGGTACCTTGCCCGGATCCCCTTACTGGGATGGTGTATCACCCCTGGTTTCTGTGAGTGTACAAGTCAGGGGGAAAACAGGTGTCCCATGATTTTGTCATGATTCTGTGTATAATGGAACTCTTTATGGAAATCAAGCAGTTAGGTTATTAGAAGTGAAAGATTCAGCCTGCAAAAAATAGCCTCTAACAGATAAAATTCAGTCATTTCCCTCCAGTAAGGAATGTACAGACTCCGGTAATATCAGTAAGATACCAATTATATTTCTCTGGACAAATGTGAAATGGACTTTCTAGTTCAAATCATTCCTAGGTGAGCTAAGGAAAGACAGAAGGAAAGGAGAAAGGAAGTGTTCTTCATGCTTGATGGCCTCATAGGCTGAATAGCAAAGTTTTAAGACGGAATAAGGTAGAAGGTCAAATTCAAGAACACAGGGATGATAGTAACCTCTAGTCTGTTTTCTAATAACATCAGCTATAAAGCCACTCACTTCAACACCCTTCCTCTCCTACCCATGCCTTCTTCCTCTGCCCATCTCCCTAGCTGTCAGAAGGTGAACAGAACCAATGCCACTTTGTGCCCTGTGCCCTGCTGACTCCTGCTTAGCTTCATTCCTTTGTTTCACTGGCCAGTTACACCTTAACCTTAGGGCAAATTTAAAGGGAACATGGGTTTCGGGGTGTGAGGGATTTATTACAGCAGGTGGCATCAATGGTCAGTACAAAATCACAAGACCCCCGCCCGTGGATCACAAAATACCTGGTGAATGATGTTATTACCTCATTTTTCTTAAGATGTTTCCTTGAAGGTATTCTTAGTAACGGGCTTTTGCTGTATAAACATTGTCTAGCCTGCAGAGAGCTCTGACCGCTGACATCTGATTCTTCACTGTGTCCAGCTTCCTTGTATGTAAGTCATCCAATTAATAAGTATCTCTGATTACTGAATGGACCCGCCTACTTCCTTCTTTGGTCTCAAAGTACCTTCTCAATTTGGAGGGCATTATACTTTAACCCCCTCTTTGCATACTAGCTCACCAGAAGTTTCCTGTTGCTTGAGAGTCACAGGAGCCACCACTAACTAATCCTCTGGTGGATTCCTCTCAAAAAAATTTTATAGTTTTCTTGATAAAGTTCTTGCAACTATTTGAATTAGAAAAATTACTATTAAAATATGTCCACAACTTCTTTGATAACCCTCTCTTCACAAGGTGAAGCTAATGCCTTCCTTTTGATTGTGAGCTGGACTTATTGACTCAGGTCTGATGAATAGAAAGTGGTGGAATGGACTAGGTCATAAAAGGCTTGTGGCTTCCTCCTTGCTCTCCCTCTCGGATCACTTGCTCTGGGGGAAACTAGATGCCATGTTATGAGGACACCCAAGTAATCCTATGGAGAGTGACCAAGGTCTCCTGTCAATAGCCAGCAAGGAACTGAAGCCTTCTGCCAGTAGCCATATGTGTGAGCCATCTTGGGAGCATATCTTTCCACCCCAGTCAAGCCTCCCAATGACTGTAGCCCTGCTGAGAACTTGGCTGCAATATCCACAACCAGAACTGCCTAGCCAAGCCACTCCCAAATTCTTGACCCATAGAAACTGTATAATAATAATGTGTTTATTGTTTTAAGCTGTTAAGTTTCAGGAATAATTTGTTTGCAGCAAGAGATAACAAATACATTCTCTAACATAAAATTATGCTTCATTGGAACAAGATGATTTGTTTGTGTTTGTGGTGGCTGTTCAGGTGTGTCAGAAGCCATCGGAGGCCTGACCATAATCACTAGGAGGCTGATGGCTTGGGCAGACACACCACTCTTGTTTCCTTCCCCAGGGGTTGGCATGTCCCCAGGCAGGATGATGCTGAAGGCCAGGTGTTGGTACGGCTGCCATCTTTGGGTCTTCCAGTCCTGATTGGTTGGGTTAGATTGCCTGGATTCCTGTATTGAGGTCTCAGGTAGGTTAGCTCGAGGCCAGGTGTTTCTTCCCAGAAGAAGGCACATGACATACAGGCTGTTTTGGATTTGGGGTTCGGACATGGGATCCACAGAGATGAGGCACTGCAGCAACTTCTTTAGCCTTGCTGGAGATAGACTGGGGAGAAATAATTTGTCCTGTTTCTCCTGGTCATATGTCCCCATTCCCATTCCATCACAGGTGGTGTGTGAATTTTGGTGCTGGGTTGGGAAGAGGAAGGAATTGGGAAGGAACTTGAGAATTATTTTAATTGTATAACTTATGAAATCTCTGTAAAATCTCCATCTCTCCACCAGGACTTTGCCTGATTTCCAGGGTGTGGGGATTCTCCTGGGAACCCTTGAGGACCTGGTTGGGTGGTGGCTGTAACAATAGGGGTGGCTGGCTGAGGGAGAGGACTCCTTTTAGAACACCGAGAGATGTGGGCTGAGATGGTCCCTTGATCCTGAAGCCTCACTGCTTACTTGGGTCTGGGAGCACAGAGGAGAGGAAAGTAAGGAGCTGTCTACAAGACACCTGGGCTGTTGAAGTCCCACCCTGCTAAGCCTTTGTCCTTGCTGGCAAAGCCTTCTTAATGGTCTAGCTTCCCTGGCTTATGGCCCCAGGAGACATTCTGTACAGAACCACGATATGATGCTAAGTGGACATAGAATCACCGGACAAGCCCTCTGCATGTACACCTACAAAACTCCTCAAAGAAACCATCTTCAGAGTCCTTTATATGATAAGCAGTTTATCAAACTCCTTTCAGAATTTGGTGCATGAACAAGACCTTTCTGCCCTGAGCAGTCTTTAAGTTTCCTTCAATTGGATCAGAAGACCCACGTGACTCAACTGCTCCTGTGCCTCACCACTAGGAGGCTCCAGCACATTTTTTGCACCTAATGGCGTCAGCTTCCCTCAGGCTGGATGCTGAGGTATATCACCAATCTGCCTGCTCACCATAACTGTACTTTGGTTCATTTACCTTTATTTTTGTTTGCTTCTCAGACCTTTTATTTAAGCGACCTAACTTCGTTTGGATAGAGGTGATGGTCAGAAACATACACCACCCCCCTGCATTCTCCTTGCAGGCAGTGGAACTGGCAGACACCTGAGTCCCAACACATGCACCATGGAAAAAGTCTACAAAGAGGGTCGCAGCCCTGCCGGTTCCTTGCAAAGCCTGGAGTCGAGGGCAGCCACTGAGGTCTGGAGCTGCCTGAACTAAGATACCAGGAGGGGTATTTAGTGCAGAGAAGGCTCCTGCTCCCCTAAAGGGTGAAACTGACAAGAGCCTGAGACTAAGTGATGGGAGTTCCCACATTAAACAAGAGGAGAGAGAATGTGCGTGTGTGTGAGAGAAGACAGGAGGAGAGAAGACCGGGCTGGGTATGTGGGAAATGGTGGGTCTTGAGGATCGGCCCCAGCACTAGGGCTCCCATGAGTCCCAGCCATCAGTGTGGAGCTTTCAGAGCCGTCTTCCCAGAGGCTGACCTCCTAGGATGAGTCTGAGGCCTGGATTGGCGGGAAGTTGGTCTTATTGCAGGGGAATGAGACGCAGGGAGGTGTTGGGAGGGAGGTGGCGTGGTCCTGCCTGCAGAACTAGAGGTCCCAGGGCCCTGCGCCTTGTCCAGGGTCTTGCTTTGGCTGGCAGAGGGAGGCGTGGTTTCTGAAAATGAACCAAGAGAAGAATGAGGATATGGGAGATGTTGTAATTAGAATTGGAGCTCTCTGGAGCCACCCTGCACTAAATGTAGATTTTAGTGCTGTTTGGTGGTGTGAGAGCTGTCAGATTGCCCTGGTCTATGGGAACCTGAGCCTGGCTTTTGCATAAACATCTGTTGGAGGAGTATAGTCTGCTGGCTGGAGAACTAGATTTTGAACTTTGGCCTTGGACTAGATTCTGATCCTGGGTTTTCTAGAGTATGAAATTGGGACAGTAATAGCCTCACAGGGTGGCTACCAGGGTCAAATATGATAATGGAGGGGAAAGGGCTGTGCACACTGTTTGGAATCAGATCAATTTCTAGCTCAACTACTTGTTTTCTCCTCTTCCCCTAACTCCAAGTTAGGGACAATGACTAGCCTGCTCTTTACCAAACCCAGTTCCTCTTCTTTTAAGACATAGAAATGGACCACACTCCCTTGAGGATAGGTGTGGCCTCTGAGGGAATTCCAGGCTTTGCTGCACCTCTTCCAGGTGTGTCTTCGAGGCTCCTCGCAGAAGCTCAGGATGGAAGGAGTTAGGGCCCCACATCATCACTTGTGGCCATCAAGTGGAAACACCCAATTAGGACTTTATGTTGAGTGAGAGAGAAACTTCCATTGTGTTGAGGCCATTAGCCATTTTGGGCCTGTTTGTTATATCAGCTAGCATCATTCTAGCTAAAACTTAAACATAATAATTTAAAAATACAATCAGTAAGAAATTGGAATACTTGTAAAAAAATTCTAACTCCTAAACAGTCATTTCTTGTGCATTCTGTTCAATTCTCACATCTAAGGCCAAATCCACATACTGACACTTTAATTTTATCTATTTTTATCTTTTTATTTTATCAGTATACAATGTAGTTGATTTTCATGTCCCTTTACTGATTCCTCCCTTCCCCCTCCCTCTCCCCCCTCCCACCCATCAACATCATATCTGTTCACTTGTCTTAACAAGTTCAAGGAATTGTGATTGTTGTGTCTTCTTCCCTGCCATCCCCATTTGTTTGTGTATTTATTTATTTTTAACTGCCACAAATATGAGAACATGTGACACTTTGATTTTAAACAGACAATTTCTGGGAAATGGGATCACGTCAGAGATGGTCTCTTTCAACTTGACCGTTCCCCACCCCGGTTGGAGCTGGATTGTGATCACGCCCCTTAAAGGCCTCATGACACCTTCTTAGGATATTCTTAGGTGGCCTTTTCTCACCCTTTTATTCTAGATATTGCAGTGCTTCACTTTTTTAGAGAATACAAACTACTACTACCAGCTGGCATTCACGGGTTCATTCTCTGTGCCGGGAATTCTGTTAAGCACTTTGCATGTGGGATCCCATCTCATTTTCCCCATCCCATGAAGGAGATGCTATGATTTATCCCTATATTAACTTGCCCAACTTCATATAGATAACAATTGTTAAAAGTCTGATTCCATTCCCAGATCAGTCTGATTCACACAGGCTCTTCACACCTTTCCATGTGGCCTTCCAAAATGCAATCATCATGAAAAAGAATTTACCTTCCTTGGTGAGTTGAAGCTGGGTGGCATTTTTGGAGCTGCTTTTAGGTGTGTCTCCCGAATCTCTGGCTGTGGCTCTGCCTTTGACAGATTTGTGGCTCTTCTCTACTTCGCGAAGCTGCAGGAGAAAACGATCTATTGGTCTTGGCTAGGGAAATGGGTGTTTGAGGCTCAGAGCCCACGATGGTGTGAACTAGAAAGTGGGACTATTTTCAGTTCTTGGTAACTACCTTAAACTGTCTGTTATTGGTTCTCACAACTGATTGGAGATGGCAGTCTGAAACTCTCAGATTTATACAGTGTATGAAGGAACATCTGGCCAGAGAACAGAAACCCTTCCAATTCTCTATTTCAATGGTTTTCTGTATCTGTGCGGGAGCGCAGTGAGGTTGTAACAGAAGGAAGTGCAGATGGGGAACCAGCAAATAAACAGATTAGTTCCTGAAGAGGGACAAGGAAAGTTCCAGAAGCAAGAAAATCAGGGCTTAGAGAGTACTGTGTGTGTGTGTGTGTGTGTGTGTGTGTGTGTCCTCAGGAGACCTCCTAGCCTCAGGGACACAAGCAATATGTCATTGTGTGTGTGTGTGTGTGTGTGTGTGTGTGTGTGTGTCCTCAGGAGACCTCCTAGCCTCAGGGACACAAGCAATATGTCATTTTGTGTGTGTGTGTGTGTGTGTGTGTGTGTGTGTGTGTGTGTGTGTGTGTGTGTGTGTGTACTCAGGAGACCTCCTAGTCTCAGGGACACAAGCAATATGTCATTTTGCCCACAACATTTTTCTTAATATTTATACTGAATTAGTTTTAATATGTAGGATTATTGTGGGTACTGGACTTATTATGCATGAGTATTGGTTGAACCCATTGAATTTCATCTGTTCTTAAGCAACCTCCCCAAATTTAAGTCATTATTGTTATGAATCCCCAAATATCCTCATAATATAAATGCATGCTGTTGAATCTCACAAGGCTGCTTCCTGTAATACAGATATTTTTGGATTTGGTCTAGAAGAAAGCCATTTAGATAATACAAGTGGGCTCACAGAGCAAACTAGCAAAAACCAAACACATGGCATCTTTTTACCCTGCAGGATGAAACTCCCACCAGACTCACCACTTGGATTTTCTTCCTTAGCAGGGCATTGGCTCGAGAGAGGCTTTTGGAAACTGAGTTCAGGTAGTAGATGGCCAGGCTGCAAGAGAAAAGCATGCCCTTGTGGTCCTGTGATCTTGGGAAATGACAAGAGCTGTGTGCCTTTCCTGGGGAATCAAGGCAGGGTTCCTGGAATAGGCACCAAGGCTTTGCCTCTGGTCAGGCAGGAAGGAAGTCTTACCATCCTAAGTTCTCTTCTGAATGTGAAGAAGGTCCTGGACACCCCTGCTTCCTCTCTATGTTATTTAGCATGGATAAAACCTATACATCTCTAGCTCTCAGAGTGCTCAATAAAGGTTGGCTAAAGGAATCATCCCTCTTCTGGGACATGGCAGGGTTTCTTGTCTGCTGAAGAAGCTGGTCGTGTTTCCTGGGTACTTGCCCTGTTCCAGCAGGCTCTGTGTCATGTGCACACACTCCACATCTCATTGGTTTTGATGAAAAACCCGTGAAGTAGAAAGGATGACTACCATGTTTACAGACCAGTATCCTGGGATTCAGAGAGGTTAAATAATTTGCTCAAAGTTATCCTACCCATCAGTACTCCTTGGAGCCCACATTGAAGCCACAATCTTTCCACAGTCTTCAAGTCTTGAGAGAGGAGAGGTAGAGGTGATAAGATACCTGCTCCAAGTTTGCCTAGAAAGGCAACTGCAGATGCCTTGATGGTCCCCTGCTCAGGGTGCACTGGCATGTCTGGCCCTGGTCTTGTGGTCCAGACCCCACTGGGTGACTGGGTGACTGGGTGTTCTTTGAGGCTGCAGCCTGGGCTTCCCTGTGACTGGACCTAAGATCTGGGGCTATGACATGGACTGTACTACCTATGAGGGGAAGGGCCACAAGAGCCAGAATGCCCCTGTGTTGGGTGCTCTGCCAGCCTGTTGCCTGCGAGTTTTTTGAGTCCATTCTTATTCATTACTTTTCCCCATGAACTTCAAGCCTCGGCTGCTCCAGCTTGGGTCTTCTAAGCCTTCCCTGTCACGGCTGGGCCATTCATAGGTGCCTTAGTAGAGCTCTCTCCAGCTAGAGAAGAAGAGCAGCATTATCCTTGGGGGCAGAGTATGGGTCTGAGGCTGTCATGTGAGATTCCTGAAGCAAGAACACAGTAGACTGTAGGCAAGAGGAGGGGAGAAGGGAGGACAGGTGAAGGGACCAATGTCTGTTTTGTGAGGCCCTATTCTGTGCCAGGCCTCTCCTTCTCTCCTAATTAACCCATTTATTAGAGAAGAATCAGAAGTCAGAGAGGTGAGTTTCTTGTTCAAGAGCACACAGCCAGCAAATGGTGGACAAAATACCCATGGATGCTGTGTTCCTTCTAAGGATGTTTCCAAATTTTAGCATTTCTTCTTGTGTCTGCAAGGGTCAGGTTTGTTTATGAGTTCTAGAATTTCCTCAGGAGGTCACACGGCAGTCCAGGTTGTCACTGTCATGTCATCCCTCTCATGCCAGGACTAGAAGTAGAGGGTGTTTGGTATAAAGGATGTAAAATGACATGTAAAGGTTTGCTCTGGCAATGGCACTGCTCAGGGAGGGCACAGAGCAGACTTTCAAAAATGGGTGTTACATGAATGATGAATAAAGGAAACAATTCTACATCCATCTGGCCCCTTCTAGGGCCCTTAAATCCCTGTGCCTATATCCACTTTCAGAAAGCTACTGGGGGGGGTGGGGGGGTGCTGAAGGAGAGATGCCCCCTCAGAGAGTGGAGCTCCAGTTCCCCTCCAGGCTGGTAGCTCTGTGGCAGCAGCCTGGAAACTAACTACGGGCTTGCAGGGAGGCTGGCCCTGCCCTGGTGAGGAGCAGCAGAGGCCGTTTTTTTGAAATACTCTTTGGGAATTTCAACCCATAAATAGGCAAGACAGAGAGACATGGCTAAGGAACAGCAAGGATGATGCTCAAAGAGAAAGTTTTTAACAAAATCTTTAGAGATCAGCCAAGGCTAAAGGTCAATCCAGATGTAAGTAAAAATGGCAGAGTAAGAATCTCTGAAAATTCTTTCCTTCGTAAAAGCAATAAAAACACTGGCAAAAATTGTCAGAATCGACTTTTTCAGAACTCTGAAAATGAGCCAAAGGTTTGCAGTAAATTTAGGGAGCACCTTTTCAAGGAAAACAGCTGAATCTCAGTAAGAACAATAACCTTTTCAGCATTTCAGTTGCCCTATTCCTCCTTCCCCCACCCAGTTTCTCAATAGGTTTGAAAACCAACAACCCCAAATCATGGAGAAAGCCAGTTGCCTGGCAGTCACTGGAAGAGGTCAAATGGGTTTAGAGCTTCTGCAAATCTTCATTTCCAGAGAACTTTCGTTATTTGATTTGTCCAGTGGTTCCCTAGAAGATGCCACTTGCAAGGCTGTCTTTATTTGACCTCACTCATAACTTGACCAATGTGAACAGCCTTTTTTCGGAGAGTGTCAAAAATAGAGGCAATTTTTGAGCATCATGGCTGTATGAGGTGTTAGATAACAGTTAAGGCAAACAATAGGCTAGCCAAAATGTATAAAAGGAGAAGCTGGGGAATGAGATATTCAGTGTGGGCTTTAAAGAGCTTTGAAATATTCCTGAGAATCTAGAGGGCCATGTGCATGATGTGTAGGGCTGTGTGCACACCGAGGGAAGACTTGAGAAGACACTAAGGTGTTACCTCTGGCTAACCTAGACCCTCTGCGCAAGCAGGAAGTGAAGAATAAGGCAGAGTGGTAAACTGCCCAGTTGAAGGTTGAAAGCATTCCCAAATACACACACAGAGCCCCTTGGCAAATACAGGGAGACTTATTGGCTCCAGGCATATATGAAAATCTCTGTCTAGTCCTTAGCTGACCACTAAGCTAACTGAGCACAGACTTCAGTGACCACACACAACCAAGAATACAGACTTAGGCTGGTTAGCTCACTTGGTTAAAGCGTGGTGCTGATAACACCAAGGTCAAAGGTTTGGATCCCAGTGCTGACCAGCCACCAAAAACAAAAACAAAAACAAAAGTGGACTTTACAGAATTAGTTCAGGAAAGTCACTAAACAAACACAACAATAATAACAATAAACAGCAACAACAGCAAACCCTGAGAGGGGAGGAGAATCTGATTTCCAGAGTTGCCATATAATATTATTTACCATATGTACTTTTCAAGAACCGAGACATGCAAAGAAACAAGAAAGTATGGCTCATGCACAGGGTTTTGAAAAAGTTATCAATAGAAACAGCACCCAAGGAAGCCCAGATGCTGTACTTACTAGACAAAGATTTTAAATCAGTTATGTTAAATATGTTCAAAGAACTAAGGGAAACCATGTCTAAAGAACTAAAAGAAAGTATGAAAATGATGTCCCACCAAATAAAGAATATCAGTAAGGAGACAGAAATCATAAATAAAAGAACAAAATAGAAATTCTGGAATTGAAAAGTAAAATTACTGAAATAAGAAATTGTCTAGAGGTGCTCAACAGTATATTTGAGTTGGCAGAAGAAAGAATCAATGAACTGGAAGATAGAGCAATTGAAATTACCCAATCTTAAGAAACAGGAAGTAAAAATAATGAGGTGAAATAACAGAGCCATGGAACAACATCTAATGTACCAACATATGCCTAATGGGAATCTCAGGAGGAGAGGAAAGAGAGAAAGGGTCATAAAGAATATTTGAAGATATGATGGCTGAAAACTCACAAATATAATGAAAAATATTAGTCTACGCAAGATGCACAATGAACTCCAAGCATGATAAACTCAAAGGGATCTATAGCTAGACAAACTGAAAAAAGCCACAGTCTGAGAGAATCTGGAAAGCAGCAAGAGAGAAGTAACTCATCACATACAAGGAATCTGCAACAAGATTAACAGTCAACTTTTTCATCAGAAACCATAGAGGCCAAGTGGCAGCGGGATGACATATGCAAAGTGCTGAAAGAGAAAGACTGTCAATTGATGGGGAAACTCAACAACATAACTAAGCCAATTCATTCTGAATCCTAATGAAAATGGTCACAGGTTATTTTCGTGCTTGTTTTGGGACTAGGCAATCTGACTCTAATGTTCATGTGGAAAATCAAACAAGCAAAGAAAGGAAAGACTTCTGTTTCTGGCTATGGCTGAAGAATTTGTATTGGACCAGCTCTCCAGAGGAAAACGGCTGTAAAAGCTGGGCAAAATCTGCAAAGCCATACTTTAATACACAGGAGAGCAACGAATACCAGCAGACTTAAAGGGCTATGATGCTTGAAGGAAAGGAAGCATGTGAGAAGAGCTCTACGTCTACCCAGGCTTTCTCCTTGAGGGTGTTTCTAGTTTGTGATATGAGAGTAGAATCCAAGCAGAAAATGTAAATCTTACAATGTTGAGGAGACAAAGGGACTTGAGGGGCAAAATCCCAGAGAAGAACAAACTGCAAAAAAGTAAGCAAAAAATATGCATACTGATTCCCCTCAAATCATTGGCTAAATCTTCAGTTGCTCTAAGAATCCCAGAAGAAAATGGCACCAGGGCAGCTGAGGAGCTGAGCAGAGATTTTAGCAGGTGTAGCTGTAGTACTGGAGAAAGCACAACTGGGAAAAGAGAGAATAGACTTCAAGCCCTGCCAAGGTGGGGGGAGTTGGTATATACCCTAGGCTTTCAGCAGAGACCCCTGAATGACCAGGTTCAAGAGTAAGGGTCACATCCTGAGAGTAAGATCTGTGCCCTAGAAATAGCAAAAAACTGAAATAAAGCAGGCCTGAGAAAGCCCAAAGCTGACAATGGGAGAGTATTTTCCAAAGGTGGCCACAACAATGTGGCTCCCATCTTACATGTGCTTCTAGAATCTAGCTATTTCCTCATTAAGAGGTGAGTCTATATTTCTTTCTCTTGAATCTGGGTAGGCCTTTGTAACTGCCTCAGTAGAGTATGGCAGAAGTAATAGAAGGTATTAAAAAAAAAAAAAAAAGAAGAAGAAATGGAATGTAACTTCTGAGGGTAGGTTACAAAAATGCCATGGCTATCCACCATGTTCTCTTGGAATCCAGCCACCATGCTGTGAGAAAGCCCAAGCAGCTTGTGGAGAGGAGATGAGGTCTCTAGGCCGTAGTCCTCTAGACCATAGCTGATGGTCAGCACCAGCTGGTCAGTCACATGAGTGACCATCTTGAAGATGGATCCTCCAGCCCCCACTAGACCTTCCCCTGGTGATGAACAGAGAAAGTATTGAGAAGAAGAAAATCATTCACCGAGCTCTACCCAAATTGTAGATTCATTAGTAAAATAAATTATTGGGGTTTTTTTTTTTCTGTTTTGAGGTGGTTTCTTATACAGTAATAGATAACTGAAACACCAGCCCTTGACAGGATTAATTGATATGCTAGTATTCTACATATGCCTTTCAGAAGAAAACCTCTCCCTTATCCATAGCCTCTATACTTTTTCATCCACATATTTGGAACCTGGTAAAAATTACATGCCACACTAAAAGTAGGACCAAATGACTGATAAACAAGAGAAAAAAAAGGACGATAAAAATAGACCCACAGGTGATTAAGATATTGGAATATGAGACAAGGATTTTAAAAATAACTATGATTAGGACCGGCCCGTGGCTCACTTGGGAGAGTGTGGTGCTGATAACACCAAGGCCACGGGTTTGGATCCCTATATAGGGATGGCCAGTTAGCTCACTTGGGGGAGCGTGGTGCTGACAACACCAAGTCAAGGGTTAGAATCCCCTTACCGCTTATCTTTAAAAAAAAAAGCAAAAAAACTATAATTACTATGTTCAAGAAAATAGAAAGATGAAGAATTTCATCAGAGAGCTGCAATTTATAAAAAAGAGTCAAAAGGAAATAACAACCATTTCAGAGAGCAATTCTGCAATATCTAAAAAGACTGAAGAAGCACATACCTATGACCCAGCAATTCTACTTCTAGATGTCTACCTTAGAGAAACTCTCACAACTGCAGAAGGAGACATATACGAAGTGTTCATTGGAGCACCATTTGCAATAGCAAAGGAGTGGGAATAACGTGACTATGCCTATGCAGAGGAATGGCTAAACTGTGGTTGATTCATCCAATGAAACAAGCTAGAGCTATTCAAATGGGTGCTCACGTATCCACGTGGATAAATCCCCCAAACATAATGTTGAGTGAGGAAAAGTATATATATGCAATTTGACTCATTCATAAAAAGTTTTAAAACTCAGTAAACAATAGTATATAAGCACGTGATAAAAATATCAAAATATGCATGGAAATAATTAGAACTAATCTGAATAGTGGTTCCTTTGGAGAGGGAGGAAGAGAAAAGGATTGGGTGGGGCTGGAACAGTATCTGTAACATTTTATTTCTTTTAAAAAGAAAGATCTGAAGTAAACATTGCAAAGTGTTAGCATCCATTTAATTTTGTGATAGTATCATAGTTGTCTGTACTATTCCGTAAACTGGGAATACTTCATAATTTTTAAAAAGCATGCCAAAATATGTTTTTTTTTAAAGAAAAAAACCTACTATTTTCACTAGCACATTGTTGGATGACAGACAATTAAAATTCAAGAGTCTCACTTCCTGCCTTCCTTTGTTTCTTCCTTCCCCAGTTACTTCCTGGAGCATTGACTGTTTGCCTCCTACACTCCAGGCATTAGGATGGTGTTGGGGATACAGAGATCATCAGACCCACCCACTATCCTCCAGGCTTTAACAGTTGTTGAGGGAACACGGATGACTTAACCAACTGTTGGGTGCACAAGGTGCTCAGTGGAGTAGTGCTGTGGGCCCAGCCAGGGTCAGGCTGGATCACCCCTCAGCTTTCTGAGAGACTCAGAGCCCAGAGGTCTTTGATATTTCCAGAATGTTGTGGAGGTTGTCAGGGCTTACCTGTATTCCTCGGATCCTATTTTTTGGTGTGCTTCCTGAAAGACTTACAACTGCCAGTACCTTCACCTCTGTGCAAAAGCTTCCTGTTCATCCTACCAATTCCCCACCTCCCCACTCCTCCAAAAGAAGCCATTCTACTCAACACAGCTGGTCAAAATAGCCAGGGAATTAACCTACCCCACTGGGCCTCTATCAGTGACTGACGGGGCTGGTCTACGAATGCCCCAAATCCCTCACCATGAGGGAAGGGTAACTGCGGGGCACACTGTCTCCCAGGGTTCCCCAGCAGGATTAAAGTCGAGTCATTCACAGTGGTAATCATGCACTTTCCTTCCCCTTCCCTGTCTCAATTTCTTAGTCCCTCTTTGACAAACTACTTGCATTTGAATCCTTGTCTCAGGGTCTAATTCTGGGGAATTCAGACTCAGCAGGAAAGAAGGACCTGCCAAGGAAGTCTCAACTACAAAGGGAAGTTTCCATGAGGTAGAGCTATGGGCCCTGGCTAACTTACAACATCAGCAGGATGGCTGGAATGATCAGGCCTGGATTGGCGAGAAAAGCGAAGATCTTGCCCAGGAAAGTTGGGAAATCGTTTTCAATGGTCTCCTGGAGGACATCATACATTCTGTTTTTCCCACTGGAAAGAAGAGAGGACACGTTATAGCATGCGGCAAAGCTCATATGGTGCACACAGCCATGTCTATGCCCCCATGGGTGCAAAGCTGCCTCTTGCCACTACTTTCCTGGAAGAACCAGAGCTCTGCTCCAAATGGACTAGAAGTAAAAAATGCCCTACAAGGGGCTGTCATTTTGACAAGGGCTTATGGCTGGGTCAGCGCAGTGGCTCACCAGCTCAATGCTTGTGTTACCTCACAACTTCTCAAATGACATTGCTCTTCTGTGTTTGACACCTTGCTCAGCAAGAAAAAAATGGTTTTCTCATATTTTCTTTGTTTGTTGTTTGTTTTGTTGGGGGTGGCTGGCTGGTATGCGAATTCAAATCCTTGACCTTGGTGTTAAAACTCCACACTCTAAAGAACTGAGCTAACAGGCCAGCCCTTCTCATATATTCCTGTGGGATAAAATTGCTGTTGATTTAGCTACAAACCAACATGGAGCTTCCTCTGGGCCCCTTGGCATGGAAACTGTTCTCCAGAGGCTGATGGGATGGACAACTTCATGGTGCCTCTCAAAAATACCCACAATAAAAAAAAAAGAAAAAAAAATCCACAATTAGTCTTGAGGTTATAATTCTAGATTGGATCATCCAATTCCAATTGGTTCCTGGACAGTTCACAACAGTAATTTTGATTTTCTTCAAATACCTAAGAACCATTATGCAGATTGACCCCATAAATACCTGCCCAGAGACTCCTGGATGCTGGTGGTTCGTGGTCGGTAATTTTGGTGCCAAGAAATAGACTTTGGGGTTTAAAATTCCTGGTTCAAATCCTTGCTATCCCATTTATTAGCTATGGGACACCATGGATAATTTACTTATTTTCTTTATGCCTGTATTCATACCCTGGCTTTCCTCACTAGAGCTGTACTTTCAAATGTGGCAATTAAAATAATGTAAAAATTAATTAAAATGAGATCAAATTAAAAATTCAGTTTTTAGTTACACATTTCAAGTGCTCAATAGTTATGTGACTAGCAGCTACTATATTAGAAGGAAAAAATGGAATGTTTCCATCATTACAGAAATTTCTATTGGACATGCTGCAGAGGTTTGATGTCTTTGGGTAATATAATGAAAATGTCTCTGCCCTAGTTTTCTCATCTGTGTAATATAGTATAATATTAATATAGTACAATATGGTATGATAAGTATAATAATAGTACTTGCTTCAGAAGACTGTTTAGGGGATGCAGACATACACTCATATAAAATATTGAGTATGGTGCATCAAGTTATAAGAGCCCTCCAAAATGTTGCAGCTAGCAGCCTCACTTTTCTCTCATGTAAAGTTCAGATTGGGGGTTGATAGACAATTGCCCATGGATGAATTCAGCTTGCCACCTGTTTCTATATGGCCGGTGAGTAAAAATGGGTTTTATATGTTTAAGTGGTAGGAAAAAGAAAACAAAGAAAAGTAATATTTTGTGACATGTAAAATTAAAATATGAAATTCAAATTTCAGTGTTTGTAAATAAAGTTTTATTGGAGCACAGCCACTATCATTTGTTTAGGTATTGCCTATGGCTGCTTTTGTGCTGTGATGGCAGAGATAAGCAGTTACATCAGAGACCATTTGAGGCCATTTCACTGCTTTGCACTGTTGTGAAGCACACTACAAATGGCAAGAATGCCATTAGAACATGACCGCATTTCAAGTGCCACACATATCACCACATCATCACATTTTCCTTTTAAGTCACAGTTGAGTGTGAATTATTTTATCATTGAAGTAAATGGTGTATTAGTTTTCAGTGGCTGCTGTTAATAAATTACCACATTGGTGGCTTAGAGTAATACAAATTTATTCTCTTACAGTTCTGGAGGGCAGACATCTGAAATGGTTTCATTGGGCTAAAATCAAGGTGTCAGAAGGGCTGCTCTCCCTGTAGAGGGAAACTGTAGGGGAGAATCTATTTTCTTGCCTTTTCCAGCTTCTTGAGCTGCATTCCTTGGTTCATGGCCCATTTTCCATCTTCAAAGCCATCAGCATGGAATCTCCAAATCTCTTCCTGCTTCCACAGTCACATCACCTTTTACTCATGGAGTGAAGTCTCCCTCTGCCTCCCTTTTATAAGGACACTTTTGATTTAGGGTCCACCTTGATAATCCATGATAATATCTCCATTTCAAGATCCTTAATTTAATCACTTTGGCAAAGGCCCTTTTGCCATATAAATAACATTCACTGGTTCCAGAAATTAGAACATGGATATCTTTGGGGGCCATTATTTAACATAACACAGTCTGCTCTCTGGCCCCTAAAGATTCACATTTGCTCCCACAGGTAAAATATATTCTCCCCATCCCTACATCCCCCAGATTCTCAACTCATTACAGCATCAACTCAAAGTCAAAAATCTCATCTAAATATCATCAGCTGAAAAGTCCCAATCTCATCATCTAAGTAGTCTAAATCAGATATGGGTGAGACTCTGGGTAAGGCCCATTCTGGGGCAAAATTTCCTCTCTATCTGTGGACCTGGTAAACAGGAAATTTTTTGCTCCCCAAATACAATGGTAGGACAGGTATAGGATAACAGCTATAGACATTCCAATTGCAAAATGGAGAATATGGAAGAAAATAATCACCAATCCCAACCAATTTTGAAATCCAACCAACCAAATATCATTTGGTTCCAAAGCCCTGAGAATAATCTTCTGGGCTCTTGGCTACACTCTCTGTGCCTGCACCTCTGCCCTCCAGGCCTGCAGTTCTGCCTTTGGAATTATCCTGTTTTTTTTCTTGAAGGACAGCACATATTTCAGATGAGTAGATTTTTATCAGCCTATTTCCTGCCTGTAAGTTTTGGGAGGCCAACAAACTTCCTTTATTTTATCTCCACTCTGTCCTTTTTGGTCCAAGCTGGAAGTGTTTCTTCTGATATAACATTCTCAGAAATCTTTGGGTCTTCCATATACATCATGGGAATTCACTCTTAGACAAGAGGGCCCTACATTATCTTTCTTAGATAATCTTATCTCTATTCCTGACTTCTGCTGAGATGGTTGAGGGAATCTATGGGTCATATGCTTATTCTCATCAGAGTCCTTTGTGTGAATACTCAGATCTTTTGATCCTTCAAAAGCACTAGCAAAAGGTTGTCTAGCCTCATTCTTGGTTTTCTCTTTAGAGTACCCTTTCCTGACAGCAAATTTAATTTTTGCATCTTTTGCAATCTGAACAGGCTGAGACTTTCCGAAATCATCAAATCTTCATTCCTTTTAGCTTGTCAGTTTTTCCCCCAATTTATCTCTTTCCTCTCTCATGTTACTATATGTAGCAAGAAGAAACCAGGATGCAACTTCAGCACTTTGCTTGGAAATCTCCTCTTCTCAATATTCAAGTCATTGCTTACAAGTTTAGCTTTCCACATAACTGCAAGACATATGTAACTATATAACAAGAATCCCCTTACCTCCAGTTCCCAAATCATATTTCCCATTTACCAGTGGTGAAGTAATTAGATTGCATTTGATTGCAGGAGCTGAAGAAATGTATCCAGAGAAAATAAACTTGTTCAGAATTTTAGAATTTTCAGCAAGAGCAACTTGCTTGAAAAGTTGAGGACATTGAGAGCAACATCCTATTGAAAAACAAGAAAATAATTTCAAGTGGTTTTCTTTGTTTTTTGATGAGTTAATAGATGTTGCTTATACTGCTCAGTTATTTATTTGAGAAGTTAATGTCAAGTTTGAAGTGACTGAAAAATGAACCTCTATGAATACTCTGTATGGAACAAATATGGCTGAGAATATGTTCAAAGAAAAAATTGAGAAAACAATTACTGAGAACAACCTGAAGGGGAATCTGCTGTGATGTACTGCAACTGATAACGGTCAAAATACGTATGGAGCAGAAAAATGCTTGGCTGGACAAATTTACAATGCTTGTGAAATTTTAGGTGTTTATAGCCTGTGGTTATTCATTGTATGATTCATCAGCAGATGCTTTGCAGAAAATATTTGATTCTATCATGTGTGATTGAATCAGTAGTATCAATGGTAAACTTATTTGCTCTTGTGACTTATTCATTTTCAATCTGTAAATTTTTGTCAGAAATAGAAAGTGAATATCCCGACTTGCCCTACACACAGTAATGCAATGGCTTAGAAGAAACTGTGAACCTCCATTATGTGAAACATTATCACCCCTGAGAAAGAATTCCATTCTTCTCATTGGTAGACTTCTACTATGAAAAATTATACTTTATTATTATATTTTGAATTTTGTCAATAAAAACTTTGTGAACATTTATTTTCTTTAGTATAAACATCTACATAACATTTCTCTTTTGTATAAGCATCTACATATTTCTCTTTTGTAGAAGCATCTGCATAATATTCTTAATTTTGCCTCTTGATCTGCAAAGCCTAAATATTTGCTATCAGGCCCTGTACAGAAGTAGTTAGCTGACCCCGGGTATAGATAATGCTTCCTACCTCACAGCATTGTTATAAAGATAAAATACATGCTTCATGCAATGTCTGGCACAAACCAGGCATTCAAAATACCTTGAATATCCCCTTATTACCACCACTGTCCCTCCTCACTGATAGGTGTGTGGTCATGTTGAAGATTAGCAGGGTTCTTGGCACATTTATTCCTATTTCCCGTCCTCCTTCTGGCCAATTATAAGGCCTATTGGTAGAATTTCAACAAATCCAAGGAGAGAAGGGAAAGTAAATTCAAATCATTCCCGGTTTCCCTTAGAAGTAAAAAAAAATTAGCTTTGGGCCACAGGCAGACTGAAATGAGTCTGGGGATATATCACCAGATGTAATTGGTTGGTTGCTTCTCTCCTCTGAATTATATTGAGGGACTGGAATCTATAGTTTTTCCCTGTATTCCATGTTTCCTGGGGCTGCGTTTCCTCTTCTCTCAAAAATGAATGAATTACTAAGTAAGGAATTTGAAATAGACATGAGTGCTCAGTGCTACCACTCATATAAAGGAGATCAGCATTCTTTGGTGTACCAAATGCCATAGAAGATTTCTCTAAATTGGCTCCAGATGTCTACCTAGTTCTTGGTTCACTGGCCACAGGAAAAGCATAAGCCCATGGTCAAATATCTTCCACCACTACCTTACTATGATTTAGGCAAGAGACTATGGATCTGCATACCTGGATACATGTATACCTGCATACCTATCAACTCTGGGAGGAAACACAGGTGAAATGTGGAGTCCAAGTCCACTGGTTTGTTCTGTGGCTTGGTACAGCATTAAAAAAAAACTTGGATTAATTGCTGTAATTAAAATATTAGGGGGTTTCAAATAAGTGTTCAGACTTTTGTGAATATCTGGAAGGTCTGGTAATGCTGGGCCCATGTTCCTGAAGGTAACAATTGGCTGGAGGTTAGCTCCAGCTGCCCTCATCTCGGGCAGGGATCAGACTTAACCAACTCATATAAATGCCTTACTATGTACCAGCATGCTCCTCTAAGTGCTTTACAAATAACAACACACCAGATACTCATAACAATCCTATGAGGTAGACACTACCATTGTTTCCATCTTATAGTCAATGAATCTGCAGTACAGAGAGCTAAGTAAGGTCCTCAAGGTCACCCAGCCGGTAAATGACAGCTGGCTCTAGAGTCTAGCTCTAAACCAGGGGGTGGGCAAATTTTTTCTCAAAAGGGATAAACAAAAAAGATTTTAGTCTTTGTGGCCCAGATGGTCTGTGTTGCAACTACTCAGTTCTGCTGTTGTAGTAAGAAAGAAGCCGTAGACTACAGGTGAGCAAATGGGTGTGGCTGTGTTCCAAAAAACTTTACTTACAAAAATAAGTGGTAATCTGGATTTGGTCCACAGGCTGTAGTTTACCAATTCCCATTTGTAACCATACGCTGTGCCATGCTGCCAGCCTCATTCATTAACGTTGCCTGCCTGGCCTCTGTAGGCATTTGACGTGGCCCAAACCCTAAGTCCCTCCCTGTACGACCGAATTTTTAGGATGGGTCTAGTTCGAGCATTGACCATAAACCAGCTATTCTCTTCTACACTCTGGGTATAAAGTAGTGAGAAAGGAAGCAAAAACCATGCCCTCATGGAGCTTAGTCCTAGTAGGGGAGACAGACAATAAACAAGATAATAAATAGAAGGTATGGCAGGATGGACAGAGATAAGGAGATAAAATAAGCAGAAACAGGGCTGGCCCGTGGCTCGCTCGGGAGAGTGCGGTGCTGATAACACCAAGGCCCCGGGTTCGGATGCCATATACGGATGGCCAGTTCGCTCACTGGCTGAGTGTGGTGCTGACAACACCAAGCCAAGGGTTAAGATCCCCTTACCGGTCATCTTTTAAAAAAAAAAAAGCAGAAACAACCATAAGCAGAGTGTGCGTGTGACATTTTAGTTATGGTCTCCAGGGAGAGCCTCACTGAGAAGGTGACCTTTGCGTAAGGACCTGAAGAGAGTGAGAGGACAGCTGTGAAAATATCTGAGGGACGAACGTTCCCACTGTTGGTGGGTTCTGATCAGAGGAGTGACAGGGAGGAGGTGGCAGCCATTTGTCCTTTGGAGTTCCATTTTCAGGTTCCTTTCCCTGTGATCTGGTTGCAGGTCGTCAGGGCCTCTCAGGGCAGCAGATGAGGCAAGGGTGGGGCTGATGGTGAGGGCCAGGCATGGCACAGGCCCACACGCTGACCTCCTACTTGGGGACAGGTGAGCAGCCTGAGAAAAGGGGCACTGGCACTGGCACCCAGGGTCCAACCCTCTAAACCTTGCTCAGGAAGAAGTCAACAGAGGCTTCTACCATGTGGTTCTCCCCTTGGCTTGGTGTCTCAGGCCTCCTACAGTTCAGAATGTTCCTTCCACTCTAGATTGACATGCCTCCCCCACCCCGCTTACTGTGTGGCCAGATCACGCCCTGCTGGAACATGCTGCTAACATCTCTGGCTCCACCAACCCTGGGCTTTATCTAGGGACGTCCCTTACTAATGAGAACTACCAGATTGGCATTTCCCAAAGTACGTTTCTCCGCACTGGTAGGCAGGGCCGGGACTAGAGGAAGGAGGGTGAGGTTGTGGGGTGCGCAATGTCAGGAGGCAAGCGCTCTCAGCGTTGCACACGTGCGTGCAGCTCACAGGCCTGCTCACCCTGCTGCCAGCCCTGGATGGGTGTTCCATGCAGAAGGAGTTCTGTGGTCAGTAAGGATGGGTAAACACTAGCTCACACGTCTTATCTTATGGCATGATTCTTCAAAGCCTTTAAATTAAAATTAATTAAAATGAAATAAAATTAGAAATTCAGTTTCCCAGTTCCTCATTTCAAGGGTTCAAAAGCCACACGTGGCTGGTGGCTACCATATTGGACAGTGCAGACACAGAACATTTCCCTCCTGGCAGCAAACTCTGCTGAACAGCATTGATGAGTTGCCCAAAGCTCCGCAGCCTTTTACAGGCTGACATGAAACCAGAACTGGAATTCAGAGCCACGGGCCTCTGAGCAGACTGCCTCGGGGGAGTGCTGCTCCTGTGCAACCAAGACTCTGCACCTGAACGGCCCGCAGTCGAAGGAGGGTGGCAGGGACATGATGGTGTAGGCCACCGGCAGGAGGCTGAGGAAGAGCACCAGCAGCAGGAGGCCCATGTAGAAGTTGTTGGACCGGGAGGCTTTGAACACGCGTTCGTGGGGCACGTTGCTGCTCATCACTGCCCAGCACTGGAAGTACATGGAGGTCAGCAGGCGCAGAACGTTGATGCCCACCAGACCTGGCGCATAGAAGGAGCCCATCCTGGAAGGGCAGAAACCAGACACCTGGTTGGCGTGACAGCAGGGAAGGGAAGGGAAGGATGATGGGAGGAAATGGGATTGATGGGTTAGGGCAAGAGGCCGGGCTGCTTTCTCTGCAGGTCCCAAGGACAGGGGCCTCCCAAACCAGAATATTCATCACCAGGCCATAGCCAGCCAGGCCTCAGGAGAGGGCTGCACTCTGAGCATTACTGGCTTGGGCTGTGGCCAGGATTTTGCCACTGCCTTGCCGCCAGGTATCTAGAAAATTGGATGGTCTCCTCCACGGTCCCCATAAAATAGCATTGCTGCTCAGAGAAGTATTTGAAGGTCTTCGATTAAGAGAATTGTACAGTGGCTCGCAATGAGCCCTTGGCATCTCCAGTCTTTGGCTGAAGTTGTGCAGCCTCGAACTCCCTTGTCAGAGGAGGAAGGTCCTCAGTTCATTGACCTCCCTCCTCTTCCACCTTCTTTCCTCCCTCCCTCCTCCTCCTTTCCCTCGTTTCTCCCTCTTGCCCTCCTCTCTTCTCTACCTTCCCTCCTTCTTTCTTTCTCCTCTTTCCTTCCCTCTTTCTTTTTCTTCTTCCTTCTTCCCTCCCCTCCTCCTTTTCTCCCTCCCTCTCTTCTTCCATGGTAGCACGTGGGCGGGCTAGACACTGTCCTGGTTCTCATCTGATCCTGCCTCTACTTCTCATGTGGAGGAAGGGAGCTCAGAGAGGCAGGATGATTCCTTCAGCCTCTTCCAAGCTGGTGAGTGGCAAAGCCTGGGATTCCAGTTTTTGACTCCCCAAATGAGGTGATCCCCAGACAAGACATATAACTCACCAGATCATCCCTTGGTTGAAGATCAGACCCAGCACATTTCCACTAATATCAAACTCAGCATATGAGGGCTGGAGAGAGAGAGAAAGGAGGCGTGTGGGGTGGTGTCAGCCAGACCCTGCTACATCCAGTGAGCCTGCTCTGGCAGCAGCTGGAGAGGAACCTTAGAGTTGGGGTTCTTTAACATGTTTTCAACTTCTTAAGAAAAGTTTTGAAGTTCTCAAAGCTAGAACTTTTTCCAATGTATTTTTTTTTTAAATAAAAAATGTGAGAGCTTCTACTTTTTAGGGCCTGTAGGCTGACAGAGTGTTCCTGGGAGGCCCCAGACCCCTAAGGGAACATTTTAGCAATGCTTTAATCAGAAGTAGACCTTGAGCTTATAATCAAGGAGTAAGTCTAATAAACTGTGAAATACAAATAATCAAATGAGGAGTCAAGTGCAAAGAAAGCTTTCAAACACACAAACACCAACTCATTCCTCCATCTCTCCTTTGTCCTGCACATCTTCCTGCAGACTGAGAGCAGTTCTCGGAAAGGAATGATCACGTTTTCAGCCTGACTAATTTTCAGAGTTTTGGTGATTTGTCAAGCATGTGACAGAACATGAAGGCTGTGAGCACTGAGGACTCGGGGTCCTTGTGGAATAGGCTGAAACCTACCTCCCCACTTGTCTTCCAGAAATACATAAAGAGTGACAAGAACGAGACAGGAAAAATGAGAAGGCAAGAAAGAGAGAAGGGAGGGTCAGGCAAGCACGGATCAAAGGAGAAAACACACAGAAGCCAGACAGGTGAGGGTTAAAGCTTGGGGATTTAAATTTTAATATTTTAAAAATAGAGAGAGAAATAATAACAACAAAACAACAACAACAACAACAAAAATATTTTTAAAAACTTATCTATTGGGTTTTGTTTCCTGCTTAGAAAAATCTTCCTCACCCCAAGATTTTAAGTTTATGTGTGCTTTCTTTTAGAAATTTATGATTTCAATTTTTTGATGTTTACAACTTTGTTTCATCTCTAACTAATTTACCTAGGTGAAATGATGAGAGATATAGTCCCTCTTTCCCCAACCCAATGGTTAACCTGTTGTCCAGACCCATTTTTATGCAATCCTTTTTCTCCCCACTGGTTTGAAAGGCTCTCTTTATCACAAACTAAATTCCCATGTAGATTGTATCTATTTCTGGACCTTCTATTTGTTCTGTTGATAAGTTTGTCTATTTCCTAGTACCAGTTTTAGTTACTATGGTTTCATAATATGTTTTAACATAATGGGTAGGTTTAGTCCCTTCATTGTTCTTTTTAAAGAATTTTTCTGGATATGTTCATGTACTTTTTTGGGGGGTGGCTGGCTGGATCTGAACCCTTGACCTTGGTATTATCACCACATTCTAGCCAAGTGAGCAAACCAGCCAACCTCACATGCTTATTTTTTGAATGAACTTTAGTATTCTTTTAAGATCTTGTTGAACTTATAAATTAATTTGAGGACAATGATATTTTAGCAATATCACGTCTTTCTATCAATGTCAATCCTCTTGAGCATGACGTTCTTTCATCCTTGTTCTCAGATAAGATTTTGAAGTTTTCCTTGCTGCTGAGGAGGAACTGAGTAAGCTCATTTAAAACTGTGGATGGTGACTAAAAGAAAAAAATATGACAGACACCTGTACTAGGGCCCTTACCTGGACCAGGCACCCTTCTGCAGATGAGGAAAAGGGCTGCACAGGTAGACAAGGCATGGAGCCTCTCACCAGGGGCTCAGCTAACAGGGGGTACCCACACACCAGTGTCTACTGGGTGGGCCAGTGAGGTGATGTGGAAGAGACATGCACAGCCAGATGGGTGGGCCAGGGGTTCTGCCAGGTCCTAGAAAGCTACTCTGGAGAGGAAATGATACACGTTTAGTATGAGCAGTTTACTAGGTAGTGGGGAAGAGGAGTGTCCTGGGTGGAGGAAATAAGAGTCAAAAGAGGTTTCTCAAAACATAATCCAGAATACAGTACAGGTTACTGTGTTCTTGGTGTGTTCCAGGGCTTTCTGAAACATTCACGTGCACCCCAAGATTTCAGTCTCCCTAATGAGAGCTGATGCTGCTTAGGCATTTGTCTACCCATCATCTGCTCAGCACTGAAGTGCATGTCGGCTTTTCCCCAAGGCCAGTGTCACTGTTTCCCAGAGAAGAGGGTCACATTTCTAATTACACTGGGAAAAAGCAGTTTCCTCTGTGAAGGCAAATAGAGCCATTAAATGAAACACAGATGAAGCCTCCACTACTTCACAGAGCAGAGACAGGCATGAAGCATCTAAAGAAATGACAGCACGAGAACACATCTGACTGCAGGTATCACAGAGGATGGCTGAAAGGCAGAATTTCTACAGAATAGTCATAAAACAGTGACCTACAAATCCAGCCTCCAGGTCCCAGCACCAGCAGTGGTTCATGAACCGGACAAAACAAGCCCGCAGGAAGTCCCCCAGCAGGATGGTGATGTATGTGACCAGCATGTCAGACACGGTCAGCCTCATGAATTCCTGCAGGAGAAACCCAGTAAAAGCGAGTGGTCAGGGTTTGATCTTGCCCACTTCTCCCTGCTGGCGGCAGCCACACAAACTGTCCCCTACCTCCCTAGATTCGTCCCTGTGACCCCTGAAGGCAGAGTGGTGGTGCAGAGAAAGGACCCCAGGCCTTGGAAAATGCTTAGTTTAGGTCCCAGTTCTACAAATTACTAATTGTATGGCCTTGGAACAATTTCTGAGCCTCTTGAAGCTGATAATGATATCAACCCTGCAGGGCTACTGGGAAGCTCAGTGATGACATATAGAGATCACCGGGATGCTGGCCATGCCCAGTGCCTGGCAGCTGTCATCACTAATGCACAGATATAGGACCTGAAGGCTCACCCCTTGCTTTGCCCACCTGCTCTGAACTGCCTGCTGTCCCTGCTAAGACTGAATGCGACCATCAGTGACTGGGGACAATGGCTGGCTTTCTTCACCATCCAACAATCAGATTTTTTTCTTAGATATAGAGAAAATAAGACAGGTTTTGCACAGAGGCACACGGCAGAAGACCTAAATGCAAAAGAACAAAGCTTTCTTTGCTTTCATCGAGTATACATAATTTATTATTATTTTTTTTTTGGAAAAACTGAAAAGATCTGCCAGACACCATCATGACCTTTAAGACACTAATAGATTTGGAGTTCCTAGAGGGCACAGGGTCTGTTTTATTTATTTTTGTATCTTCCAAGATAATTAAAAAATGTTTGCTGGATAAACAGCTGATGGGTTTTCGGGTTATACCTTAGTAAGAACTCAGGTTAGTGCTCCTAAGTCAAAGATGAGCTGACATGTATCAAGTTCCTACTCTGTGCAATGTGATGCCTTGTGGCTGGGGCTGGAGGTGGTGGAGGATACAGGTGAGCAGGACATGATACCTCAAACCCATTATTTCCAACAAGCTCAGAAAGAAACAAGCTTTACCAATGATGGGAAGAGTGATGGGCACTTCGGGAGGACGGCAAGAGAGATGCCATCCAAGGGGGTGAAGCAGGAAATGAAATCTTCTATAGCAGAATATTCCAAAGGAATCATATAGGTAATTGACTCTCTTTTGCCTCCTAAAGAGGGTGGTTTTTATTGACTTGAGGACTCTTTATCTATTACATACTGTGATGGGTTTGGAAATGCAGCAGCTGGAGAAGCTGAATTGCTCTGCACATTAAAGACAAGGAGGATTTTAAGAGCATGGAGGAATCTAGACTGGAGGAGACAAGTGGTGAGTCTGAGCCTCCATGAAGGAAGTAGAGAAAAGGCCCCCAGGGCCTCAAGGGAAAGAGACTCTGCTGCAGGGAAATTATAGGCAGTGTTCTATGAGCATGTGATGTGATTCCCTTCTCCACGGCACTTCATGGAGTTAAAAAACACTGTTGTCTAATGCTCTATATGAGCAGATTCTTCAGGGACCAACAAAGAAGTGATAAACTCTGCATCTCCCTGGGGTGGAAGGTGAATAGAAACCCTACACAAAGAGATGGAGTTGAGGAAGAGAAAATAGCCAATCCCTGTGTTACCCATGAATGTGTTAATTTTCTGCCTAAGAAGGCAAAGAACACTAGGCTCTGAAGTCCATGCTGTGCAAGCCACAGCAACAGTAGCAAAAGTGGATAAGAGGAAATGGTGGTTCTTAATTTTTAAGATTCTAGTAAAATCTATTAGTTCTCTTCACAGAAAAATGCACAGATGCATATATACACAGAATCCTGCATTCAATTTTTATGAGTATTTATTCACAATTTCCAGGTTAAGAACCGCAGGCTTTCAGTGAAATCTGCAGTAAAACTCTAAATAAATCCAAATGGTGTTAGACTGATATGCAGAGCATATAGAGAAACATGTGTGCCACTGAAAAAAAGCGAAAGTGAAAAGGTGGGACCTTCCTAACAAATACTGGCTTGGCACTTTTGTGGCTTAGAAATGGAAACACTAAGGAAGGAATAACCAGCCATGGAGAACAGGAATCATCTTTTCAGAGAGCACGACTACTCACAATGCCCACAGCTGTCTCCCAGCAAGAACCCCGGGGCACATCTGCAGGGTGCAGGGGCGGTCGGGGGACACTCTCATTCCAACCCGAGGAGTTGTAATAGTTAAACAGAGTCCAGTGAGTAATATTCTTTATTTTCTCTTCATTAGAAAGCTAGAACAGAAGATGGAGATGTGGGGTTGGAAGGAGTCAGGGATGGTCCAACTGTTTTCACGGGAATAACACTTAAAGCTAGCACATGCCACAGCCCAACATCTAGCCTCTGCCCTACCCCATGACAGAGTCTCTCCAGAAATGCCTTCCCCAGGTATTCAAGCTACACAGGAGAGGGGAACAATTGGCTGAAGTCCTTGGGTCTTTCCCATGAAGTTATCTTCTCTAAGTTAGTATGGATCCATCCATCCATCCATCCAGCCGTTCATTCTTCTCTGGAGAGTAATTTATTTGGGGTCTATTCTGGGCATATAAGACAGTGAGGATAGACGACAGACTGTTCAGAGTCTAGTAAATGACCGAGATGAATAGATAATTACAGAAGACAGTGATATAAGCTGTCAGAAATTTTCTCTGGGGACAAAGGAACAGCCACATCAGACAGTGGGGGCCACAGAACACTACCTGGAGGCAGTGACATCTGGGCCAAAACCTCAGGGAGGATTAGTCAACTGGTCAAACATCGAGAGAAGAGCAGAGAGAGGCCAGAGAGAATTTTGCCCCATGGAGGAAATGTGAGTCTCAGGAAAGTGCAGCAGTCTCCTGGGGCAGGAGGGAAGCCAGAGACGAAGGTGGAGGGGTAGGTGAGAGCCAGATCCACTCACTTGCATGCTTAGAACCTTCACATAGTTTCCAGTTAGCCTCAGCAAAGAGTTCCCGATGCTTGATGATGAGGAGGGAGGGGTAGGGAAGAGGAGTGTGATTATCCTGCCCTTGCCCCAGTCTAGTTTTTCACATCTTCCCCTCCGCTCCATCGTTCAGCCATCCCACAGTTCCCTGCTGGCCCTAGTGGTTCCTTCTGCTTTTTCCAGTGTCTGCTAAGGTTCCCTAGGGTGGGGTCTGAAGCCCCTCCTGTGCACTGCCATGCTGCCCTGGGCTTGCTCTCATGGAAGCCCATCCCACGGTGTGCTGTAAGGAACGAGTCTGTCTCCCGACCCAGAACGTGAGCACACTAGGCACGGGACCAAGTCTTGCTCCACGCTGTGCCCCAGGGCCTGAGATAGTGGGCCCTCCATGACTGTCAGGTGAGCACTGATGACTGGTTAAGTCAACCATGACATATCACTCCAGTGGACCATTGCTTGGCTGTTAATCATTTGTGGCAGCTATAAAACAATATGGAAAAGGCTGCAGATAAAATATTAAGGGTACCAAATGACACAATGTGAAAAAAATGATAATCTAAGAAAAAGACAGTAAAGAACTGCAAATATTAACAATAGTTGTCTTTGGATCATAGATTCTGGGGATATTTTTTCTTCATTTTCCTTTGTGAACTGCTGACTTTAATTAATAAGAATTATGCATAATGAAATTATTATGTTAAGAAAGGAAATATCATAGACACCAGGGATTGGGAGGAGTCTGTGGTTTTTACCTTGAGGTGGACGTCGTCCATCAGGGCCAAGAGAAATGTGTAGAGGTTCCCCAGGAAGAGTGCAAAGATGCGTCCCAGCTGCCACTTCAGTCCGATGCGTGGGTGGTAATTTTCCAGGGCAGCGATGGTTTCAAATAGAGGGGGACAAAACATCCCAAGCAGGGACATCACAATCTCTACCTGAGAAATCAGGAAAGCCTAGGTTACCTGTGTTATCAATATTATTACTTCCTTGGCCATTAACCCTGCATTCCTGGTGCTCATGCATCTCTATCTCTCTGCTGCCTCTTCCTCTATCCCTGGAGTTACCTTGGGGTCTCCACAACTTGCTATGTGACCCTGGTTAAGGCATCAGCATGTGCCCGCACATCATAACTGCTCTGCAACTGGTTGCTGTCATGATTATTTGCTATTAGTGTTGATAAAAATAGCAAACTTTCTTTGAGTGGCAAATGAGTTAACACAAGTGGCAGTCCTTTGCATTATGGAGAAGTCATAGGCTAGGTAGGAGTCACCATGGTAACCCTCATCTCAAGAGCATGGGAGACAGGAAGCTCAGATCGCAGAAGGGAGCCAACACTGGAGTTAGGAGTGTGGTTAAGAGTATGGCATTTACACTGTGTAACGTTGAATATACTAATTATCTTGATTTGAGCATCACATATTGCACACAGGTATTGATATTCAATGCTATATCCCACAGATATGTACAATCAATAATGTTTCAAAAAAAAAAAAAGAATATGGCATTTGGAGTCCACTGTCTGGGTTCAAGCCCCAGCTCTATCACTTTCTGGCTTTGGAACTGAGGAAAAGTCACATAAGTTCTCTCAGCTTCTTGTTTCTTCATGTATAAAGTGGTGATGACAGTCCTTGTTGTGAGAGTAAGAAGAGATAATTAACATAAATCTACTAGCTCACTGCCTGGTAAATGGTAAGCACTCAATTTCGGCTTCAATTTCAGGAGAATCCTGCCTTGTATAACCAAATCTGACCACAGTAGGACATCTCTCTGCAACTAAAACTGCTCACCCAGTGGAAAGTAAATCCCTGAACTGTTCACTAAATTGCAAGTTGGTTTACCCTTCTGGGCTGGTCTTGACTCTCCCATACTCTCTCGCTCCAACCCTTGCCCTGGCTTCTCATCACCTCCATACCTGCTCTTGCAGTTCTTCTCACCCGGAGAACCATCACACCACCACATCCACCACTGCCCCTCTTTACAGATGTGTCATTCCTGCCCTTCGCCACAAAATTCCCCTTCCTCTCCAGCTCTAATGGACATTTACACCTGCAACACATCTGCAATCCCAAACATCTTATTTGATCACATTATTCCTGCCTACTATTGTTTGTGTTTTGGTTTATTCTTGTTAAGCCTGCTTCCTAAGGAAATTGCAATCCCCTTAAGGGCAGAATCCATCTTGGACATCTTTTGTTTCCCTCTCACAGCTTAGTGACCCAGTAATGGCTTCATGGAAGGGATTTTGTTTCCCTCTGACTCTATTCTGCAGTTCTCCCACCCTACAGAGGGGACCCCAGCATTCTTGTCTTTCCCATCTTCTAAACTCATTCTAGCCAAGTCAGGAACTCCATGGGACCTCCAATCCACTGTTGGGAATGCCTGAGTTTATGTCCAGCCGCACTGATCCAGGGTGGGTTAGAGGTAAGCTTAGACAATCAGGTACGTCCATGGAGCAACTTGAAGCCAGACAGGTTCTGGGTCCTAATCCTGACTCCACTGCTAACAAGCTGTGTATCTTAACTATTCTGGGCCTCAGATACTTTATGCAAAACTAGGAATAATGATGCCTACTCTGCCAGTATGCTATGAGGCATAAGTAAAATAATACACATACAGTGCCAGGCCCATTGTGGGTATTCAATTTTCTCCTTTGTCCTTCCTCCATCTGGCATTTATCGAGTACCTACTATGTGTGAATTGCTTTGCTAAATTCTGGAGATACAACAAAGAATAAAAAAAGAGGTGGACATAAATAATTACACAGCTAGTTAATAATCACAAAGGTAAAAAATGTTATAAAGGGTAAGTACATAAAGTGTGTAATAGAAATAAGAAAATAACATTTAAGCTCAGACCTGAAATTATTCAAGTGAGATGGGAGTGTGAGGAAGAAGGCGTTTCAGTAGAAGACAGAGTGCCCACGTGGCTGCAGCTTAGTGAGGAGGAGGAAGCATGACTTTGGTGTGGCTGGGAGGTAAGTCAGGGAAAGCCATTTAGGACTTCATCCTAAGAGTAAATAATTTTTTTTAATTAAAAATTTTTTTCTAACCCAATAACGGTTTTAATGGTGAATGGATCTTCATACTACTAATAATAATTTACAGTTCTGGGAAGATGATCGTCTTAGTCTATTTCTGTTGCTTATAATAGAATACCTGAAACTGGGTGATTTATAAAGAAAATAAAATATATTGCTTACAGTTTCTGAGGCTGGGGAGTCCAAAGTCCAGGGAACACATCTGGTGAAGGCCTTGGTGGTGGTGACAGTAACCCAGGGGTCTCACAGGGCAGAAAATGGTGGAGCAGAGAGAGACTAATAACCTCTCATGTGCTCTTCTTTTAAAGCCCTCAGAACCACACCCCTGACCACCATTATTAATCCATTCACTACAGCATGGTCCTGCAGTCTAATCACCTCTTCAAGGCCCCACCTTTCAATTACCATAATAGGATTTCCCACCCTCAACAGTTTGGGAATTAAGCTTCTAATATATGAACTTTGGGGGACACAACTCAATCAATCCACAGCAATGATGGTAGCCACAACATAAGTTTTGAATCTCCCTGAACTCCCATGTAAGGCTAGACAGAGCAACTAAACAACCCTAAAAACCCATAGACAACAAAACTAGGTGAAGCAGTGTCCACCTGAATCCTAAAATACAAGTGGGTAGGAACAAACTACTAACAGCCCCAAGATCTGATGGAATTAAAAGTCTGTATAGAGAAAGCCAAGAGAATCAATGGAGTGTTCAATGAATTTGAGAACAAGAGAATGTTAACATAGCCAATAAACAGTTAATGAAAAGCACAATGGATCAATCTGAGAACAGCAACTGAAACTGTGAGCAACTTTACTCAGTCCAATAATGGGTGAGTGTAAGGTAGTTCTTGGTTAATTTGGAAATGGGCTGAAACATCTTGTGCCACTTCAGTTCTTGAAATTGACCAGTCAATCTCCCTTGCCAGACAGGGACCAACTTTAAGGTGAATATTCCTTCTAAATATTAAAAAAACTCAGACATGGGGTAACAGAATTCTATGAAGAATTAGAAATTAAGGGAAAAACCACATTAAAGTTGAAGAATAACTGAAAGGATCACAATAAAAATAAATATAATGATAATGACAAGAGAAGAAAAAGAGGAGAATTTTAAAAATAAAAAATAAATGAAGAAACACATTAGCAGAATTTGAGATAAAATAAGGTATTTTGAAGATAGGCAAAGAAGATTCAACATAAGGGTAATAGGAGTTCCTGAAGAAGAAAACCAAATAAAGGAACACAACAAATTTAAAAAAATATACTTCAATAAATCTTTTCTTAAACTGAAACACAAGATTTGAATTAGCCTAAAATTAAAAAAAATATTTGGAAAGAACACACTGTGTACCTGAGAATATCATCCATCCAGAATGACCAACACCAAGAAATATTCTAGTAAAGTTAATGGAGTTTAAAAAAAAAAAGGAAAGTAAATTCTCTGGGCATGCATGCAAAAAGAGCAACTGATTTTTAAGAGAAAGAAAATTAGAATATTATCAGACTTTTGAAATAAATGCTTTATGCCAAAAGAAAGTGGAGTTATGTATTTAAGACACTCAAGGAAATAAAATGTGAGCCAAGGATTTCATATCCAGTAAAACTGACTTTTAATTATAAAGAGCACAAACTGTATGATGTGCAAGTACTCAAGGAATATTATTTGCATGAACACTTCCTAAAGCTCTCTTAGAATAAAATAAAAACAAAATAAAATAAATAAAATGGAACTCTCAGAATAGAATAGAAAACCATCAACATAAGGGCTAATGGTGACCATTAAACACGGTATGTGCCACATAATGATGTTTCAGTCGATGATGAATTGTATATAGATGGTGATCAGTATGGCCACAGTGTGTGGTAGGCTATACCATCTGGTTTTGTGTAAGCACATTCTGTGATGTTCACACAACAATGATAGTACCTAACAATGCATTTCTCAAAACATATTCCTGTTGTTAAGTGATGCATAGCTGTGTATAGCTACTTGTAGAACTAAAAATAAATGAGGGTTAAAAGGGAGAGAATGTAATATATAATAACTACATGCTGTGAAGATGTGTTATGGATGAATGTTTGTGTCCCCCCAAAAAGTCATATGTTGAAACTCTACCCCACAACGTGATGGTATTAGGAGGTGGGACCTTTGGGAGATAATTAGGATTAGATAAATTCTTGAGGGCTGAGACTTTATGAATGGGTTTAGTGCCCCTATAAGAGTCCCAAAAGAGCTTGTTTATCTCTGCTCTCTACCACATGAAGATAGGGGAGAAGCTGGCAGCCTGCGGTCTGGAAGAAGGCTCTCACCAGAACCTCATCATGCTGGCACCTTAATCTTGGACTTCCTAGCCTCCAGAACAGTGAAAAATAAATTTCTGTTGTTTATAAGCCACCCAGTTCATGGTATTCTGTTATAGCAGCCCAAATGGACTAAGACATGATGTACCATACAAATGTAAAAAATGGGGGGTGGGAGAAAGCACATGCAAACATTTTTTCTAACATTGTTTTTAGTAATAATATTTGTGGTGGTGTTGGCATGGTTATTCTGAGGTTGTCATGTATGTAATGTGGGATAAAAAAATGGGTAATTATATTCTAATTTTCTCATCCTCAAAGTTCCAGAGACCAGGATTCCTGGTGAATCTTCTATGACACTTTCCATATTTTTCTGTTCTTTGTAGATGTTTTCATGTTTGTCATTTATTTCTTTACACATGGCAAACATCACTGTTTTATCTCTGATACCCCACTCTCCTAACTCTGTGCAAATCTATTTTTGTTGTCTTTGGTTTCTTTCAGGCAGGTTGCCTTATTTTCTTGTATACCAGGTAAACTTCGACTTCTTTCTGGCCAAGACCTTTAAAAATTATTCATGGAGTTCTTTGAAGCCTAGATAGGTATGCTCTGCGTCAGAGAGGTTCTGCGTTTGGTTCTGCCAGATGCCTGGTGCTCTACTATCCATACCACTTCACACCAAAGTTAAGGTTTGAGAGTCCCAGGTATGTCTGCTCACTGGAAGATCTGAGGCCACAAGCCTCTGGGGACAGCATTTTTTCCTTCTCTTTTCCACTTCCAGCCTTTGCAGGGCCAAATTTGTCCTCTCAGTTGTTACTGGAGGTGGTGGTTTAGATCAGGTTCACACATACCCTGAAGGCTTTAATCCCGTGGCGGGGTGTGCAGGTCAGTTTGGGGACAGTAACCCACAAGATTCCCCCTTCCTCCTAATCTGGATAAATCCTGGTCCAGAAACTTTGTCTCTTTATTCTTCATGGACTGAATTGTGCCCCTCAAAGTTCATAAGTTGAAGCCCTAACCACCAGTGTGACTGTATTTGGAGATAGGGTCTTTAAGGAGGTAATTAAGGTTAAATGAGGTCATAAGTGTAGGACCCTAATCCAACAGGACTGGTGTCCTTAAAAGAGGACACCAGAGATCTCTCTTTCTCTACACACACGCACAGAAGAAAGGCCATGGGAAGACACAGAGAGAAAACAGCATCTGCAAGCCAAGGGGAGAGGCCTTAGGAGAAGCCAAACCTGACAACACTTTGACCTTGGACTTCCAGCCTCCAGAACTATGAGAAAATAAATTTGTTTTCTAAGTTACCCAGTCTGAAGTACTGTCTGGCTACAACAAGGGCTACTGCAAGGCTAATGTCACGAATCCTGCTCACAGTGCCAATTGTCTAGCTCTTAATCCTGTTCATGACACCAATTGTAAAGCTAGGCGACCATGCCAGTTGTCGGGCTCTTTTACCTGCTGGTAATCCTGCACCGACTGGGCTGATTGTCGAGCTAGACCTGGGTCTTGGAGCTACCAGACCCCTCAAACCCATTCAAAGACTGGGTCACAAACCCTTCATATGTCAGGCTGGGTCACCAGACCCCACACACACCAGGCTGGGTCACCAGACCCCTTCATGCAGGTCTCTGAGTTAGGTAACCGGCCACAGGGTCCTCGGAAGCTGCAGGTCTGGAAAAACATGTCCACGCAGGGCAGGGCGCCCAACGCAGTAAAGACCAGCCAAAGTGGCGCCGCCCACCCACACAATGTTTTCCGAACCACCCTGAACTGGCTCTGAGGTGAGGGGAGCCTGACCAAATTGTTCCATTATCCCAACAAGTACTTTGTTATGGCAGCCTGAATGGGGAAAAAAACCAAACTTTTTCATTCTATACTCCCAGCACTCTCAACACTTTATTTCCAGAACACTTCTGACACCAGACAGGTCGGTTTTTTACCCCACACAAACCAATACTCTGACACCAGCAGGGTGACCTAAAATTAATTCACTTCTGACACTCATTAGAGTTAGCACAGATTCTACAGGTTAGGGGCTCAGTCACACAAGACTGACCCCCACTTCAGATGCTAATCACAAGTATTAGGTTCCCAGCCTACCCACAACTTCTTTCCTACTTGGATATAAATCAGAAGTTTTCACAACTCTTTTCACAGGTTTGATCATCTTCTAGAGTGGCTCATAGAATTCAGGAAAACGGTGTTAACTACTAGATTACCAGTTTATTACAAAGGATATAAGTCAGGGACAGCCAGATGAGAGAGATGCAAAGGACAGGGTATCGGGGAAGTGCGTAGGGCTTCCATGCCCTCTCTGGGCACACCAGCCTCCACGTGTTCAGCAACCTGGAAGCTCTTTGAACCCTGTACATTCAGATTTTTATGGAAAGTCCATTATGTAGTCATGATTGATCAAATCGTTGGCCATTGGTGATCAACTCAACCCTCAGCCCCTCTCTCCTCCTGGAGGTAAGAGGGTGGGGCTGAAAATTGCAACCTTTTAATCACTTGGTTTGCTCCCCTGGTAACCAGCCCCCATCCTAAGGCTATCCAGGAGACCCAAACACCAGTAATTCATTAGCATATGAAAAACCGCAGTCATTTTGGAGATTCCAAGGATTTTAGGGGCAGTGTGCCAGGAAACGGGGAGAAGACCATAATATATATTTCTTATTATATCACAATGACACAGTCAGCCCTAGCAGCCTAAGACACTGGCTCACAGTGGAATAGAACTAGAGCACATGTAGAAGAGTTTGAAAAGTCAGCAGTGCCTTCAGGGCATTGATACTCCGCTTGTATTTCCCGCAGGCTTTCACTTAAAATTGGCCTTGGCAGTCTCCTACTGCATTGTCAGATCCTCAGTGTTTTCAGGGTATGCTTTTTCTTTAAACCAGCATTTTCAGTGCTTTTAATTGGTTACTTGATCCAAGTAACCTAGGCCACCATTAGCAGAAACCACCAGAAACCTTTCTGTGTCCTGATGTTTTAGATGAGTTCATTGTAAATAGCTGTAGCTTTAAAACAATTCACTATTACTATTATTATTATTGTCTTTAAACTGTAGCATTAAATCCATCTACATGGACTGTAACCACTGTTATATTTAGATTTAAATCTGATTTTGTGCTTTATATTTGTCCTACCAGTCCTGTATTTCTTTTTCTATCCTTTCTTGCTTCGTTAGGGGAGATAGATTCTTTCCTATTATTTGATTTATTTAGCTCATAATTCTGTGGGGCAGCATTTTTTTCTAGGCTAGCTGGGTGGCTCCTGTGCTGGCCTCACCTGGACTCACTCATGTATCTGTGGTCAGCTGATGGTTGATGACTTCATTCACATGTCTGTGGTTGACGGGCTGAGGCAGGAAGTTAGAGACAAGAGTGGAAGGAGAAAACCTGGTTATTTGCAAGTGGGAAAACTGGTTCCCGGAGGACTTAGGAATGCATATGTGCAAAAGTGGCCTCAGGCACAAAGACAATTCCAGACAGGGACCCACCCCCCCAACCACCTTGGGTGCCATTCGGTTGGACCAGTGAACTCCCACCAGCTAGGGTGCCAGTCACTTTAACCACTAGGACAGAGACTACACTCAGGGCTCAACCAATGACCAAATGACACATCCAGCTAAGAGGACTTTAAACCCCCCCAGGAGTGTAACTGTCAGGGCTCTTGAGCCACCCTCCTGCTTGAGCCCATTCCATCCTCCAGAGTGTATTCTAAATATTTCACTTTGCTAAATAAAACTGTCTTTTGTTTTTCACCTCTGGTGTGTCCAATTCTTTATTTAAGACACCAGGAACCTGGATTTAGTCAGTGGAACCTGGAATTTCCTTTAACATGGCTATCAGCTAGGGTGATGAGATAACTGGACTGTGTCTCTCACATTCAGCAAGCTAGCTGGAGATTGTTCACGTGATGGGGTCTCAGGGTTCCCAAGAGCAGCAAAAGAGCAAGTCCTAATACACAAGCGCTTTTCAAGTCTCTGCTTGTTTCATGGTTGCTGTTGTCCCATTAGCTAAAACAAGTCAGATGGCCAAGCCAAGCTGGATTCAAGGGATGGAGAAACAGATCCCGCCACTTTGCAAAGGAATGTGCATACAAGGATAGGGAGAATTTGTAGCCATTTTCACAAACTACCACAGATGTCAAATTCCCAAAAGAGACTTATGGATTCAACACAATCACAATAAAACCTTAATGTGCTTTATTGTGGATCTCATTGAGAGAACTCATTCTACCAGATATCAAGACATACTATAAAGCCGTAGTATATCAGTGTGTTTTTAGTGCAGGAACAGACAAATAGACCAATGGAATAGAAAAGAGAGCCCAGAATCACACCCATACATTCATAGACATTTGATTTATGATGTATGGCACTGCAGAGCTGTGAGGAAAGAATCACCTTTTTAATAACTGATGTTGAACAATTGGCTATCCAGTTGACTGACATGCTAATTATAATCCATCTTTATCTATTTACAAAAGCCAGTTCCCAAAGTCTGATAAAAGGTGACTCTTTGTTCAAGATGCTCATGCTACTTGACTGGAAAGGGATATAATTTCGCTTTTTAAAACAAGTCCTGCAATCTAGACTTTCAATAATTCAGCTGAATGACACAGGAACCAGCAATTTCAGTTTTTGCCCCCAATCTTCACCTCACTGGAGATGTCCTTCTTACCTCATTCCTTTCATACCAGCTGACATTCTGCCTTTTGGAGAATTCCTGTGATCGCTTCACCACAAAGTAAATGAGGTACCCACTTCCACACAAACAGCAGATGATGAGAAAGTTGGCCAGGACACGAAGAAATCTTGTCAGATGGATATTTTCTTCTTTATTACTCTCTTGTTCGTCCACTATTGATTCCTTAATGTGTAAAAACGAGATGTGAACAACGTCAGGCCAGGAACCAACAGAAACCATGGTCGTTGTGTCCCTGAGAATACTACTTCTTATATTTCCATAAATGAAATTATGCAGAAGGAGTGATGTAACGCAGGGGCCTTGTGCCCTGTGGGGAACTAGTTATTTTCTTTAAGAAAATATATTTTGTTGTCATTGTTATTTTGGCACATATAACAAGAGAAACAGGTTTATTGAATACTTACTATGTGCTAGGTGTGGTACTAAATGCTTTCCATGCATTATTCCTCTTAATCCTAACAACAGACCAACAGAGCAGTTATTATCACTACTTACATTACAGAACCTGAGGCCCAGAGAGATTTCAGTAACTTTCTGATTGGGATTGTTTTAAACCTATAGATCAAATAGGTTCAAATAGGGCCGACCCCGTGGCTCACTCGGGAGAGTGCAGCGCTCCCGCCGCGGGTTCGGATCCTACATAGGGATGGCCAGTGTGCTCACTGGCTGAGCACGGTGCGGGCAACACCAAGCCAAGGGTTACGATCCCCTTACTGGTCACAAAAAAGGAAAAAAAAAAAAAAAATCCCAAATAGATTCAAATAGAATCTTAACAAAATTGAACCTTCTAATTTGGGGGCTGGCAAGTTTTTTCTATAAAAAGCTAAATAGTAGATATTGTTGGCTTTGCAGGCCATATGGTCTCTCACAATTACTCAACTATGCCATTGTAGCGTGAAAGCAACCATAGACAATACGTAAGTAAATGGGCATGACTTTGTTTCAATAAAATTTTATTTACAAAAGTAGGCAGCAGGCTGGATTAATAGTTTAAACCAGGCAATAGTTTGCTAACCCCTGTTCTAATCCATGAGCATGGTATATATCTGCATTTCTTTCTTTCAGCAATGTTTTGTACTTTTCATATAGTGGTGTTATATATTTTTTTGGTTCAATTTATTCCTAGGAATTTTATGTTTTTTTGAGACTATTGTAAATGGAATTAAAAAATATTTTCTAATTGTTTTCTTCTAGTATATAAAAATACAACTGATTTTTTTATTATTAACTTTGTGTCCTGCATCAGTAACTCTCCACAAAGACACAAATAGTAAGTGGCAGAGCTACAATGGAACATTAGATCTCCTGGACACCAAAGTACCAAGGAAGAGACTTTTCCAACCAATTATCAGTTACTGTGTTCAGGTTCAGGTTTAACTAACTCATTAGGCAGTCAATATATGTTAGCACATAATTACCAAAACATCTGCCCTGTTATATAAGTGTATTACCTCTGTTTTGAATAGACTCAGAGGAGAAGGCTTTCTCCTCCTCAGATGTTCAAAGTGCTTGATAGGCATTGACCTTCTTTGCCCCTCTCTGGTAGGTCTGGAGGAAGAGTCAACCCACCCATCCGCCCCTGCCCTGGCCTTGGATGCAGATGGCCATAAGCTCCCCATAGCAGTGAGAAGGAGAAGCAGAGGAGAACTGAGTCAGCTCCCTGCTCCACCCACTGCCAAGCCGACAGGACACTGGGGCTCATGAAACCCACGCAGTGAGTTGCCTGAGCCCTTAGGTGGGTGTCCCTGACATCTGTACGCATCAGTCAGTGGGCAGCAGCCCACTCTTCGTCCCAAGAAGGGCTGGGAGAGAGATGAGGGAAGAAGAAAAGACAACCAAGCACAGTTGTGGTATAAATGTGACTTCTGCTAGGTTCTGGGGGAAAGAAAGTCTGATGATCAGGCAGGAGAAACACTGAAGCATCAAGAACTTGGGATGGCTTTTATAGTGATGGGGGAAAAATATGATGTGCAGTTCTTTGGTGTCACAGCTGCTACCTTCATTTGTTTGCTTACTGCCTGGTTTGTTATTTTATATGAACCACAGTTCTGCAGGCCACCTCAAATTTCTTTCGTGAACAAATAAATGAGAAAACTACACGTGGATTATAAGAAACATAGGATTTAGTCCTTTATTCCCACACTTCCTAACTAGGGTTCTCAACTCTTTCTGGGTGTTCTAATCACTTGGGAGAGCATTTAAAAAACCAATGCTGGGACCCCACCCTAGACCAATTATATCAGAATCTCTGGGGATGGGGACCAGGATATTTTCAAAGCTCCTTGGTGATTCTAGCATGCAGAAAAGGTTGAGAGTTGCTGTCCCAAATGAGGTTTTCCACTTCCTCCAGGAGAAAGTTGTTCCATGAGCAAACAAGCAGGACCAGATCCCAGCATCAGGATTTTCTGCCATATTAAGTACTTATCTTTATTTTGTGGCAGCAGGGTGGTATGGGGATCTGAACCCCTGACCTTGGTGTTATAACATCATGCTCTAACCAACTGAGCTAAATGGCTTGCCCCTCTCTGCCATATTAAGAAACAGATGGTGGGTACCAGCTACGAGCATTCTTCTGGAAGGCTTGAGAGCTGGGCTTGTGCTTCCAGTAAAGCTCTTTCCACAGATTATTTAGTGATCTTATTTCCTATGCCCCACTTGGGATATGTCTCCCAGTGACTGGAGGGACCCAGAGATCCCCCAGAAAGTGGGAACTGCCCTGGGGTAACTACCTTGAAGCTGGTGGTGATGGAGGCATATTTGTTGTCGGCCGTCTCTGAATTCCCAATCAGGTAGTCCCAGCTGGTGAACATCTTGAAGCTGAATGTGAAGTTGTCACTCTCCCCCTCACCTGTGCTTCCCTGGGTATTGCTGGCCATCCTGCAAAGTACACACCACGTCATTATGCCAGCCCTCTTTCTGCTGTGTCACCCCAAGGGAACCATGGCCTGAGTCAGTCTTGGGCTCAGGTAGCAGATGAACAGGTAGCAAACATCCAACGAGGGAATGAGCCAGGCAGAGACTTGAGCCAAGACAGCTTTGCTGATATCCAGGGCACCTTTCCCCCCCAAATTCAGAGTCCCCTGCATGCGCACATGGTGTCAGTTGGGTAAGAAGGAGTCTGCGGCACACAGGACACTTGACCATTTTTCTCCCCTTACACCTAATTTCCTGTGGCTTGACTCATCCACAAATGCAACTGAGAACTCATTACAGGGACTCTTCTCAAAGAGGAATACTCCTTCTAAGTCATCTATTTTCTTGGACTGAACACATATTTTTTACTGACATAAAACCTGGTGGCTGATACCGCGATCAAGCAAGCTTGGTTGAAAGTACTTTGGACCTTCCTATTTCATCCCACCTGTCCTCAGCCTCTCCTTGTGCCCCCGGCGTTAATCCCTGTGGCAATCACAGAATTCCAAGCAGGGGCTCTATTAGATATTATGTGGGGTCTTATGCTCCTCCCTAACTCTATCTTACATGTTGGCTTTTTGAATTTACTGTTCCATAGGGCTTAATTAGGTTTTTTTTGGTTCATCGGGAGAGAATTCCATATTCCTATACTTATCTGGGATAATAGCAGGGGAAAAGTAACAACACGAGGGCTAAGAATAAAAACAAGCCTGTCTCCTTGTTTTTTCCCTTTTGCTTGATACAGCTGGGCAGCCAGATATCACTTAGTGGTCACTGTTGAGTGCTGGGCAGGGTTGTGTGAAAGGCAGCACTTTCCCCTGAGATGATGTGATAGAAAGCCAAGCTGGGCCAACCCACTGCCCTTTCAGGGATTCTAACCAGGCTTCCAGAGTGCTCTACTCTGTTCCTGGAGACACAGCTACCCATGTCCTACTGGGAGAAGTGGCCCCTTGTGATCCTGACGAAGGATGAGTGGGTCCTGGTGGTCAAGTTTGTGCAGGAGACTGTGCCTCCCACCACCCCACACCCCCTAGCCATAGCTGATGGGGTCCCCTGACCCTAAAGAAGGCAATTCATGGCTTAGGCCAAGTTTTTTCTTCAGAGAATATGAATTAAGAAGCACAGATACATTCAAAGGCCATTTCTGACAACAGAGACAGGCAGAGTTGGGACCAGAGAGGTTGCCATGGTTAATCACAGCCACATACATTTATTTAGTATAGACTTATTATTTATATCTTATAACATGCAAGCTAGAGTTCTAGAGGCACAAAGAAGTTTTTCTGAGGAAGCTGAACACTGGAGAAAGGCAGAAACAGGTCCTGCAAACCTCCAGCCTTACTTTCCCAGGTACTGTGCTCCCCCTTAAGCCACACCGGCATTTTGACAGTTTGGGGAACACACAAGGATATTTGCTGCCTCGGGACCTTTGCACAAACTCTTCCTTTTTCTAAAATGCTATGCCCCTTTCAGCATGACTTTCAGCATGGCTGGCAGTTTCTAGCCTCATCGAAAGCTGTTTCTATCCCATTTCCCAGAACTTCCCACATTACCTGGTTTATGTCTTTTATACCACATACCACAATCCACATTTGCTTTGTGTATTTGTTTCCTTATTTTCTCTCTAAATGCCTCATGAGAAGTAAGTAGGCATACAGTGGCCAGGGGAGTGAATTGTTTGTGTGAAGAAAAGTCAAAGCCTGTAAAGGTGACAGTCATACTTACGATCTAATGACAATCATCAGGCTGTAGCCGAACACGCTGACCCCCACCATAAAGTAAGCCATAGGCAGCCTGTACCTCAGCCACCCAATGGTCCTCTGGTTGTTGTAGTAGCCGTAGAAGAGAGGGGAATACTTGATGTAGCCCTGTGGGACAGCAAATCCGAATGCTCTGGGTTTGCAAGCTCAGAGCAGATGGTCATCAGACATTTCCATTCTAGCAGGGATTTCTTTCTCGGTTTTACCTGGAGCCTAAGGGGAAGGAGGAAGAGTTCCGGGGGTCCTCGTTCTTTCTTTCACCTCCCCAGTTGCTCCAGGGTCAATCCATGTCTCCCCCTCTTTCCCTTCCTCATTCCCTTTACTTCCCCATTACACAGAGTGCATGGAGATACGGGAGGGAGAGGAGAGTGTCGTTAACATTGGGGACACAAATAGGGAGAAGGGGCACGTGTAAGTGCATGTGTGCCTGGGCCTGCAACACACACGCATGAATAGCTCCAAATCAGTTTTCCCAGTCCATGGGGACTTAATTCAACACATGAGAAGCAGATAAAAGTCTACGAGCTTTCTCAATATCCCAAAACTTCTAAAGACAATTATACAGGATAAGGCTCACAGTCTAACCTGAACTTCAAATTTTGCTTTGTTTTATTTTTGGCTTTTAGGTGTAATTGGCTTTAGGTGCAATTAGGACACTTTTTTGGTGTAATTATTTAGGTGTAATATTAACTTCGATTTTGAACACTTTTTATGTCTTTGCTAAATACAAAATAAGGGATTACTGTTTCATAAATTCAGTTTGTTTTTGGTAGACAGGATGTATCAACAGGGATCTTTGGATGAAATAAGGAATAAAGGAAATCCTTAGTAGTAGTACAGTTGGGCACCCCTGTTCCAAATAATTTGGAAAAATACTCCAACTCACTTTCACATAATTTTGAGGGGTTTCAGTCCTGACTTTGAGAGTGAAGGATGGCAGCAGCAGTGACCTGATGTGGGAGGCCCCATGACCATGACTCCCAGCCTCAGGAACCCCTTGGAGCTGAAGACCAGAGGCATGAGGGTGTGGGAACTCAAAAAGGAGGGGAGGGCATGCCAGGCAGAGGACCATGAGCAAAGGCAGGGAGGCATCGAACGCGTGATACATGCAGGGACTTCTCCCAAACTTGATAATATTGGGGCACTAAAGTGTGAGGTATTAGTCAGACATGGCACTGGAGGGCTAAGGAGCAGCCGGGTCATTAACAGCTCTTTTGTAAACCCAGTTAAGAACATTGGCTTTTATTCCATTTTGAAATGGAAATCAAGAAATATGCAAGATAGGGGAGTGACAGGGTCCAATTTGCATTCTAGAAAGATCACTCTAACAGCAGAAGGAATGGAGATTTTAGGAACTCAGCCAAGGCAGGGAGGAGAGGTAGAAGATTCTGACAGTCATGTTGGTAAAATGAGGGTATTATTCGAAGTAGAGGTAAGTGGGATGGAGAAAAGCACTGTGCCAAGTGCTGGGATCCCATTTGCTTAAAGACTCAGTTTTCAATAATTAAATGCTCTATTTCACACTTACCAATGCAATATTTAGGCCTCACAATCACAAAATGGGAGTGCATTGGCATGTTTGCAATAGCACCTCAAAACCCCATAGATGGAAAAGTCCGTGGCATTTTATTCTTCAGCCTGGATATTCACTGATTTTCTTCCTCCTTGGATATTCATCAATTCCCATTCCCAAGTGGAATAAAATCCAGTGTTCTTAATTGGGTTTACAAAAGAATCAAGAAATATTCAGTAGGTGGGCTCAGATTTAGTGACTGATTGGATGAGGGGGGTGGTGGCAAGAAGGAGGGAGAAGTGTAGGATGACTTTCAGGTTTCAGACTTAAATGACTGGATGAATGGTGGTTCCAATAAAGGAGACAGGAAAAAGAAACATGGGATTTAACTGGATAGATGCTGAATTTGAGAAGCAGGTAGGGCATTCAGTTGAGGGTGTGAAACCGTGGGAAAGGCTGGAGTGGAGATATATTTACGGTCTTAATGTGGGTCTGGGGAGAGAAAGCAGTGCTGTGAGACCACCTTACACAGAGCTGGCAGAATGAGGGGAGAAGTGACCTCATGGGGAACTCACATCCACCTGAGTGTGTGGCTAGAGAGAGGCGCCCATGAAGGACACCTGGGAGGACTATTGAGAAACATGGTTTCTGAGCTCATTTAGCCTAGCGGTGGGGTCACATATGATGAAAGCACTGGGTTCTCAATAATTAAGTGCAATATTTCACACTTATCCGTGCAATCTTTAGGCCTTACAGTCACAAAATGGAAGTGTATTTGCGTGTCGGCAACACTACCTCAAAATCCCAAAGGACAGAAAAGTCCATGGCTTTTTCTTCCTCAGCCCGAGGCACTGTTTTTCTGGGAATACTTCCATAGGGCATGCCCATCAGTACCTTGTGCAGGAGCAGAATCACACAGGTATAGTGGAGAAAATGCAAACACAGAGACATTCAAGTACTGGGTTAAATACTTTTCTTCTCAGAGCAGGACACACCCATTTCTTCTCTAAGTAACATGAATCACTTTCCTGATTTTAAAAGTAACACACTCATGGTGGAAAATGTAAAAAAGTACGTAAGAGCATTTAAAAAATTACCTGTGATCTCCGCAGCTCAAAGATAGTCACTGCAAGGTATTCATGTATTTCTTTTCAGTTCCTATAACTCAGTTATTTCAGATATATATGTACACACACACACACACACACACACACACACACACACACACATTTAGTCTGGTTAGTTAGCTTAATATTATTTTTTGGCCAGTTCCTTATATCATAAGGTAGTTCTCAAAATAAAATGACTTTGAAGTATCTAATCATTTGTATGTGCCGTAGACTTGCTTAACAAATTCCCTATTGTTATGCATTAGAGTACTTCTAGTTTTTCACACATACGCAATTCTGTTATTAATATATACCCTTATACGTATTCCTACTACGGTTTGAATGTCCCCTCCAAAATTCATGTTGAAATTTAATTGTCATTATAACAGTGTTGAGAAGTGGGACTTTCAGAGGTGATTCGGTTGTGAGGGCTCTGCTTTCATGAATGAATTAATGTCATTATCATGGGAGTGCGTTAGTTATTGCTGGAGTGGGTTTCTGATTAAAAGAATGAGTTTGAACCCCTGTTCTCTCTGTTTCATGTACTTGCCAGATGACACCTTCTGCCACGTTATAACACAGTGTACAATGATGACTCGTGTGGCTAAGATCCAGGGGATAAAGGAGTTTTGCAGAGGTGATCCTGGGACGTGGCATGGGTATTTCCTATGAGTCATTTGCTGATTTCAAAAACAACAGCTGAGAGATTAAGAAAGTGTGCAGAGATTTTGGAACAGTCAAAGGGCTAAGGGTGGAGATAAAAGTTAAGTTTAGGGGTGATAGGAAGATGCTTTGTATCTTTTTGTAGAAGATCGAAAGCCCAGGTTTTTGATTGAGGCCTTGGAATACTTTACTCTGAGGGTTAAGTTAAACAAAAATATAGACCAATCCTCAAAGGAATTTAATCCTAGTCTCGAGTGAACTAAATTTCTGATTGAATTGAGGTGATCCTGGTTAGTTCTCCTATTGGAAGAATAAGTAAATCTCAATAATTTTTCATATACAATGCCTAGCACTCAGTAAAAAACAGGCAGTTATAAGGGAAGACAAGACTTGATCAAAAACCAAGAGAAAAATTAAGCAATAGAAACAAATTCACAGGAAGTCCAGAAAGGGAGTTGTCAGTCATGAACTTTAAATAAGTTTCATTGATATTTTTAAGGAATGAAGAAACAAGATGAAGAATTTCAGTAGAAAACCAGAAACTATAAATCAATCAAATGGAAGTTACAGAACTGAAAAATGCAGTTATTGAAATTATAGACTCAGTGGACAGATTAGCTAAAAGGAGAGTGGCTGATTTAAAATATAGAATTAAAAATATATCCAGACTTAAACAAATAGAGAAAAATACAAAAAAAATCAAATTAAACATAAAGGATACATGAAAATATAGAAATAAGAATATACATATTTGTAGTCACAGAAGGAGAAGAGAGAGAGGGTGGAATAGCACAGACACAGCATTTAAAGGGATAATGGCAGAGAATTTTCCAAGTACGATGAAAGACAGTTTAAGACTTAAGAAGTGCTACAAATCCCAAGCAGGATATATACTGCTCTGGATTTTTACTGCTGTGTAACAAATTACCACAAACTTAATGGCTTAAAGCAATGCCCACTTATTAGCTGCAGTTCTGTAGGTCAGAAGTCCAGCGTGGCATGTCTGAATTTTCTGCTCTGGGTGTCACTGTGCTGAAATCAAGGTGTCAGCCAGGGCTAAGGATCTCATCTGGGGTATTGGGTCTTCTTCCAACCTCACTGATTGTTGGCAGAAGTAATTTCCTTGTGGCTGTAGGACTGTCCCTGTTTCCTTGTTGGATGTCAGCTGGTGGCCATACTCAGCCTCTACAGGCCTCCCACATTCCCCATCACATGGCCCTTCCATCTTCAAGCCAGCCACGGTGTGTTAAATCCTCCTCGTATATTAAATATCTCTGACTTCTTCTGCAACCAGCCAGAGAAAACTCTCGGCTTTTAAAGGGTTCATGTGATTAATTAGGTCCCCGCACATAATCTCAGAGTGATATCTCGTCATATTCCCAGGTTCCATCCACACTCAGAGGGGAGGGGATTACAAGATTGAGAGTCACTGAGGGTCTACCTAGATTCTACCTACCATGTATACAACAAACAAACAAACAAACAAACAAACAATGACAACAAAAACTTCATGGGGGGTTTGCGGAGACGTTGGTTAAACAAAGCTGGATTTCAGTTAGGAATAAATTTAAGAGATTGATTGTACGATGTGGTGACTATAGTTAGAAACAGTGTATTGTATACATGAAAACTGCTAAGACAGTAGATTTTAAGTGTTCTTACCACAAATAAATGATAAGTATGTGAGGTAATGCATATGTTAATTAGCTTGATTTAGCCATTCCACAAAGTATGCATAATTCAAAACATCATGTTGTACACCATAAATATATACAATTCACATTTGTCAATTAAAAGAAATAAATTTATTCTTTACCTAAGCACACCACAGGAAGACTTACACAAATTCTTCAAGAGAATAGAAAAAAAAAGAAACATTTCCAAATCACTTTATAAGGCCTGATTTTGATCTTCAAACATGATAAGGACATTATAAGAAAGAATATTTATAGTGCAATTTCTCAGAAATAGATGAAAAAATTCTAAACAAAATGTTAGCAAACCAAAACCTGGTGATACATAAAAAAGTTAATACATAATTACCAAATTGGGTTTATTCTAGGAATGCAATATAGTTTAACATTTGAAAATAAATCAATATAATTTATCATGTAGCAATTTAAAATTTGTATGTACCCAATAATATAGCATCAGTGTATACAGTATATAACAAAAAAATTATAAATAAAGGGAGAAAAAGACAACAATAGCAGGAAATTTATCTCACTCGGCAATTGATAGTTCATACTGACCTAAAATTAGTAAGAATATGGATGATTTGTAAAATGCAAGTAATATATTTGAATCATGCAAAAACTAGAAAAAAGTTAGGAAAATTAACCATGTTCTAGCTAATAAAGCAAGTCTGAATTGATTTTTAAAAAATCAGTTTCATACAGAACATGCTCTATAATCGTTATAAAATCAAGCTTATGGCACGCAGCTAAAATTGTACTGAAATGGAAATTTGTATACTGGTCTTGTGTTGTAGACCTGATAGAGGCCGGTCTCCTCTGCACCTTCCATTCTCTGACTGTTTGCATAGGAATGTCTACTGCATTCATCTTACACCTGTCTGACCATTGTCTATTTATGTTGAGTGCAGATAACATGTCTCTTTAGTTTCACTGGTGAAGCGAAACTGTGCTCAGGGAGCTGTATTTGAGGAGCTATGCTCCCGGAACCTCATCTGCACATGAGCTACTGATTTAGATAATGAGATCCTGAAATTTGAGCTGATGCTGTGCCAGAATGAGATTTTTAGGGGCCCTGGGAAGGGGCAAGTGTATTTTGCGTGTGGGGGAGCTGTAAATGACTGGGGGCCAGAGGGCCAAATGTGGAAAGCAGCCTCTAAGATGACTCACGTCGATCCCTGCTTCCTGGTACTTATCACTGTGAACATTACCCTCCCATTGAGTGTGGGTTGGTTTTAGTGACTCACTTCTGAGGAATAAAATATGGCAGAAGTGATGAAATGTCATTTCTGAGGTTAGGTTATAATTAGATTAGCGGGCTTAGTGTGGTTTCCATGTGGAGAGCTTTCTCTTGCTCTGCCTCTCTCTTGGATTCTCTCCTTCTGGGAGAAGCAATCTGCCACGTTGTAAGCAGACCTATGAGAGGCTCACGTAACAAGAAACTGATGTCTCTGGCCAACAGCCACCGAGGACCTGACCCTTGAGAAGTGCCACATGGGTAAGCTTGGAGGCAGATCTTCCTCAGTTCAGCTTTGAGATAACTGCAACCTTGGGCAAAACCTCAACTGTAGCCTTGGGAGAGACCCAAGCCAGAACTACCCTACTAAGCTGCTTCTGAATTCCTGACCCACAGAAAAGTTAGGACAATAAATGTTTTCAGCAAAAAATGTGAGGAGGTAATTTGTTACACAGCAGTAGATAAGTAATAGAAATTCAAAGAAATTAGAGGGAAAGAAATGATAAACGTAAGAGTAGAAATTAATGATATAGAAAAGGATATGGAAAACCAAGACCTGAATATGAAAGTTTATAGTAGCTTTATTCATAATAGTCCCCAACTGGAAACAACCCAAATGTCCATGAATTGGTGAATGGATAACAAACTACAATATAGAAATTTCATTGTAATATTTCATTTCATTTACCAGTAAAGGAACATACTATTGGTACTTACAACAACGTGGATAAATCTCAAAGACATGGTGCTAAGTGAAAGAGGTTAGACACAAAAAGCTATATAACACATAATCTATTTTTGTGATATTCTGGAAAAGGCAAAACTTTACGAATAGAAATCAGATCACTGGTTGTCAAGGGCTGGGAGTTGGGAGAGGAGATTACTTACAAAGGGGGTACAAAAAATTTTAGGGGGTGATGGAAAAGTTCTATGTCTCTATTCCAGGAATAGTTACCTGTCTATTTGTTAAAACTCATCGATCTGTACACCTAAAATGAGTGAGTTTTACTGTACATAAGTTGTGCCCCCCAAAACCTGAATTAAAAAAAAAAGATATCAGAGTGAATCAGCAAAGCCAAAAGTTGTTTCTTTAATAAAATAATCTAAAGGAGACAAATCTTTGGTATAAATGAGGGGAAAAAAATTACACTGTCATGCAAAAAGGCACATAACTTTGGATGCACCAGTGATTTTAGAAAATAAGAAACCGCTGTATTTAACTTTAAGCCAATATATTTTAAAATATAAGTTGAAATGGAAAGTTTGTGACAGTGATTACATGTGAGGGTTATGTAGGTCATACAACTGGGGAGAAGTAATTAGAGGACTTCAGTGCATATGTGATTTTTTATTTTTAAGCTTGGTAGTGGGCTCATTCATTGTATCTTTTCATGTGTCTGAAATATTTTAGTAGTTGTTTTTAAAGGAAGTATCAATGTGAAGTTTACTGACTGAATGCTGGCTATGTAGACTCTAGAGCAGAGCTTACAAGGTATTTTTAAAATACCTTGTAATGTACACCAGCGATTATGTTAATATACATCAGCAATGATCAATCCTGGCTGCATATTAGAATCATCTGGGGAGCTGTATCAGCCATCTATTACTATAAAACAAATTACCCTAAAATTTAGGGGCTTTAAACAACACACATTAACTATCTCACAGTTTCTGAGGGCCAGCAGTCTGGGTATGGCTTAGCCGGGTGCTCTGCTTCAGTGTCTTTCACAAGGGCTTAAATCAAGGTGTCTGCTGGGGCTTTGGTCTCTTCTAAAGGTCTGACTGGGGAGGCATCTGCTTCCAACTGTATTTGAGTGGCTGTTGGCAAGATTTAGTTACTTGTGGGTTGTTGGACTGAGGGCCTCAGTTTCTTGCCGGCTGTTGTCCAAAGGCTACACTCAGTTCCTGGCCAAGTGGGCCTCTCCAATCTGGCAGATTCGTCAAAGCATGCAAGCCAAGAGAGGAATCAAGAGAGAAAGGCAGCAAGATAGAAACCACAGTCTTTCCCAACCTAACATGTAAGTGACAGCCTATCATTTGTGTTAATTCTATGTGTTAAAAGCAAGTCACCAGGTCTAGCCTATACTCAAGGGGTAGGGAGGGATTATGCAAGGACACAAACACCAGGAGGTGAGTATCAGTGGGGGTTATCTTAGAAATTTGCTTACCACGGGAGCTTTTAAACTAGGTATCCCAACACCACACCCTCAGAGATTCAAATTCAACTGATTGGGGTGAGCCTAGGACCTGGTGTTTTTTAAAAGCTACCCAGGTGACTTTCGCACGCAGGTAGTTGCGGAAGAGAAGTACGTGAACTTGTCATTCAGTAGGGCCTTGCCAGCCAGCTCCTGCAACACAACTGAGCATAACGGGCACCCTCATGTGAGCATCCTGGGTTCTGCAGGCAACTGTCATTAAAGCTGAATGAGACGCTAGTATTTAAAGCTGTTTAATTCCATTAAAATGGCATGGAAGGTTTGTAGCAAAAGGAAGATGAGCATGAGGAGAAGTTCTGTTCAAGTTGCTTAACATTTGAGCACTGCGGCTCTTCTTATCCCTGGACCTTTTGATTCGTCATGGTTGGTCTTAAAACATCCATGAGCCATAGGAATATCTAATCACCTGCTTTATGCTGAAAACCCTTGGGCCCTGAAGTTACTCATGTCTTTGACCAACAGGACACTTCTCCACTCTATTTGCAGTAAATTTGGATGTGTCTGATTTTCATGCAGCCGATTTCCCAACATCCTAACTAAGAAGACTTCTTGTGATAGCCCACATCCTCAACTGCCGTTAGTCAACCGGTCGGCAAGTCTTGTCCGTGCTATTTCTCTCTAATTCTTCTCTTTTAATCCATCCCCATTGATGTTACCCTGATCAAGGACTGAGCTACTGCAACAGGCTCCTAAATGCATTTGCCCCTCGTCCTCTCCCCTGGGGGTTCTCCCCACAACCCAAGGCTCCCCATTTCAGCAAGGCCTCTCTCTTTCTCTCTTTCATTCCTTTTCCCCCTGCTCTACTTCAATATGGCTCTCTCCATCACCTGCCAATCAAATCAAGGTGCAAAGACGGTTCAGATCTTGGCTGCTTCATTGGAGTGCATTAATCACTAAGTTTTCATTGTTTTCGAATAAATGTCCCCCAGATATAAAATATTTATGAATTATACAAAATTTAATATTTCCTTTAATAAAAACTTAGTGTCCTTAGAATTATTCATCTTCCCCACAAGAACCTGGACCACTGTAAAGCAAAATTCCAGATACGTCTCATAGACCTACAGTACTTAAATGTGCTCTCTTCTCATGGAAATACATAAGTCCATGTGGAATAAAAAGCTCCCAGGAAGAGGGCCAAGAGCTCTGTTCAGGTAAATTTTCCCAGTGACTACTGGAGAAGACTTCTCACACTTGCCTCACCACAGAGGGGAGACAAGAATCTTCTGGTCAGCCTCTGACCATATTCTTTCCTTGGGGAGAACCAGACTTGGTGAAGACACATTTGCATACACTTGCCAGAGGTTTAAAATCCTAACTTCTGAGTTGGAGAATGATATTGTCTTAAGAATATGTATAGAACTAAGTGGGCTCATAATCCTTGATTTCCAGGTGTGTACATAAAGGAGTAGAATGACATATTTGTAAGTACACTTTCTAGGTAATATAGGAAAGAATTCAATGATTTTATAAATAATGTATCACTCCTTTGCTCCCTATCGCTATTATAATGCACCGTCAACCTCTTCCAACCAATCTGATTTAATTTACATTATGTCAAAGACTTTTAATTTCCTGAAAATGGATATGCAGAAAAGTTTCCCAAGGATGTGTCTGCAGTTGGAATGGACTCCAATATGCTCATGGAACCATTTATAATAAAATAGGAATCAGTAAGTAATCACAGAACCAATTAATAAACCTGAAGGAAGAAAACACTAAATGCAGACATGTTGTTACCTTGAAAGCTGTTGAAGTAGATCCACGTGTGTACCCAGAACCAGCAACAAGCAATTCAGTCAGGGCTGTAGCAAATACTGTGCTTACTGCTTAGTGGACCACGGATGCCCTTGGAAAAGACCCCAGTCCAACGCTCTGGGGACCTGGGAGCTCAATTCACCACAAACTTACTCTGAGACTTTGTATGAGTTGCTTATCCTTTTTTTGGCTTTCAATTAAACTTCTGTAGGTAAGTATCTACATCCATAGTAAGATTATATCTGGAGAACAGTGAGTACTATTTATATGCAAGAGTTTTTTTGGATTTTTTTTTTTTGGTGATAAACTATGATATAATGCTTTCTATCCTCTTTTTTTCCCGGGTAAAAGAAAAAAACTCACTGAAATATTAATTCTCCACTGATCTTAAGGTAAAATGAAAGGTAGGAAAACGTAGGTCCACCTCTTCATTTAGAAACACAAATATTTTGGTCCCATTCTTTGCACTGAACTATCTGGGCAATAGATTCAGTGAGTGTAGAATTTAGAATGAATGACCAATTCTTTAAAAAATAGAGTATTGGGTTAATATAGATGAAGATAGTGGTCGTGATAAGCCATCCAAAGATACAGAAAGTTCTTTTCTTACCTCGGGGATTATGACTAGACCAAATATTAAGCCAAAAAGGACGAGGTTCACACCATACATCCATCGGAGGAAGATGAAGTACGATGCCGCCGAAGAACCAAAGTGACCTGGAGAAAGAAAAGTGGGAGGATTCAGGTGCTGCAGGAGAATCTCAGCACTTTCTGTGTGTGATGGATTTAATTTTCACATCAAACAAACATCCCGATCTCCATTTTCTTTTTCCAGATAAAATAACCTGAGGCTGTGTGGGAGTCACCGAGCTCTCTAAGCTCCCACAATCAGAAAATAAAGAAGCAGAATTTAAATCTTGGTCTGACTAGTTCAGACCCCGTTCTTTTTTCTGATACAACAAAACTAACAAAATAATCTAATCAGAAGGTCAAGAACACAATCCAAGCCCTTGGAAAACTCTTCGGGAAACCAGCTAAAACCCAGTGGCACCAAAATACTCACTTTCAATGTCCTTGATCTTCATTTCCCAAGGAATACACTGAGTCTTGAAATTATCAAAGTCTCGCTTCAACTTGACCCATTTCTGAAATAAAACAGGTAAAACCCTCAGTTCATTAACATGTTCACCTGGAACAGAAAGGGGCACGTTGGAGGGGCGTGTTGACGCTAACGTGTCAGTGTGAGGTAGACATGCCAGGGAGGCTGCCATCTTGGTGTCCCATCTCCTGCAGTCCTTGTGCCCAGGCTTCCAGAGGGAGATGATTAACCCTTCACATTCCCAAAGTCAGGTGTGGAGGAAGAGAGAAGCCAGGGAAACAACAATGCCTTGCATTTGTCTACAATGCTGCCGAAATTCCAGGTTTGGGCAATTCACATCTAAACTTAGAAATTCTGTGTTCACTTTCTGGTTTGGAGGATCAAATTGGGTTAGCAATCTCTGATAGAACTTTCTTCACCTTAAAACAAAAATTCTAGGCAAAAGAGAAATCTCACAACTCTCATACTTACATTTGGCAGACAGCCAAGTCCCTAATCGGATAGGAATTGTTGCTAAACTATAAGGCTGGTGATAAAGAGATCTCGACTGCTGGCTGCCCATTCTTCTCTGGAGGGCACAACAGCCTTGCTTTCCTGAAAGGATTTAGGAAGGCGTTTTGCCCCCTCCGATGGTCTGTTTCCAACACCCAGAGTTTGTATCAACTGGAAACCTGAGACGCTGTCTGTCTGATGGCTGGTGTTGCTTTGTCAAAACTCCAAGGGGCTGCTCTCCACCAACCCCACCTCCTGGAAATAAATCCATTTGGAACAACAACAACAACAAAAAAAAACCTCATAGAAAACAGCAGGCCAAGGGAACAGATCCTAAGATCAGTTTCTATTATTAAAAGTCTCCTAAAAACTTGTTCATGACAGAAATGAGATTTTCCCTTATAAAGTCACCAAGGATGAAAGGGAAAATTTATGTGAAGGAATCAGACAGGCTTCCAGACCCGGTTTTCCAGATATGGTTTTGACCACATCCTGATTGAATGATTACTTTAAAGAAGGAAACCACCTGTCAGAAGAGGGAGATGGTCACAGATGCAAAAGAGAAGAAGGGCTCATAAGCAAAAGCCTGGCTAATAATAACGACGAAGATAGAGAGAGATGTTGGGAGTGACAGACGAACATTTGGCATTCCAGTCCTGTTGCTTCATCTACCCTCCCTAGTTCTGTGTCTGTGCTTAAAAAGTCTTTAGCTTATTTGGTTTCCTATGTAGATCTGCCTATAAGGAGAGCATTTGATGATTACCTGGGCTGCGAGTATTTGGTTTCTATGACAGTGACTTTCATTGCAAATTAGTAGATGAGGTGATGGTTTAGCTACCCACATACCTGTATCAACTAAGAAAAATAAAAGGCACTGCTGATGTGGACTTCAAATTTTCCAGTTCTTGCATCAGTTATTTCTCCTTGTAAATTAATAATCCAGCATCTGGTTTTCTAGGTCAGTCTTATAAGCTTTATTAATGTGAGTCCTCCCCTGAGAGATGGATCCCCTGTCAGGGTGCTGATAAAATCAGTATAAAATACAGACTTGCAAGGCTGGGGACCAGGAAGGCAACATATGTTGCCAAGTGAGGCCCCTGGAGGTACAGCCTGCTGGGCTGGTCCCTTGGCAACCCCCTGACATCCCCACCAGCCTGTGGGCATCTGCCTCTGAAAGGTGATGCCCTAGAGCTGTGACAGAGGCAGACAGAGGCCTGGGAGAAGCTCTTGTCATTGAAGCCCTTGTCCTTCATTAGTTGACAGAGTCAGAACACTGAGCTGGGGCATGGGCAGGAGACCCCAAGTCCCTTCCTTAGGGCTGTGTGAGATGAGAGCTGCTGGCCCTGGGCCTGGGTTATTAGTTGTCACATCGTCTTGCTCTCCAGCTGTATATGTAGGAAAAAGGTTTCAAGAGTGGTGGAGCAAGACCCAAAAAGTATGACTCCTGTCTGTGGATGGTCTCTGGGGCCGGGCGACTAAATTGAAAACAACCAGCGAGGCCTGAGAAACAGAACTGCAGAGCAAGGAAAAAGGGACACTATTCTTTGAAATTTGTGGAAAACATTTCGTGCAGGGTATATAAATAAATTTTAGGAAGCAGTTCAGCATTCTTAAAAGGATGCAAGAAATACGGCTTTTCAAGTAGAGGATAACAATTTGAAATTTTAAAAAGAATATGTATATGTGGAGTATGGAAGAATTACAGAGGAGCTAAGAGTTCAGTAATGGAATGAGCAGAAACATTAGATGCAATAAAGATTATAATTGACACAGGAAAATAGATTCAATGATATTGAGAATAAATCTGATAAATTGCAAAGAGAAAGAAGGCAAAGTATTAAAAACAATGAGGGAAGGTAAATATGGAAGGCAGAATATGGAAAGTGATCCTTTTCCTCAGGAGGAAGCTAGAACTGCTTGACAAAAACGTGACTGAACACAATAATTTATCAGATATATTTGTCTAGAAATCTGCTATACAACATTGTGCCTATACTTAACAATACCGTATTGTGCACTTAAAAATTTAAGAAGGCAGATCTCAAGTATTCTTACCACAATAAAAAAAACAGCAAACACAAATTAAAGGAAGAATAACGACCTATATTTTACCATTAGATTTGCACAAAGTTTAAAAGACAGTAACATTCATAATTAATGAGGATGAGTCATTCTCAGACTTTGTTCATTTGAGCATGAGTTGCTACAAACTGGGGAAAATAATCAGGAAATGTATATTAAAATTTTAAATATGCATGCTTTTGAACCAGCAATATTATTTTGGGGACTCTGTCCTGTTGTAATAAAAAAATACATGTATCTAAGATAATGTTTGTTGTCTAAGGTGTTTGTTGCAGCATTGTCAAAGTAAAAAAAACTAGAAAAAAGAAAGATATATTTGAAGAGCACATTCCTCCGTTGGGAAAAAAAAAGATCTGAGTGTGCAGTCATTAGGTGATAAACAGTTTCTAGACAAAATTAACGAAATGACCCATAGATAGTTGTCAGGCAATTGTCACTGAAAAAGGAGGAAAAAAAATATTAGGAATAAAAAAGATTAAAACCCTAAAGATACAGAAAGTAATTACAAAAATTATGGGATGACCACATGCAACTTTCTGTTAATACATATGAAAATTTTAATGAAATGATCAAGTTTTGGGAAGTACATGAATTCTCAAAATAGCCCCAAGAAAAAATTAAAACTTGAATAACCAATAAACAGGAATACATGAAAAAATTATCAAGGTAGTCTATAAAAATGGCTTCTGATCTCTACAGTTTTAAGGGTGTCAGCTCTAAAATTTCCAAGAAATGAATAACCAAGCTCCATAAACTGATTTACAGCATAAAGAAGAGGTAATGCTATTCGTATGATACTATAAAGCAAGTGCATCCCTGATATTAAAACCTGCCAAGATAGCCTGCTTGTGCATGTGTGCACACACAAATGCAAATTTAGATCAATCTTATGAAAATTTATGTAAAAATCATAAATAAAATACTGGAAAGTCAAATGTGTTTGTGAGGTTAAAAGTAATGTGCACTGACTGAAACTATCCCAGAAATAAAAGGAAGTTTAATAACAGAAAGGGAAAGGTGTTTAATAAAATCTAATATCTATTTCTAATAAAATGGAAGTCCCACTTAACTATAAATAGAGGATAATTTCTTACTGTAAGAAAGGAAATCTATTTCAAGCCAACAACTCTCAGAAGCTTAATGTGAAACACTGGAGTCATTCTCATTAAAGTGACGAAAAGACAAGGAGACCTATGATCACCACTATCAGTTGAGATTGTTCTAGGATTGCTAACCCCGCTGTAGGGTAGATATGATATAGCACATTTAGAAGAACCCAACAAAAACATCTTTACATAACATAATCAGGTGCAGATGATTAGAATTAATAAGAGTATAATAAGGGAACCTGATATAAAGTTAACACACAAATCTGTAGCTTTCCTACATACCACCAATCACTAGTTATTAATGTAAAATGATCCCATTTGCAAAAGCAACTACAATAGGAACTACGTAGAAATAAACTTAAAACATCTACATGAAGAGAAAACGACACGCTTTGCTGAATGATGTAAAATAAGGCTTGCGAAATGTATGATATTCTTAGATTGAAGATTAGATATTGCATAGATAAGAAGTTTTCCCCAAGTAAAGCACGAGTGTAAGAAATTCCAATCAAAATCTCAATGGACTATATTGGAACTTGGCAACGTGATTTTAAAAATACATATGGACCAATAAAAAAAGTACTAAGAAAAAATAAATAAATAAAAATGCATGTGGAAACACAGGCAAGATTCAGCCAAGACAGTTTTGAAAAACAAGGGTAAAAAGGGGAAGCTGAAACTCAAAGGCATCAGAATTGAGTTGAAACAACGATGTCAAGTGATGTTCGGAGAAAAAGCCCTGAACAGACTCTATTCAAGACTCGAGTGAATGAGAAAGGTAGATTTTCAAATCAGTGGGTAAAGGAAGGATACTCCAATAAGTCCCACATTAAATATCCAATCATCAGAATCAGGAGCCCAGGTTATGACATAACTTAACAAAGCAGAACTGCCCCTGCCACCCCAAGCATCGCAGTTTATCATTCGTATGACCCTGATTGTACCATAGCCCTTCTGGGTCACTAATTCTGTGAGGTTATTCACTGGAGAGGAAACAAGTCTCAAATATAGTGAAGCCTTCACAGATAAGTAAAGAGAAGTTGGCAGAATACACTTGCTTTCCACTCCTGGGTGAACTGAAATGGTCAGCTGGCTCTTGCCCTCAGTAGGGGGTAGCTGGACACAAATGGTGAGGCTGGGGGCGGGGGTGCTGGTGCTGGTCCCCCAGATTCTGAAGCTGAGTAGACCCTCCCCACAGGATGGCTGCCTCCACCCCACACACCTTAGCCATCAGCATCTTGTAGGCGTAGAGTCGCTTGCCTTTCCCCTTGCCCAAGGCTCCTTCATACCTCTCCACAAATGCTTGGGCCTCCCTAGTGAGGAAAAGGAAAAAAAAAAAAAAAGGCAGGAATTCAATTAGCACCTAACCAAAGGAAATTTGAACCATGAGGGGATATATGTGGCTGCAAGCCTAATGTGTTTTTATACCCCTGGTTAGAATACAAATTCCACGAAGGCAGGACATTTTGTGTGTTTTGTCCTGAAGTTTCCCAAATGCCAAGAGTAGTGCTTGGTACATAGCAGGCACTGGTGGTAGGCAGAATTTTGGCCCCTGTGACCTTTTCCCCCTGGGGTTATACCTGATAATATATTATGTGGCAAAAGGGACTTTGCAGATGTAATGAAGATTACTGACTTTGAAACAGGGAGATTATATTGGATTATCTGTATGGTCCCAATGTAATCACATGATCCCTTAGAAACAGAAGAGAAAGGCAGAAGAATCAGAGAGAGAGAGACGGCAGAAGGGTAAGTCAGAGAAAGCAGAAGCAGGAAAAGTCTCAACCTTCTGTGGCTGAGGCTGCTCTGGAAGGAGGCCACATGGAAAGCATGAGAAGGAAATGAATTCTGCCAACACCCAGGGAGCCTGGAAGAGCACCTCGAGCCCAGATGAGAACTGCAGCCCTGCTGACACCTTTATTTTAGCCTGGTGAGACCCTGAGCAGAGAACCCAGCCACGCCACGCCAGACTCTGACCTATGGAAGTGTGAGCTAATGAATGAGTGTTGTTTTAAACTGTTATGCTTGTGGTAATTTGTCGCAACAGCAATAGAAAGTTAATACAGCATTCATTCCATATTTGAGGAATGCCTGAATGTTGAGTGAGGGAGTGCGTGAACGTGCAGCAAAAGCAGGGTGAGAAACACAGGATTCAGTCTATCTATTAAATATTCTGGGGTGATGTGCTGGAACTGGTGACAACAGGCTCTGAGAATAGGTTGTTAAATACCTGGCCAACCAGTCATTAAACTGTTAGCTTTAAACTGCCTATGGCGGGAGTGTTTAGGCCATGGAAATCAGCAAATGCTACAGTCAGGGCACCTCCTATCGTATCCCTTGGAGAGCTGGTTTATCAGCAATGGCTGGATAAACCCAAATGAGTGGATGAAGAATGACAAACATCTCAGGGTAGACAAAAGAAAGCGTTGTGGGGCTGCGTGTCCGGCTGCTGCTGCTACAGTCCCCATTGCCCAGACACAATACCTACACCACTGTTCCCGTTGCCTCCAAAGTACAAGTGTAGGCAGCTGACACATGTCAAAGTTGCATTCTGACCTGGGGTGAATCCCGAGGCTGGCTTTAGTGGGATATCTGAATGTCTCAATGCTAATGGTTGACTGTCTGGCTCCTGACCCCAGGGTCAAAAGCTGGCCTGAATGTCCTCCTCAGTGGGATCGGCTCCTTCTTTCCCTCTAGGCAGGAGATGTCCTGGAAGTGAGTTATCTGTGACCACCAACGCCACTGCAACTCCAAAGAATGGTTTCACGATATTCATATTTTTGTTCTTTTCCTGTATCTTACAAGTGGACAGAGACTTGTAAGCATGTGGAGTTTTGCAAGTTTAAATGTTCCAGGTTTTAAGATTTAAGGGCTTCAGATGAGGATTCTCAAAAGTAAGGGCCAGTCCTTGTGCCCGAGCCATTGAGCCTAGCAGCAAATGCTTCCCTTCTCTATGTCCATATAGATCCCCCCAATAGAGCCCTCAAGAAACCTAAGGCCCCTCCCCAAGGCTGGGTGCAAACTCCAAGTATCAGTCACTGTAAAGAGCCCGCCTGGTTTAATGGACACAGCCAACGTTTTTGGACCCAGTGAAGGTGTATAAAGAATAACATTTTTACAGCAAACTCCTTTTAACAAGTTATCTGCGATCCTGAATATCACGTTCTTCCTGATCAGAGGTAGCATTTGGGTTTTGGTTTATGGAAACACTGGCTCCTGCCATGCACTTCCCAACTGTTGCAAATTCCACTTTTGTAAGGTGTGTTTGTTCCCACTCCCTCTTGTTAGCAGAGTCCTTTTCAAATGGGAACCTCTGCAAGCTCCCCTCTCCTTTCCTCAGTCCAAATGGTGTGCAGTAAATGGAGTGAACAGGGAAAAGAGGAGGGAGCCCTTGCCTGAGGAAGCTTCCAGGGGCCTGGATCTCAAGGTCACTTTTGGCAAGTGATTGTTCACCCTTGGGCCCCTCCAGCACTCAGCAGAGGAGGCAGTTATTGAAAGTGCTCTCAGAGGCAGCCACACCACAGAGATCACTTCAGAATTCCCTCATATTTGCCTCTAGGAAGACCCTCCTCGTAGACAAAGTAGCCAAAATTACAGGTTGGAAAACATGGTCGGATGACCGGAGATGACTGCTGGAAGGAAAGGGGGTATATTGTATGGCTTTTAGTGCCAGAGAGACCCAGGTGAGCTGCTGTGCCTCTCAGAGTAGCAGAATTTTCATCTAAAAATAGGGATAATGTTATGAGAATTAAATGCATGTATGAATTCACGCGAGGTAGGCACAGTGATTTCATCAACCAGGCAGTCACTCTTTCCCCTTCTGGGGAAATGGCAGCTCCTAGAGCAGGCAGCTAATAAGATTCTTTTTGAGCCCAGGAGGGTAAAGGGAGGAACTCTGCCCTCCCCCAGGTTCCTGATCTAGGGGCTTGGCAATGTGGCCTTCCACAGTGGGAAGATTCTGAAGTTGATTCAAGGCATCTTTCAGAGATAACATTTCCAAAAACTCTTCCCAGGTGCAGTAGATCAGACTCAAAATCACACTTAATTTTGGGATGCAGAGGTAAACACAGACACAGGGCAGCCCGCATTTGATGGCATCCTTACAGAGCTTTGCTGCCCCATGCAGAACATTGGGAGAGTCAACCTGAAATCTGGAAGACATCTTGAGGAAAACAGGGTACAGGGGTGGCCAAAAGGAGGTTGCTATAGGTTGCAGGTGGCCAGATGTTGAAGGTTGTCTGGGACAGGGTGGTTTGGTGTCTCTCTTTGTTCTGAAGCAATTGCTATTTTTAGTCGGGGAGAGAAGGATCAATCAGATGCTGAGCTCACTATAAGTGGAAATTCAGATTGGCCAGACCTAGGCATCTGCTCTAGTGACTTGACCGAATCAGTTTGAGGGCAGCTGAAGCTGGCCAAGCATGCTTGGCTTCCTATACGTAGGAGGTGTCAGCAAATTATGTGACATTCTTTCTTTCAAAATGTAGAGCATAATTCTCCTTCCCTTGAATGTGGGCCAGACTCAGTGACTTGCTTCCAGTGAATAGAAAGTGGTAGAAGTAATGGTTTATGACTTCTGAAACTAGGACATAAAGAATATTGTGATTTCCTCCTTGAATTCCCCCTTTTCTAGAGGAAGCCAGCTGCCATATCATGAAGACACTCAAGCAGCCTATGGGAAAAAACTAAGGTCCCCTTCTAACAACCACTACCAACTTGTCATTTATGTGAGTGAGCTCATCAGACTTAATCGAACCTTCAGGTGACTATAGCCCTGGCCAATATCTTTACTTAACCTTATAAGACTCCAAGAGAACTGTCTAGCTAAGCACTCCTGAATGCCAAACCCACAGAAGATAATAAATATTTATTATTGCTTTAAACTACTAAGTTTTGGGAGTAATTTATTACATAGCACTCGATAATTAACACACTGTAGAACCCACACTACTGATCTCTTTGGTGCAAACACATTTAGGATTGTTGTATCTTCTTGATTGACTGGCCACTTTATCATTATGTAATGTTTCTCTCTGTCCCTGGTAATAGTCTTTACTCTAAAGTTGACTTATCTTATATTTACATAGCCTCTCCTACTTTCTTTTGGTCAATGTTGGCATGGTATATTTTCCCTATCGTTTTACTTTCAACCTCCATATATCATTGTATTTAAAGGCATTTCTTATAGACAATATATAGTTGGGTCATTTTTTAAATCCACTCTGCCAATCTCTGTCTTTAATTGGTATATTTAGAGCACTTACATTTAATGTAATTACTGGTATGTTAAACCTTAAGTCTGACATTTAATTTTTTGTTTTCTGTTTATTGTTTTTTATTTCTGCTTTCCTGAAGGTAATTTGAACATTTTTAGGATTCCATTTTGATTTATCTATAGTGTTATTGAATGTATCTCTTTATATAGCTTTTTCAGTAGTTGCTCTAGGTATTACATTATATATGATATACATGATATACATATTATATATATTTATATCCAATATCATATAGTTTACTTATAAAAGTCTACTCGTGCTGACATTTTAGTAGTAAGAGTGAAGTATAGAATCCTTGCTTCTCTCTATGTCCTTTTACCCACCCTGTTTATAATATATTTATCTTAAACATTTTCTCTACATTCATTGAGAACCACTTTAGATGGTGCTATAATTTTATTTTATTTTTTTGGCAGCTGGCGAGTATGGGGATCCAAATCCTTGAACTTGGTGTTAAAACAGCACACTCTAATCAACTGAGTTAACTGGACAGCCCCCAATTTTTTTTTTATTTTAACATTTATTTGTATGTACTTGTGCGGTACAGTGTATTATTTCAATCCATGCATATACTGTACATTGATTCACTTAAAATGGTTAGCATGGCCTTGTACCCATTAGTCCACTATTGCCCCTTCCCCCATGCCCCTTTGTCCTCCCAGCCTCTGGTAACTGTTATTCAACTCTGCACTTCTATGAGAACATTTCATTTTATTTTTTTAGATTCCGGATATGAATGAGATCATCTGGTATTTTTCTTTGTATGCATGGCTTAGCTCACTTAACATAATGGTCTCCAGTTCCATCCACATTGCTGCAAATGACAGGATTTCATTTTTTTAATAGCTGAATAGTATTACATTGTACACACACACACACATACACACACACACACACACACACACTACAGTTTCATCCACTCACCCGTTGATGGGCATTTAGGTTGATTCCATCTCTTGACTACTGTGAATATTGTTGCGATGAACACAGGAGTGCAGGTGTCTCTTTGATACATTGATTTCATTTCCTTTGGGTATATACCCAGCAGTGCGATTGCTACATAATAAGGCAGTTCAATTTTTAGTTCTCTGAGGAATCTCCATAGTATTTTCCACAATGGCAGTACTAATCTACATTACCACCAACAATGTAGAAGGATTCCCTTTTTTCCACATCTTTGCCAGTGTTCGTTATTTTCTGTCTTTTTGATAATAGCCATTCTAACTGGAGTAAGATGATATCTCGGTTTTAATTTGCATTTCTCTGATGATTAGTGATATCGAGCATTTTTTCAGGTGCCTCTGGGCTATTTGTATGTCTTCTTTTGAGAAATATCTGTTCAGGTCCTTTGCTCATTTTTTAATTGGGTTATTTGATTTTTTGCTATTGAGTTGTCTGAGTTCCTTATATATTTTGTATATTATACCCTTGTCTGATGTGTAGTTTGCAAACACTTTCTCCCATTGTGTAGATTGTCTCTTTACTTTGTTGATTGTGTCTTTTGCTGTGCAGAAGCTTTTTATTTGATGTAATCCCATTTGTCTATTTTTGCTTTAGTTGCCTGTGCCTTTGTAGTCTTGTTCAAAAAAGTGCTGCCCACTCCCATTTCATGTAGCATTCCCCTATGTTTTCTTTTACTGGTTTCAGGTTTAAAATGTAGGTCATTAAACTATTTTGAGTTTACTTTTGTGTATAGTGAGCAATAGGGGCCTAGTTTCAATTTTCTGCATGTGGATATACAGTTTTCCCAGCACCATTTATGGAAGAAACTGTCCTTTCCCCAGTGTATATTTTTGGCACTTTTGTAAAAAATCAGTTTGCTGTAAATGCATGGGTTTAGTTCTGGGCTCTCTATTCTGTTGCATTGATCAATTTGTTTCTATGCCAGTACCACGCTGTTTTGGTTACTATAACTTTATAATATAATTTGAAGTCAGAAAAAAAAGTTTTGCAGTCAGGTAGTGATGCTTCCAACTTTGTTCCTATTGTTTAAGATTGCTTTGGCTAAATGGTGTCTTTTGTGGGTCCACACAAATTTTAAGATAATTTTTTCTATTTCTGTGAAGAATATCATTGATATTTTGATAGAGATTGCATTGAATCTGTAGATTGCTTTGGGTAATATGGGCATTTGATTATATTAATTCTTACAACAGGGGTTATCTTTCCATTTATTTGTCTTCAATTTCTTTCACCAATGTTTTATAGTTTTCATTTTAGAAGGCTTTCTCCTCCTTGGTTAAATTATTCCTGAATATTTCATCTTTTTGGTAGCTATTGTGAATGGGATTACCTTCTTGATTTCATCTTCAGATATTTTATTATTGGTGTATAGGAACATGATTGATTTTGTGCATTGATTTTGTATCCTGCCATTTTGCTGAATCCATTTATTAGTTCTAGGAATGTTTTAATGGAGTCTTTAGGGTTTTCTATGTATATGATCATGTCATCTTCAAACAGAGATAGTTTGACTTCCTTCTTTTCCATTTGGATGCCCTTATTTCTTTCTATTACCTTATTGTGCTGGATGGAACTTCTAGTACTATGTTGAATAAGAGTGTGGAAAATGGGCATCTTTGTCTGATTCCACATCTTAGAGGAAAAGCCTCCAATTTTTGTCCATTCACTATGATATTAGTTGTGGGTTTGTTGTATATGGTCTTTATTGTGTTGAAGTACATTCCTTCTATACCTAATTTGTTGAGTGTTTTTATCATAAGTGGGTGTTGTATTTTATCAAATGCTTTTTCTGCATGTATTGAATTGATCATATGATTCTTTCCCTTCATTCTGTTGATGTGATTGATCACATTTATTGATTTGCATATGTTGAACCACCCTTGAGTCCCTGGAATGAATCCCATATGATCCTGGTGAACAATCTTTTTAACATGTTGTTGGATTTGGTTAACTAGCATTCTGTTGAGGATTTTTGCATCTATGTTCGTTAGGGATATTGGTCTGTAGTTTTCTTTTTTTGCTGTGTCTTTTTCCAGTTTTGGTATGAAGGTATTTCTGGGCCTGTAGAATGAGTTTGGAATTATTCCCTCCTCTTCAGGTTTTGGAAAAACTTTGAGAAGATTGGTATTAGCTCTTTAAATGTTTGGTAGAACTCAGCAGTGATGATGTCTGGTCCTGGGGTTTTCTTTGTTGTGAGACTTTTTATTACTGCTTCAATCTCATTACTCATCATTGGTGTATTTAGGTTTTCTAATTCTTCATGATTCAACCTTGGTAAGTTTGTGTACAGGAATTTATCCATTTCTTCTAGGTTTTCCAATTTGTTAGTGTATAGTTCATAACAGTCTCTTATGATCCTTTGTATCTCTGTGGTATCAATTCTAATGGCTCCTTTTTCATTTCTGATTTTATTGGAGTCTTCTCTCTTTTTTCATTAATCTAGCTAAAGGTTTGTCAATTTTGTCGATCTTTTCAAAAAACCAACTTTGTTTTACTGGTATTTTACATTGTTTTTTAAGTCTCTAATTAGATATTATAAAACTCTGGATCTTATTTAAATCTTGTGTTTTAGCAGGGCTCCTCTGCCATCTCATGCATGAAGGGGGATGCTGCCTTGTTTCTTCCAGATGTGGGTGAAAGTCTAGGTTCTTCACTTGGATTCCTTTGACACCTGGGGCTGGGGAGGGGCTCCTAGTACTGCTGAGTAGGGATGAAAGTTCAGACTCCCCAGCAGGCCTTGACTCATGTCTGGTTACTGCCTGGTGGGGATGAAAGTCCCTGCTCTCCACTTGGCCTTCTCTGACACCACCCTGGTGGGGGTGCCTGACCTTCTCAGAGTCTGGGAAGGGGGCAAATCTAGGCTTCCCCACTTGGTCTTTGCTGCTGTCAGGGGTGGTGATGGGGCTGCTGTTTTGTTTGTGGTGTTTTGTTTGAGTAGGATTGTTATTCTCCAAAAGGTTTGCCTCTTTCCAGGCTGTCTGTTTCCTGGCCCTTTGGCTAGAGAGAGCAGGCTTTTCTTGGGCAGTTGTTTTGGTCTTTATCTACTGGTGTTTCCAGGTTGCCAGCTTCTCCGATATCCAGTCTGGGATACGTAAGGCAAAAAGAAAACCCAGGGGACTCAATGCCTTGTCGTTCCTTTGGTCCAGAGGTCCTTATCCAGTTTACCTTCTTCTCTCCACTTTCCCAAGTCTTCTAATGTCTGCTTTATATACAATGTCTAGGGCTTTAGTTGCACTTAGTAGGAAGAATAAGGAAAAGTATGTCCACTCCATATTTCTAGAAGAAGTTTTCTGATCTTTCTGAAGAAAGCAAGCAGTCTGATTTTCTAAGACATTAAGCTTCTGACAAAGCTGAGTCAGACAAACCTGACTAATTCTGTGATGAAAGTGAACATCTCTGACTTGTGAGCACTAGAAGCTCTTACGCCAACATCACATCCTACCCTGTATCATTGTCAATGATGTCCATGTGATTCTCCAGTGCATCTTTGTTCCCCAACCTCATCTCGCAGGGCTCAGCATAGTGTCTGGCACAAAAGATGTTCAAGCTTTAAAAATAACAACTGCTATTTATTAATTGTATATTATGTGCTGGGCACTTAATATAAATATTTTGAATTCATCAGAACAACCCTGTGAGGTAGATATCATTACTCCCATTTTATAAATAAGGAATGTGAAGCTCGGGGAGGGTAAGGGAAGGAAATCTGCCTGAGAGAGATTAGGTAGCCAGCCTAAGTTCCCGGATGTGGCAGAGGTGTGAATTCAGGTGTGCACCAGTTCACTGCTGTTGCTCTTTCTGCCTTGCCCTCCTTCTTAGACAGCTCCAGTAACTACACCCAGGTTAGCCAGCTGCTTTCCTGGGCCAGAGACAGGGCCCCCATACCACTGCTTATAAAAAAGAGGATGTAGTCTGGGGATGCTATCTGCAGTTGGAGATTTTACTGCCCCAAGAAGAGATCATACAGGAGGCAAAGGGATGCGTTCTAGAATGTCTGGCAATTCTGGAGAGCTGATTACAAATTAAGAGTGCAGGCTCTGGACCCAGTATTCCTGAGTTCAAATCCTGGCTGAGTCACTTAACTAGCTGTGTGACCTTGGGCAAATCACATGATTGATATGTGCCTGTTTCCTCATCAGTAAAATGGGGACAAAAATAATAGTGTCCATATCACAGGGTGGTTGTGAGGATTAAATGCACTGTTACACATACTGCACTCAGAACAGTGCCTGGCACATAGGGAGTGCTCAGCAAATGTTGGCTATATATAAAAAAGGAAGAATATTAATTGATGAAGAAGATATGGCTCTGCAAACAAGAGCATCCAGTCAAGTGAGGGGACAGTGCCTTGGGGATCTGAGGGGCAGTAAATAACTCAGCCTGAATGTGGGGAGGGGCAATGAAAACTTCCCTGAAGAGGGGACACTTGGCCTAAGTCTTACAAGGTATGTAGGATTTAGCTAGGTGGGCTGGCAAAAACGCAAAGGTCTTCCAGATAGAGTCACGGGCTTGAGGGGTGACCCAGAGGCTGGAGAGCCTTAGATCTGAGCCTAAGATAAGAGGTTTGGGAGAGGGAAGGGGCAGGCAGGGAGGTCTGGAGGGAAGAGACCCACTGTTTGCTCTGGAGACCTATTCCAGTGACAGAGACAGGTCTCTTGAATTTCTCAGGCCTTGGCCACTGCCCACCCTGCCAGGAGTAGCAACTCTACCTCTCAGAGCCAGGGAGGAGATGTCAGATTTCTCCTCTGAACAGCTGAATAGCCGTCGGGGATTTTCATCATCCCTGAGACTTCCAGCCAGCTGGAGATCTCATTTCCATAAGCATCAAGGTTGGGCTTTTTCCACTGTTAATAAAAGATGTGTTCAAGTGACACCTGAGTGGGGGTGAGGTTGTGTTAGAGTGACAGGTGGCTATTCCACTCAGCTGACAAGAGGAGGAACCCAGCGTGGAGGGAGCAGGAGAAGGGATGCAAAAAAAGGAGCTGGGAAGGAAGACAGGGCACCGCCTAGAGCTGAACCTACCATCCAAACCGAAGCCACTAGCCACATGTGACTATTCAAATTTTTAAATTTTAAAAAATTTGGGGCCGAACCCGTGGCGCACTTGGTAGAGTGCTGCGCTGGGAGCGCGGCGACGCTCCCGCCGCGGGTTCGGATCCTATATAGGACTGACCGGTGCACTCACTGGCTGAGTGCCGGTCACAAAAAAACGACAAAAAAAAAAAAAAAAAAAATTTTATTGTTTTACTTGACAAACAAAAGTTGGATATATTTATGGTGTACAACATGATGTTTTGAAATATGTATACATTGTTGAATGGCTAAATCAAGCTAATTAACATATGTATTACCTCACATAGTTTTTTTGGGGGGGTGAGAACACAATCAACTCTCCTAGCAATTTTCGACTCTACAGCATATTGTTATTAACTATAATCACCATGCTATACATACATTTAAATTGAAACAAATGTAAATAAAAAATTCAGTTTCTCCTTTGCACTAACTATATCTCAAGTGCTCTTGAGGAGGCACTTGTGGCTAGTGGCTACTGTACTGGACAGTGTAGATTTAGGACTATTTCCAACATTGCAGAAAGTCTGTTGGTCAGCGATGGCCTGGAGCATGGGCCTGGAGGCGCTGCTGGAGGTGTTTCTTCTGGCAGCTGCAGGGGAGACAGTGTAATAATTTGCAGGGCACAGGAGTAAGCTCTGTGCACCAGATCAGCTGTCAGGGTCTGCACAACGTGGGAGTAGCCAGTGTCAAAACATGGTTGCCCATCACTCGACTTAAAGGGTAAGGAGTTTGACTTGAGCCATGAGGAAACTTGGTGTGAGAAGAGGCTGGGAAAATGGGCTTTATCTAAAATAAGTGAGTGTGAGTGTCACCCTCAATGCTGTGGCACAAAAACAGAGGAGGGACCTACGGGACAACAGTAATGTTGGATGGGAATTTTTTTAGCAGAGAACCACAAGTTATGCAATGTGACTTCTACTCCTATCTCAAGACTGCAACAGAGACTAAGGAATCTTAAAATGCTTGATGTGCCAGCCTTTCATATGGAAACCACAGAAGCGGCTAAGTTGAAAAGAGGAGTGGCATGGATGTGAGGTCTGTTACCATTCCCAGAATGATATTCATGGAATGACATTCATCTCTTTGTAGAAGAAATGCTTTGGCTTCAAAGCATCAGCACCAGCCTGGCCTTGGGTCAGGCAATAGGGATGTGAGAGTTGCTAAACCAGACCCTCTCTCTGCTCACTGGGCAGATCATTACCAGCGAGAATGTGCTACACGCGGAGAGATTCTGGGTGCTTAAAGAACACAGGAGAGAGCTGCTTTTGTTGAGAAAGAGGGTCATAGAAAGCTGCGCCAGGGATGGCATGTCTGTGTTGGGTGTGAGGGAGTCACAGAAGCCTCCAGATGAGGTGGGCGTGGGACAGAAAGGGCAGGCAGGCAGTGGAAGGGCTGGACACAGGTCAGGAGTGCAAGGAGTCTCCATCTCTCCGGGGCAGGCCCCCCTTGGTGGTGAACAGCAAGGCCTGCCTTTGCTCTAGTGGTGCCCCCCAAGTGCTGTGCTTGTGCTGGGGAGGGTGGGAGGATGAATCCCCCTTCTTGTCAAGCCCCTTAGGGCAGAGAGAAGGAAGGGACTCCCACTCCCATCAGAAGGAGCTGGGCCTGTTGGACAAGGACCACCAGGCTGCTCACCTGAGCTCTGTCAGCTTCTTTGACATGGGCCAGGGCTTGTTCCGCACGGTGGCAATGAGCTTCTTCTTTTCTTCCACCTGCTCCAGGATCCGGGCCAGCTCCTCCTCCGACAGGGACTCCCCACCAGAGGCACTGGAGGCCAAGGAGGATGACCTGGAGGCAGATGCAGAGGAGTGGGAAAGGAGGTGGGTGTCCTCAGGTGCTCTGGAATGTGGAGGAGACCACAGGCAAGACAGTGAGGCGTGCTCCCTGACACTCAGGTCACTGTACACGCCTGCCCCTGCTGGGAACCCTCAGTGATGCCCACCGCCTGTCAGAGGAGGCCAAAACTCTGTCCTGTGGCCCAAGGCCCCACAGGGCTGCCTCCTGAGACTTGATTTCTCTGAGGCCTCCCCACACACCACACTCTAGCGCAGTGCTGCCCAATAAAAATAGAACTCGAGCCACTTACTGTAATGTAAAATTTTCTGGTCCCACATTCAAATGGTAAAAGATGAATAAAATGAATTTTAGTAATACATTTTATTTAATCCAATATATCAAAAACTTATCATTTCAACATGTAATAAACATAAAAGTTATTAATAAAGTACTTCCGTCTTTTTTTCAGTCTTCAAAATTCAGTGCTCATTTTGTACTCACAGTACATGTCAATTCAGACATTCAATTTTCATTGGACATATTTAATATGTATTTGGATTTCATACATTTGTAGCCAAAAAAGTAGATTCACAGATCCAGATTGTTTTAGACATTCTTAAAAGTTTCCTAATAACTGAATCAAGTGGCAAAATGCCATTTTCTTTTGATACTTGCATCTGCACTGACAAAACTAGTTAGTCTTTGTAGAAGAAACGCGTTGGCTTCAAAGGCAAATCAAATCAGTTTCAAAACTGCATCTGTCTGTTCAAGTTAAGTAAATTCCATCACGCTTGCATCAACTCAGTAGTATTAATATTAAATTAAATTAACTTAGAAATTCAATTTCTCCTCAGTCACACTGGCCACATTTCAAGAGCTTGACAGCCATGGGTGGCTAGGGCCATCACATCGGACATCCCTGCTGTAGAGAACCTTCCCCATCTCCCAGACAACACTACGTGCACAGCTGCCACAAAATGCAAGTTTTTGTGTGGCTTGGGACTATTCTTCAGTGATAAAAATAGTGACTCTCAGCTGAATGAGACAGCAGCCGACAGGGTAGGTAAAAGAGAGGTTGAAGGAAGGGTTATGTGTCTGGGCAGCCTTAGCAAGTTTCAACATGGAAGTAGCAGGATGTGGGCTTGGGTTATTGCAGGTTCTAGAGACGAGTTAAGAGCAAGGGAGAAGTCTTAGGATGGCTTTGAACGTTGGAAAGCCTAGAACACAGGGATTTGGGGCTATACCTCATGGATACCCCATGATATCTCAAAAAACTGGATATCCATGTGTAGAAGAATGAAACTAGTGTGTGAGTGGGCAGGGGAGAGTGGCATTTAGTCATTGCTTATTCAAATTCCATCTGTTCTTCAAAGCCTTACTGAAATGCTTCCCTTCTCCATGGAGGAACCCTGATGCCCCAGTGCCCCAGCAATACAGCACTCCATCAAGTCCTGTCTTGTGTACACAACTGCTTTCTGTCTTGTCTAGTGATTACTGCTGCCCGTGTCTTATCTCCCCTACTAGCCTGTCAGTATCTGGGGGATCTGGCACTGAGTCTTTTCCATCTCTCTAAACCTGTCATGGCACTCAGTTGCAAATGGGATGGAGGATTTCTTGTCTGTAGTCCTTACTTTGCATCTGCCACCCAGACACCTGTGGTCCATTTAGGATGGCACAGGTTCCCTCTAAATTCTGGCACCCCCCCAGGGTCCACCAACACTGCATCCAAGTTCTGCTTGAGTTGCTAAGGGCACTAAGCATCCTTCACCCCTTTGGGTCATGTCTGGGAACAACCAGACAGTAGACAAAAGTCCTAACCAGGCCAGGGATTGCTGGCATGGGTGACAGAAGAAATCAGTGGCCTCTTTTGAGGGCCTTGATTTCCTCCCTGTGAAGGTGGAGAGGAAGGGCGGAACACCGGCTAAAGGGTGTGGACAAAGACGGTTGGTTAGCACACAGCTCTTCACCATTATCCTAACACTTGCAGCTGTTTCAAAGCCTCTCCATCCATTATCATAGGGGATTCCTAAAACCTTCTGAGAAGTGAGTGAGGCATGTGTGATCCCCAATGAATGAAACAGGGAGGCAACAAGAGCGACGCCCCACCAAAATTGGTAGCAAAAAACAGAACAAAAATCCCGATTTGCTGATTCCATACGTTGGCTCTGTCCCCTAACCCATGTATGCTAGTGCTAAGGAACAAAGGAGACAAAACAAATAAATCAAACCCCCAAATTGTAGAATTTCAGAGCTGGTAGAACTCTTGAAGTTCTTCTAGATCAGTGCCACATTTCTAGAAGAGGAAATAGGTCCAGATGGGAAAAGGGGTGTGCTTAAGCCTTCTGATGGGTCCTAAAGCCAATTTTGTTCATTTCTCTCAGCCCCTCCCCTTCTAGAGCTGTGGTGAGTCACCAGCTGAAATTCAGGGGACCTGGGATCTTGTCCCACCCTGCTGCCATGTCACCTCCCCACCCAGAGCCTCACTTGCATCCGTGTAACATGAGCTGTGGAGTCAAGAGTGCCCGGGGCCACTGCACCTGTGATGCGGGCAGTTGCAAAGGTGGGGGCAAAGGGAAGCAGGAGCAAGAGCGGGGGTGACCTCTCACAAAGCAGGGGGACACCGGCCGCTCTTCAGGGGAGGGAAGAGGTCTGGGAAGGAGAGAGTGAGCACGGGGTGAACGCCCCTGAATCAGAGCCACAACACACCTGGGTTTCTTCAGCGGCTTCCATGTCTCCTCCTTCCTTGGAGCCTTCTTTTCCTTCTGTGGGGGTTCTCTCTGCTCCTTGAGGGAAGCCCTCCCGTCCCTCTTCCTCCTCCCTTCGCAGGTCCTCTCTGTCGTGCTCCTCCGCACCTGTTCCCCCAGCTCCTCACGATGTCTCCTGCGCTCTGTTGGTTTCCTCCGGGGAGATCCTGGCCTTGGGCTGCCCCCAGCCTGCTCCTTCTCTCCAGGCTGGGCTCCGCGCCTGCCCGGCGTACCCTGAGCTTTGGGCGCCCGCTTGCTTGAGGGTCTCCTCCCTGATCTGTCACCTGCAGAGGCAGGAAATGGACAGTTCTGATCCCACTGGCCTCGGCCCCAGGAAGGAGCCCCAGTTGTGAGAAATCAAAAGTTCAAGACACTTCCTGGAACTTGTCAGCTGTTTTGGGGCTCAGAACATGAAATCCTAAAATGCAGCACTTTGGCATACTGAGTATCTTCAGCTGAAGGAAACTGAGAAAACTGCAGAATCAGGAAGGTCACTCTCTGACATTCTCCCTCCCTCCTTCTCTGAAGGCCCTCATGTGACAGGTGTCGTGCCCTATACACAGAAAAAAGAAATAGCACACAGAGACCAAGAAAAATCTGAACAAACAGGCCTTGCTAAGTCCCCCCTGGTTGGGTACCTGGCTGATCATCTCCTTCGTCCTCCAATCATACTTCTGCACAACCGTCTCTAAAAAAATTCAGTTTTCCCTGGGTCTCTGGGTCTTCATTTCTGAAGGCTCTTGTGCTATATAAAACTTACATTGAAACATTTGTATGCTTTTCTCTTGTTTATCCGTCTTTTGTTATAGGGGTCTCAGCCATAAACCTTGCAATGGGTGAGGAAAGAAATCTTTTCTCTCTACAGCTCCAAAAACCACCTATTTTGGAAGCCTCTGGCCTGAAATAAGAATTATGGTCTCCCTCTTCTGATTGCTGGCTCTCCCATATTCTTGCCTAAGCCTCAGGTAGAGATCTAGACAGGTGCCTTGCCACCTCCTGGATTTATAGCTCCTTGGGGTCAGAGCTGAGTCACATTCCATGGCAAGGCCAAGTGTGGGCCTCTGGTAAAGCTGGACTACAGAGACAGGAAGAGCCCAGCTGGCTCCATTCTCCAGGGGCTGCCCTCTGATGTGCCCTCCCTGGAATGAAGAAGGGACAGGCAGTGAGAGTAGCCAAGTCAGGTTAGGTCCTGTTCCTCAGCACTGCGTGTGTGTGTGTGTGTGTGTGTGTGTGTGTGTGTGTGTGTGTGTGTGTGTGTGTGTGTGTGTGTGTGTGTGTGTGTGTGTGTGTGTGTGTGTGTTTTTAAACAGAGACTCTGTAGCACTGACAAATGGTCTGGTTGAGCAGAGTCTACTCTACAGTATGACCTTTCCCCAAGAGTTTGCCCACCAGCTAGTTCAAGCACAACTACCCATGTGAGAATTTACAAATCAAATACAAGTAATATAATGAGGTTCTGGTGTGAATAAACAACCTCTCCACCACTTACTAGCTGGGTGTCTTTAATATTACACTTGATCTTAGCCAAGAGGCTGAGAAGTGATACCAGCTGGGTGTCTTTGAGCAAGTCACTTAACCTCTCTGAGTCTCAGCTCATCTCTAACACAGGGATGTTAATACTCTATTAGACTATTAATGAACACAGCCCAGTAACTGGCATCTGAGAGTAGGTATCATTACTCTGACACTGTTATCCACAAGATCTTTTTTTTTTTTTTTTTTTTTTTTTAAAGATGACTGGTAAGGGGATCTTAACCCTTGACTTTGTGATGTCAGCACCACGCTCTCCCAAGTGAGCTATGGGCCGGCCCAACCATAAGATCTTTTAACTTGGAAAAAGAACACAGGTTTGGAGCCAGGCTGTTCTGCATAAAAACCCCAGTTCTATCACTTATTTATCTCTGTGACCACAGATAAATTACTGAACTTATCTGGACTCCAGTTTTCTCATCTATAAAAATGGTTTCGGTAGCCTCTATTTCCCTGCATGGTTGGGAGGTTTACTTAAAAACAGGAGTTAGGAATCTGGCACATGAGAGGAACTCAACAAAGGCCCTTTTCACTGCTGTGTCTCCAACCTGCCTTGCTGCTTCTGCCCTCTGGAGCCCTGTGTTAGAGTCGGTGTTGCCTGGAAGCCAAGCTGGCTGCAGAGCACTTGTCCATTCTGTCTGCAGCGGCTCCTGTCCAGGCTGTTCTGCCATGACCAGGCAGATTTCCCCAACTGCACTGAGGTAGCCCAAACTCTGGGCTGAGCAAAGGGGAGCGTCACCACCTGCCATCCCCAGTAGCAGTCCTGTAGTGATGGAGTCTGGGCTCAGAGTCAAGTTTTCAAATTCCCACCTTTACCTACTCCTTGCCCTGCCTCCCGATGCTGTGCACACAATGTGGTGACCATGGGAGCTTTCCTCGCTGCTTCCTTGACCCTTGACCTTTACATTCTGAGGACCAAGCCTCTGTGTGAAATAGCAACCAACTCTCGTTGCCGGTAATTGGGGCTGGATTTGGGCAGACAGAGCTGGGGATTTGGAGTCTGGATGTCTGGGCATGAAGCCTGATTCTGCTGGTTGGTGCCTGAGCAGTTTGCTTGTTCTCTCTGAGTCGGCCTCCTCTTGGGCACTCCTGCATGTGCTGTTGGTGGTCTACCCAGGCCCCCATTACCTGGCATCTGTATCATCCCCTAGATGCTGTGCGAGGCTTCAACAGCTCGTAGCTTCTCTCTTCTCCAGAGAGCCTGGGTCGATGGGAGCCAGCTTATTGGGAAATTTCTAGGAGTTTACATCCTTCTCCTCTCCTCAAGTCAGCCCACAGCTAATCACTAACTAATTTAAGAGTATAAAAGTCCAGTGCTCCTGTCTCAAGGCAGGACAAATGTTTGGACCATTCACACTCTAGAGCTCCCTGTGGGGTGAGGCCAAGGCTGGGCTCCAGCTAAACACCCTGCCAGCTCCTCCCCCTGCCCTGTCCTGTTCCCCTCACTTCATGTGTCATGCACAATAATTCCCACCTCAGGCTCTGCTTCCAGGGACCCCAACCTATTTATAGGCACCTACCTCAAAGTGTGCTAAGGAAACTCAGCTGTACGAGTGTGATGTGTGTAAGTGTTATGTAGGCTGGAGCACGCTGAATTAGTGGATGGAATTTGCTTGTAAGCCCTCTTTTTGAATCTCAAGCTAGGGTATTGGTAGCATACTTAAGTGGGTAAGGGACCTGCCCGTCTGGGTGACTGAGTTGGCTAAGAACTCAAAGGAGATGCATCTGTCCATTTGTTCACTAACTCACTCACCCATACAAAAATATTTATTAAGCATCTGCCAGACACTGTTCTAGGCATAGGGCTACAGCAGTACATGGGACAAGCAAGCTTTTTTCCCTCACTGAGTTTTGAGTTAGTGAAGAAGATACTGTGATCAGTTCTGTATCCAAGAAACACAGGGGTGAGCTTTATCCCAACTTGAGCAGTTGAGGAAGATATTCCAAAGGAAGAAACTTCTAAGCTGATACCAGGACATGGGGTGCTAGGGTATGCAGTGAGTGGGTGAGGGGTGGAGTTAGTGGGTGTGGTGCAGGGGTGGATAGAGAGTGGATAGGTAGTGAGTGCGTGAATGGGTATAGGAGGGGGTCGGTAGTGAGTGGGTGTGAGGCAGGTGGCAGATACCAAGTGGGTGTGGAGAAGGGGGTTTCCAAGACACAGGATTTTCCATCTTAAAAACTGGGCAGAGAAAAGGAAATCAAGAAAGCAATTCCATTTACAACAGTTACCAAAACCAGAAACAAACAAAAAAACCTAGGAATAAATTTAACCAAAGAAGTGAAAGATCTCTACAATGAGAACTATAAAACGCTGGATGAAAGAAATTAAAGAAGACACAAAAAACTGGAAAGACATTCTATGTTCATGGATTGGTAGAATTAATGTTGTGAAAATGACCATACTGCCCAAAGGGATCTACAGATTCAACACAATCCCTATCAAAATACCAGAGATATTCTTCACAGAAATAGAAAAAACAATCCTAACGTTCATATGGAACAACAAAAGACCCTGAATAGCCAAAGCAATCCTGAGCAAAAAGAATAAAGCAGGAGGCATTAGGCTACCTGACTTCAAAATACATAACAAAGCTATAGTAATGGCACTGTATTAGCATACAAACAGACACATGGAGCAATGGAACAGAGAGAGAACCCAGAAATAAATCCACGTATTTACAGCCAACTGATCTTTGACAAAGGTGCTGAGAAAACTGGATATCCATGTGTAGATGAATGAAACTAGACCCCTATCTCTCATCATGTAAAAAAATCAACTCATGCCCTCTACATGATGTTGGGGAGGGCTCCCCCACTCCCCTCCCCCAACCAGGGCCACTGGGCTGCACCACGCTGGAGCTCTGGGCTCCTGCTAAGCCAGTGCCACTGGCGGCTCCCTCCAGTTGCTGTCATGATTATCTACCAGGGACCTTATCAGCCAAATGAGATGTTCTCCGACATTTACAAGATCCGGGAGATCACAGAGGGACTGTGCCTGGAGGTGGAGGGAAAAATGGGCAGTGAGACAGAGGGTAACATCGATGACTTGCTCACTGGTGGAAATGCCTCCGCTGGAGACCCCAAGGGTGAAAGTACTGAAAGCACAGTAATCACAGGTGTTGACATTGCCATGAACCATCACTTTCAGGAAACCAGCTTCACAAAAGCCCACAAGAAGTACGTCAAAGATTACATGAAATCAATCAAAAGCAAAGTCCAAGAACAGAGACCAGAAAGAGTAAAACCTTTTATGACAGGGGCTGCAGACAAATCAAGCACATCCTTGCTGATTTCAAAAACTACCTGTTCTTTATTGGTGAAAACATGAATCCAGATGGCATGGTTGTTCTGCTGGCCTACCATGAGGATGGTGTGACCCCCATATATGATTTTCTTTAAGGATGATTTAGAAATGGAAAAATATTAACAAATTTGGCAATTACTTTGGATCTAACCTGTCCTCATAACTGGCTGCTGCTTGTCATCCACACAACACCAGGACTTAAGACAAATGGGACTGATGTCATCAGGAGCTCTTCATTTATTTTGACTATGATTTATTTGGAATGGAGGCATTGTTGTTAAGAAAAAAAGCATGTCATGCAGGTTGTCTAAAAATAAAATGCATTTAAACTCATTTGAGCAAATGCTTCTTAGTTTAACACATATTTAAACTAAATCCACTACTAAAAAGCATATAAGACTGTCTTCAGATAACTTCTGCAGTTAAAACTACTTCTGGGACCAGAACATAAAAAACAAGAATTAAAAGTTTTAATTCTGAGTTGCAGTAAAGGGAAAGACTGTGCTCATAGCAGTGCAACATTTGAAGTGGAACATTATACATTTAATCACTTAAAACGAAAGAAGTTAACTCTGGAAGGGATTACCAAAAGAACAAAATAAAGAATAATTCAGTTGAGGGGAAAACTCAACTCAAAATAGATTAAAGACTTAAATGTAAGACTTGAAACTGTGTTTTCTAGAAGAAAATACAGGGGAAACACTCCAGGATGTGGGGCTGGGCAAAGATTTTATAAATAAGACCTCGGAAGAACAGGCAACAAAAGCAAAAATGAACAAAAGGGATTTTATCAAACTAAAAAGCTTCTGCACAGCAAAGAAAACAATTAACAAAGTGAAGAGACAACCTGCAGAATGGGAGAAAATATTTGCAAACTATGCATCTGACAAGGGAATAATATCCAGAAAATAGAAGAGACTCAAACAACTCAATAGTAAAAAAACAAGAACTCAATTAAAAAATGGGAATTGGGCAAGGGAGCTTAATAGACATTTCTCAAAAGAAGACAACAAATGGCCAACAGGTATATGGAAAAATGCTCAACATCACTAATCATCAGGGAAATGCAAATCAAAACCACATGAGATGTAATCTCACTCCAGCTAGAATGGCTATTATAAAAAAGGCAGAAAATAACAAATGCTGCGGAGGATGCGGAGAAAGAGGAACCCTTATACATGGTTGGTGGGATTGTAAATTAGTGCAGCCATTATGGAAAATAGTATGGAGGTTTCTCAAACTACAAATAGAACTACCATATGATCCAGCAATACCCCTATAGGGTATATACCCATAAGAATGGAAATCATAATGCTGAGGGGATACCTGCACTCCTATGTTCATTGCAGCTCTATTCAGAATAGACAAGATACAGAACCAACCTAAATATCCATCAATGGATGATTAGAGAAAGAAAATGTGGCATATATACATAATGGAATATTACTCAGCCATAAAAAAGAATGAAAGTCTGTCATTTGCAGCAGTGTGAATGAGCTTGGAGAAAATTATGTTAACTGAAATAAGCCAGACACAGAAAGAGACATAGCACATGTTTTCACTCATATGTGGGTGCTAAAAAACAAATAATAATAATAATAATAATAATAATAACAACAACAACAACAATAATAATAATGTTGACCTGTTAGAAGAAGAGAATAGAACTGTAGTTAGTGGAGGTGGGAAAGGCAAGGAGGAAGGGGGGATAGTGAAAGGCTGGTTAATGGACACAAGTCACAGCTAGCGGGGAAAAATAAGTTCTATTGGTGTATAGTTGAGCCAGACATCTATAATTAATAATTTACTACGTTATCAAACGACTAGAAATGCAGAGATCAAATGTCCACATCACCAAGAAATGATTAAGTTTTGCAGTGATGAATATGCTAATTATCCTGATTAGATCATCACATTATATACATGTATTGAAATATAATTCTGTACCCCATAAATGTGTACAATCAATATATTTCAATAAAAAGTTAAAAAACAAAAAACTGGGACGGTCCTTGGCAAAACAAGACAAGTTAGTTACCCTAGCTAAAGTTGGAGAGAGCCCCAGAAAGGTTTTAGCAGTGAAGTGACATGATCATTTTTGTACTTTCATAGAGGTCCCATTCAGTCATTCAAATCCCAATAGAGGGAGGCTCTTGATAAAGATACTTGAATAAACTGTAAACCTCAAGGACATTGGAAAAAGAATTGCCCTGCTTTGGCTAAGAAGACAGAGAAAATATGTAAAAAATAAAATGATTGGACTTTTGGTTTTCATCCTGACATGAGAGCTTGGAAGTCATTTTTCTCATCCTAACAACAAGGAAAAAAAGCTAAACAAACTGAAAAACAACAACTCTTCCTAGATCCATCAGAGAATCAAGTTTAAAGGGAAAGCTACTGCCCCCAAAACTGGAAAGAGAGGCAGAGAGTCATAGCTTACCTGGAGCGGAAGCCCTCCGTGGCAACCAGTACTGGGAATGTTTTAAGGAGTACCTGGGACTAGTTTTAATCTGATGTGGTAAGATGCACAGTTGTGAACATGACTGTCATGAAGGCAGAGGTTTATTGTACTTGTAGATCCCTAGAACAGGAGGCATGCCTCACCATGCAGGCCCACGGGAAAGCACTGAGGTTGGGAAGGTGGCAGAGGGAGGACAGAAAATGTGGGCGGAGTGAGAAAGCCCCGAAAAGGAGGCAGTTGAGGGTATGATCTTTGGGTTGGTTGGTTTGCATATGAAAAGCATCCTTGAAGGCTAGTTGTTTGCTATCTGTAGAAATTAGCTAAAACTGGGAGAGGTAGTCCTTTTGGGGTCAGCAAGGCCCCAAAATGTCAAAGCATCAGAATATAGAAAAATAAAAGGCATGGTTAATACAGGGAGGAATATTTAAATTGTAATTAATGATTTGTTAGAGGCTCAATGTGGACTAGATAGTTAAAAACTATAGGAGTACAGTATTGGTGGTGGTGCTGGGGAGGGCACACTTTCATGAGTTTTACTATAAGAGCCTACTACAGCAAATAGTCATAGACAATTATCCTTAGAAGAACCATTTTGTATAAGGCAGCTTTAAGTAGAAGTTAGCCATAAAGAAGTCTTTTTGTAACTCTGACTCACAGCATAGCTCATGAAAAAATGCTGCAGAACTTAGTGCTTAGGAAAAGCAAGATAATAAGAGCGAAATTAGTAACTTACAGAACTAATCATTCTTCCTTTGAAGTGACAGCTGCCTGGGAACAAGATGCCACCCAGCTTGTGGCAGGTGGATAATACCCATATTCCAAGGGTGAGTTAAAGAGATACAGGACTGGCCATGAAATAATGATAGCCTGCAGTCTGCAAGATTGCACATAGCAGCCTCCTGGCAAGAATAAGCTTCTCCTTTTATTTCTCACATTTTTCCCTTTAAAAATCCTTGCTAAGGCTCCTGAGCCTTTGAAACAGTTTTAGTTGGACTGTCTCCCGGGCCTGATAATAAACTTCCTGCCTCACACCAACATTTGATGAGTCTTTTGTTTCTGAGCAGAGGGCAGCCAAACTTAGGTGTTGGTAACATTACTTCCAGGAACCCTACCAGGTTCTCACTGAAAACTGAACAAAAATCCCCTGATGCTCCCAGATGCAAAAAGTAATCATTTCAAAATATGCCCAGAGCATCCTGAGCTCCTTAACAAAGGTTGGCTTTTAAGGGGAACTATTTTGCCAGAGTGAGGTTAATTGGCTGGAATTTTACCAAGCCCAGCTCACCTGGGAGAAAGGAAATACTGCACCCAACTCCAGCCCCCTCTACCCTTCCTGTCTCACCTAAGGAGGAGAAAAAGCTGAGAAGCACTTGTGAAGGTCACAGCCCAGGGCACAGGCTCACTAAAGGACCAAGACATAATTGTAGGACAATGGAACACTTCCCCTCCCTCTACGCCTTACCACCACATCAATAGGGCTCCTATATAATGACAGGGAATTACAAGAGAAAGAATTGCAAGGCTTAGACTCTACTTAAGGAATTTTGAGGGAAACCTAAAAACGACAGGGAAGACACTAACAAGGACACTGAAGGACACTGAATCTTCTGGCACCTACAGCTACAGAAAACAGTAAACACAGCTTAACTCCTAGCCAGATAAACATAAAACCTCACACGAAAGGCCTATCTCCTGGAGTTCCTTTTACCTAGTACAGCACTCTCTTTCCAAAAATTTTACAAAATATTTACAAAGCATTCTAAAAGGCAGAAAACACAATTTGAAGAGACCGAGTAAGCATCAGAACCAGGCTTGGATGTCACAGAGATTTTGAAATTATTAGACCTGGAATAACTGACTAAGATACTAACAGATCTAATGGAAAAAGTAGACACCATGAAAGAACAGATGGGTTATATAAGCAGGGAGATGGAAACTCTAAGTAATAATCAAAAGGAAATGGTAAAAACCAAACCACTGTAACAGAAAGGAAGAATGCCTTTGATGGACTTATTAGCAGACTTGTCACAGTCAAAAAAAGAGTCAGTGAGTGGAAGATATGTCAACAGAAACTTCGTAAACTGAAAAACAAACAAACAAAAGAATAAAAAAGATGGAACAGACTATCCAAGAACTATGGGACAATTACAAAATGAGTACATATGTGTAATGGGAATGCTGGAAGAAGAAGAGAGAAAAGAACAGAAGAAGTCTTTGAAATAATTTTCCAAAGTTAATGACAAACACCAAACCACAGATCCAGCTCAGAGAACACTAATCAGGCAGGATAAATGCCAAAAAATCTCTACCTAGGTATATCATCTTCAAACTGGAAAAAATCAAAGACAAAGATAAAATCTTGAAAAAAGCCAGAGGAAAAAAATCTCACTTTACTTATAGAAGGACAAGGATAAGAATTACATGCAAGTGAGAAGAGAGCAGAGTGAAATATTTAGGGTGCTGAAAGAAAAAGAAAAACACTAGAATTCTGTATCCACCAAAATTATCCTTCAAAAGTGAAGGAGAAATAAACTTTTAGACAAACAAAAATTGAGGGAATTTGTTGCCAGCCTACATGCCTTGCAAGAAATGTTAAAGGGAATTCTCCAGAGGGAAGGAAAATGACATGTCAGAAACTTAGATCTATATAAAGAAAAAAACAGTATTCACGAAGGAATAAATGAAGGAAAAAATCTTTCATTTTTATATTCTTAACTTAAAATCTTTCATTTTTATATTCCTAATATGATCTAGAACATAAGAATTTACTTAAAACAACAATAGCAATGATATATTGGATAATCATAGCTTATAGATAAGTGAAATGAATGAAAGACATGTCAGAGGGATGGGGGAAGGAACTGGGAATATTGAATTATAAAGTACCTGTACTACCCATGAATTGGTATAGTGTTATTTGAAAGTAGACTTGGTCCCCAGCCAGCTCCAAAAAGAAAAAAAGTAGACTTGGATTATCTATAAACATATATTGCAAATTCCAGGGTTCTAGGATGAACACTAAAAGAAGTAAAAAAAGAAGTAAAATTGATATACTGAGAAAGGAGAGAAACTGGAATAATATAAAACGATCAATCAAAATCACAAAAGGCAGAAAAACAGTGGAAGATAAAAATAAGAACAAAGAAGATGGACAACAAATAGAAAACAGCAACAAATATGGTAAATACAGTATTAATCCAACTATATTAATAATCACTTTAAATGTAAGTGGTCTTAATACAATACCAATTAAAGAAAGAGATCATCAGAGTGGCTCAAAACGCAAGACCCAACTATGTGTTGTCCACAAGACTTTTTTTTTTTTTTTTTCTTTTTCGTGACCGGCACTCAGCCAGTGAGTGCACCAGCCATTCCTATGTAGGATCCGAACCCGCGGCCGCTGGGAGCGTCGCTGCGCTCCCAGCGCCGCACCCTCCCAAGTGCGCCACAGGCTCAGCCCGTCCACAAGACTTTAAAGACACATATAGACCAAAAGTAAAAGGATGGAGAAAGATAACCATGATGATCTTAATCAAAAGAAAGCTGGTAACTTTATTATTTTCAGGCAAAGCAGATTTCAGAGCAAGGAGAATTATCAGAGATAGAGAAGCACACTGCATAATTATAGATGGGTCAAATCTACAAGAAGATATAACAATTCTTAATGTATATGCATCTAACAACAGAATGCCAAAATATAGAGGCAAAAACTGATAGAATGACAGAAGAAATAGACAAATCCACTATCATAGCTGGAGACTCCAACACCCTCTATCAGTCACTGACAGAGCCAGTAGGCAGAAAATCTGTAAGTACATAGTTGAACTAAATAGTGCCATTAATCAATTGGATCTAATTAACATTTTTAAAACATGCCATCCAACAACAGCAGACTCTTCTTGAGCTCACATGGAATATTCACCAAGATAGACCATATTCTGGACCATAAAACATATCTTAACAAGTCTGAAAGAATAGAAATGATACAAGGTATGCTTTCAGATCACAATGGATTTAAACTAGAAATCTATAACAGACAACTGGAAAATACCAAAATGTTTGGAGATAAAACAACATACTCTAAATAACACATTGGTCAAAGAAGAAGTCTCAAGAGAAATAAAGAAATATTTTAAACTAAATTTAAATGTAAGTGCAAGAGATGCTGGAAAGAAACATAAAATAAAAATACTACACCCATTCTTGATAAAAAAAATTCTCAGCAAACTAGGATTAGAGAGGAAATTCCTCAACCTGATAAAGAATTTCTACAAAAACATACAGAAAGCATCACACTTAATGATGAAAAACTAGATGCTTTCACATAAGACTGAGAACAAGATAAAGATGTCCCCTCTCACCTACTCAACATTGTACTAGAATTCCTAGCTAATGCAATAAGATAAGAAAAGGTTATAAAATGTATACTCATTGGGAAAGATGAAATAAAACTGACTTTGTTCACAGATGATATAATTGTCTATGTAAAAAATCTCAAAGAATTGACCAAAAAAAAACACCCCCCAAAACAAAAAACACTTCTTGACCTCCTTGAACTAATAAGCAATTATAGCAAGGATGCAGGATACAAGGTTAATATACAAAAGTCAATCACTTTCCCATATGCTAGCAATGAACAACTGGAATTTGAAATTAAAACCACAGCACCATTTGCATTAGTACATAAAAAAAAAGAAATACAATACAAATGTTACAAAATATGTGTAAGAGCTATGTGAGGAAAACTACAAAACTCTGATTAAAGAAACCAAAAATCTAAATAAATGGAGACATATTTCATGTTCATAGATGAGAAGACTCAATATTATTAAGATGTCAATTCTTTCTAATTTTACCTATAGATTTAATGCAAACCCAATCAAAATCCCACCAAGTTATTTTGTGGATATCAATAAACTAATTCTAACATGTATATGAAATGGCAAAAGATCCAGAATATCCAACACAATATTGAAGGAGAACAAAGTTGGAAAATGACACTGCTCCACATCAAGACTTACTATAAAGCTATAGTAATCAAGACAATGTGATATTGGTGATAGATAAATACATAAATTAATAGAACAGAATAGAGAGCCCAGAAACAGACTCACACAAATATAGCCAACTCACCTTTGACAAAGGAGGAAAGGAAATACAATGGAGAAAAGACAATCTTTTCAACAAATGGTGCTAGAACAACTGGATATCCACATTCAAACAAACAAACAAAAAATCTAGACACAAACCTTATACCTTTTACAAAAATTAACTCCAAATGAATCATTGATCTAAATGTAAAACACAAAACTATAAAAACTAGAACATAACATAGGAGAAAATCTAGGTGACCTTGGATTTGACAATGACATTTTTAGATACAACAACAAAAACATGATCCATGAAAAAAAATTGATAAGTTGTACTTCATTAAAATGGAAAACTTTCTCTCTGCAAAAGATACTGTTAAGAGAATAAAAACACAGGCCACAGCTTGGGAGAAAATATTTGCAAAACACATATCTGACAAAGGACTTGTATCCAAAATTTACAAAGACCCCTTAAAACTCAAGAATAAGAAAACAAGCAACTCAACTAAAAAATGGGGAAAAGATCTGAACAGACACCTCATCAAAGAAAGTGTACAGATGGCAAATAAACATGAAAAGATGCTCAATTTCATGTCATTAGGGAACTGTGACTTAAAACACCAACAAGATAGTTCTATACACTTATTGGCAACACCAAATGCTGTCAAGAATGTGAAACAACAGGAACTCTCATTTACTGCTATTGGGAATGCAAAATGGTACAATCTCTTTGGAAGACAGTATGGCAGTTTCTTAGGAAGGTAAACACGTTTACCATATGATCCAGCAATTACACTCCTAGGTGTTTACCCAAATGAGCTGAAAACTTACGTCCACACAAAAACCTGCACACCAATATTTATAGCAGCCTTATTCATAGTTATCAAAACTTGGAAATATTCAAGACGTCCTTCAATAGGCAAATGCATAAACAAACTGGTACATACAAACAGTATAATATAACTCAGTGTAAAATGAAATTAACTTTTGTAAGAGCCCACCACAGCAAATAGTCACAGACATAGAGCCTTAGAGGAGCCATTTTGAGAATACAGCTTTAAGCAAAAGGCTAGCCATAAAAAAAGTCTTTTTGTAACCTTGGCTCACAGCTTAGATCTTGGGAAAACACTGCAGGACTTAGTGCTCAGGAAGAGCAAGAAAATAAGAGCTAATCAGGCACCTTCTTCCTTTGGAGTCACAAGCTGTCCAGGAACAAGATGGCATCCAGCTTGTGGGAGGCGGTTAACACCCATGCTCCAAGGATGAATGAAAAAATTAACACACTGGATGAAAGAGTTACAGTTCCAGTCCTGAGATAAGGAAAGCCCAGAACCTGCAAAATTTCATGTAGCAGCTTTCTGATGGGACTTAACCCCCACCTCTTTTGTTTCCCACACTCTTCCCTTTAAAAACTCTTGCTGAGGCTCTTGAGCCTCTGAGAGTTTACAGCTGAACTGTCTCCCAGGTTGTGCTTCCTGATAATAAAATTTCTAAGCTTACATCAACATTGGACTTTCAAGTCCTTTATTCCTGGCAAAAGAGCAGCCATACTTGGTTGCTGGTTTCACTTTCAAGCTATGAAAAGACATCGGAGAGCCTTAAATGTATATTCTTAAATTAAGGAAGGAAGTCTGAAAATGTTACATACTGTAGGATTACAACTTTACAAGATTCTTGGAAAGGTAAAACTATAGAGCTGGTAAAACAACCAGCGGTTGCCAGGGGTTCAGTGGGAAGGAGAGAAGGTTGAATAGATGGACTGCTGGGCATTTGGGGGGCATATTATTAAATATGATGCTGGATACATGACAGTAGATACATGACATCACACATTTGTCAAAACCCATAGAATGTACAACACAGAGTGAACCCTAATGTAAACTATGGACTTCATTTAATAATAATGTATTGATATTGGCTCATCAGTTGTAACAAATGCACCACACCAACACAAGACGTTAATAATAGCAAAAATACTGGGGGGAAGGGGAGAAAGAAGGTTTTATATGAGAACTCTGTAATTTCTGCAAAAATTTTTCTGTAAACCTAAAACTACTCTAAAAAACAAAGTCTATTTTTAAAAAATGAAATAATTGATCAATGAGATGCTTCAAGGGAACTCTCAAGGAGAAGCTTTTCTAAAGATTAGTGCTTATATAAATTAGTGCTTATATAATTAAATTATCCAAATAATTCCCAGAAATTAGGTAAAACTTTGACAAATGAGCTAGTTTGTTATGTTAACTTTGACAAAAACACCTATGTCTTCTTTGGTTCATCAGCATTAAGTATAATACAAGCTTACATTTTTATTCTACTTGGGGATGTTGTTTCTAGACTTATATAGGTTCATTAATCAAGTATGTTAGCATTACTTCTATTTAATGTTTAAGTTTATGAAATACCTAAATTTGTGCTTAACTAAATTAATTCATTATTCTGAACTTTTTTTTCAACAAAAATTATGTTTTGTAGTACGCCAGCTGGAATACTACAGATTTCCAAGATCTTTAGGTATCCTAAAACCTTGGACTGATATTAAATTGAATTAATGGAAATTCATTGGGTGCCTAAATCATTTCTAAGTAAGAGAGAATTCTGAAACATTTATCACTAAGCATAATTTTAAATTTATATACTTTTGCTTCTTATTTTTTATATGCTGCAGAGAGGTTATATCCTTGGGTCTGTTAATGAATGTGTTCACTTCTGCCCTTTAAAAAGCTGTATACAGGATGTATGTGTTTGTAGAAAGTCGTGTTATGTATATTCATGAGTTCTGCTAGTCTAAGATGCTTTTGTGTGACAGTTGACAATTATCCATCCTTCCAGCTCATTCTGTGAAATAGAAGTTCCTTTGGTTAAAAGTTGAAATTAAATGAGACTCTACTTTAATCAGTCTTGGTAGAGAGATACAACTTTTCATGCAAAGTAACGAAATGTGTTTTGTTAAGGGAAAAGAATAGTTTTTTCCTAAAGTAAAATGACTGGTTGTTCCAGAGTAGGAAGAATTACAAAGGACAAAACCTGAATGGATACAGAAAGTAGCAGAAGTTTCACAGAAAGGGAATTTTATCAGTGTTGGATTATAGATGTGCAAATAATGACTCTGAAAAGCTATAAAGTGTGTTAAAATCTTAGCAAAGTTTGCTCAATTTTGATGGGCTTGTTTTTTGTTTCAGTTTATTGTTTACTGTTTGTTGCCTTTACCTACAATATAAAGGGTTATTTATTTACTTTTCACTGTAATCTGCTGATACAGCAAAGATTCATTCGGTGCCTTCTCACAATAATTTTCTGGGTTTTGTGTTGGCTTTATTATGGCCTTGATTATTTAAGAAGAAAAAGCCTCCTCATTTATGAAAGGACAAATGTTTTTGGTAGGTAATCATGTTACCTTTTAATGCATGTTTGAAAATGTTTTACTGCCACTTTCAAATGAGTAGCCAAATACTAAGTGTTCAAATCTCCTGACAACTTCTGATTTTTTTGTTTGTTTGTTTCTAAGATTGACTCCTAGGTGTAAAAATGAAGTTAAGTAACTTTCTAGATATCTTTTGTACCTAAAATTATCTTTGAGATATCACAGATGATCCAGGAAAAGACTTGTTCTTTCACATTTTAAAAAGTTGAGATGCCAGAAACAATTACGATTATCTTATGTTACTGTTGGAGTTTCATGGGGAGAGTTATCAAATCAGAAGAGAGACTTAGCCTTTCCTAGGTTAAACTCATATAGGAAAAATGTTTCAATATTTCAGCAATTGTATGCTCACTAGGAAGTTCCTAGAGATTTGTTAATGCCCTTGCTTGTCCATGGTATGTTTCCATTTCTAAGAGTCGCGGTGGTGCTTTGCCTGATGTTAGACATAAGTGTAATTATCGGTCATAATTCAGTTATCATTTAAAATGTTTATTTAGACACAATCTTTCTTCTCTAATTTAAACCTAGCATCTCCTAGGCCAGTGCTTTATAATTGGAGATGTGCGTCAGACTAACCCATGGAGTTTTATTAAAATACAGATGCTTAGGAACTACTCCAAACTTACTTACTGAATCTCTTTACTTAAAAAATATTTTTCATAAATTCTTGATATGTTTTTCTTATTTGCTTGCTATATTCTTGGTAAGTTACCTGTATTATATCTTTAGATAATTATATGTTATACCTCAAGATATTTTTCTGTTAAAAATTGACTATCTTTATAAATTAGATGAAAACATGTTTAATTATTATAAACATTATGCCTAAAACTTTTAGAAGGCCTTTATGTTTGTTTTGTATGCTGCAGAAACATCCAAATTTCCTTGTTAGTTTCATCATATTTCATGGCACTTTTGAAAGTTTTCAGTAACAGGTTAACCACACCATTTTGTCACTGTCACCTACACATACTATTTGTTTTGCCTCCAATGCTTTCTTGAAACCTCAGCTTTAAGCTAGAGTTTTTGTCTTCAACAAAGGACTGTCTTAAGACCATACCTAAAAGGACCTTGTCAGGTATGGTTTACAGCTAGCACAGTGGTGAAACTCTTAAGGGGTTGTTGGTTGTTATTCATGTCATTCAACTCAAGAGTCATATTCTATCCTCAAATTCCTAGAAGACCATCCCCATTGGTGACCTCAAGCTGAGGGTTTTCAGGAGCCCTCCCCAAGCAGACAGCCTTTGAATGTAGGCAGCTTGTATCCAAGATCCGTGGAACAAGACCACAGATAGTTACTTTACAATCTCTGTACCTTGTTCTCTATTCTTTTACCTACTGTAGTGTACTGAATTATGCTCCCTCAAAACTCACTGAAGCTTGAATTGTGTCCCCAAATTTTATGTATTAGAAACTTGGGGGGGCCGAGCCCGTGGCGCACTCGGTAGAGTGCAGCGCTGGGAGCGCTGCGACGCTCCCGCCGCGGGTTCGGATCCTATATAGAAATGACCGGTGCGCTCACTGGCTGAGTGCCGGTCACGAAAAAGACAAAAAAAAAAAAAAAAAGAAACTTGGCCTCCACTGTGACTGTTAAGAGGGTGGGAAATCCTATTATGGTAATTGAAAGGTGGAGCCTTGAAGAGGTGATTAGAATGTAGGACCATGCTGTAGTGAATGCATTAAAAATGGTGGTCTGGGGCATAGTTCTGAGGGTTTTAAAAGAAGAGAGAGGAGAGTCTGTCTCTCTCTCTCTGCTCTGCCATTTCACAATGTGATACCCTGCATCACTGTTACCACCACCAAGACCCTCACCAGATGTGTTCCCTGGACTTTTGACTTCCTAGCCTCTGAAACTGTAAGCAATGAATTTTGTTTTCTTTATAAAATGCCCAGTTTTCCCCCAGCCTGCACGAGTGCATGTGGACCAGAGAGGTTTCCCCCCAGAGAGGCCTGAGACCCAGAGCCACCACGTGCCCTGAGGCACCAGCGTGACTGAGCAGGTAGGCGTAGTGGCTGCCAGCACCCCCGTCTGCCCAGGCGAGGGTGCTGGCCAGAGACTCCCGAACCTTCTGCCCTCAGGCACTGCGGCAGCTGTGCCAAATGGGCAGCCCTGGCAGGATCCTAGCCAGACAATAGTGTCGAACAAGTGGACTATGAAATCCCTTGCCACAATGACTAAACACCAAAGGAAAGATACCAGAAATATGAAAAATCAAGAAAGTACACTACCAAAGGGTAATAACTCTCAAGCTCTAGATCCTATAAACAAGAAGCCCTTGAAATGTCTGACAAGGAATTTCGAGCAATAATTCTAAGGAAACTAAATGAGATACAAGAAAACTCAGCTAGACAACACGATGAAATAAGGAAAAGTATACAGGACCCAAAAGAAGAAAGTATACAGGACCCCAATCAGACTAACATCAGATTTTTCATCACAAATTCTAAAAGCCAGAAAGGAATGGGATGATATATTCAAAATACTAAAAGACAGAGATTGCCAACCAAGAATACTTTACCCCACAAGGCTATCCTTCTGAAATGAAGGGCAAATAGTATATTTCCCAGACAAACAAAAACTGTGGGAGTTCACTACTACATGACCACCCTTACCAGAAATTCTCAAGGGAGTACTGGGTTTGGTACCTGAAAAATAACTACCACTGCCATAAAAACTCAAGAAAAATCAAAACCCATTAGTAAAATAAAAATGCTAACAATGAAGAGAAAAAAAAAGTTTATCTACACCCAAGAAACTAACAAATACAGAAGACAAACAGTAAATCAGAAAGAAAGGAACAAAAGACACTTAAGACATCCAAACAAAAATCAATAAAATACTAGGAGTAAATCAACACTTTTCAATAACAACTCTTAATGTAAAAGGATTAAATTCCCCACTCCAAAGACACAGACTGACTGACTGGATTAAAAAGGAGGACCCAACTATATGTTGCCTTCAAGAGACTCACCTCATCTACAAAGACACACATAGACTAAGAGTGAAAGGATGGAAAAAAGACATACCATGCAAATAGAAATGAAAAATTAGCCTGAGTGGCTATTCGTATATCTGATAAAATAGACTTTAAGCTAAAAACCATAAAAAGAGATAAAGAGGGCCACTACATAATGATAAAAGGATTCATCTATCAAGAAGACATAACAATCATAAACATATACAAACCCAATGTTGGAGCAGCCAGATTTATAAATCAAACTCTATTAGACCTAAAGAAGGAGATAGACACTAATACCATAATAGCAGGAGACCTGAATACCCCACTATCAATATTGGACAGATCATCTAGGCAAAGAATCAGCAGAGAAACACAAGATCTAAACAACACTCTAGACCAACTGGAGTTGGCAGATATCTACAGAACATTCCATCCAACAACCTCAGATTATTCATTCTTCTCATCAGCACATGGATCTTTCTCCAGGATAGATCACATGTTAGGTCACAAATCAAGTCTCAACAAATTCAAAAAAATTAGAATTATCCCATGTATTTTTTCAGATCACAATGGATTAAAATGAGAAATCAATAACAAACGAAATTCTGGAAACTATACAAACACATGGAAATTAAACAGTATTCTACTTAATGACATATAGGTCCAAGAAGAAATCAAACAGGAAATTAAAAAATTTCTTGAAACTCATGAAAACAATGAAACATCATACCAAAACCTGTGGAATACTGCAAAAGCAGTACTAAGGGGGAAATTTATCTCATTAAATGCTTACTTCAGAAGAATGGAAAGATGGCAAGAAAACAACCTAATACTTCACCTTAAAGAACTAGAAAAACAAGAACAATCCAAACCCAAAGTTAGCACAAGGAACGAAATCATTAAGATCAGAGCAGAACTTAAGGAAATTGAAACCCAAACAATGATACAAAAGATCAATGAATCAAAAAGTTGGTTTCTTTAAAAGATAAATAAAATTGACAAACCATTAGTCAGGCTAACTAAAAAAAGAAGAGAGAAGACCCAAATAACAAAAATTAGAAATGAAAAAGGTGATATTACAACTGATACCTCAGAAATACAAGAAATCATTAGTGACTACTATAAACAACAGTATGCCAACAAATTTGAAAATCTGGAGGAAATGGATACATTTCCAGAAACACATAAACTACCAGAACTGAACCAAGATGATGTAGAAAATCTGAACAGACCAATAACAATAAAAGAGATTGAAGCTGTTATCAGAAGTCTCCCAACAAAGAAAAGCCCAAGACCAGAGGGGTTCACAGCAGAATTCTACCAAACATTCAAAGAGGAATGGACACCAATTCTCTACAAACTATTCCGAAAGATTGAAACAGAGGCAATTCTCCCACACTCATTCTATGAAAGCAAACATCACCCTGATACCAAAACCAGATAAAGATACAATAAAAAAAGAAAACTACAGGCCAATATCTGTGATGAATATAGGTGCAAAAATCCTCAATAAAATACAAGCTAACAGAATACAGCAACACATATGCAAAATTATACACCATGATCAAGTGGGATTCATCCTAGGGATGCAAGGTTGGTTCAACATACTCAAATCAATAAATGTGATACACCACATCAATAAAATCAAACACAAGGACCATATGATCATCTCTCTAGATGTTGAAAAAGCATTTGACAAAATTCAACATTCGTTCATGATAAATACTCTACAAGTTAGGTATAGACGGAAAGTATCTCAACATAATTAAGGCCATATATGATAAACCCACTGCCAATATCATCCTGAATGGGGAAAAGCTGAAAGATCTTCCCTCAAGAACAGGAACTAGACAAGGATGCCCACTCTCACCACTCCTATTCAACATAGTGTTGGAAGTACTAGCCAGAGCAATCAGAGAAGAGAAGAAAATAAAAGATTCCAGATTGGAAAAGATGAAGTCAAAACTGTCCCTGCTTGCAGATGACATGATCCTATATATCGAACAGCCTAAAGCCTCTACCAAAAAACTCTTGGAGTTGATAAATGATTTCAGCAAAGTTGCAGAATACAAAATCAACACACAAAAATCAGTATCATTTCTATTCTCCAATAGTGAACATGCAAAAAGAGAAATCAAGAAAGCTAGCCCACTTACAATAGCCAGCAAAAAAATAAAATACCTAGGAATAGAGTTAACCAAGGATGTGAAAAATCTCTATAATGAGAACTACAAGCCACTGTTGAGAGAAATTAAAGAGGACACAAGTAGATGGAAAGATATCCCATAGATAAGAAGAATCAACATTGTGAAAATGTCCATACTACTCAAAGTGATATACAAATTCAATGCAATCCCCATCATAATTCCAACGACATTTTTCTCAGAAATGGAAAAAACTATCCAGATATTTATGTGGAATAACAAAAGACCATGCATAGGTAAAGCAATTCTGAACAAAAAAAATAAAGCTGGAGGCATAACACTACCTGACTTTAAACTATACTACACAGCTATAATAACCAAAACAGCATGGTACTGGCATAAAAACAGACATACTGATCAATGGAGTAGAATAGAGAATCCAGAAATCAACCCACACACCTACAGCCATCTGATCTTTGACAAAGGCACCAAGCCTATACACTGGGGAAGAGACTGCCTCTTCAGCAAATGGTGCTGGGATAACTGGATATCCATATGCAGGAGAATGAAACTAGACCCATACCTCTCACTATATACCAAAATCAACTCAAAACGGATTAAAGAATTAAATATACACCCTGTAACAATAAAACTTCTTAAAGAAAACATAAGAGAAACACTCCAGGAATTGGGACTGGGCACAGACTTCATGAATATTACCCCCAAAGCATGAGCAACCAAAGGAAAAATAAACAAATGGGATTATATCAAACTAAAAAGCTTCTGCACAGTAAAAGAAACAATTAACAGAGTTAAAAGACAACCAACAGAGTGGGAGAAAATATTTGCAAACTATACATCTGACAAAGGATTAATATCCAGGATATAAAAGGAACTGAAACAAGTTAACAACAACAACAACAACAACAACAACAAAGTAATACAATTAAAAAGTGGGCAAAGGAGTTAAATAGGCATTTCTCAAAGGAATGGCCAACAGGCACATGAAAAAATGCTCAACATCAGCATTCAGGAAATGCAAATCAAAACCACACTGAGATACCATCTCATCCCAGTTAGGATGGCTAATATCCAAAAGACTGTGAAGGATAAATGCTGGCGAGGTTGCAGAGAAAAAGGAACTCTCATACACTGTTGGTGGGACTGCAAAAGGTGCAGCCTCTATGGAAAATGGTATGGAGGTTCCTCAAACAATTGCAGATAGATCTACCATATGACCCAGCTACCCCACTGCTGGGAATATACCCAGTGGAATGGAAATCATCAAGTTGAAGGTATACCTGTTCTCCAACCTTCATTGCAGCACTATTTACAATAGCTAAGAGTTGGAACCAGCCCAAATGTCCATCATTAGATGAGTGGATACGGAAAATGTGGTATATCTACGTAATGGAATACTACTCTGCTATAAAAAAGAATGAAATACTGCCATTTGCAACAACATGGATAGACCTAGAGAGAATTATATTAAGTGAAACGAGTCAGGCACAGAAGAGAAATATCACATGTTCTCACTTATTTGTGGGAGCTAAAAATAAATAAATAAATACACAAATAAACTGGGGGGGAGGGAAGAAGACACAATAATTTCAATTCCTTAAAGTTGTTATGACAAGCGAATAGATAAGAGGTTGTTGGGAGGGAGGGGGAGAGGGAAGGGGAGAGAGGTTTTGGTAGTGGGCCACAATAATCAACCACATTGTATATTGATAAAATAAAATTAAATATAAATAAATAAATAAATAAATAAAACGCCCAGTTCTATGTATTTTGTTATAAGCAACAGAAACGGACTAATACACCTACCGTCTATCCTCTCCCTGACTTAAGGCTACTTTTAACTGTTACTTATAAGTCCCCCACTCTTAATATTGCTGTTTACGTTCTTAATCACTCCCTGGAATGAGCCCAATACCCACCTACAATTCACCCACTAACTGGCTAACATGCATATTTTCCTTTGGGAATCACCCAGTTTCCTTTGGTTTTCCTTTTCCTTTGGTTCAGATCCTTGCTTAAAAAAAAAAAAAAAAAAAAAAAACCACTTGGTTTCCTGGGTAACCGGACTCAACCTTTGGGTGACTTTTTAGATGGCAAGTCCACAACAGGCCAGGTGGTGAGAAATCCAAAACCTTCATCGTATCCTAGGAGGGCCCTGCCTCCACTGAAATAATACGTGGGGACCCCTGGGATGGCTAGTCTTTGTAACCCAACTTTCACTGAAATAGAACTTGGAAAGGGGATTAGAGAACAGGTGGTATGCTTGTATATTTGGAGATTGTCTCACTTTCATAGATCGTGCAAGTAAAAATATTACTTTTTCTTTTTGTGCTTTAACCTACTCAATGATCTTGAAACTTCAAATCACTGCCTTACACCAAACTATTCTTGATAACCTCTTGTCATGAATATACAGCATTGTCGACAATCCTATAGGAGTATTTTGGTCAAAACCAGACCATTGAGTGGCCTCCTATGACTGGTATTAGATCTGGCCCAAGAGCCTACTGACTACTACACACAAACTGGGCAGGAACTTGTTACCTTGGTAGACTAATATCTATCCTCGGGATTGTGTATGACATCAGCCACTGGTTGGTCCTCTAGGAAAAAGAGATCAGTAGATAGTTTCATTGAAAGAGGAGAAAAACTGGGCCCCAATTCAGGAACGGAAAACCTAACTACTCTCAGGGAATTCTGAATTTCTTTTTTTCTCTCCTCAGGACTCTTTATCGCTCACTTACAAGAGGTCTGGATAATAGGGTTAATCGTACGTGCTATGGTTGAGAAAAGAGCAGGTGACTTAGACAATGTCACTAAGCCTGTAGAACATGTCTCCTGAAAGGTTTATGAAATTGGATGGATGGTGGTTAGAACAGAGCTACCTTAGATATAATATTGGCCTCTCAAGGGGGAACTTGTGCTGTTTTAGAGGAAAAATATTGTACTTACATTTCTTCAGACCTCTCTGAAATCTTCAATATTACTAAAAAGGTCCAGGAAGTAAACAAAGAAATCCAAAAATTGTGTAATTTGACTAATGACCCTATATTTGGTTCCATGGACTCTTCAGGTTGGGGATGAGATCTGTTCTCTTGCTTAGTCTGGGTGTTCTTGGATCCTGGCTGAGAAGTGGACTGTACAAACTCTGATCACAGTCCTTTTCTTAGTACTTGTCAGTGTGCCAGTGTTCAGATGTGTGATCTCCAAAATTTTAAATGCTGTTGCACAGCTGCTGTCTTTCAAATGACCCAGCCACCGGTTATCCAGCAGAAAAAACTGGAAAACCTGACACATGGGTTCAAACAACCACCACCAGAAACTTGGAAATTGAAACAAATGTTGACAGTTGACATGCAATTATGACACCTCAAACAGTGGTGAAGGTCTGGTTTGACGCAATCTCAAATACTGATGGTCTTTCCTTTAGCTTGGGCTGAAGAATGACCACAAGGAGGGACTGAGAACTTAAACCATCCATCTCCATGCTCAGCCTGGACATGGAGAACCCAAACTACACCTAGGACCTATATTAAGATGATTTTGTGCTATGCCTCTGTCTTCATGAGCATAACTTTGTTTTTCCAGGAGCCTCCTGCCCAGGCAAATGGCTTGATTGTTCATTACAGACTTTTCCCAAAGACCCATCCGTTCTTCAATGGAAAGCATCAATAGACATTTGGGCCCTAAGATTCTTTGAATGCCTTGTCTCAAAATGCTGGCCCTGATGTTTAATTGTGATTTTTACCCAATCCTATTCCAGCCCCTGCTTTGAAAAATCAAATTTCCAGCTCTCAGTAAGTTCTGGCCTTCCCTTCCCCTCTCTGAGATAATGCCAAAGCTTTGCCTGCTGTAAGCAATATATCAGCTTTACCTTATTGACAGGTTGTCTGGTGATAGTTACGGAGCCAGCTTCTAACAATAACTTAGACAATGTATTTTGTTTTTAAAATAAAGGAATAAATGGTGAAGTAAGAGAAAAGACTGTGGAGATACAGTAAGAGAGTGATAAATTATAGTCGGGATGGTATAATATGCTTCAAAAAAGAACAGATATTGATGAAAGAGAGCAGAATATGCCACCCCAAAATATGCCACTTCACCATAAGGATTGTTTTGAGCTGAAGGCAATTAGCTTTCTGCCCCTCCCCCTCCCCTTTCAATCTAAAAGCAGGACACAAATTTCCTTTTGTAAAGGTGTCTCCCTCTCCTATACCAGGAAGAGAACTACTTTGCAGACAACTCTTAGCTGCATAACAAACCTTACCAAACAACCATTATTTACCATACATTTCATATCATCTCCTTGACTCACATTTCTTTGTGAACTCTCCTGCATAATTAAATCTTTTTTTTTTTCTCTTGTAAATCTGTCTTTTGTCAGTATAATTCACAGGGTCTGCAGCCAGTTCACCTACGAGGGTACAGAAAAAATTTTTTCCCTCCTCTACATTTACTCTTGAGTTTTGAAGAATGAACAGGAATTTGCCATGAGCAGAAATGGGTAGAGAAATGGAGGGTTTTTGGGTAGCAGTGTTGGGGGAGGAGGGGATTCCAGGTAGAAGGAACAGGGAACTCTTGGAGGAGGGATGAAGTGAAACAAATTACCACCATAGCTGTGACTCTTAGGAGGGTGTTAGGACTGAGCCAACCTCTCAGAGTGGGCAGAGAAGCAGACATCAAGGCAAGAGATCAAGGAGAAGGGTCTCCTGTGCCCCTATAAAGACCAGATTCACATTGCTTGGAAGAACTCGATAAGAAAGTCATTATAGGGCCGACCCCGTGGCGCACTTGGGAGAGTGCGGCGCTGGGAGTGCAGCAGTGCTCCCGCCGCGGGTTCGGATCCCATATAAGGATGGCAGGTGCAGTGACGTGTGTGGATCCCATATAAGGATGGCAGGTGCAGTGACGTGTGGCCGGTCACAAAAAAAAAATAAAAAAAATAAATAAAATAAAATAAACCCCAGCCCTTTAAAAAAAAAAAAAAAAGTCATTATATGTTTGCATTGTTTTCTGAACTCTGTATGTGTCCTCAATCAGTTATAAAATGATTTTCATTTTGGTAATGAACTGTGCCAAACATTCTTCCAAGCATTGTAGATATAACTTGGGGGTTCACAAATTTTTTCAAACTGTAATTCCTGTTGTTATCTCATTCCTTCAACTGAATGAAATTCACGTGGAATGTGGAAAACAAGCCAGAATTTACCCTTCAATCTTTCCCAAACTCTTCTACACAGAAAAAGAGTGGTTTTTCCCCCTTTCATCGTCAATTTCCAACAGACTTTACATAATGCATAATTCAGGAGCTGGAAAGGCAGCTGTCTTGCTAGGAAGACCTCCAAGCCCAGCATGCACTCCCTTGAACAGGCCTGCTCACATTCATGCATGTGACTCGAGTCAGAGAATTCAGAGCAAAAAAGAGGCTTAGAAGAAGCTGGAAGAGCTCATGGGTCCGGCTCGCCCTCCAGCTCAGTGATCCTAACAGTCCAATGTATTTAATGATACGGGAGGAGGGGAGTTCTGATCCTTCTTTTCAATTATTGAGAAAAAAATTTTGTATTCTCAGACTTTCTTTTTCTCCTTGCAGAGTATAAGCTGAAGGATATCAGGTCCCCTTCAGCTGGGGCGGTGGAACCAGGTCAGATGCAGAAGGGACAGCAATGGGGAAGGTGTGTGTGAGAGAGTGTGTGTGAGAGAGAGAGAGTGTGTGTGTGTGTGTGTGTGTGTGTGTGGTGGGGAGGAGGGACCGTGGCCGAGGGGCACATCCAAGTGTGTGTGTGTGTGGGGGGGGCTTCCAGATGCTGGAGGCGCGTGCACGGCCAGCTCCTCGGTGCCTCGGCATCCTGGGTCCCCCCCTTCGTCACGGAGCTGCCTCACTGAGGACTCAGGACCCCCACAGTGGGGGAGCAGCGGGTTCAAGAGGGGAAGGGCTTGGCGGAGGAGGCAGATGAGGTGGATTCCGGGGCCAGCTCCACCACAGACATCGTGTCAGGGTGGCGGCCAGGACGAGTCCCTCTCTCTCAGAATGGGGCGGGATCTCTTCCAACCCCAGAAGTCCATCGCTCCCCGAGATTCCGCGTCCTCACCTGCAAACAGGGTGCAGGGCCCGGCCCTGCCTGGGATGTGAAGAAGAGAAAGCGACATCACACCCACGACGTTTTGGGACGTGAAGGGTAGGCTGCCCGACCCCCGCGGCTGTGGCCTCGGCCGCTGTCATCAGGGCAGCCGCGGAAGGGACCTTCGTCTCACCTGTGCGCGGGGGGCCGCTCCTTGCCCGCCCTCTCCGTCCGCCTCGGCCTCGGCCTCGCGCTGGAAGAGAAGCAGCCCGCGGTGGCCGAGCCCTGGAGAGCCCCCTGCCTGCGCCTCCCCCGTCTCACTGTGGGAACGGAACCCTCAGCTGGTTTAGGGCTGTGAGACCGCAATCTGCCTCCAATTAGGTCACTAAGCAAACTCCAGACTTTCCAACCTGGACGTCCTGGGAAAGTCAAGGTCAGAACATTCCCTTCACCCTCTCTCCCCGTCCCCCGCCCCAGACAGACAGACAGACAGAAATCTGCCGAGGGGATTGCTAAGGAAAGGCGACTCTGACCAAGACAGCAGGAAGCTGAAAGACCCTGGCAGCCTCTGAGGACCTCAGGGCGACTGCCGTGGCCTCCAGCGCTCTGAATACTACTAACCAGTGGTTCTTAATCATGCTTACCCGAGGCACTACCAAAAATCACTGTTGTGGACAAATTAATTTATTAATTCACCCAAACATCAGCCTTCATCTCACGGAGGAGGTGGGAGAGGTTGAATAACCAGACCGAGGTCACTCACTGGACTCAGACCCTGGCCTCCCTGTGTCTCTCAAGGCCACATCAGCTTTGTGATTCCCTGCTACTGCCCACGAGCCCTGTGCTGGGCCCCACAGCATGAGGACTGCACTTACCTTCCTCTTCCAGGCCCTTTGGCTGGTGGCTCATGGTCAGCAGGGCTCTTGAGGTCCCTGCCCTGGCTCACACAGCTTGCTTATCCACGCTCACCTTCAACCTGGGCTGCTTTCCTGCCCTCATGGTGGCTGGTCTCCTTTCCTGGGCCCTGGCAGCAGCCTTGGCTTGTGTGAGATTGAATGTGGAGGTGGATGAAGTTTGGGAGAGAGGCAGGGAAGGAGGCGGCGAGTTCCTAGCGGATCAATCCGGCCACACACTCCTCTGCTCAGGTTTCCCTGCAAAGAGGCAGCGTGGCCTCATGTTTCAGGCATCACTTATACATGAGGGGCCCTGGAGGGGCCAGGAGCTGCAGGCTCGTCTCCCAGCAATGACACCACTTGCACTTCAGCCAGGGGAGGTGTGAGGAGCATCTGGGGCTCTTTCCCACTCTCTTGAGTCCCTGACTGGAACAAAGCACCAGGGAGATTCTCGGATGTTTGTGTAAGTTATCACCTGGGCTTCTGTTTAAAATGCAGATTCCCAGGACTATCACTGGGGGGTTCAAATCGATAGGTCTGGACTGGGCCTCAGGAATCTGCACTCTGGATCCTGATGAAGGAGTCCTGAGCCCGCACTGACGAATGTTCTGGCTGGGGCCACCTGCTCGCTCCTGCAACAGCTCTTCCCACTGCTGCCTGGCTTCAGGGAGGGCAGACCTGGCTGCTTGGAAAACCACCACCAGAGTTTTGGAGGGGCCCTCTGGAAGGTGATCACAAGTCCTGAGTGGGTTCTTAGCCCGAGGTCCGTGGAACTCCAGAGTTGTTGATGGAATTTTTTAGGTCTGAATAGCGACAGGGAAAACATTACATCTTCATTTTTCTTCACCTTTGACTGAAATTTGGCATTTTCCTCAATTATGAATGTAGACAAAAACGTGATTTTATCCCAATAGAAATCACAGATATTTTTATATCTTATTAAGCTGTTGGGAATATCTCAAAATGTCATTTCTGCTTATCACTTTTTTGAAATCATAGTAGTTATAGAAGTGCCACTAGATCTTATTTCACTATTAGGAAGCACATGTGTCATTGTATGACAGATGTTTAAAATGATTTTGATACTTATTTCAGGATCATTGGTCTCCTTTGTAATCCTAGTATTTTCTTTTCTTTCGTTTTTTTTTTTTTGGCAGGAGGCAGCTGGTTGGTACAGCGATCATACCCTGTTGCTTTGCCTCCCACGGATTTGTCACCCCTTTTCCCGTGGGGGACAGAGACGCCAAAGATTACTCAAAGCCGATCTCTTTTGAGCAGTGAAAAGCCCCAGAAAGGGGTTAATCTCCCAGAACTTCCTCAAGCACGAGGCATTTCTTCCATTTGGGAAATTAACCACAAATCGGGGTTCTCTTCCTGCATTCATTCTCCAGACCAAAAAGTTACAGGAAGAGACATAGGTGGGGTTTTGCAAGTACAGTTTAACAAGTTTTACAATAGAAGCTGGTAACATTCAGTAGAAAGTCAGATGACATTCTGTTAGGCAATTAAGTGATCCATTAGCAAAGGCTTGATTTAGCCAACATTCCTTTTCCCTCTAGCAGCTTTTTAGTAACTTTACATATCAATTATAACTTGTCTGTCTTAGAACCAGCTGTCTTGCTGTGTTAGATTCTTATCTTGCAACAGAGATTCAATAGCCTGGGGGAAATTTCCTGTCCTTTGCAAGGTCAATATTTGAAACTGCAAGGCTTTGGAAAACCAGGCCCTGTGAGGTACATTTGCTTTGTGAATCCTCTACAATACCCTGGACCTTGGTGTTATCAGCACCACATCTCAGCTCAAGCCTTTAAACATTTCTCTTTGTCATATCACTTTATCTCTCATCTAACTGGTTCCCTGAACCTCCCCAGCCCCAGGGCCTGCGGGCAGTGAGGGACTCTCAGCTGCATGCTCTGGCTTCCACGCGGCTCCCCGCCAGGGCAGGGCCCCCGGCCACGTGGGAGGCTACATCAGCTGACTGTGCAGCAGCAAGGCAGAGGAGTGAAAGCACCTCTGCTGGGGGTGCCGGAGCCCTCTCCCCTGATGAGTGAGGATCCTCACAACAGCCCCTTTCCCTGCCCTTCCTTGTTCTCTGTTGCAGAGGAAGGCTTCCTATATTGTTATGGCCAATGTCTGACGGGTAAAAGAAATTTGCCCATGAGAACCAGGTAATAGGAAAAGGAAAAGAGTTTATTTCTGGCATCCAGGGCTACGCAGGCCGATGGAGGAGCACAGCCCCCAGTTGAAACCTCTCGCAGCTTTTATTTTTAGCTAGGCGGGAATTTTTCACGCCTGACACAATCTAGCCAATGCAAGCAAGCCAGCGGTACATAAGCTAATTTTGTGGTTAGCCTTGTAGCCCCTCCCCACCCTGGATTCCCCATAGGGACTCTCCAGCCTAAAATTGCGGAGCAGCCTAAAATGGCGTTGGTTATGCTACTTTGTTCATTCCATTTATTTTAGCAAGCGATTTGTACAGAAGAGGCATGCATATGTTAAGGTCAGTAGGGGTTGGGGCGTCCCTTAACAATATCATCTTCATCTGCAGAGGGAAATTCCCTCACGTGCCAGCACCTGACTCTTTCCCACAGGTAAAATAATGATTACTCACTAGGGCCAGACCACTACGGATTCATTATGAATGCAACAGAGACCTCTGTCCTCAGGGTCTGATGTGTTTCTGTGTCAAAGGCAGTCAGGGTTGGCCCTTGGTGTCTGAGGGGAAGGTCTAAGAATTTACAAGTTTCTTTTTTCTTTTCTTTCTTTTTTTTTTAAAAGATGACCGGTAAGGGGATCTTAACCCTTGACTTGGTGTTGTCAGCACCACACTCAGCCAGTGAGCGAACCGGCCATCCGTATATGGGATCCGAACCCGGGGCCTTGGTGTTATCAGCACCGCACTCTCCCGAGTGAGCCACGGGCTGGCCCTACAAGTTTCTTCTCTCTCACAATAAAGCAAGTTTCCCACAATTATTGGTATGGAATTCAAAATCCAAGTTTGGAAGACAAATGCTGAACCTGGAGTATTTTGCTTTTTTCTTTGCACACCACTTATATTGTAACAGGTTGAACAGAAGTGACTCCATTTTGTTAGACTTCTTATCAGGTCGTATGAGAACCCTTTCGGCCGTGCCCCATCATGGCGCTGGCTACCCTTCTCTTCCGCCTTCTCCTTCCCATCGGCGCCACAATACTTTCCTGCTGGCGCAAATCGCACGCCAATCAGCGCAGGCTCCCTGCTCCTGGCCCCTTAGCAGCGCAACCCATGCAATCCCCGAATGCCCCGTGTCCTCAGCAAACCTATCAGCTCTCTTTTAACCCTATAAAAGCAGATGTGCCCACTGAATAAAAAAACCTTCTCCGGCGAGCTACCTTGTGTTTGTGTCTCATCCTTTAGCTGGTGCTGAATTTTATTCCTTTCACTTCTAAATTAAAAAGTTTGTTTTTCTTACTCTTGTAACTTGAACCACATAGTTTGCAGCTAGACATTAGAATACAATGATTCTTGTTCACATGATTGCTAGAACATAATGACTTTTGCTCACACTGTACACAGAATAATTATGGAAGAAATTATTAACCCAGATGGCCATTCTTTACTAGCTTACTAACTAGATCTTTTTGAGGTTAACAGGAACTGAATCCATGACTTGACTTCATGGAGATGGTCACCATGAATCAGCTCCTACCTGAGAAGTTCTTTGATGTTTATCTGCAATTTTGTGATTATGCCTGTACATCCTGCTTAGATCACCATGAATCAGCCCCCCCTAGCACCTGTCCCTATAAAACCCTTTGGCAAGTCTGGGAAAAGTGGAGGTGGTCTTTGAGACATGAGTCCCCTGTTTCCCCAGGCTGCTGGCTTCCTGATTAAAGGCTCCCTTTCCTCACACCAACACTTGTCTCTCAATTATTGGCTATTGAGTGGTGAGCAAATGGACCTTTGGGGTTTTGGTAACAATATCAATTCCAATACATCGTGAGGTAACTACACATTCAAGGAAGAGTGAGAAAGTCTCATTTCAGAGATCCTGAAAAAGAAAATGACAGTGATATTTGGAAACTCTCATCCCTGTTGCAAGTGTGTGGCACACAGCTCTGTGCTAGGCCCTGCTGGGGAGCTCCCACGCCACACTCCCTTATTCTTCCCAATAGCCTGGTGAGGCTGGGTTGTCACCCCACATTTCAGATGGAAAAAATGAAAAACATGGAGCCCTTGTGTCTCCTGGTTGGGTCTGTGACAAGTGATAAATAAAGCTGCAGCCTGGAAGCCAAGATATGTGGCTTTGACTTGGGTTGACCATTAAATCTCTGAGCGACACTGAGAAGGTTACTCTGACTCTGGGCCTTGGTGTCCTCATTGCTCAGGGTTAGACTCTGTGGTGGACACTGCTGATGTCCTGTCCAGATTTCCTCTCAGGGCAAGTGCACCCATATAGCTGACCCCAGCTATGGAGGAGAATGGCCGTTGGCTGAGTGAGAGCCACTGGCTCGTAAGGTAATCCCCCTGCCACTCCTGGGTCAGCCTGCATCCACCTACAGACATGGGGATATAGTAGCCCAGTCTCTTCATCAAAAGGGGGGATAACTTTTTGGTGTCATTCATGCTCCCTGTAGGATCATCCTGAAGCTAGACTCCCGTGGGGCCCCTGCTCACCCTCTTCCCTTGCCCTGTCCTACTGCTTGCTCCCCTTCTCCTGTGAGCCCTTCCCCAGCCTCATCTCAGGCTCTGCTACCAGGGAACCAGGCCCAATGTTGCCTTTTCTAGTCTAGAGGGCAAGAGCCACACATCCTCCTGCTGCAGGCTGGGGCAGGAACTGGAGGAGCCAGACTGATGGGGTGAAGGGCACAGGGGAGATGAGGGCAGGGAGAGGATGCTCACTTAGACCAAGGAGGAGACAAGGTCCGAGAAGAGAGTGGGACAAGCCTGAACATCCCCTGGGCTGGCTCACCTGCTGGGACATGGAGTCCAGGACATATCTCTGGACAAAAAAACAATAATTCTATAACATGCCTGTCACCCTAGCCTCTAACAATTATTAGGATCCTACTGCCTTCTCCCCAGTCCTCATTCACTCCTGAGGGTTAATAATAAAAGCAACAGGCTTGGCTATATAATTTGCAGGGCCCCTTGTTCAAAGAGCAGGGAAAAAAATGTGATTAAAGGTACTGAAATGCAAAGCTTTTCCCTTTCTGCTATTTAATGTCAATCTAAGAAACTTAAAATTTTAAATTACTAGCATGCATCTCACTGTTCATCTTTATATTGAGCAATGCAAGTTATCAGCGCAAGTGTAAGAGCATTTAACTCATATGTGGGATCTCTGAAATGACAAAATTTGTATTTTACAACTTGTACACATGCAGCATTTCAGTCTTACCAGGATGGTAGAAACACTGCACAAAACTGACCCAGTGGTTTTTATTTCAATTCTTGATATGCACATGTTCAACCAACACTCCCTGTCTTTGGTTTACTGATGAGTAAGAAAGGACTAAAAAGAAAAGGAATTATGAGTTGCTCTCTTTTCCTTTCCTCCTACATCATCATTTTCAGCCTAAGTGGGTGGCTAATCCAGGGAAGTAACACAAATAAGAAAGGAGATAATAGGATCCCTAGGTTGCATGTTTCTTAGGACCCCAGTGCCTTCTTTCAGGGTTTGAAGCAAGCCTCTCTGGGCTGTCAGCATTCCTACTTACTCAGTCCCAGACCTTGTCCTCACTTTGAGCCTTGCTGAGCTCCTAGGCAGCATGGTCCACTGGAATTACGTGCTCATGGGGCCTCACGCATGTGATATGCAAATGGGCAGCACGGGTTCGAGTCTCCTCTTGCTCATGTACCTGCTCTGTTGTCCCTTGGGACATCCCTTACAAAACACAAGTTCAAAGATGAAATTGTTAAGAATTTCAAGATGGTGGCAGCATGAGACCAAGTGCAGGGCCCTCCTGAGTGAGGGGCCAGGAGCAGCCACACAGCTCACTAATGAAGCCCTCTCTGAGAGGCCCCAGTGTTGGAAGATTACCATCATTCCTTTCTGCTGGGCACTTGCCAAGACTTTACATAACTTATTTGACCATCACAACAACCATTTGAGGCAGATAGTCTTATCTTTTCTCACAGATGAGGAAACTGAGGCTGAGATAGGTAATGTGTCCCAGCAGTCCCTGGAAACAGGGTTCAGCCCTGTTGGCTACTCTCACTCTAGCCTTTTATTCCCTACACTCGTCTGACCTCTTAGAAATGATCTAGACCACACCATATCCTCCTTTCCAAAGGTCGCTGCATTTGCCTCTCACCTGGGCACCTGGCTTCTGGCCCTGCCCCTTCAGTCCCTCCCCCACATGGCAGCCAGGGCAGCCCTCAGAGCAGAAGTCTGACCTCATCTTTCCTCTGCTTGAAACCTTTCCCTGGAACTCCATGGCCTTGGGATAGAACTGAGTCTCCCTGACATGCCATCCAAGGCCCCTGAGAGCTCCAGACCTCTCCAGCCCCCTCTGCCTCTCTGTTTTGGTTCAGCCATTCCTGCAACTGCTAATGCGACTTGCACTCACTTTGGGTGCTATTATTTTCTTTGGCCTTTGCACCCACTATCCTCTCTGCCTGGGCACAACCTGAAGGCTGCTGCCCTCGGGGCTCGTGGCAGAGCCCTTGGCACACTGGTCATTTAGTATTCTACAATCAGACTTGTACAGATGTTTCCCAGCACAGTCCTCTGTGTATCCAGTGAGGACTGCGTTGGAAGTGACTCAGAATATGAGCTTGGAAATCAGACAGGGTCCAGTCCTGCATGATCTTATGCGAGTTATTTATCCTTCCCGAGCCTGTTTCTTCATCTGGAAAATGGGTAAGAGGACATCCTTTGGGGCTGGCTTTGTGGCTCACTTGGGAGTGTGCGGTGCTGGTAGCGCCGAGGCCGCTGGTTCGGATCCTATACAGGGATAGCCGGTGTACTCACTGGCTGAGCGTGGTGCGGACAACACCAAGCCGAGGGTTACGATCCCCTTACTGGTCAAAAGAAAAGGACACCTTTTGGAATTTGCTGTGAGGGATAAAGGTGTGAAAGCAGGTGAAGGAGCCTGCACAGGCCAGAGAATGTCAGTAAGTGGACAGCATATCCCATTGCCACCCACGGGCGGTGCCAGCTGCATGCTCTGGCTCCCTGCAGTCATTTGTCTCACTCCATGTTCTCTCTCGGAGTCCCTGCGTGCAAAGAAGGCTTGCCTCTTTCTTGTCACAGGCGAGATCCCAAGGCAGGTGCAATGTCAGCCAAGAAACACTGCTTACCTATCAGCAGGGAAGCACCTGGACTCAATCCAGGCCAGAGTCCCAGAACAGCTCCTCCAGAAAGCTGTGGTGTGAAGCTGAGTCCATCCAGAGTGGCATTTCTACCTCAAAATGATGTTTGTTAGGCTTTGGGTAACATCCTTCCCAACTAGGGGAGAGTCTTGTTAGAGCAGGAATAGCCACACAAGGTCGGGGGTGGGGGGACGGGGGTCCTCAGGGACCATTGCAGGCTCATCTCCTGCTACACAACTTCACCTCCTTCCACGCTGTGTTGATTTTTCCACATCTATCCCCTACTAGAGGCATGTGGATTCTCACAGGCATGAGTCTAGTATGGTGTGGATTGGGTCAGATTCAAATACCTGCAGGACTGGGGAGCTTACTTTCTTGTTGAGCTGCTCTTCTCACTGTCACACATGCTGCCTTTCAGGACACTTTATTCTGGGAGCCAATTTATAGAAGAGTCACAGACACAGAGAGCTCATCATTGGAAGCACCTGGAGCTCCCATCCCAGGTGGCCAACCACTCACACAAGGTGTGGTCATTTGGACCCGTGGAATCTGAACAAGCCCTCAACCCATTCCCTACTCCTCTTTGATTGAGTTGAGCACAGCTGACAACTTGAAATGCCTGGCGCCTGCCCTCCCACTTCCCTGTGTTCCCTCAAGTGTGAGGCAGGCCCTGTCCCTCTGGGATGCCAGGAAAAGGAAGTGCTGGTCTTGTTTTGGGGGGGTGGATCAGGGGAGACCTCGAGGAAGGAGGGTACTGAGTAGAGTTTTAAAAGACGAGGAGGGGATGGCTGGTTAGCTCAGGTGGTTAGAGCACAGTGCTGATAACACCAAGGTCCAGGGTTTGATCCCTGTACCGACCAGCCACCAAAAAAAAAAACAAAGAAAGAAAGAAAGAAAGAAAAAGATTGTAAATGATGAGAAGAGGCCAGGGCGGTATCTTGGGCTGAGATAATGGCAGGATCAAGGCAAGAAGCGTGGCATGTGTCACCTGGTATTGTGGGTGGGGAAGTGTGAGGTGAGGCCAGGGGAAGAGGAGGCCATGGGGCAAGCTGCACAGACCATGGAGGAGACTCACAATCGTCTTTCAAGGACACAGAACCCTGAAGGGTTTGATTGAGGGCACAACAGTCTCAAATAAACAGAGGGCTATGAACAGGTGAGTCATAACCTCTGTGTTGCAGAGTCATTGACTCCTAAGGGTTTTGCTGTCCTTGAGGAAATACAGCTACTGGATATGGAGTGTCAGAAGACAATATCCACCCGCAGCCACCAGCAGGGAGAGAAGAAGTGTCCTACCTGGTGGCCTCCATTGGTCCTAGGGCAGATAGAGAAGCCACAGCTTCAGAGGATCTTTCTGGGCGGGCAAGTTGGATATCACAGTTACTCTGCTCATATTTTTTACACTCCTTTCATGTGGAGCTTCCAAACCCACTTGGGATAAAGTCAGCACTTCGCCAAATGTCTGGCTCTGGGTTATATTCTCCTTGCATCATTGCCTTCTGCTCCAGGGTGGTCGAATACTCAAGGGCTTGGATCTACAACTCCCCTGCGGTAGGTGGTGGATTTCTCTAAGAGGAAGAGGAGGCAGTGTATATGAGACCACCTGAGAATTCCTGTTAGAAGACAAGCTTTGTCCTTATTTGGGGGAATACAGCATGGTATGTCACTATCTCATCTCTGAGAATGAACTATATCCCCGAATAACTGTCAGGCAGGATCTAGTGTCCCAGGACAGCATTCTAGCCTCTGGGAAGATTCCATCTCTGCTCTGCCCTTGAGTTTTGTCTCATTAAGATTTGCCTTTTCTTTGTGGTGATTTCAGCATGTCTGTAACACAAAACCACTTGATTTTACACATTTGCAAGATTGGAGAAAAATATTCTAGTTTAAGGACAGTGAAACCAAATTAGGTGGCACAAAAATGTGCCTTTTAATTTTTATGAAATATTGTTTTTCTATTTCTTCATTTTTCTTAACACAAGCCTTTAGCTAATTAATATTTGATGTTCACATTTACTGGACATTCAACTCAACGTACATAAACATTGCTCTGAAGAGTAATAATATTGAAGAGGTGTGCTCTAATATCATGTCAGGATGATGAAAGTTCCTTTTGCTGGAGCTAATGATGGTAAGCTTTGTACTAAATCTCTTTCATGACTGTGATTTGATCTAAGAAAATAAAATTCTAAAACCCAATACAATGGCAACAAAAATAACATGTGCAATCTCAACCAGAAGTCGCAGGGTGTCCAGATCCAGTGGTGCTTCTGCCACAAAACTCCTTGTTAATGGGGAAGCTTCTTGGGCCATCTTGTTAATTTATCTCTCCAATTAAAAGTATATATATATAATTAGCTATGGGTGTCTGCTTACAAAACATCCAGTGTCGCTCACAGACGTTGTTAACCAGCACAATGGAGAGGCTCCAGTTACATGGAGGTAACACCCGAGCTGGATAACATGAGCTGGCACTATCTGAAAGCTGCTGCCCTCCACCTACTAACCCACACCTAAGAGATCATTGCTGGGGTAGTGTGCGGTGTGGGGCAGGAGAGAGGCCATGAGGATCTGGATGGTAGCAATGTGTCCCTGTAAACTTTTGGGCGTGCATTATGAATAGACTGTTTCTAATTCTCATCTGGCAGTGTCTTGGTTTGTTGACCTTTCTTGATCGGGACTGAAGGTGGGGCAGAGGAGTCTTGTTCTCTAGGAACTGCTGAGGTTGTCTCTGCCATTTTGGGTTCCTAGTTGGGATGCTAGACCCACACCCAGTATCAGGGACTTGAGGAAGCCCCCGTTACTCCCAGAGCAGGGGACGATTACTGTCAGATATAAGCCAGACAGACCAAGAGACAGGACCTACACAGCCCATGAGAAAAATTGCAGCCGAGGTGGTGACTATGGGTCATGGTTATTTATTTGCCTGCTTCCTCCCCCACCAGTCCAGGAGGCAGAGTCAGGGAAGAGAGTAGGGAGCCAAGAATCAGAGGCTCTGTTACTCCTGCCCTTACGGGATAAGTTCAATTAACAACTGGAATGCTCCTCAAAGCAAACGTGTTAAATGAGTAAAGTCAAACTCCACTTATAGGTTTCACCTGAATCAGACAGGTGAGAAAGCCCCCACTATGTGTGGACCATAAGATACTGCAGATTTCTATGCCTCCATTTCCTCACCTGTTGGGTGGGGGTAATTCTGCTACCACTCCTGCAAATGTCCTTTGGGGATTGAGTGAGACAATGTGGCCATAATCAGGACAGCCCAAAGCCCTGAAGAGGTAAGAGAGGTCTCTGTGGAATTCCTGTTCACCATCACTTTGCTCATGGCCTCAGTGCTTGGCACGCGGTGCCTCTGGGACCCACTTTCGCCAGGGCACAGATGAACCCCTTTTCCTCTGCTCCACCAGGCACCTGCCACAAAGCTCCTCACTTTGATGTTTCACTGAGGTATGGCCACGTGTTGTAGAGGGTGGCACTCACCTTGTCACTGCCCCCCCCCTCTGCTGTGTGTTCTCTGTCCCTTTTGGCTCTAGGAGGGGAGCAGCTTCTACTCCTCCATTCCACAGAGCAGCACTGAAACCGGGCTCTGTTGTGCGATTTCTCATCACCAACAGTGTGCAGATTACCCAGTGCAGAATGTTCCCAACAGGGACAACTTAACAGCTTTAAGTTCCTTGGCCACTTCTGTCACAGGAAACACTCCCCCACCCTGCCCTCCTTGGGTGTTTTGAATTCTACCTACCATGTTGTTTTTAGAGCCCACTCTTCCTGGCAAGACATCTGATTATCTAAAATGTTAGGGCACTCATGCACACAGTTCACGTTGGAGAGAAAGACCTTCCCTGAGCCGGCGATTCCCCCTGTTTTAAGATCCCTGAGAAACCACGAGCCTGTGGCTGGAATACTGTTCGGGAAGTATTGACCACAGCAGAGGGAGCTAGAAAGGATGCAGAGGGACTTCACTATTGAGGTGCATGTGTCTGTTAAGCTGTTAAATTTTTATCTCCCTTAGTCATTTGGGCAAACTCTCATAAGACCTCACTCTTCTGATGTTTGTTTTACTGTCTGAGGGTCCTTAGCTATCTGCTCATATGTAACGGTGAGGCACTGAAATGCTATGTGGAAGCTTTTGCACGTGGGCAGGCCTTGCTGATGGGTGGGCCTCACTTTAGGACATTGTCTCTCAATCTTGGCATTACTGATATTTTGGACTATCTGTTGTGTGGGAGCTGTCCTGTGAGTTGTAAAATGTTTGGCAAAATCCCTGGCCTCTGCCTACTAGATGCCTGTAGTACCCCCTTCCCTCCACCGCTCCCCCTCTAAGTGAGACAACCAACAATATCTCCAGGTGTTGCCAAGTGCCCTCTGGGGATAAAATCGCCCCAGGTTGAGAACCACTGCTGTAGGGTGATGAGACAGGGATAAGAGACACCCAATCCTAATATTTGTGGGCCTTTTAATCTGGACAGGGCAGAATCCCCAGAGAGAAATCTTCCCATGTCTTACCTGGGCAGTACACCTTAGCTGCCAGTGGTTTGGGTGCTGAGGAAGAGGAGGGGGGGGTGTGCCCCTCTACTCTGTGTGGACTGTCACTCAGACCTCTTGCTTTCCTCTGGTTCCTCATCTTGCCCTCCACTGTGTCTGCTGTGATTCCTTCCAGAGCTTTCCACTTGGCCAGCCTCTTCAGAGTCAACTTCAGAGTGGGGGAGAGGATCTAAGGTCCAATGGGTCTTGTTTTATTTCGTTTTAAATGACCGCTTATGGAAGTATAAAGCCATACCGTAAAATCCACCCTTTTCATGTGTGCCGTTCTGTGTTTTTTAGCATATGTACGTACACATTTGTCTCTGGTTTTCAGAGGTGACTACTTCATTAAGTTTTTTAATTTGCTGCTGACTGTGCGTATAGCAACACTTTTCTAGTGAATGTTCTTACTTAGCCGCAATCCCTCTGAGGCCAGAAGTGGAGCGGGACCGGCTTGCGCGGAGGCTGGACGGGCCTGGAGCTTCTGGAGGCTGCGCGGGCCTGGAGCTTATTGAGCCGCAGTCCCTCCTCTCCCCGCCCCCAGCACGGAGGCCGGGGCCCTGCGGCGGGCCGGGGGCTCTGCTGCCGGCGGCTCTCCGTCCTCGCTGTCTGGCCGGGCTCCTCCCCACGGAAGCTCGTAAATGTTGGGAGTCTGAGGTCACCGCGGCGAAAGGTGGGGACTTCACTTATGGGCAGAGGCGGGGACTCAGCCTCCGCGGGGTGGGGTGGGGGAAATTGGGGACTCAGGGGCTGGCAGCATAGGTGGGCACTCCGTCCCCGAGCGAGATTCGAGGCTCATCGTCCGCAGCGACAGTCAGCCTCGTTCCCCCGAGCGCGAGGGGGGGACTCGGTCGCCTGCGGCACAGATTAACTCAGTCTCTGGAGCGGAAGGTCACGATTTAGACCTTGGGTCAAAAATGCCGGATTCAGCTTCTGGGGTGAAAACTTCGGGAACCCGCCTCTTGAGGGAACAGTGGGGCAGAGGCGAGGACTAAGCACCCAGGGAGGGAAGCCGGGATCCAGTGCGACTCTGCGGAGAGGGAATTCGGCTTCTGAGTGGAGAAACGGGACCCTGGTCTCTGAAGCCAGCAGGGAGGGTTGGCCCGTTGCAGTGCGGGGAGCGGGGGTCGGGGCACCGGACGGTCCCACACCCGGGGATGCCCCCCTGAAAGGTCTCAACACCCTCCGCAAGGCTCCTGGGGCTCTCCTGGCGGTTCCCGTCGCTCTCCCTTGTGCTGGACCTGAGAAATTGGTCCAGCAAGCTCGCTCGTCCGCCTCGGTCCTGCAGGTTCGGTTGGGCGCCCTCTGTCGACCAAGTTGGACTTAGCATTGCTGCAAAACTGGAGTTTCAGCCTCAGGGCCACGAGTTGGGGGACCGGCTCTGTCCAGAACAAGAAACAGCCTCTGTCGTGGGAGGTGCACACTTAGCGGACATGAACCAGTATACGTGAAAACAACCTCAACGTCGCAGGTGTTCGGCCAGGGTAAGCATTTGTTGTGAGTTAGAGCAACTTTTTGTTTGTTTGTTTGTTTATTGTTAGTGTATTCATTATTACAAATCATACTTATTTTTTATGCTCCTTATCCAATCTCTCCCCATCCCTCTCCACTTTCCCTCTCTAATAACCACAGATTTGTTCCCCCCTTCTGATTAGGGCAACTTTAGATGAATCTAAGCAGTATAATTTTTAAAAGGCCCAGAATCACTTTGATCTCAAAAATCAAAAATAACTTATCGTGATTAAGAGCAAATGTAAATGTAAACAATTTATGTTAAAATTTAAACTAAACTATATTGTCTTGGTGTGCGCTACAGCACATTAGCTCAGATAGACAGACTAACAAACTAGCTCCGAAAGACACCTTGAACTAAATATCTTATTGCACGTTAGAGCAAATGAAGATAAATCCAAGGAGTATTCCTGAACCCAACTTCGTATGGGAAATTATAACAAATCATGTCTATGTGAAATCAGGCTCAAAGTCACTCATTTAAAATAAAATGGGGCTGGCCCGTTAGCTCAGTTGGTTAGAGGGCAGTGTTATAATACCAAGGTCAAGGGTTCCAGCCGGACGGCCAGCCTCCTAAAATAAAATAATAACAAAATAAAAGAAAATAAATAAGTTACAATAAAATAAAATTAAACTTTGTAAATTCTGTATAAATTTTATATGTGCAAACAATCTCAGAAACACGGTCACCTCAAAAATACCATCTTAGTGCAAGTTAGCGCAAATTAAGTAGGTTAAGTAAAAGGAGTGTCACATCACATTTATACCTCAGATAACTCAAAAGAAACTTAAATGAAGGTGAAACTAAACTGTATGTGTACAAACAAAAGGTATGTTTGTAAACAAGCTAAGAATCACATATTCCCCTTTAGGAAATTTATAATGATGAGAAAACAAACAAAAATAAGTTAGAACAAATTTAGATAAATCTAACCAGTATTAAGAAATATGTCATTATTCCTTAACCTAACTTGTTATGAGGAATTAGAGTAAATCTAGTCTATACTAAGCATTTTAGGTGAACTCAAGCTCAAAATCACCCATTTCAAAAGAAGCTTCGTAGTGCTCGTTAGATATAATTCATATGTAACAGTTGATATTGAAACTCCTTTACTCCTGACACAGTCACTGACGTTGACATTCACATTTACTCTGATCTCCACTATGACCCAGACACGGACCATCACCCCAACTGCATGATGCTGTCTCTGATACTATCACCTGACCCTGTCTTTCACCCTCATATTGACCCTCATAGTCTAAGGCTGAAGTCCATGTCCAAGGTTGAAATCAAAGGTGAAGGTTAAGCAGAGAACGTCTGAATCATACATTCTTAACTATAACTTATTCCATGTTAATATAACTAGTGAGAGCTAACAACTAGTAGAGATAACAAGATAACCCAGAATACTAGATAAGTAGACAGAATAACCAGAGTAGGTGAAAGAGAAGCCCCAGGACGTGACATGTCTCTCCAGTTCTCAATAGCTGTCTAGCTAGCAGTAGTAATTCTAAAAAGAAAATAAAAGTTAGAGTTTGAGTACTTTTGTATTTTGGAGTATTTCTGCAGTATTTTGAAGGTTATTTGGAGAACAATAAGTGATTCTGAGCTGATTTCCCAAATCCTGCTTTGAGTCATTACAATTCTTCCATACCACAATAAGAAATCTTTTTTTTTTTTAAAAGATGACTAGTAAGGGGATCTCAACCCTTGGCTTGGTGTTGTCAGCACCACGCTCAGCCAGTGAGCAAACCGGCCATCCCTACATAGGATCCGAACCCGTGGCCTTGGTGTTATCAGCACCGCACTCTACTGAGTGAGCCACAGGCCGGCCTAGAAATCTTTTGAGTGCTTTTGACTACATTTGAAAATGTATTAAGAACCATATGGGAGGGCTGGCCAGTTAGCTCAGTTGGTTAGAGCACAGCCTTAACAACAACAAGGTCACAGATTTGGACTCTCATACTGGCCAGCTGCAAACAAACAACCCCCCAACAAAAACCAATAGGGGATTCTTAGCTTATTTTTACAAATGTCATAAATAGCTTTAACAAACAATAGGAAAATGCACTTGTGATGAAAGTGTTTTGCACCTGGTTTGTTTAGATAAAGTTTACGTTAATCCCAGTTTATTCCAACCAGCAATAAGAAATTGAGTAGAATGTATAGGCCTGCGTTTACTAATATCGCATCTTTAAAAAGTACAATATATATAATATTGAGCTTCCTTAAATTACACTTATTTTTACAAATACCAACGGGATTAATCACCCTTTGACTAGCAACAAGAAGGTTCTTTGAGAACATGCACGATTATGGGCTCATTTACACGAATACTGCTTTGACTCACTGTAATTGCTTAAAACTCCCAATAAGAGAAATTCTGAGATCTTTGAAGTTTTGAGGACTTTTGAGTAGTTCTGAATCCTTTTCAAGGTTCTTTTGAGAACGTATGTGATTCAAGTTCATTTTCAACACTGCTTAGCTGCGTTTAACTTGGTCTTACTCCCAGGAAGAAAGTGCAGTTGAGGCATATGCATGTTTCTCAGCTTTTTAGCTCATGTAAAGACGATTTTCATCTCAATTCATTCTAACAGAAGTAGGAAGTTTCACTTTTTACCATTTTAACCACTTTAAAGTGCACAGTGGTGTTCAGTACGTTCACAATGTTGTGCAACTATCACCACTATCTAGTTCCACAAAATTTTCATCACCCACAAAAAGGAAACCTCATATTCATTAAATGATTATTTCCCCTTCCACCTTTCCACCAGACCCTGACAACTAATAATCTCCTTTCTGTCTCTATGGATTTGCCCATTCTGGAGATTTCACATAAATGAAACGATATAATATGTGGTTTTTGTGGGGTTTTTTTCCTACTTAGCATAATGTTTTCAATGTTTATCCATGGTTATATCATGTATCAGTACTTCATTCCTTTTTATGGCTGAATATATTAGATTGTATGGATATACCATATTTTGTTTATCCATTCATCAATTGATGAACATTTGGATTGTTTCCACCTTTTGGCTATTGTGAATAGTGCTGCTATAAACATTCTATAGTTGTTTTTGTTTGAACACCTATTTTCAATTCTTTTGGGCATATAACCAGGAGTGGAAATATGGTAATTCTATGTTTGACTTATTGAGGAACTGCCAAACTGATTTCCATGGAGGATACATCACTTTATATTCTTACTAGCAATGTATAGTGTAAGGGTTCTAATTTCTCCACATTCTTGCCAACAGTTGTTATTTTCCATTTTAAAATATTTATTTTTATTATAGCCATTCTAGTGGTTTGAAGTGGCATCATATTATGGTTTTGGTTTGCATTTCCCTAATGACTAGTGATGTTAAACATGTTTTCATGTGCTTATTGGCCATTTGTATACAGTATTTTCTTTGAAGAAATGTCTATTCAAGTTCTTTGCCTATTTTATTTTATTTTTTGCTTGTTTTTTTCAGTTTTTTAATTGTTTTATTTAACTTATTTTTTATTTTTTCCTTGCCTCTCTTAAAATTGGGTTGTTTTTTTTTTTTGTTATTGAGTTGTAAGACTTTTTTATATATTCCGGACACTAGATCCTTATCAGATATGTGATTTGCAAATATTTTCTCTCATTCTGTGGGTTACCTTTTCACTCTCTTGATAGTGTCCTTTGGTGCACAAGTTTTTAATTTTAGAAAATTCTGATTTATTTTTTCTTATGTTGCTTGTGCTTTTGGTGTCATATCTAAGAAATCATTTCCAGCTGGTCATAGAATTCTTATACTTATTATTTCTGTAAGACTGGTAATAATGTTCTCACTTTCATTTTGGATTTTAGTAACTTGAATCTTCTTTTTTTCTTGGTCAGACTAGGTAAAGTTTTGCTAATTTTCTTGATCTTTTCAAAGGAGAATTTTGCATTTCATTGATTTTCTCTACTGTTTTTTATTCTCTACTTCATTTATCTCTACACTGATCTTTATTATTTCCTTCTTTCTGTTAGTTTTGGGTTTAATTTGCTCTTTTTTATTATATTTCTTTAAGATTTAAAGTTAAGTTATTGATTTGAGACACTTTGTCTTTTTAATGTAGGCATTCACAACTATAAATTTCCCTCTGCTTAAATTTTGGTATGTTTTTGTTTTTATTTTTCTCCAAGTATTTTCTAATTTCCTGTGTGATTCTCCTTTATAATGTGTCTTGCTGCGGATCTCTTTAAGTCTATCTTACTTCTATTTTATTGCACTTCATGGATGTGCATAGACTCATGTCTTTTATCAGATCTGGGGAGTTTGGGGCCATTATTTCTTTAAATATTCTTTCTTCCCCTTTCTCTTCTCTTCTTCTGGGATATCCATTATGTTTATGTTGGTATGCTTGATGGTGTTCCACAGTTCTGTTAGGCTTGTTAATTTTTCTTCATTTTTTTCCTTTCTGCTTCTCCACTGGATAATTTCAACTGTCCAATCTTCAAGTTTGTTGGTTCTTTATTCTGCCTGCTTAAATTTATGATTGAAATCCTCTAGTGAATTTTTCATTTCAATTGCTGTATTTTTCAGTTCTAGAATATCTATTTGGCTCCTTTTTATAATTTCTATCTCTTTATTGATATTCTGTATTTATTGAGATATTGTTCTCCTGATTTCATTTAGGTCTTTGTGGTTTCCTTTAGCTTTTTGGGTATATTTAAGACAGCTGTTTCAAAGTCTTTGTCTAGTAAGTCCAATGTCTATGCTTCCTCAGGGACAGTTTATGTTAATTTCTTCTGTAGATGGGCCATACTTTTTTGTTTTTTTATGTTATAATTTTTTTATTGAAAACTGGACATTTTAAATATTATAATGTAGTAGCTATGGAAATCACATTCTTCTCCCTTCCCATAGTTTTTGTTGCTTGCTGTGGGCTCTGTTTTCTTGTTTAGTGGACTTCCTAAAGTATTTCTGTGGTCTGTATTTGTCATGTGTGATCTCTGAAGTCTGTGTTCTCTTATCTTGTGTTCATTTAGAGTTTTGGCAGTGAGTTCCTTAAATGCCAAAGGGAAAAACCAAAAACCAAAAACCAAAACCAAAACAAACAAACAAACAAAAAAAAATGAGAAAAGAAAAAGAAAGAAGTATAAAAAAGGTGAAAAAAGGAGCAAAATCCTCTCACAGTCTTTGAAGATTGGCTGTGTGTTGTGGCACTCCTTCAAAGCTTAGCCTTCATTTCTTGTTTGAACTGAGCCTAGAGATCAAGCAGAGGTAAAAGTTTGGGGTCTTTTCAGGTCTTTTTTTTTTTTTTTTTTCAGGTCTTTTTGAACATGAATCCTACTCTAGGAATGTGTGGTGCTTTTGAAATTATCTAGTATTTGTAGGTGCTTGTGAATGCACTAATTTCCCAGAGAAACTCTCCCCCTTGCTTTTCCTTCTAGGCTTTCAGTACTCTATTGTTTGCCTCAAGTGTAATCTTTTGCCCCAAATGGCAACTGGTTGTTCATTTGTCCTCCCAGTGTTTTTGAGGAATGCCCTCTGCATAATCACTTATGTGTTATTAGTTCACAGTTAGGCGAAACAAAGGCAAGTATCTTGCTTCAATACTTCAGGTAGCTCCTAGACAGGTTAGAACAATAATTCTTTGAGAACAAGTTCTGTTCTGTTTTCTTTGGAAGCAGGGACCACGGTCCCATGCTATGAATGTAGGCTTCAAGACACTAAGGAGCCAGGGAGGGGAGTGGAGCAAGAGCAAGTAAAAACTCTGCAAAGTTTTCCTACCTTTTCTTATCTTTTTTATAAATAGACTTCATTTTTAAAGCAGTTTTAGGTTCACAGCAAAACTGAGTGGGACAGAGATTTCTCATTAATGTCACCTCTGTCCTTGTATTTTATTTAAACTTTTCCATGCATGTTATTCACATGGTGAATAACAATCACAAAGGAGCACAGAGGGATGCTGAAGGAGGGCTCCAGATCCAGGGCTGGATTCTGTCCAGTACTAACACGGCATCCTACAAGACAAGAGAAGGGAATGGGTCCATTCTATGACAGCCAGGACAGAATTTCAGCAAATTTTTCTCTTTCTCTGGCTCACAGTGGCCTTGGGGCTATTTTCTCTGTCTCCTGAGTAATGGAGAACAGAGAAGTCTCAGAAAGCTCATAAGAAAGATGAAGAGAAGAGGGTGGAAGGAGGGAAGGTATTTGAGAAAAAATCTTCTGCCAACCCAGAAAATCCTATTTGCCAACATAGAAAAGAAAGAAAAATTTTATTATTGAATAACATTGAACCAGACTGTGAAGCACATCATAGGAAATCTGCTAATGAGATTCTAAAAACAGAAAGAAATCTCACATTTTATATAGTTGAGCTTTTACCAAACCCAAATCCACTCGCCTACCTCAAACAAAAACCTTGGCTTGGCTCACCAAAATCTTTTACAGAACCCAGGGCATTCGGTCCTGGCTGAGGCTTGCCAAAATCTTGTTTCTGAACCCAAGTCCAGTTGCCTGCCCCAAACAAAAACAAACAAAAGTCAAACTGTTGATAGAATAAGAAGTCAGCTTTTATTTAGGAATACTGATGACCTGAGGAGAGAGGTTAGGCTAACCCTTTTCTCTGATAAACCTAAAGGAGAACTGCCAGACTAAAGCCATCTCAACGACTCAGATTCACTGAGGGTTTTTAAAGAGGGGGCTGAGGGAATGGAATGTGGAAAGTGAAAGCAGGAGGGAGGGGGATGTGAGCTGTGGGAGCTCTCTGCAGGGAGCCAGGTGCAAGGTCTCATCAACACTCCATCTGGTTTCTATTCCCATCCTTGATGTTATCTTAGGGTCCTGCTTTGGGTGGAATCAGCATAGCTTTGTTGATGTCTTCCTTGGTTTCTCAGGGTCTGGATAGCACATGTCCCGTGGCAAGTCTGCAGCTCCAGGCTGACTGGTAAACAACCTTACATTTATGTAAATAATGTCATCTTGCACCATAACCAAGGTTCAAAATATCAAATAACCATGGGAAGGGAGGGAACTCAGAGAAATACATGCTAAGAAAAAAACTGTGTCCCTTTAAAGAAATTTTTTTCCCCACAGCCCAGGTAGGTTTTAGGTCTCAACATGGCTTCAGTCCTGTTCACTCCAACAGAGCAGTTACAAACGTTCTCAAGATTAATGGTAATTTGTCCTCTTGTAAGAGGATGTGACATTGTTTGCTGTACAATTTTTCCTAGTTCATCCTAAATTCACCTGGTAATTGGGGTGCTTTCTGTGCTAGTTAATTGCCTTTATCAGAGGAAAAAAAAAAAAAACAAAAACTTCTCCAATCCCTACGTCAAACAGGTAGTTACAGTTTGGAGCTAGGCACCTAAGCCAAACTCCCACGATGACAGGGAGGTAGGGGCACTATTTTCCTTAATGTTTACATTTCAAAGAGATGGATCCAGGCTGTAAAGCTGGCAAGATGCTTATTCAGCCAGCCTCCTTATTCAAGCAGGTCCAAGGGGCATATGATTTACAAATAAGTTTCCCGTGGAAATACTCTAAGGGAAGGAGGACAAAGCTTATTTCCCTTTTGGCAACAGGAAAAATTTAATTTAATTTCCCCTTATGATTTAAACGCTCTTCCCATCCGGTGGAGGCCTGCTTTGCAGAACCCCAGTTGGTGTAGCCCAGTTCTTAATCAGGATCTTAGCTAAAAGGCCAGAGAGCCAGATTCCAGTCCGAGTGAGGCTTCCATCCTCCAGGAACTGGACGGGAGTTTGCCACTAACCTTGAGGACTTCGACAAGAGGAAGATGACTACAGGGCACCAAAGAAGCGCTCTGGAGTTGAGGGCTCAACTGAGACCGTGGGACACCGTTTTGCCCAGTCTGTCTCCCCCTCAGGTAAAATGGGGAAGGCCAAAGGCGGGCGCGGTGCAGCAAGCAGTCGACCTTAGGCGGTGCTCATGTAAGGTGCGGTGTGCGTTTTGGATCCTTAACCGAGGGAATTTAGGTCAGCACTGGTGGGAAAATCTCAAACAGAAAAACTACAAATGGCCGGAAGTCCCCTCGCCACGAACCCCCCGGATCCGGAAGGGCCTGCGGAAGCTGCCGCAGAGGTCTCTGGGGAGTGTAGTCTTTCTGGGGAATGAGCCGAGGGGACAGAGACTTCTCTCGGGAGGCAGTACCGGTTTTCAGCATGGGTATTTGAAGAGCCAGGGAGACTGTCGCTACAATGGCCACCGCCCTGGTAAATTAACCGCTGCCCCGCCCAGAAGCGGCTCCGTGGGGGCCGATGGGAGCCGGAGCCCGCGAGGGTTCTGGGAGCTATTGTCATGGCGTAGGGCAGCGCCGATGGCTGCGTGGGTCTGTCCTGCCGGCTCTGGTGGGCGAGGTTTGCGGGGGTCCTTGGCCAGGAGTCTTTGAGTTGCCGGGCGCTACGTGGACCTTCCTTCCTCTTCTGGGGCGATAGTGACCTGCAACTCGAATTTCTTTTTTGAAGGGGGTGGGGCGGCTCCGGTTGAGCATCCCGGGATTTATTTGGGCAGTGGGGATGAGTCCCGTCAGGGCCAAATAGGCAAATATGCCCTGTGCGGGGTTGGTGGCGCGGCTAAGGCCGTTATGTCCTTGGGTGTTTTCTGTTGACAGAGCATTTATTTGGGTCCTGCCTCTCTGAACTGTGGGAACCCAGGGCTGATCGTGAGTGCCAGGGTTTTTGTTTTTGTTTTTGTTTTTGTTTTTGTGGCGCTGGATATGTTCCTGTGAGGAAAGTGGAGTACTTTGGTCAGGCCCCTTGCCTCCGGTCTGGTTGGGGGTGGTGCAGCACATTCTTTGTAAACAAGTTGTGTGGGAGTAGAGATAGTACGCATGCGGGGGCCGGTGTATTTTTAGCTTGTTGCTATTTTTGTGTACTCTTCAGAATTTGTGAAGCAGAGGCTCTGAAGGGCTGGTCCACAGAGCTCGGGTCTAGAAATAAAGCCTATTATTTCTTCACCCACAGCTCCAAGGACCTTTTTCCTGTTACTTAGCTCCTGGCCCTGAGTGTGAAGGGTTTGTGAATGGGCTCGAGGGGTCTGTGAGACCTAGCCCTAGTTCTACAGTCCCAAGTGGCGATTGGGTGGGACTGGGATGGAGCAGGTCTCAGGCCTTGATGTGCCTTGGTTTGTTGGGGTGGAGGGGTGGGGGAAAGTGAGCCCGAAGTGTTCAAAATATCCTCAGGGGGTCTTGGGGGAGTGTCCTAGGTGTGGAGCCCCTGGGATTTTTAGGGTGTGGGTGAGGTTTTGTCTTCTACCCTGGCCTGCATCTAGGCAGTTTTTGAATGGGGTCAGGTCTGTTCTCTGGGACCTGTTGTCCTAGGGTTTTCCGTGTAGCAGGTGCCTTCTCTGCTCTATGGCAAAGATCCTGGATTTAGTTGAAATGTGGGTGGCCAGTTGGCTGATTCTCCCTTTCCTTGTCTGCTTTCCCCTCATATGTTGGGCTAAACCTCTGGTTTGGGGCTGTAAGGGAGTTAGGTAGGGCGGGCTGTTGGTTGACAATCCAGACTACTTCTGGCATCTAGTGGGGCCCAGGTATCAAGACTTTAATTTTATTTTTAACTTTTAGGTAAGGACAAATTTTAAACCTAACCAGTAGAATTGTAAAGTGAACCCCCATGGATCTGTCACCAGATTCAACATTTGTTAAGTCTTTGCTAGTCTTGTTTGATTTACGTTCTCTTAGTCCGATAGACTTTGAGAATTGTAAGACCCCACAGGGATTGGTCTCTACTGACATTACCACTGACACAACTGGCTAAGGGTGGCACTCCATAGCTAGAGTTCAAGTCTAGGGAATTTTTAGCTTTGCCTATTTGAGCAAGATATATAACTGTGCCTCAGTTTATCACAAGACTTAACTAACAGAGCTTTTGGAAGGTAAAACTTGTATAGTACCTGAAATTGTCTCTGGCATATGGTAAGAGTTTAGTAATGTCTAACTATTACTAATAATATCAACAACTTGAGGCCCATAGACTTTAAAAGGGTGAATATGACATAGCAGCATGTCAGGGCAGGCTGTATTCTGATGCCCACACCTGGCTCTGTCCCTGAGATGCTGTTTACATTCTTCTCTTCTCTGGCAGATCTGAGGCTTTTTGTTTGTTTGTTTTGTTTTTTTGTTTCCCTCCTGAAGGAATAAGATGCCCCTCATTTTAAACTTAAGGATTTCTAGCCTGTAATCTGGGGACCAGGAGACAATCCTGAGGCTCACATTGCTTGTTTGATCTTCAGGTCCACCTTCTCAGATCCCTGCCTGTCAGGAGAGGACAGTCTGTAGAAAAAGAGAGGACTTTGGGCTTCTGACAACCTACTTTCAGGTAGGCACCACCCACCTTTCACATTCCTTTAGTGTCTTTTGTAAACATGGCCCCAAACCATGAGCAAATTTCCTTTGCTCATCCTGACATCTTGTGCCTTGCAGTGTCCCATTTGAGGCTCAGTGCCCTCACTGTTTTCCCAGGATACAACGGTTGTTGTAAGGGCAAGGGCCTGGCCTGGACAGGGAATATTAATCCAGACTGGTGTTCTCATTCAGGTCACTACCATCCTTGCCCCAGGGTGGCTGCTGGATTCCAAGGTCGTGTCAACTGCTATGAAATAAAAAGTGTTGGTAATTACCATTTATCAGGTGGTGGTTCTGTGCCAGACACTGGGCTTTGTAGTCCTCACAATATTTTAGTCCCTCAACAATTTGAAAGTTAGGAAACAAAATTCCCATTTTACAGAATGTATTAGTCCATTTCTGTTGCTTATAATGACATACACGGAACTGGATATTTTATAAAGAAAACAAAATTTATTGCTTACAGTTTCAGAGGCTAGGAAGTCCAAAGTCCAGAGCATGCATCTGGTGATGCAGGGTATCATTTTATGAAATGGCAGAGCAGAGAGAGCGAGAGAGCTTCTCATTCACTCTCTTTTTAAAGTCCTCAGAACCCCTCCCCTGACCACCATTTTTAATCCATTCCCTGCGGCACGGTCCTACAATCCAGTCACCTCTTCAAGGCTCTACCTTTCAATTTCCATAATAGGGTTTCCCATCTTCTTTCAGTGACAATGGGGGCCAAGTTTCTCATACAATTCAAGCTTCAAAGAATTTGGGGGGGACATTCAATCCACTACACAGAAGAAGTGCCGTGTTACAGAGGTTAAGAAACTTTTAACTATGTAACATCTGTGGGTCAGGTGGGGTCAGGATTTATTTATTTTTATTTTATTTTATTTTTTATTTTATTTTTATTTTTTTAAAGATGACCGGTAAGGGGATCTTAACCCTTTACTTGGTGTTGTCAGCACCACGCTCAGCCAGTGAGCGAACCGGCCATCCGTATATGGGATCCGAACCCGGGGCCTTGGCGTTATCAGCACCGCACTCTCCCGAGTGAGCCACGGGCCGGCCCGGGGTCAGGATTTAGAGCTTCTTCAGTTACCAACATTCTACAAGTTTTGTTTCATACAAAAACTCTTATCCCCTCATTTTTTTTCTTTTTTTTTGCTGCTACAGTATTTGGAAGGAAATCCCAGCGTTTTACCTATAAATACCATCATATGCAGAGAAGGACTGTTTTATAAAAATATAACCATAATACTGTTATTATACTGAACAAAA